>NC_143026.1:28045000-28677500 GCF_057628025.1 Oncorhynchus mykiss
ATATTTTGGGTAGCCTTCCACAAGCTTCCCACAATAAGTTGGGTGAATTTTGGCCCATTCCTCCTGACAGAGCTGATGTAACTGAATCAGGTGTGTAGGCCTCCTTGCTCGCACACGCTTTTTCAGTTCTGCCCACAAATTTTCTGTAGGATTGAGGTCAGGGCTTTGTGATGGCCACTCCAATACCTTGGCTTTGTTGTCCTTAATCCATTTTGCAACAACTTTGGAAGTATGCTTGGGGTCATTGCCCATTTGAAAGACCCATTTGCGACCAAGCTTTAACTTCCTGACTGATGTCTTGAGATGTTGCTTCAATATATCCACATAATATTCCTACCTCATGATGCCATCTATTTTGTGAAGTGCACAACATGATGTCGCCATCCCCTGTGCTTCAAGGTTGGAATGGTGTTCTTCGGCTTGCAAGCATCCTCCTTTTTCCAACAAACAGGTCATTATGGCCAAACAGTTATATTTTTGTTTCATCAGACCAGAGGACATTTCTCCAAAAAGTACAATCTTTGTCCCCATGTGCAGTTGCAAACCGCAGTCTGGATTTTTTATGGCGGTTTTGGAGCAGTGTATTCTTCCTTGCTGAGCAGCCTTTCAGGTTATGTCGATATAGGGCTTGTTTTAATGTGGATATAGATACTTTTGTACTGGTTTCCTCCAGCATCTTCACAAGGTCCTTTGCTGTTGTTCTGGGATTGATTTGCACTTTTCGCACCAAAGTACGTTCATCTCTAGGAGACAGAACGCCTCTCCTTCATGAGCGATATGACGGCTGCGTGGTCCCATAGTGTTTATACTTGTGTACTATTGTTTGTACAGATGAACGTAGTACCTTCAGGCGTTTGGAAATTTCTCCCAAGGATGAACCAGACTTGTGGAGGTCTACCATTTTTTTCTGAGGTCTTGGCTGATTTATTTAGACTTTTCCATGACGTCAAGCAAAGAGGCACTGAGTTTGAAGGTAGGCCTTGAAATACTGTACATCCACAGATGCACCTCAAATTGACTCAAATGATGTCAATTAGCCTATCAGAAGCTTCTAAAGCCATGACATCATTTTCTGGAATTTTCCATGCAGTTTAAAGGCACAGTCAACTTAGTGTATGTAAACTTCTGACCCACTGCAATTCTGATACAGTGAGTTATAAGTGAAATAATCTGTCTGTAAACAATTGTTGGAAAAATTACTTGTGTCATGCACAAAGTAGATGTCCTAACCGACTATAGTTTGTTCACAAGAAATTTGTTGGAGTGGTTGAAAAACAAGATTTAATGACTCCAACCTAAGTGTATGTAAACTTCCGACTTCAATTGTATATTGAGATGCAGGTGGATGTGTTCTCTTTCTCGCCCGTGTTTAAGAGGGATACAGGGACAGGGAACGCTCCCCTCCTAACTACGATGAGTCAGAACCTGAAGAATCATTCCGGATCTTTGTGGCTCTGTTTGACTACGACCCCCTGTCCATGTCTCCCAACCCGGACGCAGCAGATGAGGAACTGCCCTTTAAAGAGGGCCAGATCATCAGGGTGGGTGTCACACACAGTGCTAGGCCATACGAGGAGATATATTGTGCTTGTGTTTGAAAACAATGAGGTACAATATAAAACATAATTGAAAATATACTTTTCCTTCTGCCATCTGTTTTGTTTTGCTTCCAATCAATCTTGTTCCATTTTTCTCACTCTCCCTTGCTTCCTGTCTCTCGCTCGCTCATTCACTCTCGCTCTCTCTTTCCAGGTATATGGTGATAAGGACACTGATGGTTTCTACCGAGGGGAGATCAGGGGAGGCAGGATGGGGCTCCTGCCCTGCAACATGGTGTCAGAGATCAGGGCTGAAGATGAGGAGACCATGGACCAGCTCATCAAGCAGGGCTTCCTCCCACTCAACACACCAGTGGATAAAGTTGGAATAGGTAACCACAGAACTATAAGGAGTAGAACAGACATCCTCATTCAAGTCAATGATTCCATAACGGGTGGACTGGGAGCCATTTTGACTGTACCCATTTCATATTTTTCTAGGTAACATACTGGGCAGGGCACACGTATCTCTCTATGACACCACATATATATCTGTTACTATATCACCTCCTGTCCTGGCGTGTCCTCTTGTTTCCTCTCACAGGGCAGGACAGACGAGGCCTCTGTCAGCATCAGGCCACCAGGAGGATGGTGGCCCTCTATGATTATGACCCCAGAGAGAGCTCCCCCAACGTGGACGTGGAGGTATTGACACACACACACACTGTACATACACACACACACTGTACATACACACACACTGTACATACATGTAACCAGATAGACAGACATTGTAAGGGTATTAATGACGTCTCTGTTTTCTGATAGGCTGAGTTGACTTTCTGTGCTGGTGACATCCTCGCTGTATTTGGAGAGATTGACGAAGACGGGTTCTACTATGTGAGTATGCCTCTTTTCTGGGTTCCGTGATGTTAGTAGTAGCATTATTATATAGGGCAATTCAAAGGTTGTAAAAGTCAGATGTTTTAGTTCTGCATTTTTAAGAAATACCATTGGCTCAACTGCCTGCTCATACACATAGTATGTCCTCTTGCCCAGAAGAGGGCTCTTTCCCTCAGGTTTGACCATCAGAGTTCAATGGATCTAGCCATGGTTCTCATCCCCACTGCACCCTCCTCTCCTCTCTCTGCAGGGTGAAATCAATGGCCACCGTGGCCTCGTCCCCTCCAACTTTCTGGAAGAAGTGCCTGACGACGTGGAGGTGTACCTGACGGACACTCCATCCCGCTACGCCCAGGATGAGCCCGCCAACCGGGCTGAGGCCAAAAGGGTACATCGCCGCTCTCAGCGCTAGTCCCTCTGTCCATCCATCCTCCGTCTCTCTTGATTTACGCCTCGCTTCCTCCACTTGCCGTCTGTGTTCTGTGTGTGTGTGTGTGTGTTGTCCGTGTGTGACAGTGCTGACTATACAAACCTTAGCCCCGGCCGGAGAAAGGGACAAACGCAGTCAAACCTTTCTGAGAGTTAGAAAGGAAGAAGCAAAGCCTGATGTGGACAGAGAGATAGAACACTTGAACTGTGCCCGTACGGGGTGGGTGATATTCACAGACCAGTGACATAAGAGAGTACAGATTTGAAATAGGCTAAAGTCATTCCTACACAGGAATATAGAAGGATCATTGGGTAACCTCTTTGCACCAAAACACCAAACTCAACTCTGGATCCTGTGTCTATTAATAAGTGCTTTATGAACACCTCTGAAACTTTCCTGATTTCTACCAGTTGTACCCAAATGGACAGAAAGGATTTGAGTAAACTGTAGGGTTGGTAATATAGCAAAGCATGCCTTTTTCAAAAACAAACTCGATACCTTTTATATAATAGTAGACTTTGGCCCAACTGCTGTATTTCCTGGGAGAGGCTTTGTTTCTTTTTGTATACTGCATACACTTCCAAAAATATATATTTTTCAGGCCTGATGAAAGTTGATAGATATGCCATGTTTGATCTAAACCAGAAGAAATAACAGCCACAGTGATACATCCATACTGTAATGGTACAATGGAACAATAAAAGCAGCAATAATTTTCATTTGCGCCCTGTGTTCATGTGCGTATTCTTGTCGTTTTTCTTTTCTGTTCTCATAGTCGTGTGTGGGTTGTACTGAAAATGAAACGTCACCACATCTGATTTCATTTTTTTCCTCACCTGCTTTGGCAAATACAAACAGAAGAAGATTGTTCATTTCACGTCATAAATGGCTCTGTCTGCCTTGTACAGTATGTGAGCAACTAGAGATGCCAGCCTGACAGGTCTAATGCTAGGTATTGTGATTACACTTATGTTAAATGGTTCATTTGTAGCCAGTAAACATTCTGCTTACACAGTCACAAAGTTTATTGCAACATGGTTATTCATGCTTGCACATTAAAGTTTTATATACTATTCTGTGTAATTAGGAAAGTGTTTCCCCTTACTTTTTAGTGTAACCAGAATGCTAATTTACAGCATAAATTTGAAAAATTGTTACAAATACATTTTTTGTAACAATTTATTGGAGTGATTTAATGCCTGCAAAGTAGTGGACTACTAATTATCTGTGAGATAGTGCTCTATTTTGCAAACATAAAAGTTCCCTATATCTGTAGTTGTTGAAAAAACATTACTAATGGGAGCTGCAAATCCCCATTTGATTCAAAAATGATTCCTCTTTATCTTTGAGAGACCATTTTAAAGGTCCAAGATGAACTGTATGGTAGCATACCATACTTTGATCGGTTGCCAGTCCAGTACATTAGGCAAGAGGGATGGTATCTACAGTTGTGTCCCTGAGTGTTGTATATTACTGTTGGTGTCCCTCATGATCGATGGACATATCAGAATCTGTGGTGTTGCGATGTCGTGCTCTATGTTTGATGGCTTCCTCCTCAGTGTTTGTGTGTGTGAAACCTCAGCAGCGCCGCCAATGTCTTCAGTCCCCATCAACACAAGGAGAGGGAGGTATTAAGGAATGATTTCAACAATAGCCCAAAAGGCAATACCTCATCCTTATTCTGAACCACTTTTATAAACATTAATGGCTTGTTTCCCGGACACTAGTCCTGAACTAAAAACCTATTCCAATGGCAAATGTTTATTGAGCAAGCGTTTGAAGCTAAATCCTTGTCTGGGAAACCAGCCCTATTTGAAACATAAACGTTACGTAGGTATTTGACACACATTTAGTGGAAAACCTACAGTAAGTATAATGGTCTGCATTGACACTGTTCTCTTTTTCTTGGACTTCATACAGAGTTATGTTTTCATACTTGTCTATATTGACAGCTAATGCTGAGAAGTCTGAAGGTCAGCACACATAACTTCAAATTCAAATATTATTGGAAATTGAATTAGACTGTAGAAATGTTTGGCATACCTAACCCTTCACTCTATTTAACACAACATATTTTAAAGTCCATTTGGATATATAGCTTTACTGTTGATGGATAGGGCTACTCAGGTGACAGTGGGGTGATAAAGTGTTGTTGAGGGACACAATGCTGACTGTAGACTGTATGTACTATTGTAGACCTACCTCAGAAAGAGAAAGAGTAGGCCACAGTGGACTACTGATTTCTTTGTAATGCACTGCCCCTACCCCCACCACCCTCCATGGCATCTCTCTTCAGGTAACCACGGATACCACAGAGAGCACGGCCCCGCCTGTCCGAGCAGCATCCCCCATGGTGCGTCCCGTGTGTCCCCCAGGCACCATGCGGCCCATCAGCCCCTCCAGGGGCCCCAGGGACCTCCGAGACAACAAAAAGAAAAAGGGACTGCTCTCCAAGGGGAAGAAACTGCTCAAGAAGCTCTCTCCGGTTAAATAAACTGTTCCCAGCTGAGCCCAGTACTGTACATCACATACAGTACATGCAATCAAATCAGCTGATCGTACGCACACAACTACAATTGCAACATGTGTGTATGTATTACAGGACAATATATGTGAGCCTAATCTAATATATTCAGTGATACATGTTCTAATGATTAATACACATACTTACATGTACTTCGTGCCAAATTCAATGAGACCTTTGCTCACACATACTGTATAACTGTGATGTATTTGAGGTAGAGGGGAAAAAGTAGAACAAACTAGGATTTTCATGACATGGATTTTCATTTCCACTGTTTTCTTTAATCAAATGGAGGTCAAGACGATGCTGCTAAACCATTTGTGTGCATTTGTTTCAAGCAGGGTAACAACAGAGTAGCCTATTTTTTTGTTTATTACAAATCTAACATTTCTAGATGGTTTCCATAGCAATTGTGCAATTATAAGGTCTCTAACAGACATGACGTGGCAAAAAACATCAATGTTGTGGCAGTGAGATGTTGATGCCAGGAGAGACCATACTCCTGGAACACTGGAGCAACAACTCAACTATTGATGGCATTCTGTCAGTAATGCTGGCTGCTAATACAGAGGCTTTATTCAGTGCAATATATCACAGACAGGATGGTGACAAAGGGTTGAATCACTCACAGAACCTAGAAGTCTATAGGGTAGTTGGACACAGGGCATTACAGACAGGAGAAGGAGCTGCATTGGATAATACATTTGAACCATCTCAGTGGCCTTTATGAAAGCAATTCTAGCATGACTTTCCTCATTTTCTATGGTTGAACAAGGTTGTTTTTAGACTTACAAGTCTTTGCCAAGAACCCCTAGTGCATCTCTGCAGCTTTGTTTGATAGAAATCTAAAATGTCTGTTTGTTCGTTTCATTGCTGTCCAACTGTCATGAAACGCCTAGTTAAAGACAACCTTCTGTGTTTGCCTTCCAATTGCACAAAGGTGTGTTTTGTCTGATGAATGGAAAATAAGTATAAGTAAGTCTCTGTGTGTATGGATGTGTTGAGGGTGTAGGCTATGTGTGTGAGTTTGTGTGCTCAGTGTGCATTCATGTCTGTGCATCCTTTATTTAAAAAGAGGACACGTAGTTGAGTCATGTGATCTTAGTGGTGTGCTGCTAACTACATTGCCGGTGTAATATTCAGTTCTGTTGTCTGTCGAAGAGGGCCATTTTCCCCGCTCAGCCATTTCAGTAAAGATGTCTAGGTTTACTTGTTTACACTCTTCTAGAACTCGTGACAACCTATTTCTGAAGTCAAGGGAAAGGGAGGGATGACCTACATACTGTACCTACAACCTCTAAACCAGTAGTCATGTGGCTTATGGGATAACTGAGTGCTAGGATGCATCCAGCTGATCCATTGACTGGAGAGGCTGTCATAGCCTTTAGACAAACATTGTCCTGTATTTTGACACCTTTCAGGACCATATATTAACCCATTTTCATAAACCATGATCCTATTCTGTAATAGTTTAACATTACTTCCGTTGCTGTACAGCCACAGTTTGATGGACATGATCATAATGGACAACATGTCAATCCATGACTCAATATGACAGTGTTTTATTCTGACAGGGTCCTCTAAATTCCCATCAGCTAAGATATCTGAGTCAAGCATAATACCCTGCTGTATAATGATTACAGGGTTCTTTTATGTTTATTAAAAAAGAGAGAAAATCAAATGATGGATTGTCAAAAAGGAATGTACGAAATGTTCAGCGGGCAATATAGTACACATTTTATTATTTGTCCAATGTTAAGCATTATGTTATGCATCCATTTGTAAAAAGGTGTTAGTCATAATACCAAATCCTTTATTTGTAAATGGGTGTAGTGTCTATACTGTTGCTCTTTTGTACTTTTCTCCATTTATAGATAATTTCTAAATGTTTATACTTGATTTTCAGACTGCCTTTTTTAGTGCATTGAGATGTATTCTTACTGTAAACAGTGCAAGCATTCTCCATGGTGTCCTCCAGATAAGATGTTTAAGTCTGCGGTTATGTGCTTGCTCCGTGAATCAAAGATACAAACAAAAAATAGAAATCATTATTTATGGTGTGTGTGTGCATGTGCAAAAAAATACATTTTTTTATCAAAAATAAATTTGATATTTTGTAGAATATTGTGTTTGGATTACTTTGGTGCATATTTACATTTTAGTCATTTAGCAGACGCTCTAATACAGAGCGATTTACAGTTAGTGCATTCATCTTAAGATAGCCAGGTGGGACAACCACATACAGTGGGGAGAACAAGTATTTGATACACTGCCGATTTTGCAGGTTTTCCTACTTACAAAGCATGTCGAGGTCTGTAATTTTTATCATAGGTACACTTCACTTCAAAAATCCAGAAAATCACATTGTATGATTTTTAAGTAATTAATTTGCATTAAAGTAGCTATCAGCAAAGTCAGTGCTAGTAACGGGGAAAACGTAATGTGCGAGTGTTAGTTTACAGGTGGGGACTATTCTTTAAAGAGGTAGGGTTTCAGATGTTTTTCCTAGCTCCAAGGGGAAGCTGGTTCCACCACTGGGGTGCCAGGACAAAGAGGCACTTTGACTGGGCTGAGAGGAAGCTGTCCTCCAGCAGGGGTGGGAATGCCAAGAGACCAGAGGTGGCAGAACGGAGTACTCAGGTTGGGGTATAAGGTTTGAGCATAACCTGAAGCTAGGGAGGGGCAGTTCCTCTTGCTGCTCCATAGGCAAGTACCATGGTCTTGTAGTGGATGTGAGCTTCGACTGGAAGCCAGTGGAGTGTGCGGAGGAGTGGGGTGACATGGGAGAACATGGGAAGATTGAACACCAAGTGGAGAAAGAGCAGCTCTGTCTTGTTGAGTTTGAGCTTGAGGTGGAGAGCCAACATCCAAGCACACATATCTGCCAGGCACGCAGAAATGCGTGTCACCACCTGGGTGTCAGAAGGGGGGAAGGAGAAAAGTAATTGAATGTCATCTGCATAGCAATGTTAGGAGAGACCATGTGAGGATATGACAGAGCTGAATGACTTGGTGTAAAGTAAGAAGAGGAGAGGGCCTAGAAACGAGTCCTGGGGACATCAGTAGTTACAGTACATGGTGTAGATACAGGTCCTCTCCACATCACCTAGTAGTTGTGTCCTGCCAGGTAGGATGCAATCCAAGAGTGTGCAGCGCCTGAGACGTCCAGCCCTGAGAGGGTGGAGAGGAGGATCTGATGGTTCACGTGTCAAAGGCAGCGGATAGATCTCGGAGGATGAGAACAGAAGAGAGAGAGTCAGCTATGGCAGTGCGGAGAGCCTCCGTGACACAGAGAAGAGCAGTCTCAGTTGAGTGACCCATCTTGAAGCCTGACTGGTTAGGGTCAAGAAGATCGTTCTGAGAGAGAATGTGAGAGAGTTGGTCAGAGACAGCAGGCGCAAGTATTTTGGAATGAAAAGAAACACGGGATACCGGTCTTTAGTTTTTGAAGTCAGATGGGTTGAGTGTTGGTTTCTTGAGGAGGGGCGAAACTTTGGCCATATTGAAGTCAGAAGGGACGCAGTCAGTGGTCAGGGATGAGTTGATAAGGGAAGTGAGGAATGGGAGAAGGTCTCCAGAGATGGTCTGGAAAAGGGAGGAGGGGATGGGGTCGAGCGGACAGCTTGTCGGCAGCCGGACCTCACTAGTAACAGGATTTCATCTGGAGAGAGAGGGGAGAAAGAGGTCAAGGCTTAGGGTACTTCTGTGTGAGTGGGACCAGTGGACTTATTAGGCATGTTCATGATTTCCCTTTTATATCTCAATGACCTGAATGATAAATGATTTCTAACCCATATTGCATGAATTAAAACTACTACTAATAATAACATAACTGAATATGGATTTTGCACCATAGCCTAGCTACCACAGATGAAAGGGAAGACCTACTGAAGGGATCACCTTCAATCCGTGCTATTACACTATATATGCTCTGGATGGCAGCAGTGATCTTTACTTCACCATTTGCAGACCTTATCAAACGTGAAAAAGGTCAATTTACATTTGATAATAACAATAACAAACACTCATGTGTTAGGAGAACGTAGAAATGGCAATTCTGCGTGCTTTTGTAGACTTGACGGTAGAGGGTTTGTTTGCATAGTGTCATTACAGGTTTGCAAAGTGTGCCTAGTTAGACAGCTTTCTCACAACTTGAACTTGACAGCATCTGTAGCTTCTCCTGTTGTAGGTAACTAACGTTAGCTAGCTAGCTATGGCAATTGGCCGCGGACAACTTTTCCGCAGTTTCAGAGAGGGTTTGTTGAAGAATGCCCCGCCAACAGAGGGTCAAGGACCGACAGGCAAAGAGAATAGCAGACTCTGCGAGAAAATGACTGGATTTTCCCCGGGCATTCAAAGGTATGAGTTGTGTGATCTCGTCAACTCCTGTTGCATAGTATGCACTGAGCCCCAATAAGCTGGTTTGTAGCTGACTAACTTCAGCTAGCCACTGACTTTTGTTGACTACAAAATTGTGTTGCATCTCTGTCCTTTTCTATGCTCGACTACAAGTGTGGAACCACCAACACTGCCACGAAAGAAGAAGAGGAAAAAGAAGGCGGCAAAGGCTACTGTACTCTGTCAGCCAGTTGTACCACTGCCAAGGGTACCTACAAAGTCTACTGGACATGCTGGCAAGCCAGCTGAGTGCACACCGAATCACATAGAGAGGTAAAAGTGGGTTGCTGTGGAACCCACGAGTAATCCGATTGCAGGGCATAGAACATATGCAACATATGTTATTGGTTCTATGCCCTGCAATCTGATTACTCAATTGTGTTTGCACTAGATGGAAAAGATCAAGCATTCCAATAAATGTTTTAATCATGTCTATTTGGTGTTTTATTAGGATGCCACCGGAGATCCTTCTGAAGATCCTATCGTACCTGGATGCCCTCTCTCTCTTCTCCATCGGCTTCACCAACAAGCGATTCTATGAGATGGCCCACAACAAGTAAGGAGTGAAGTACTGGTCACATTGTAGTCTATTCTTCCTCCCTACAGTCTTACAGACTGGTTTTACGTCATCATTTTTGACCCACAGTATTTTCTTGCAGTGGAATGTGGCACAAGATGTATTCTGCAGAGTATGGACACAGTAAGAAGTGGA
Organism: Oncorhynchus mykiss; assembly: GCF_057628025.1. NCBI lineage: Eukaryota > Metazoa > Chordata > Actinopteri > Salmoniformes > Salmonidae > Oncorhynchus > Oncorhynchus mykiss. The sequence goes on from NC_143026.1 coordinate 28,055,506, forward strand.
GGCCCAAGCGTTTGGACGAGGTTCAGTGCAATTCATATTTCATAACACTCCTTTTTACTGAGCATTATGTGCTTCTATACATTAGTATTTTTTTGTATTATTATTATTATTATTATTATTGGTGTTTTCCTCCACCAGGTGCTGGATAAACTGAGTGCGGTGGTGGTCCAGGAGAGACCAGAGGGCTATTGGAGAAGACTGTACTTCAGGACCATGGCTGGCTTCAATGAGACCAAGTGGAGGAAGGAGTTGAGAGACATCAACCCTTTCACAGGCTTGCCCAGTCAGACTGAAAGAATCCTCAGGTTAAACAGTTTCTGCAGTTAGTACTGAAGTTGTACTGCCTCTGTTGTTCAGGCTCATGTATAAAACATGCCATTTATAAGGCGCACACATACTGAGGCTCCAATGCTGCTGTAATATTGTCAGAACCTACTCACTGGGCCAGAATCAATTAAATTGTCCGCAACTATGTTTACATAGTTACTCTAATGCATTTTGTTCTCCTCTCCACTGCCTCAGGAGCCAGCGTGTGACCTGGGAGATCACAGTGTCTGACAAGTGGGGGTTGGAGGGGACGTTTGAGCAGAGTCGTGCCTACTTCTCTGACTCGTCCGTGACGGTGTGCTGGAGCAGCGGGCGCTGGCCCTCCTTCCACCAGCTCTCTACCTTACAGCTAGATGGTGTCAAAAGACAAGCTCTCAGTTCCCCTAACATCAATAAGTGAGTGTCTCTCTTTCTCTCTTGTCTCTTCTTGCCTCTGAGTGAAATGCCTGCTCCCCTCTTCTCACCTCAGGCCTGGCTGGCGGTCTCTGATGGCTAAGTTTGACAGGAACACCATCTCTAAGAGTGGCCAGGTCATCGGTAGAGACCAACTAGTCACCCTGGTACTCTTTTCGCCTAGCATCGTCATTGGCGTCTGGAGGGTATGTCATCTAAATCACATCATTCGAAAATTGATGGGCTAACCCACAGTGTGCTGATGAGTTAGTTTGTTTCCTGATAAAAAGTGTATAATGTTTGGGATTTCCCTGTGTCATTCCACAGGGCAGGTGGTCCATTGCCTTTGTGATGGCCAGCTTCCACTACCACAGGCTGGTGGAGAGGAGTCTTCTGGGCACCTCAATGTGGTATGCAGCGCCCCTGACTCCGGAACAGGCTAGGAATGAACAAATTGGCGTGACTGGAATCTGTTTTTTATATTTCAGCAGAAAAGGATGTTGCATGCATGTTCAATTAAAAAACTAAATCATTCTCTCTCCCTTTCTCGCTTTCTCTCTCGCTCTCTCTCCCCTCTTTCCTCTCTCTTTCTCGCTCTCTCTCGTTCTTTCTCGCTCTCTCTCGCTCTCTCTCTCCTCTCTCTCTTCTTTCTCTCTCTTCTCTCTCCTCTCTCTCTCTCCTCTCTCTTCTCTCTCTCTCCTCTCTCTCTTCTTTCACTCTCTTCTCTCTCCTCTCTCTCCTCTCTCTCTCTTCTTTCTCTCTTCTCTCTCCTCTCTCTCTCTTCTTTCTCTCTCCTCTCTCTTCTTTCTCTCTCCTCTCTCTTCTTTCTCTCTTTTCTCTCTTCTCCTCTCTCTCTCTTCTCTCTCCTCTCTCTCTTCTTTCTCTCCTCTCTCTCCTCTCTCTCTTCTTTCTCTCTCTTCTTTCTCTCTCTTCTCTCTCTTCTTTCTCTCTTCTCTCTCTCTCTCTCTCTCTCTCTCTCTCTCTCTCTCTCTCAGCCCCTATTCCATGCCAGAGAACAAGCCTCCTTTCGACGACATGGACCCTGACTCCGGCCTCCATGGTTACACGCTCCGCATTATACTACACAACACTGTGACCCAGATCATGGCCGGCCACTTCTCTCAACTCTACTGTAGCAAAAGTAATGAAACCAGTACCCAGGAGGTTTCTCTTTCAGAACCACATTGGGCCGCTGTACGATACCGCAGTCTGTAGTTGACTTTGATTGTGTGTTGTGGTTGTCTAGGTCAGGTCCATGGTGGTTTCATCCAGCTGAATGTCATCAACAGGGGAAGCCTGTCCCAGCACACCCCTCTCTCTGGCAGGATCAGCCTGCCCTGGAAGTGTGAGGCTCTAGAGGGCACCGTGGAGGTACTGTAGGGGAACACTGACTCCGACTGGTTTAGGTTACACTTTACTGGAACCACCAGGGCTACATGATGGGGTCATTGTAATAACAGAACAGCTGACATATAGACTTTGGCGCTCCCCCCCTCTCGCTCTCTCTCTCTTTCTCTCTCTCTGTCTATTTATCTCTTTATTTCTCTCTCTCGCTAGCTTTCCGTTCAATTGGCGACAGATTTTCATGCGAATATTGTAAAATCTGCATAAAGAAAATATGTGCCACCAGTGGTGTTTCCACCAAACGGACTTGTTGTCGATAAAAATGAAGTCGTTTTTTTGTCACAAACTGTTGGTTAAATAATAAATGTGCCTACTCTGGTCTTGGCACGTGCACTCTAGCCAACAGATCACAGATACAGTATGTGTAGGCACTGCCTACCCACCATGTCAAACGAACAAATGATCTGTCTGCGTTTATAAAATTGTATCGAAACAGGCAGTGCCTGTTTCCATCACAGCTGTTTTTTGTCTTTGCCCCTGAGTAAGTGTTTCACTGTTAGGCTACACCTGTTGTTTAGGAAGCATGTGACAAATAAAAATGTGATTTGATTTGGAAACATGGTTTAAGTCTCTCTCTACTTCTATTTCTGTCTCTGTCTGTCTGTGTAGAATTGCTGCATGATGAGCCTGACCCTGATGGATGAGTACCAGAACCCCTTCTGGTGTGTCAGCACACCCGTGTGTATGGCACTGAACAGTAAGGAGCCATCCAACGACTACGAGGGTCAGCACTTCCTGATCAAGTACCAGGATACAGAAGGCAAGGTAAACCAACCCCACATGACTCACACGTCAGAGGATAGATTACCTTTGAGCAGAGCAGAGCTGTGCCTACTTGTTTTTTTGGACCATGTCATTGGACCATGTCATTGGAAACATTGTATATGTACTGTATATATTTACATTTTACATTATCACCCATAACCTTTAATGTAAGTAAATGATCACATATGGGGAGCAGCAACCAATGAGTGGACATCTGTTTGTTTTCTTTACAATAACAGTAATGTATGAGTTCTTTATTGTTGTAGGTGAGGATGGACCTTGTGTGGCTGGAAGAGCAGAGACAGTACTTCCTCATCAATCTGGTAGTCTTCATCGCCACGGCCAAAGTCAACAAGCACTTTGGGAGAGCCTACTGACGCTGCATGTAGAGGTGGCACTGTACTACAATCCTCTATCCTAAGGCCTTCATAATGATGACAAAGTGGTGACATAAACTGTCATGACAGCTGACAACTGCTTATGACATCTGTTATGTTGTTGTTATGCAGTATAATGTAGGCCTTATGATACAAGCTTGAAGTAAAGTGTTGAGCCTGTATACAGTATGTCAATTGATGACATAGTTTAGTTGTGTTTTGTTCTGAGTAAGTTTGAAGTAGTTCAAGTTTGAGGGTTTGCCCCGGCCAGTTTTCATTATTTCTGTATATTTATATAGTTTTATGCATTGTTTTGTGAATCATTAGTACACATTGTTAAAATGTAATCCTACTTTTTTTAAGTATGTCTCGCCATATTATAAAGAGCAAAACTACATGTGAAATGTGTTAACAGAGTTGAACTATTTTGGGTTTGTAAACTTTCTGTTACAGATGGACTATCTGATTCTGATAAATATTCTGATTTATATATTTCTGTGTTATTTTTTATTCCGCCATAGTGCATTCTTTAAAAGCACTAGACGAGCTAAGTGAAACTGGAGGGATCAGCCTGTGTTCTACTGTATTACGCTTTACATTCTCAGGATGGCAGCAGTGATCTTCATCCCCAATAGCACTATTTTCAGTCCCAGCAAAACGCAAGTGCTCCCTCACAGCCCTGGCCACGATTGCTTATTTTTTCCCAAGCCGAGCGAAGTCTTATTGTGTTACTGCCTAACTGTTAGAACCTAATCAGGACAACTGCTGATGCCAACTGTCTAAGCATCAATATTATTATTTCTACATACTGATTCCAAATGGCAAAAACATATCCAAGCCTTCATTTATACAAATATTGTTCAATACAGTAGCTAGTTACAGTAAAGAGTTATTGATTGAGTGGAAAGAACTGCTGCAATTCACTGCTTTGGTTCATTGAGTCGATGCTTCAGTACATTTGGCACATGGGCCCTGTGTATGTTCTGAACCAGAAAACGAAAGAGCGAAAAAGTGAGAGAGTGGAGATTACACTCATACATCACAGCATCCTGATCCCACCTCGCCGCCTTCTCCGGATCCTGAGTGAGCTGTAACGCTCCCTAGGGCCCTGGGGCCATCGGATGTTTAAAATTCTCAACGACTGACCTCTCCATCCAAGCATCCATCTTCGGGTGGCCTTTTCAGATAATTATATTTCACAGGTCCTAATAGTGCTGACCCCTCAACAGACAGCAGAGATCCCTACAAAAGATAAACATTATACAGATCAGGTAGTTGTTTAAATCCCTCACAGTTTTTTTGACTACTTACTTTTGTCTTGATAATGTGGTCCTGTTTAAAGAAGCTTTACCGACATAGGTAGTAGGTCAGACTCCCTTTTGCCTGCAGAACACATTGAATTCTTCAGGGCATTGAAACGTTGCTCAATTGCAATCAAGGGACCTAACATGTGCCAGGACAACTTTCCCCACACCATTACACCACTGCCACCAGCCTGTACCATAGACACCAGGCAGGTTTGGGCCATGGACCCATGCTGCTTACACCAAATCCTGACTCTGCCATCAGCTTGATGCAATAGGAACTGGGATTCATCGGACCAGACAATGTTTTTCCACTCCGTTTTTGTGATGGGTGGTGTACCTAATAAACTGTCTCTTGAGTATATACCGTGTGTTTGTGTGTGTTCGTATGTGTGTTAGAGTCCTGGGTTGATGCCATTACAAGTGATGCTATAAAAAAAGCACATATCCCTAAGTCAGCACAGGTGGGAAATAGTCAAATAAAAAAGTGAGATCACATGGAATACCAATACCCTTTTACATTTCAACCCTGCAGGATGTAGCAAGAGTCAGGACTGTGGCCTCCCCTTCATTAGTCTGTGAGAGCAGATGCCGGTTGGAGGACAGGTACTCTAGCAGTTAAGAGTGTTGGGCCAGTATCCAAAAGGTTGTTGGTTGAAATCCCTGAGCTGACTAGGTAAAAAATATGTTGATGTGCCCTTGAGCAATGCACGTAAACCTAATTGCTCCTGTAAGTCGCTCTGGATAAGAGCATCTGCTAAATGACTAAAATGTAAATGTAAAAAAAATTCCAATTGGACTGTAACTCATCCCAGTCTCCTGCGGAGTGATGTGTATGGTGGCCATGCTCTGAGAGCCACTTTCATTTGTCATCCTGTGACACTGAGAGAAGGAGGCTCAGCCTGGCCCCAGCCATTCATCTTTGTCTGTGCTGTTCACAGTGGGCTAGCCATGGGGCAATGCCTCCCATCACTGCGGCTCTGGAGAGGTCCCAGAGCTACCTCACAAACTCTGGACCATATTCTTGAGCTGCCTATAAGGACTGACTGCTAGACATAACCTGCATTATTGCCAGTCAGTCCATATAGGCAGCTCAAGAGTATGGTCCAGATTTCTCTAGAGGTTGTGTGGAGGCCATGATAACAACAATGTACAGGGCTTCAGAAATGATTTAATGGTTCTTACTGTCTTAAAAACTTGTATGAGCCAATGATAAGTCATGAGATTTCCTATAGCCTACATCACTGTACCGGGCATATTTGATTTACACTAATCTCTCAACTCAGATTCGATGGATACAATGAAGTCCATCTCATCATTCAACTAATGGAGAGTAGTAGAGAGGTTGAAGACAGATTAATACCATAGAGAATGATATTTATCTCTAGAGGCCAAAATGCTGTTTTAGCATGGGCAGCGCCATTGAGGGCTTCCACCATGCTTCCTCCATTTTAAAGTAGTCAGAGTAGTCAACTGAGGGGGGATTCCTATGAGTTGTAGCCTCAATGGCACTGCCTATGCTGTCACAGATGCTATAATGGCACAGGTATAAAGATGAGTCCTCTGTCTCTATGATTAAGACACACCTGCACAGTGGCTTTTAATGTCAATCTCAGAACAGGATTAGTGTCAGCAAAGGTTAACAGAGCCACCAACCATCCAGTGACCTGGGTCCTTACAGATCATTCATGGATGTTCTTTTCATATTTCACCTAGATTGAAATTGTCAGGAAAAGGTTCCAAAATCTTTTTGAGCGAGGGGAAATCGTAGGGTCAATGCGAGGCCATGCTTCCAGAACTATTGATTATTAAAGTGTTCATTTTAGGACCGAAGAGAAAATAATCTATTCTAATTTCAGAGCAAGAACAGAGAGGAGAATTAGGAGAGCACACATGGCGAGTAACAGCCCCAAACACATAATTTGCAGTTTTTTCCCACAGGTTTACGTATTTTTTCAGCCTCTCTTTCGTCCCCACTAATCTCCTCCTACCAATCACCTTATTAGGGTTATTATTATTACTACTATTATTATTACTTCTCTGCCGATTAGTCTGAATAGCTGGACTTCCTGTCGGTAATTAGGGTTGAACATGGTTGATCCATTTTAGATGACCATTCAACTTTTCAGCCACCTATACTGTTTAGCTAGTTTATCCAGGCCAACAACACTAGTGACCAGACCACCACTCAACAGGGTTCCTTCCATTAATAGCTGCCGTAAGAGCATGTTTGCATGTCTTGAAATGCCCAGCTAAGACCTGGAACCGTTCCCAGATGGCTACCACCGCTAACATGCACGTTGCTGAAGCTTTAATAATGGTAGAGAGACAAAACTCCCTCCTAACACTGCATCACAAAATAATGCTCATAATTTAAATCCACCAGGCCTAGTTTGGCTTGTGGTAAAAGGTATTTTGACAACGTTAAACATATCACACACTATGGTCCAGGATGGATTACGACAGACTCCATCTGGTTCTTTTGCATGAAACAATTGGGCTACATAGGTACCCCTTCTTTATAGCTATCCACAGGCACTTTAATTAGCTCTAAGATACATATTCATTTTAACCCGCTTGCACTGTCAGGGATGGGATGTTTATTTGGAAATGAGTCTGTCGCTGCATAAAGCTTCTACCTTTGCACCCATGTCAACTTCCATTGAAAATCAGGTTGTGCTGAAGCAGGACAGCATCAGCTAGGCAGCCATGATCCCTTTATTTCAGGCATTAATGAGTGTTGACACGTGTCGTTGCACAGACAAACAACAAGTGACCATCAAACCACAGGACACTGGGAGTCTGGGACACCCTCTGCCACTCAGTCCAAACAGAGAGGGAGTCAACGAGACGAGAGGAGGACAGGACAGGACTGACAATAATATTGGCTCATTAAACCTTGCAAGTTTACTGCAAAGTTGATGTTCTCTCAGCCAGCCAGGCATTCAGCCACAGTCTTGGTGTGGATCCAGAGATGACACAGCGTCGATGAGCCGTATCCTCACCTCCGTTCGGTCCTAAAAATGCCCATCTCATCATCTCTCCACTTCCCCTGCAGGGTGCCATCATGGGAGGCTGCATGACATTTCAATTAATATCTTACACGCAATGATGTTCAGTGTACCACAACAAGTGAGGGTCTGACATTTTTTAACAAGACTGGGTTAAGATTAAATGCAGTATAGACATATTTTAGGCCATTTGTATAATATTTGAGACTTGCTTGCTTAGGCAAAAGGAGTACATGATAATAATAGTTTGGTGGGTGCTTATATTTGTCCTAATTAACAGATGCACAAGTGTGTATTATACTCATGTGTTAATTGGAAATGTATTTTTGGCATATCTCAACATCCCCTGAGACACCCTCGGAGAGTGTGGTTACGGCCAGATTCAGCCATTATCAATGGCGATCCTGGAGCAATTAGGCTTAAGTCAATCAAATTTACAGTACCAGTCAAAAGTTTGGACACACCTACTCATTCTGTCACATTCTGACCTTAGTTATTTTGTTATGTCTTTGTTTTAGTATGGTCAGGGCGTGAGTTGGGTGGGCAGTCTATGTTCTTTTTTCTATGATTTGGTATTGGTTGGAATGGTTCTCGATCAGAGGCAGCTGTCAATCATTGTCCCTGATTGAGAACCATCCTTAGGCAGCCTGTTTTCACCCTTGAGTTGTGGGTGATTATATTTTCTGTTTAGTGTGGGTTGCACCGGACGGAGCTGTTTCGGTTGTGCTTTTTGTTTCTTTGTTTGATAGTGGTCAGTTTAAATAAATAACATGAACAAGTGCCACGCTGCGCTTTGGTCCTCACCTTCTGCCACCGACGACCATTACACATTCAAGGCTTTTTCTTTATTTTTACTATTTTCTAAATTGTAGAATAATAGCGAAGACATCAAAATTATGAAATAACACATATGGAATCATGTATTAACCAAATCAAAATATATTTAAGATTTTAGATTCTTCAAAGTAGCCACCCTTTGCATTGATGACAGCTTTGCACAACCTTGGTATTCTCTCAACCAGCTTCACCTGTAATGCTTTTCCACCAGTATTGAAGGAGTTCCCACATATGCTGAGCACTTGTTGGCTGCTTTTCCTTCACTCTGCGGTCCTATTCATCCCAAACCATCTTAATTGGGTTGAGGTCGGTGATTGTGGAGGCCAGGTCATCTGATAAAGCACTCCATCACTCTCCTTCTTGGTCAAATAGTCCTTACACAGCCCAGAGTGTGTTGGGTCATTGTCCTGTTGAAAAACAAATGATAGTCCCACTAAAAGCAAACCAGATGGGATGGCGTATCGCTGCAGAATGCTGTGGTAGCCATGCTGGTTGTGTGCCTTGAATTCTAAATAAATCACCAACAGTGTCACCAGCAAAGCACCCCCAAACTATCACAGTCTCCTCTATGCTTCACGGTGGGACCCACACATGCGGAGATCATCCGTTCACCAGCTCTGCATCTCACAAAGATACAGTGGATGGAACCAAAAATCTCAAATTTGGACTCATCAGACCAAAAGACAGATTTCCACCAGTCTAATGTCCATTGCTCGTGTTTCTAGGCCCAACAAGTCTCTTCTTATTATTGGTGTCCTTTAGTAGTGGTTTCTTTGCAGAAATTCAACCATGAAGGTCGGATTCACACAGTCGCCTCTGAACAGTTGATGTTGAGATGTGTCTGTTACTTGAACTCTGTGAAGCATTTATTTGGGCTGCAATTTCTGAGGCTTGTAACTCTAATGAACTTATCCTCTGCAGCAGAGGTAACACAGGGTTTTCCTTTCCTGTGGCGGTCCTCATGAGAGCCAATTTCATCATAGCGCTTGATGGTCTTTGCAACCAAAATGTTCCGGGATTGACTGATCTTCATGTCTTAAAGTAATGATGGACTGTCGTTTTCTCTTTGCTTATTTGAGCTGTTCTTGCCATTATATGGACTTGTTCTTTTAACAAATAGGGCTGTATACTACCCCTACCAAGTAACAACACAACTGATTGGCTCAAACGCATTAAGAAGGAAAGAAATTCCACAAATTAACTTTTAACAAGGCATACCTGTTCATTGAAACGCATTCCAGGTGACTACCTCATGAAGCTGGTTGAGAGAAAGCCAAGAGTGTGCAAAGCTGTCATCAAGGCAAAGGGTGGCTAGATTCTCAAATATATCTGTGGCGTACAGCTGGTCAGCCACCAGGGGGAGACTCGTCGAGGCCTGGTGACAGACGGAGTATACATCACGAGGCAATGGCTCCATCTGCTGAACATGCCAGGTCTTGAAGGGCTCTCTGCCCAGGACTAATTGGGGCTGATTGGGGAGTTGGTGAGTAATCAAGGGCTGAGTAATCAAGCCCCATAAAGCTGCCAGAAGGGCAGCACACAGAGGAGGACTGGGGGAAGTAGGGTGACTTCCGTGTAGTTGGAGACGGTGTCCGAGCGAAGACGTTTGTGTGCCGACAGGATACAGCAAGACCCGGAGCCCAGGAGAGGGTCTCATGGGGTGACCTATCCTTTTCTTTTGATTTATTATTTAATAAACACCCTTGAAACCGAGCTAATCATACTCTGTATGTGTCTGATCTGTGTAAACGTCTTGACCAAACCCCCTGGTCTGCCACAAGAACATATATTTTGATTGGTTTAATAGTTTTTTGGTTACTACATGATTCCATATGTGTTAATTCATATTGTTGATGTCTTCACTATTATTCTACAATGTAGAAAATGGTAAAACATTAAGAAAACCCTGGAATGAGTAGGTGTGTCCACACTTTTGACTGGTACTGCATGTCGTGCACCCGAGAGTCAAGTGCTGATAGAAATGGATTTGGTGAAAAGCAGGACGTTTGAGTAGCCGTTTAATAAACTGTTCAGCAGTCTCATGGCTTTTGGGTAGAAGCTGTTCAGGAGCCCTTTGGTCCCAGACATGATTCTCCGGTACCGTTTGCCATGTGGTAGCAGAGAGAACAGACTATGACTTGGGTGGTTGGAGTCTGACAATTTTAGGTGTCCGGCCCACACTACCCACTGTAGCTTCTTGCGTTCGGATTCAGAGCTGTTGCATACCAAGCACTGATGCAGCCAGTCAAGATGCTCTCAATGGTGCAGCTGTGGAACTTTTTGAGGATCTGAGGGCCCATGTGAAATTGGCGTGCCCTCTTCACAACTGTGTTGGTGTATTTGGACCATGAAAGGTCATTATTGATGTGCACACCAAGGAACGTGAAGATCTCGACCGTCTCCACTACAAACTCCATTTCCTATAGTCCACGATCAGCTCCTTTGTCTTACTGACATTGAGGGAAAGGTTTTCGGTCCTGGATCCACACTGTCAGGCCTCTGACCTCCATGTAGGCTGTTCTCATCATTGTCAGTGATCAGGCCTACCACTGTTGTGTCGCCAGCAAACTTAATGATGGTGTTGGAGTCGTGTTTTGACATGCAGTCGTGGGTGAACAGGAAATACAGGAGGGGACTAAGTACACACCCCGGAGGGGCCCCAGTGTTAAGGATCAGCGTGGCAGACATGTTGCCTACTCTTACCACCTGGGGGCGGCCCGTCAGGAAGTCCAGGATTCAGTTGCAGAGGGAGGTGTTTAGTCCCAGAGTTCTTAGCTTAGTGATGAGCTTCATGGGCACTATGGTGTTGAACGGTGAGCTGTAGTCAATGAACAGCATTCTCACATAGGTGTTCCTTTTATCCAGGTGAGAAAGGTCAGTGTGGAGTGCGATTGAAATTATGGATCTGTTGGGGCGGTATGCAAATTGGAGTGGGTCTAGGGTGTCCGGGAGGTTGCTGTTGATGTGAGCCATGACCAGCTTTTCAAAGCACTTCATGGCTACCAACGTGAGTGCCACGGGCAGTAATCATTTAGGCAGGTTACCTTTGCTTCCTTGGTCACAGGGACTATGGTGGTCTGCTTGAAACATGTAGGTATTACAAACTCGGTCAGGGAGAGGTTGAAAATGTCAGTGAAGACACATGACAGCTGGTCCGCGCATTCTTTGAGTACACGTCCTGGTAATCCGTCTGGCCCAGCTGCTTTTTGAATGTTGCCCTGTTTAAAGGTTTTGTTCACATTGGCTACCGAGAGCGTTATCACATGCAGAACAGCTGGCGCTCTCGTGCATGCTTCAGTGTTGCTTGCCTCGAAGCAAGCATAAAAGGCAATAGGCTCATCTGGTAGGCTCGCGTCACTGGTGTCATGACGTGCCCCTTTCTGGAAATAGATCGTAGCATCCTCCCCTCTCTCTCTCTCTCTCTGTCTTACACCCAGGTTATGTTTTCTCAGGTCATAAATTCCTGGAGGAGACTCTCTCCCCCTGGCCATGCAGAAAGAGACACATAGAGAGAACAAAGGATTTCACATGGCAAACTCCTAAATCTCCAAAATGGGGATTTGATACAAAAGTTCCACTAGTGAGAAGGTGGGAATGGTCAGTGGACAACATACTTTGGTGCGAAAAGTGCAAATCAATCCCAGAAGAACAGCAAAGGACCTTGTGAAGATGCTGGAAGAAACAAGTACAAGTGCAACTGCACATGGGGACAAAGATCATACTTTTTGGAGAAATGTCCTCTGGTCTGATGAAACAAAAATATAACTGTTTGGCCATAATGACCATCATTATGTTTGGAGGAAAAAGGGGGAGGCTTGCAATCCAAAGAACACCATCCCGACCGTGAAGCACGGGTGTGGCAGCATCATGTTGCCGGGGTGCTTTGCTGCAGGAGGGACTGGTGCACTTCAAAAAATAGATGGCATCATTAAGAAGGGAAATTATGTGGATATATTGAAGCAACATCTCAAGACATCAGTCAGGATGTTAAAGCTTGGTCGCAAATGGGTCTTCCAAATGGACAATGACCCCAAGCAAACTTCCAAAGTTGTGGCAAAGTGGCTTAAGAACAACAAAGTCAAAGGAATTGGAGTGGCCATCACAAAGCCCTGACCGCAATCCCATAGAAAATTTGTGGGCAGAACTGAAAAAGTGTGTGCGAGCAAGGAGGCCTACACACCTGACTCACTTACACCAGCTCTGTCAGGAGGAATGAGCCAGAATTCACCCAACTTATTGTGGGAAGCTTGTGGATGGCTACCTGAAACATTTGACCCAAGTTAAACAATTTAAAGGCAATGTTACCAAATACTAATTGGGTGTATGTAAACTTCTGACCCACTGGGAATGTGATAAAATAAATAAAAGCTGAAATATATCATTCTCTCTACTATTATTCTGACATTTCACATTCTTAAAATAAAGTGGTGATCCTAACTGACCTAATACAGGGAATTTTTACAATGCCTAAATGTCAGGTATTGTGAAAAACTGAGTTTAAATGTAATTGGCTAAGGTGTATGTAAACTTCCGACTTCAACTGTAACTATATCTCTGAATATGTACATTTCACAATTATGGGGTTTGCATCTAATTCTTGTATCAAATGAATGAGTAAAGATTAAACTATTTGTGAAATGATGTAAAACCTTTAATGAAAGAGAATTGTATTCCCTTTAAAGTTTAACCAAGTCATTGGCCCGCCCCGGTGAGAACAGACATGATCAGGTGTCATGGAACATCCCTTTTATACTGTTACTAAGAAAAAACCCTCCTGAGAAAATCCTCTTCAGACCACGCATACCTCGGTCAGCTAAGGGGGCAAAGGTTTGAGTTTAGACTAAGCAAATCCATAGCGTGAGCTGTGATTGCAAATAGTTATTGAATTCCTAACCATACCACGTGGAGCATTGGCTACACGGCTGGAAATGGTTCAACTGAGACTATCAATCTCTCAAGAATAAGAGCAAGTCTGAGATACTAATTACTGGTCTGCAGCTAGAAATTATGTCAACCTGGGATGTGAAGACCGACAACCGCCGAAACAACTATGAGAACATTTATGAATGGTACTCTGAAGTATCCATTTTAACCACAAAATACTTGATCTTCAGGGAAACAGAAAAAAGAAAGAGAGTGACTCGGATGAACTCTCCATCAGAAGGACTGACGATTCCAACAGAGATCACGACACTATATAAATATACATTTATATTGATTGCAATTATTCCCGATTGAGTGAACGTTCATGTGCAAAGGATTAGCATTTCAATTAATATAATTATAAATTGTGTGACTCCAGTTCTATCCCGCCTTTTCAGTCCACACCCACTTCCCTTTGTCCGCCAAGCCGTCATATTGGCTTAGCCCACTAGGGAACCTCCCCTATCATTTCCTTGTAACCATATCAACTGTTTGTGTGTTTATGCAGTTCTGTGATTATTTAGTTAGTTAGTAAATAAATGATTAAGACAATTGGTGTATGAATGATATATAGTAAAGGCTGAGTTCATGCAGATAACCAACAATTTACGAAGTTTGGAATGAGACTAACGTGAGGTAAAGAATAATTCATTAATTAGAAGACTAATTGATTAGATATTAAAAATATCTGAAGAGTTATATTAGGAAAATCAATCTGAAGATTTTACTTTGTGCCCTGGCTTCCTAGTTAATTACATGTACATGATTAGTTTAATCACATAATAATAATTACAGAGAATTGATTTGATAAAATAACATTCTTCACTTTAATGATGCAAAAGACACAACACTGGGCAGCTCGCGTCTGAGTTTCCCTTTGTAGTCCGTAATAGTTTTCAAGACCTGCCACATCCTACGTGCGTCAAAGCCGGTGTAGTAGGATTCAATCTTAATCCTGTATTGACGCTTTGCTTGTTTGATGGTTCATCTGAGAGCATAGCGGATTTAAAATCAACCTGCTATAGAGCATTCTGGGAAATATGATAATGATGAGTGTGGTTGTGAGGGTTTTACTCTACATAGAGTAAAGATGACACAATTACACTAGCCTCTATTCACCAGCCCTGGCCGGGGTTCTTTTACACCACTGAATGTTAATTTACCTATTTTTTACACTAAAATGTAACACTGAAAAAACAGCACTAGGTAACACAATTTGCTGGGTACAAATATTCTCATACAGTTTAAAACATTATCACATCAATCTTTTTAAATGTTAAAGGATTAAGTTTAAACACTGAGGTAAACACTAACGGTCAAAGCACTATTTTAAAAAATGATTCAGAACGGTTCTCTTTAGAATGCTTCTTGCCTTCCAAATAATCATCAAAGAACCATTTCTTCCAAAAACGGTTCTTAGAATGAAAAATGTTCTAGGTAGAACCCTTTGCTCTACAAAGAACCCTCATCTTCCTAAAAAGGGTCTTCAGGTGAAAATGGTTATTGGTAGAACCCTATCTATCCATCTGCTAAGAACCCTTTTGGAACCCTTTTTTCTAAGAGTGTATATGCAATGCCCTCTCAAAAAAAACTGGGTATACCTTTGTCTAGCCCCCTCTACACCCCTGCCAATAGGCTACAAAAACAGAGTACAAAATAACAATAGACTAAAAAGTAGTTATTAGGTCAAATAAAATATATAGACATGTAGGCCTACAAAGTATTTCTAGGCCTTTTGTGAATTGTAGCCTATATACTAGTAGCGCAACATATTCCAAATGGGACAGCCTTTAATAAATCGTGGAGAAATCACTAGATCCCATTGACCTCTCGTGCGTTTAATTTCCTCGCAGGCCTTTCCCCCACGGCGATTACGCACGAGAATCGTTAATCTGACGGAATATGGGCACAGCGCTCAACCTGATTTTTACTCATTCTATATGCAGTCCAGGACAGGATATAACATATCCGCAGTCTACTCAGTGAAGTTTGCTTTTGTTGCGTCCACAATAAACGGTGAATGTAAAAGAATACCGCAACTTGGATCTTTGTTCTACAATTTGGCGATCCACAAGCGAAAGTGAATTTTACGCAGAAAAATTAGACGGAGGCAAGGTGCAGAAAGTAGCGTAAAGTGGATACTCAAACTGGTGGACCTAAACAACACTTCAGTTATTACTTGGAACAGGAATTTACCGTTGCATCTGTTATCAACAGAGAGTTATATATATATTCATTACAGCTCTTTACTTTGTTGGGGATTGAAAAAATGTAAATTACCATAGATGTGTGTCAATTGAGAGCAGAAAGTCTGACGCTGTTCTCTTGGTACGTTGTTAGAGCTCTCCTGTAGA
Source organism: Oncorhynchus mykiss (assembly GCF_057628025.1). Lineage (NCBI taxonomy): Eukaryota > Metazoa > Chordata > Actinopteri > Salmoniformes > Salmonidae > Oncorhynchus > Oncorhynchus mykiss. Next base: position 28,071,201 of record NC_143026.1, read on the forward strand.
TAATCAGGACTGTCCAACTTGCCAAGATGCTTTATTTGCCTCTCTTTTGGATATTGCCAATTGTCACAGTATTAATTTTCAAACTTCTGACAGGTAAGGATCCACTTTGCTGTGATAGATAGTGAAAATGAAATGGTTTGAGGTCAATTCTTTTTTCATTTTGTCCATTCTAACTTATTTTGATACTCTCAATTGATCAACAGATAAAAAACACAGCTTGACAGTTGGAAACACATTTAAAGGAATAGCTTATTTTATTACAGTAGGTCCATACATTGATGTAGACTAGAGGCATTCATTTATTGAATACATGGCCTTTCCTATTTACATACTACATGAAAAAAATATATCTAAACAAAAAAAACATGCTTTTCACTTGGGGATGATCCCGAAAAGAGCATGAATGCTATAATAAGTTAATGCTTTAAGATACCATAGGACTATGTTTGCTCGAAAGTATTCTGGCATGACTGCTGTTTATTCATTCATTCATATTTTCCCATGCATTACTGAGTTAAAGAGTCCAGTAAACTTTAAACTTCATGAACATTATACAGTTGAGATCTCCCTAAAAATATGACGACATCTGTATACCCTCTGTGATATTTGTACTAATGAAAATCACCTGAGGAATAATGGGTCAACGGACGCCTCAGGTAACATCAGGAAATAGATTAATGTTGTGCACACAGATGTAGGATCTTCATTTGATCACCCTGTTGCAGGACAACTTGTAAGACGTTTAGTGTATTTGTTGTTTAAAAAGGCTTCAGAAGTTTGTAATTTCTACTGTGAAATTTACGACTTGATTTTCCCTCACGAAAAATGTATCAACCCCTACAAAAATGTCCATTAATTATAATTTACATAATAATTAACATTTCCTATTGTTGCAGGATTCTTTTCCTGCTGTAGCAAACTGGTTCAAATTAAGATCCTACACTAAACACTTAGCATTTACATTTACATTTGAGTAATTTAGCAGATTGTAATCAGTGTGCTTGAACCTCCTTGTGTGGACAGTACCACTCTTTCACCCAGCAGTCCAGCAATTATGGGGTGGTGCAGGTACAGTCACGTGTGGTGGGGGCAGTTGCAGACATGATTTGTTCATTAGACATGTGTGTGTTTTGGGGGCAGTTTGGCCAAGTGATGTGATGCTAGAGTGGAAATCATCATCAGAGAAAGAGGCTGGATGTCAGGAAACAGCCACTGTGTTTGTTTGGAGATAACCTGTCCTGCATTATAGAAGATGAGGCCAGGCTGTCTGTCTTCTGTTGATAACCATTTCAGACTGCTGTTTGGTGTGTGTCTGTGTGTGAGTGACTGTGCCTTCTCATCCCTCTACTTGTGCAGGTGTAGCCTGTAGAGAGATTAGAAAGTCAAGAAGATTTAATATTTGCTTTGTGCACAATTTCACCTTTTGACCCTCCACAAACCTGTTTTTTCCTTGAAAATGAAAATGTGATTTTAATTGACCCTCTCCGTGAGAGAAAGGTCACATAGGTTGAGCCATGAAGGGCAGTGCTACCCTTCCATTTCCCCAATACTAATTGGCTAGCAATTTCTTACTCCCTTCTAACGAAATACTAATGGTTTCTCATTAATATTCTGCATGGCTGATCAGTGTGATCAGTTGTACATGAGGGTATTTGGCCTCCCTGTGGAACTGTATCATTATGTTCTTGTTGTCTAAAGTCAACTCATTGAGAACAGAACAACACATTCAGGTGTTTTAGGCTTGACTTGCAGAACGCCTTTTGACAAATTACTTCAAAGATGCACGGCATGTCCAGATCAACCTTCAATTTCCGCCGTTGCACTTTAACGATGGCGGCCGTGTAGGCTTAGGAAGAGGAAGCTGGTGGGTCTGTCAGCGAGAGAAAGGTTAAGTGTCTGCCGGCTGCTTCTGCATACCAGGGTTCTGACACATTGTTTCTTGTACAGACAGGCAGTCATCCAACAGAGCCTCACAGTGCTGGTCGCTCGTTTTCTCAGATACATGAAGAGATAGCTACACTATCTTCTGGCATGGCAGAAGTGGGAGGGTTTCTATTGAGATAGACACTGAGTATACAAAACATTAGGAATACCTTCCTAATATTACCCTATTTTGTCCTCAGAACAGCCTCAATTTGTTGGGGCATGGATTCTATAAAGTGTCAAAAGCATTCCACAGGGATGCTGGCCAATGTTGACTCCAATGCTTCCCACAGTTGTGTCAAGTTGGCTGGATGTCCTTTGGGTGGTGGATCATTTTTTATGCACACAGGAAACTGTTGAGCGTGAAAAACCTGTCAGTGTTGCAGTTCTTGACACAAACCGGTGCACTTGGCACCTTCTACCATACCCTGTTCAAAGTCACTTAAATATTTTGTCTTGCCCATTCAGCCTCTTAATGGCATTCATACACAATATAATATATTATATATATATATATATATATATATATAATATAATTGAACAGAATAGAATAAAACATTATTGTCCATCCAGGATGGCCACCTTACATTTAAAGGATCACATACAGTGCCTTGCGAAAGTATTCGGCCCCCTTGAACTTTGCGACCTTTTGCCACATTTCAGGCTTCAAACCTAAAGATATAAAACTGTATTTTTTTTATTTTTATTTTTATTTTTTTGTGAAGAATCAACAACAAGTGGGACACAATCATGAAGTGGAACGACATTTATTGGATATTTCAAACTTTTTTAACAAATCAAAAACTGAAAAATTGGGCGTGCAAAATTATTCAGCCCCCTTAAGTTAATACTTTGTAGCGCCACCTTTTGCTGCGATTACAGCTGTAAGTCGCTTGGGGTATGTCTCTATCAGTTTTGCACATCGAGAGACTGACATTTTTTCCCATTCCTCCTTGCAAAACAGCTCGAGCTCAGTGAGGTTGGATGGAGAGCATTTGTGAACAGCAGTTTTCAGTTCTTTCCACAGATTCTCGATTGGATTCAAGTCTGGACTTTGACTTGGCCATTCTAACACCTGGATATGTTTATTATTGAACCATTCCATTGTAGATTTTGCTTTATGTTTTGGATCATTGTCTTGTTGGAAGACAAATCTCCGTCCCAGTCTCAGGTCTTTTGCAGACTCCATCAGGTTTTCTTCCAGAATGGTCCTGTATTTGGCTCCATCCATCTTCCCATCAATTTTAACCATCTTCCCTGTCCCTGCTGAAGAAAAGCAAGCCCAAACCATGATGCTGCCACCACCATGTTTGACAGTGGAGATGGTGTGTTCAGGGTGATAAGCTGTGTTGCTTTTACGCCAAACATAACGTTTTGCATTGTTGCCAAAAAGTTCAATTTTGGTTTCATCTGACCAGAGCACCTTCTTCCACATGTTTTGTGTGTCTCTCAGGGGCTTGTGGCAAACTTTAAACAACACTTTTTATGGATATCTTTAAGAAATGGCTTTCTTCTTGCCACTCTTCCATAAAGGCCAGATTTGTGCAATATACGACTGATTGTTGTCCTATGGACAGAGTCTCCCACCTCAGCTGTAGATCTCTGCAGTTCATCCAGAGTGATCATGGGCCTCTTGGCTGCATCTCTGATCAGTCTTCTCCTTGTATGAGCTGAAAGTTTAGAGGGACGGCCAGGTCTTGGTAGATTTGCAGTGGTCTGATACTCCTTCCATTTCAATATTATCGCTTGCACAGTGCTCCTTGGGATGTTTAAAGCTTGGGAAATATTTTTGTATCCAAATCCGGCTTTAAACTTCTTCACAACAGTATCCCGGACCTGCCTGGTGTGTTCCTTGTTCTTCATGATGCTCTCTGCGCTTTTAACGGACCTCTGAGACTATCACAGTGCAGGTGCATTTATACGGAGACTTGATTACACACAGGCGGATTGTATTTATCATCATTAGTCATTTAGGTCAACATTGGATCATTCAGAGGTCCTCACTGAACTTCTGGAGAGAGTTTGCTGCACTGAAAGTAAAGGGGCTGAATAATTTTGCACGCCCAATTTTTCAGTTTTTGATTTGTTAAAAAAGTTTGAAATATCCAATAAATGTCGTTCCACTTCATGATTGTGTCCCACTTGTTGTTTATTCTTCACAAAAAAATACAGTTTTATATCTTTATGTTTGAAGCCTGAAATGTGGCAAAAGGTCGCAAAGTTCAAGGGGGCCGAATACTTTCGCAAGGCACTGTACATTCTCACATCACACACATTTTATCCAGTCAGTCCATCATACTGCATACACTAAAAACATAGAGGACATTGATACATTCACTCACAACTGACCGCTGCCCCAACTACACTGGATAGATAAAATTGACCAATACAAAAAATTTTAAACATAAAATAATTTATCTTCGTCTATCGGTGTTTTCATAATTTTCATAAAGAGTATGACATTGTTTCCGCACGTAGCATTGAATTCAAGGGAAGCCAGAGATCATTTGGCCCCAAAAAACATGTATAAAATAATAGCCAATCAGCGTTGAGCTAAGCTGAGTGAGCTCAACTGTGAATGGTCCTGGCGCACCAAATAAAAGTGTCAAGCGGAAGCCAGTTTGGATTTGGCTTCACTCCTATCACATATAAATAAGTAATTTATAGAAACAACTTGAATTGTTGCATCTTGTTATGTTGTTGTTCTCTGGTGGCTAGCTAGCTAAAATTGTCCCTTTCCTAAATTAGCCATGGATGGAGATATGTATTTGGACTTGTGGTTTTACTTAATTCTCCGTACTGGCCATTGGACTGAGAGGATGGATGTAATATATGTAGTATATTAATGTAGTAGGCTAATATTAACTAGCTAACACTGCCCATAAAAGGAAGTTAGGCTAGCGAGCAAGCATTTTAGCCAGGTAGCCTAGGAAAACAAAAAATAAAAGCATGTACTGTATGACACATGAGTGACTATGAGTCATAGACCATTTTGCCCCGTAGCACTCACTTCTGTCATCATGAAGTGCTTTGAGAGACTAGTCAAGGATCATATCACCTCCACTCTACCTGATACCTTAGACCCACTCCAGTTTGCTTAGCGCCCCAATAGGTCCACAGACGACCAATCGCCATCACACTGCACACTACCTTATCCCATCTGTACAAGAGGTATACCTATGTAAGAATGCTGTTCATTGACTACAGCTCAGCATTTAACACCATAGTACCCTCCAAACTCATTATTAAGCGCAAGACCCTAGTCTCGACCCCGCTCTGTGCAACTGGGTCCTGGACTTTCTGACGGGCCGCCCCCAGGTGGTGAGGGAAGGAAACATCTCCAACCCGCTGATCCTAAACACTGCGGCCCCACAAGGGTGCGTTCTCAGCCCTCTCCTGTACTCCCGGTTCATCCATGACTGCGTGGCCGTGCACGCCTCCAACTCAATCATCAAGTTTGCAGACGACACTACAATGGTAGACTTGATTGCCAACAATGAAGAAATGGCCTACAGGGTGGAGGCGAGGGCCCTTGGAGTGTGGTGTCAGGAAAATAACCTCTCACTCAACGTCAACAAAACAAAGGAGATGATCGTGGACTTCAGGAAACAGCAGAGGGAGCATCCCCCCATCCACATCAACGGGACAGCAGTGGAGAAGGTGGAAAGTTTTACATTCCTCGGCGTACACATCACGGACCAACTTGAAATGGTCCCCTCACACAGACAGCGTGCATCTTCAACCTCAGGAGGCTGAAAAAATGTGACCTTGTCACCTAAAACAGTCACACACTTTTACAGATGCACAATAGAGAGCATCCTGTCAGGCTGTATCCCCGCCTGGTACGGATTTGGGGATGCTGTCACATATTTGTTCACGTTCGTCTTTAAAATCGACAGTGTCAAATCTTCCATTAAAGCAGATAAGGTCGTTTACAGTCAGCAATTGTATTGTTCTCTCTTTTACTCTCTCTTCCCATCATTGCATTAAGCCCTTCCCAAGCTCGTCTTAGATTGCCTGTACACAATCCATGTCTCAATTGTCTTAAGGCTCAAAAGTCCTTCTTTAACCTGTCTTCTCCCCTTCCCGTCTACACTGATTGAAGTGGATTTGACATCAATAAGGGATCATAGCATTCACCTGGATTCACCTGGTCAGTCTATGTCATGGAAAGAGCAAGTGTTCCTAATGTTTTGTACACTCAGTGTATAATAAGGCTGTGTATCCCATGGGCTTTCATACTGTATGTGCATTATTGAAAGCAGGATATGTATTGTGTACATCCAAAGCGTTTAAGGGTCCAACGCCTGCTGGAGCATATATTTGTCACAACATTGTCCACCAGGTTGGATGATATACAGTTGTTGCATGTTATGTTATGTATTTTAACAACTGTTGCCATTCTCTTCTTCAACCGTATGTATTTTGTAACTACCGTGTAATGTAGCTACCCTGTCGTTTTCTGAAGACCACTGTGCAATGTAGGGCTCAGACAAGGTACAATAGCCTGTATATTATAACAGGATTACACATATCCAGTGAAGTTGTGGCAGAAAAATACTTCCTAGATACATTTGTTTCATACTTTGCCTAGTCATTGTAGTGCTCTGCTGTTAAGCTGCAAACCTGTTCTCGTTGATGTTTACAATGAAAGTGATTGCGCTGGATTAGTTGGATTTGTCTTTTCCGCATGCACCAAACTCAACTGGTGTAGACTTTACTGTGAAATGCTAGTTTACGAGCCCTTCCCAACAATGCAGATTTTAATCAAATAAAATACTCATAAGTTAAGCTATATACAGGGAGTACCAGTACAATGTGCAGAGGTACAAGGTATTTTAAGTAAATATGTATATGAAGGCAGGGTAAAGTGACTAGGCATCAGGATAGGTAATAATAAGAGTAAATAAAGAACAGAGTAGCAGCAGCAAATGATGAGTGTAAAATGTGTGAGTGTTTGTGGAATGTGTGTGTATGTGTGTATGTGTTGTGTCGGTCTGCGTGTGTGTGTTATGTGTGGCTGTGTCATGATGGACTGTATAGTGAGGCAGGAGGGCAGTGGGCTAGCTAGGACTTTCAGTGTGATAAGTGACTGGTGTAAATATTGTTTTTCAGCAAACCTTCCCTGAAAAGCTTGGTAATCTCTTCTAGAATTCTGCTGAATTCACTGAATAAACACGGGTCACTGCATTAGAATTGCTTTTTATATCCACCATTATTACATTTTTAAACCAAATTTTCAGAAAATCCATTCTATAATAATGCTACTATATACTTTAAACAGACATACATTTGCTATGTGCTTTCTTTTTGCTCTATGCTAACAGCTGTATTTCATATCTTATCCTCTAGGTGTACACTGCCAGGAGCTGTCCAAGGACACCAAGAACCAAGCTCCCTTCCCTGTCTACCCTTCAGTTGGCTACCAGATCCTCAACGCAGACCACCTGCTGTTGAGGGACTACAGCCAGGAGCTGCTGGGGAACTCCAGCCTGCAAGCCCAGAGGCAGGCCTTCCTCATTACCAACCCCGGGGCGGGCCGCCTGCAGCCGGCCGTCAATGTCACCTTCGGCTCCCTGTCTGTGGAGAGAGCCATCGGCCCAGAGCTGCTCCTTGGCAGTCGCAGGATCCTCCCTGTCATCCTGGCACGCCAGGTCCTCTCCTCTGCCCCCATTATCAGGATCCTCTTTCACATGCCCAGTATGGCCAATGGAGGTGATGCTGGAGGGGGCAGGGCTGGGGAGGGGGTGGAGGTGGGTAGTGGTGGGAGGAAGGGAACGGAGGAGGGGGCCCACTGTGTGACGGCGTATGCCTTCTGTGAGACGCAGGAGGTGCGGGGGGCATGCCTGCTGTCCCCAGGGGGTTTCTGTGTTGCCCAGTTGAAGCCCGACCTGGCCTGGTTCAGCCCCACCAGCAGCTCCGACAGCAGGGATAGACAGGGAGAGGTGCAGGGTATTCCCGTGGAGATCTACTTCCAGAGCCGACGGGACTGGACAGGCCAGTGTGTTCCCCAGGACAGCCTGCAGCATGTGGGGGTGGGGAGGGGCGGCCCAGTGGGATCTGGTATACCCATGAGGAGGGTAGGGAGTGTCAACATCCTAAAGGCACCACCTGGAAGCCCTACGTTCCTGCGTCTGAGGTTAGGGGGAGCCGTGGTGGTCCAGACCTCATCCAAACCACTGAGGACCACCGACATGGCCACCTTCTATGTCTTCCTGTCCAGTGTGTCTGCTGTGGAGAGCTTCACTCTTAGGTAAGAGTAGGGCTGTACGATATGGGAAAAAATAGAATTGTGTTTTTTTTAGCAAATATTGCAATTGCGATTTGACTTGCGATTTAGATCAAAACATATGGTTGAAGAGTTGAAATAATAGAAATAGAATGATTTATATTAAAAAGCTAAAGTTAAAGCAGCATTGTTCTTATTTGGAACAATCTGTTGCCTGCAATTGATCAAACAGAACAGCATGCAAACTTATAGTCGATCTAACAGTGAGAGGTAACTGCAGGGTTTGAGTGATGGGACGGGGCTTGGTATGTGTGGGATGCAGCCACAAGAGGAGAAAAAAACAGAATAAACTATAAATACTGACATTACACGCAGCGTTTGAAAAAATTGCATGCGATATGAAAATGTCAAAATATTGCATGCGATATGAATCTCTTGCGATTTGCATATTGCACATGTCAATATTGCAATTTCTATGTGAATTCAATTAATTGTACAGCCCTAGGTAAGATCACTGCTTGGATATACTGTCTGTTCAGTCCATAGCTAGAATATCCAGGTCACAATCGGATACATTAGCTGTGAAGTTTGCACATAATGGTGTTGATATGACCTTTGTCTATTTATTCTATTGTAGAGTTTTGTGTTGTCTAAACGTGCGGAACGTATTCTGCATGCACTGATACACTCTTACTCACTAATGGATCCATTCTACATCCTATTTGCTTAATGTAAATTTAGGTCTATATGTTGTGGTCGTACTAATGCATCATGACTTTTATCACTAAGTCTTACTGTGCCTTTTCTGTTACCTTGACGCATGCTACCATAATGTGCTGGCCCCTGGCTCAGAACATAAATCCATAAATAATAGAAAATTAAGAAATAGGATTTATGTATGGATTATGAAAACATTCTCAGAACACATAGCAAATGTTAACCTCTTTTCCTGTTAAAAAGATGTTTGTGTATATGAGGACAAAATAATATTGTGTGTAGTCAGAAATTAGAGACAGAATGTTTTTTATTGCCATTTTAGGCCTTGTGTAAAAAGTCTATCACCATGATGAATAAAAGGGCTCTTCTCAAAGGATAAGTTCCATGCATTTAAATTGTAACTTAAGGCCACTTGAATGGCGCCAGGGCGTGTCACCAAGGCCATGCTGTGGGACGGTTGAACGCTGGTGTGGCTGGAAGTCGTCTTGCTGTTCCGCTCCCTACACAGATTACAGACTTGTCGTGTGCCAGTCCCAGTCTACTTCACTCCCGACTGGAAGAAGTTCTGAAGGCAGTCTTCCATAGACAGGGAAATAATTGGGTAATGGATTCGGCAGCCTTCATATCTTAACATCCCATTAACGTTTGAAAAGGGATCTCTGAATTTTTTAGTTCATAAATAATGCATACATTTAATGGAGCAAGAAAACAAATAACTAACAACTGCCTGACTCCTTATGGTGAAAATTAACTTATTACGCAGGCAGCTTTATCGCGCCAAACACACAATTCAGTCTGTTTTGCAAAAGCTCTACTCGTTGCTTTGGATGCACATCACAGAGCAGAATAAAGTTGCTTTTATTGGAATGTTTTAGATCAGTATACCTTAAAGTAATTTCTATCGGCGGAAGTTTGCATTTTCCACTCTTCCACTCGTTTTGTTTGAAGAAACAGCAGAAAAGCTTCTGATACATTGATATCTCAAAGTGTAGGGGACAAAGTAACACACCCATTTTCTCAGATAACATAGAAGATAGAATGACATAGTGAAGTCAGCACGTTCCGTAATGCGAAGGACGAGCTCCTAGCAAAAAAAAACTCCCAGTCTGGCCATGTTTCGCCTAGTTTTAAGAAGTGGTTTTGAGCAATGTAAGTAAAGAAAAGGACCTAGAAGTTTTTTTTTCGGTTGTAGAGTTGTGTTTAGTTGTTTAAGGTTCCAAATGTATGTCATTTTGTTAAGCCTTCTAGGGGCGGTTTCGCAGACACAGATGACGCTTAATCCTAGACTAAATTGCACTTTTAAACTGGACTAACTGAAATGCCATTTCTCAGAAATGGTTTAAAATAGTCTCAGACTTGCACTAGTCTAGATTTTTAAAAATCTGATTTCCAGAAGGACGTTTAGAGTTCATCTAGATCTAAGTGAAGGCTTAAATTAAACCTGGCCTAGAGGCAGGTTTAACTTCTGATTAATGGATGTTGGCCCCAAGGTTGACCTTGGCAATGGAGGAAAATGGATTACCTGGACTAAAATCTATTTCCGTGACCATTTCCATATGTACAAAGAAAATTCTTGAGCCAAGGCTTTATCTAAGTCTCTTAGGATAAAGCCCATCCCTCCTTCCCTACAAGTACTGATCCCCTTGAGGTTTTTGGGATCTGGAACCTTCCATCATGAAACATGATGTGTGGTGCAAATGAACTAACTGTATGCATAATCGTCCACAAAGTCTGCAATGCTATATGTGAACTGAAAGACAATTATACCAAGTTCCCTGATGCTGCTGACTGAGCCAACTACAAGGTAGAGTTCTATGAATATGATAACTTCCATGGAGTCATTGGCTGTATAGATGGATGTCATATTCCCATCAAGTTTCTCTCTACAGCAGATGCTGAGGAGTACAGGAATTGTAAAAACTGGTTCTCAATAAATGTAAAAAGTGTGTGCAGTTCTCCAACATTGTTGCATTTTGGAAAGGTGCATCAAGGATTCCTCTTTGTATGCTCAGCTTGAAGGTGGACAACATAGTGGAATCTTACTTGGTGACAGTGGGTATGCACAGACCAACTTCTTGTTCACTCCCTATCTTCATGCAATAGGACCTGAGCAACAATGGTGCAACCAAGCTCACATCCGCACCAGAGGTATATTGGAACACATGCTTGGTGTATGGAAGAGGAATGTCCTGTGTAAGAAACACATTACGCTTTTAACCAAGATGATGCTGCATTGTAATAATTGCAACAGCAGTGCTTCACAATTACCTCAAACAGCATGGCTGCCTAGATCCTTGCATTGAAGATGAGGATGACCCAGATGTTCCAATGGTTGAGGCAGACAATGACAGAAATGGACTAGCCTGCAGAGATGTTTTTGCTATGCAGCACTTCTCACAACAAAGATAGCTCAAGTGATTGAAGCAAACCGTAGACATGGATTGGTAACAAAAAAGGTTTTTAATTCACAAATGGAAATATCGGGACCCCGAACTGGTGCTGGTTTGAGAAGAACATTGGTACTGCTGCTGCTTCCTGTTTCTCTCCTCCTTCATAACCAACACAACATGAAGGATTAGCATCTTCATATCATGCTCTTCTTTTAAATACATTAGTTTGTGCTCATGAAATTCCATGGTCAGTTTCTCATGCATTCTCACACAATCTTCCCTCCTGGCTGCTGCAGATGTAGTGGGCTGACCTTCATCCTGCATTATCTCCTCTGAGCTATGGTGATCATCTGCCTCTAGAAAATGATTGCATTGCTGCATTAGAGAACATTATTTCTTCAAGAGTTGAGTTCATTACATAATTCTTATTATGGGAGTGCAAGAGATAACTGACACATTACATGTTCCCTGGAGTCCGGGGATTGCACATGTTGAATGAATGTGTCCTACCAAATGAGGACTGGAACAGTCCCCAATCTGAACTGTCCAAATTGTCATCATCGAGGATACCTTCCAGGGGTTGCTGGCTCAACATTTCCCCCAGCTCATCTGTCTCTGGGCCTCCTGGGTGTCCATCACCAGTCTTGAAACGCTCCCTATGAGCAGTGGTGCAAGATACCTTAATAGAAAATCACTCAAGTGAAAGTGAAAGTCACACAGTAAAATACTACTTGAGTAAAAGTCTGAAAGTATTTGGTTTTAAATATACTTAAGTATCAAAAGTAAGTGTAATTGCTAAAATATACTTTAGTATCAAAGTAAAAGTACAATAATTTCAAATTCCTTATATCAGGTATTCCCAAACAGGGAAACGGCACAATGCCGTCGGGGTAAGCCAAATAAAAATGTGATCCACATTAAAAATATATATATATTTTTAAAAAATTACTTAAAAAAATAAACAATGAATGTTCTTCACATTTTCTAACTGTCCATTTAGTAAGGCCCGCATCCATAGAGACACACATCAGCTCTACTTTCAAAAATGTAACCCTCCAAGATCCCCCCACAGTTCCCCAATAGCTGTCCCTCAACCATTTGAGACCCCCCCCCCCCCGGAAAAAAATACAATTAATTCCATTCCCCACCCCCAAGAACCCCCCAATGCACCAACAACCAAGAGAATGAACTAAAGAGAAAAAAGGAAAAGACAGAAGAAAACAGCAATCAACAATGCAAAAAAATGGACATCAAGGACAACTGAAATCATAACAGCAATGCCAACTTTAAATGTTTGTGTGCATGTCTGGCACTATTACCTGTATGTGTGTGTTCTTGTATGTGTTTATTTGAATGAGAGTGTGTGGATATGCATTTGTACAAACACCTGCACGGCATCAGCCTCAGGCAAACGAGCATTAGTTGTAAAAATAATGCCACTTAGTGTCATTCAAATGTACTTTTATTATTTTTTATTTTGACTTTTTTTTCTCCTTTATCTTTTGACCATTGACTCTCACATACAGCAACTCCACTCCCACTTGTCTCCAATTCCACATACCAACCCTCACCTTCCCTCAGCCCATCCCATCTATCTCTGCTGGCCACCCACTTCGTGTTTCTACGCAACACATATCTTTCAACTATGCTATGATGTTTAATGTATCTACAGATTGCGTGTTGAAGATAAATAATTTTACTAGGAGTATTAGTATATTAGTAATTGACTGACCCGGTCTCTCCAGATATCCTAACAGTACTATTTCTAGGGTCAATTTTAGATCAATGCTATGCATTTTCAGCCATTCCTGAACCTGAGGAAACACTTGCTGCCAAGGGAATGCCTGATATCTTGAAAGACGTTTTGGACACTACTGTGAAAATGGTTAACTTTGTTAAAGCAAGGTCCCTGAACTCTTGTGTATTTTCTGCACTATCCAATGATATGTGCAGCGACCATGTAACACTTTTACAACAAGTGTGCTGGTTATCAAGGGGCAAAGTATTGACACATTTTTTTTAATTGAGAGATGAGCTTAAAGTTCTTTACTGACCATCATTTTCACTTGTCTGACTGCTAGCAATATGACGAGTTTCTCACACGAGTGGCCTATCTGGGGAATGTTTTTGCTTGCCTGAGTGATCTGAATCTTGGATTACATGGACTCTCCACAACTATATTCAATGTGTGGGACAAAATTGAGGCTATGATTAAACATTTGGAGCTGTTCTCTGTCTGCATTAACAAGGACACCACCAGGTCTTTCCATCATTGTATGATTGTTTGTGTGCAAAAGAATTCAAGCTTACGGACAATGTCAAATATGATATAGTGAAGCACCTGAGTGAGCTGGGTGCGCATTTACACCGAGACTTTCCCAAAACGGACCACACAAACAACTGGATTCGTTATCCCTTTCATGCCCTGCCTCCAGTCCCCTTACCGATATCTGAACAAGCAGTTCTGTGAAAATGGAATTGAATCAGAAGCCACTACCAGATTTTTGGATACGGCTGCGCTGCGCTCAGAGTATTCTGTCTTGGCAAATCGCTCTGTTAAGACACTGATGCCCTTTGCAACCATGGACCTATTTGAGAGTGGAACCAGACGGCATCATTTTCTTTATTTTTTTAATTTACTGATAGCCACGGGCACACTCCAACACTCAGACGTCATTACAAATGAAGCATGTGTGTTTAGTGAGTCCACCAGATCAGAGCCAGTAGGGAAGACCAGGGATGTTCTCCTGATAAGTGCATGAATTGGGGCTCCCAAGTGGCGCAGTGGTCTAAGGCACTGCATCTCAGTGCTGGAGGTGTCACTAAAGACACCCTGGTTTGAATCCAGGCTGTATCACAACTGGCTGTGATTGGGACAGTATCTTACCTGAAGTTGTATTTCTGTTGATGAATCATGCTGTTATAATTGGGTGGTTTGACACAATTTGTTTCAAGAGGGTTTTTTCAGTCAATGAAATTATCTTAACGTTTTCTTTTAACTCCGTCCATTATTTGGTTTAGGTGACCCATCCCTAGTTTTGGAAGCATCCTCAGATCAGCACTAAGTGCACATCATTAATCTAATTAGGCTTCACAAAGATTAACTGGTTAGTCCTTATTTACCTTAGTCTGGGACGCCATAGTCTAGAATTTATTAATCTGAAGTTAAACAATGTCACAGAAAGCCATTTTTTTTATCAGGATTTATTTAAGTAGAATTTGCCTAGTCCTGATTTAAATTAAACTCTATCCGGGAAACCGCCCTGTAGTGACTAAATGACAGCATAGGTTTTAAAAAATCATGTTAGCTAGTCTTGGGTGTTAGCCTAGGAGAACTACAAGATAGACGGGTGGGACGAAAGTAACACAACGTAAATTTATGAGCTGGAATAAAATACATTTTAATTTTACCAGGTAAGTTGACTGAGAACACATTCTCATTTACAGCAAATACCTGGGGAATAGTTACAGGGGAGATGAATGGGCCAATTGGAGGTGATTAGGTGACCATGATGGTATGAGGGCCAGATTGGTAATTTAGCCAGGACACCAGGGTTAACACTCCTACTCTTACAATAAGTGCCATGGGAACTTTAGTGACCACAGAGAGTCAGGACACCCAGGACACCATTTAACATCCCATCTGAAAGACAGCACCCTACACAGGGACATGTCCCCAATTCCTTCCTACTCTGAGGTATTGCGATCTTTTGACCAGAGGGAAGGGTGCCTCCTACTGGCCCTCCAACACTAATTCCAGCAGCATCTGGTCTCCCATCAAGGACCAACCTTGCTTAGCTTCAGAAGCAAGCCAGCAGTGGGATGCAGGGTGGTATGCTGCAGGCCATTGTATCCTCTAGTTCATATTGCTTTTATAATGTTAACAAAATATCAACAAGTGACTGAATGTTTAAAAATTATATATGACATCATTAGAATTCTGCTTTATTAATCAATTGACTGGATGGATCAGCTTCTCACATAAGCTTTTATCGACAGGTTAGTGGTTAAAATATATACCTTTATGATTCTGTGAGTCAATTACCTTATGTCAATCCATGGAAATGTGATAATGAGTTTGCCGTTTTTGAAGAGAATAAAGGAAGTTCATTCTACCAAACACAAGGAGCGCGCATGACAGCTGGAGCGCACCTGATATGTAGGGCTGTGCAGGAATATTAATTGAAAATTGTGAAAAACATCTCCTACTACATTCCCGTTAAATAATTCCCCCCCTCTCATCAATCTACACTCCATAATGACAAAGCAAAAAAATGGAAATATCACATTTACATAAGTATTCAGAACGTTTACTCAGTACTTTATTGAAGCACCTTTGGCAGCGATTACTGCCTTGAGTCTTCTTGGGTATGACGCTACAAGCTTGGCATACCTGTTTTGGGGAGTTTCCCCCGTTCTTCTCTGCAGATTTCTCAAGCTCTGTCAGGTTGGATGGGGAGCGTCGCGGCACAGCTATTTTCAGGTCACTCCAGAGATGTTTGATTGGGTTCATTTCCTGGCTCTGGCTGGGGCACTCAATGACATTCAGAGACTTGTCCTGAAGCCACTCCTGTGTTGTCTTGGCTGTGTGCTTAGTCTCATTGTCCTGATGGAAGGAGAACCTTCGCGACAGTCTGAGGTCCTGAGCGCTCTGGAGCAGGTTTTCATCAAGGATCTCTCTGTACATTGCTCTGTTCATCTTGCCCTCGATCCTGACTAGTCTCCCAGTGCCTGACGCTGAAAAACATCCCCACAGCATGATGCTGCCACCACCATACTTCACCGTAGGGATGTTGCCAGGCTTCCTCCAGACGTGACACTTGGTATTCTTGGTTTCATCAGACCTGAAAATCTTGTATCTCATGGTCTGAAACTCCAAGCTGGCTGTCATGTGCCTTTTACTGAGGAGTGGCTTCCATCTGGCCACTCTACTGTAAATGCCTGATTGGTGCAGTGCTGCAGAGATGGTTGTCCTTCTGGGTGGTTCTCCCATCTCCACAGAGGAACTCTGGAGATCTGTCAGAGTGTCCATGGGTTCTTGGTCACCTCTCTGACCAAGGCCCTTCTCTCCCGATTGCTCAGTTTGGCCGGGCAGCCAATTCTAGGAAGAGTCATGTTGGTTCCAGACTTCTTCCATTTAAGAATGATGGAGGCCTCTGTGTTCTTTGGGACCTTTAAAGCTGAAGAAATGTTTTAGTACACTTCCACAGATCTGTGCCTTAACCTCACTAGGGGACGTGGGTAGCGTCCCACCTGGCCAACATCCAGTGAAAATGCAGAGCGCCAAATTAAAAAACAGAAATACTCATTATAAAAATTCATAAAACATACAAGTGTTATACATCGGTTTAAAGATGAACTTCTTGTTAATCCAACCATTTCAAAAAGGCTTTACCATGCGATTATCTGAGAACAGCGCCCAGCAGACAAATCATTACAAACAGTTACCAGCCATGTAGAGGAGTTACACAAGTCAGAAATAACAATAAAATTAATCACTTACCTTTGATGATCTTCTTATGGTTGCACTCACAAGACTCCCATTTACTCAATAAATGTTTGTTTTGTTCGATAAAGTTCCTCTTTATATCCAAAAGCCTCTGTTTTGTTCAGTAATCCACAGGCTCAAACGCAGTCACAACAAGCAGACGAAAAATCCAAATAATATCCGTAAAGTTCGTAGAAACATGTCAAACTATGTTTATAATCAATCCTCAGGTTGTTTTTAGCCTAAATAATCAATAATATTTCAACTGGACAATAACGTCGTCAATATAAAAGGTAAACAAGAAAGGCTCGCTCTCGGTCGTGCGCATGAAAAATCTATGGGACACTGTAGGTTCCAGTCATTCAGAGTGGTCTTACTCCCTCATTTTTCAGCATACAAGCCTGAAACAATTTCTAGGAAGTACAATTTGAGTCCTAAATCAATTGAAACTGTAATGAAAATCATTAGAAAACTACAAACATACAAAAATCCCACTTCCTGGATGGATTTGTCTCAAGTTTTCGCCTACCAAATAAGTTATGTTATACTCACAGACATTATTTTACAAGTTTTGGAAACTTTAGACTGTTGTCTATCCAGATCTACCAATTATATGCATATCCTAGCATTTGGGCCTGAGTAGCAGGCAGTTTACTTTGGGTACACTTTTCATCCGGAGGTGAAAATAGTGCCCCTTATCCTAGTTAACACAATCCTGTCTCAGAGCTCTACGGACAATTCCTTCGACCTCATGGCTTTGTTTTTGCTCTGACATGCACTGTCAACTGTGGGACCTTATACAGACAGGGGTGTGCCTTTCCAAAACATTTCCAATCAATTGAATTTACAACAGATAGACTCCAATCAAGTTGTAGAAACATCTCAAGAATGATCAATTGAAACAGGATGCACCTGAGCTCAATTTCAAGTCTCATAGCAAAGGGTTCAAATAGTTATGTAAATAAGGTATTTCTGTTTTTTAATTTCTATACATTTGCAAAATTATATAAACCTGTTTTCTCTTTGTCGTTATGGGGTATTGTGTGCAGATTGATGAGTAAAAACATTAATTTAATACATTTTTGAATAAGGCTGTAACGTATTAAAATGTGGAGGAAGTTGAGGGGTCTGAATACTTTCCGAATGCACTGTAAATACACCTTATGGAACAGCGGGGACTGTGAAGAGACACACACACAGGTACAGACACACACATACGCACACACACACTACCACATGCACTCTTACACAAACGCACATTGTAATATTGTTGTACGGTGGAATTATACATTTTTGTATTGTAGATATGTAGTGGTGTAAGATATGATACTGTTCTTTTTATGTGTGATGTAAGTGCCTAAATGTGTTTGGACCCCAGGAAGAGTAACTGCTGCCTTGGCAGTAGCTAATGGGGACCCCTAATAAATAAATAAAAATATACAAAACTGACCTGGACTAGCATTGAGGAGACTTTGGTGAAAGACTCTTAAACTCTCATGGCCTTGATATTATATTTATTTGAGAGAATAATCTCTATGCCCCCTGAACTTCCCAAATTCATTGACCCACTACAGATGCTTTTAGGCCTCTGTGCTTGAGTCCCATTGTAAATCATAGCCCCATACTGAGATTTAGAAAGGGGAGAGGACTGAAGGGACTGAGCCCAGTGTTTAAGGCCATGTGGAGGCTGGCCCGGCCTGGCCTGGCTTGGTTTGGCTCAGAGATGAGTGATTCTTCCTGGGGGAAAATCCATGCTCTACTTCACTCCTCCAGGCCCAATATTGAGTACAAACCCCCAGGTTTATGACAGATAATCCCTGTCCTGATTGAAAATGACTTGAGAGGTTAACCCTTTGGTTGAGAGATGATCTGACCATGGCTCCATTACTGCCTACTGGACTTTAATGTGAGTTTGTGTGTGTGCGTGTGTGCGTGCGGCCATACGTGAGTGAGTGTGTGCATGTGTGTTTGACGGTGGTCCCAGTCCCACAGTCATTGGAACAAGGCTCTCAATTACAGTAAGCATCTTTGCTGCTCTACCTCAGAGCCAGAGCTCAGAGACCATCCATTTCCAGTCTGTCCAAAGTGGCCAGTCTTTCTTTCTATGAAAACTCCCACTGTACAATATCAGCATATACAGCATATATCAGCATATAATATTAAACTTAAAATGACTTGTGGGGAAAAAAATTGGGACTGTTGCATGGCTGTTCATTTTACACAAGTAATTTAATTTGCACCACAGTATTGCGGGTAATTTAAGGACATTTCAGGCAGACCTGTTTTTTGCCTGAACAAATGTGATTGGTTGGTCCAAACAAATTAATACTTTGTCAAATTCAGGCCAGGGGATGATAACGTTGTGTATTTTAAAAAGTGGTATTTTGATGATGAGTTTGTGCTGTGCCTGAGAGGAGGTTCAGGAGGTCTCCGGCAGGCAGTTTATTTAGCTGATAGCCTGTTGGCAGTTCCCAACTAAATATATTGTAAAGGTGTGAGATGTGAAGGTAGTAGATGAAGAGGGGAGCTGTAAAAGGTTACGAATGAAATGATGATGAGTTGACTTTGAGGAAGTCACACAGACAAGTTTCTCTTCATATTCCCCCTTTTCAACGTGATCTCAGGCAAGGATTTATTTAATCAACCTCCTCTTTGACTTTTATTTTCCTTTCCCCTTCCTGATCTCATACTTGGACTGTTTACTATTCCAGCCAGGCTGAAAATAGACTGTTGTCATCGGGCTTTGCCACTCATCTCTATAGTCCTCCTCAGGCAAATTAATAACTGTTGGTCTGAATCACTTCTCGTTCCTGATACTGGCCCATTAAATTGAGATAAAAAAAGGTCCTCATTTATCATAGCAGGAGTAACAATATGTTTGGTTGGTGGATTGCTTGGCTCTAATGTTGGCCTTGCCTCAGTGAACCTAGTTGAGAGTGATTTAGTCTGGCTCCTGACCCAGAACTCGATCCAGATCTGCCTGGGTTAGTATTGATCAGACTGTCAGCTGTCACTGAGCACCAGTCTCTGTGCGTATGACTGAATCACACGCTCCAGCAGTCAGACGGGACAAGGGGAGTGTCTGTGTGTGTGTGTGTGTGTGTGTGTGTGTGTGTGTGTGTGTGTGTGTGTGTGTGTGTGTGTGTGTGTGTTTGTGTGTGTGTGTGTGTGTGCATCTGTCTAATCCACTGCACTGAAATCTCTGTTATTATATTTATAAAGCTTACTTGTCGGTGTGTGTGTATGTGTGGAGATTAAGAGTTGTCTGTCTGGATGCGTGGTGGGACTTTAAGCCACTGGGTTATCACTTAATAGTGACTCTCATTCATCTGAATGTTGTCCCGCCATCATCATCATCTAAATGTTGACCCCAATCATTGTCATCTAAATGTTGTCCCCATCATCATCATCATTTTAATGTTGTTCCCCCCATTATCATCATCTAAATGTTGTCCAAAATCATCATCGTCTGAATGTTGTCCCCCCATCATCATCTGAATGTTGTCCCAACATCATCATCATCTGAATGCTGTCCCCCTCATCATCATCATCATCTGAATGTTGTTCCCCCGTCTTCATCACCTGAATGTTGCCCCCATCATCATCATCTGAAAGTTGGCCCCCCGTCATCATCATCTAAATGTTGTCCCCCTATCATCATCATCTGAATGTTGTCCCCCCATCATCACCGTCACTTGAATGTTGTCCCCCCATCATCACCGTCACTTGAATGTTGTCCCCCACATCATCATCTGAATGTTGCCCCCCCATCCTCATAATCATCTGAATGTTGTCCCCATCATCATCATCATCTGAATGTTGTCCCCATCATCATCATCTGAATGTTGTCCCCCATCTTCATCATCTAATTGTTGTCCCCATCATCTGCTGAATGTTGTCCCAGAATCATCATCATCATCTGAACTTTGTCCCCCATCATCATCATCTGAATGTTATCCCCCCATCATCATCATCTGAATGTTGTCCCACCATCATGATCATCATCTGTATGTTGTCCACCATCATCATGATCTGAATGTTGTCCCCCATTGTCATCGACATCATCTGAATGTTGTCAACATCATCATTTGAATGTTGTCCCCACATCATCATTACAATCTTAATGTTGTCCTCCCAACATCATCATTCTGAATGTTGTCATAACATAATTGTTATCATCATCTGAATGTTGTCCACATCAACATCTGAATGTTGTCCCCCTATCATCATCATCATCTGAATGTTGTCCCCACATCATCATCATCTGAATGTTGTCCACCATCATCATCATCTGAATGTTGTCCCCCATTGTCATGGACATCATCTGAATGTTGTCCACATCATCATTTGAATGTTGTCCCCCCATCATCATCACAATCTTAATGTTGTCCTCCCAACATCATCATCATCTGAATGTTGTCCCTCCGTCATCATCAGCTGAATGTTGTCCCCAATCATCATCATCTGAATGTTGTCCCCCCATCATCAGCATCATCATCTGAATGTTGTCCCCCCGTCATCATCATCTGAATTTTGTCCCCCCCGTCATCATCATCTGAATGTTGTACCCCATCATCATCATCTGAATGTTGTGCCCCATCATCATCATCTGAATGTTGTCCCTACATCATCAGCTTCATCTGAATGTTATCCCCCATCAAAATCATCTGAATGTTGTCTCCATCATCATCATCTGAATGTTGTCCCCCATCATCATCATCTGAATGTTGTCCTACCATCATCATCTGAATGTTGTCCCAACATCATCATCATCTGAATGCTGTCCCCCTCATCATCATCATCATCTGAATGTTGTTCCCCCGTCTTCATCACCTGAATGTTGCCCCCATCATCATCATCTGAAAGTTGGCCCCCCGTCATCATCATCTAAATGTTGTCCCCCTATCATCATCATCTGAATGTTGTCCCCCCATCATCACCGTCACTTGAATGTTGTCCCCCACATCATCATCTGAATGTTGCCCCCCCATCCTCATAATCATCTGAATGTTGTCCCCATCATCATCATCATCTGAATGTTGTCCCCATCATCATCATCTGAATGTTGTCCCCCATCTTCATCATCTAATTGTTGTCCCCATCATCTGCTGAATGTTGTCCCAGAATCATCATCATCATCTGAACTTTGTCCCCCATCATCATCATCTGAATGTTATCCCCCCATCATCATCATCTGAATGTTGTCCCACCATCATGATCATCATCTGTATGTTGTCCACCATCATCATGATCTGAATGTTGTCCCCCATTGTCATCGACATCATCTGAATGTTGTCAACATCATCATTTGAATGTTGTCCCCACATCATCATTACAATCTTAATGTTGTCCTCCCAACATCATCATTCTGAATGTTGTCATAACATAATTGTTATCATCATCTGAATGTTGTCCACATCAACATCTGAATGTTGTCCCCCTATCATCATCATCATCTGAATGTTGTCCCCACATCATCATCATCTGAATGTTGTCCACCATCATCATCATCTGAATGTTGTCCCCCATTGTCATGGACATCATCTGAATGTTGTCCACATCATCATTTGAATGTTGTCCCCCCATCATCATCACAATCTTAATGTTGTCCTCCCAACATCATCATCATCTGAATGTTGTCCCTCCGTCATCATCAGCTGAATGTTGTCCCCAATCATCATCATCTGAATGTTGTCCCCCCATCATCAGCATCATCATCTGAATGTTGTCCCCCCGTCATCATCATCTGAATTTTGTCCCCCCCGTCATCATCATCTGAATGTTGTACCCCATCATCATCATCTGAATGTTGTGCCCCATCATCATCATCTGAATGTTGTCCCTACATCATCAGCTTCATCTGAATGTTATCCCCCATCAAAATCATCTGAATGTTGTCTCCATCATCATCATCTGAATGTTGTCCCCCATCATCATCATCTGAATGTTGTCCTACCATCATCATCATCATCTGAATGTTGTCCCCAATCATCATCATCTGAATGTAGTCCCCCATCATCATCATCTGAATGTTGTCCCCCATCATCATCAACTGGATGTTGTCCCCCACATCATCATCGACATCATCTGAATGTTGTGCCCCCATATTCATCATCTAATTGTTGTCCCCGTCATCATCATCATCTGAATATTGTCCCACCATCATCATCAAATGAATGTTGTCCTCCCATCATCTTCATCATCTGAAATTTGTCCCCCCGGTCATCATCATCTGAATTTTGGGCCCCCATCATCATCATCATCTGAATGTTGTCCTCACATCATCATCATCATCATCTGAATGGTGTCCCCCCGTCATCATCATCTGAATGTTTTGCCCCATCATCATCTGAATGTTGTCCCCACATCATAATCTGACTTTTGTCCCCCTGTCATCATCATCTGAATGTTGTACCCCATCATCATCATCTGAATGTTGTGCCCCATAACCATCATCTGAATGTTGTCCCTACATCATCAGCTTCATCTGAATGTTATCCCCCATCAAAATCACCTGAAAGTTGTCCCACCATCATCATCATCTGAATGTTGTCTCCATCATCATCATCTAAATGTTGTCCCCCGTCATCATCATCTGAATGTTGTGCCCCCATCCTCATCCTCATCTGAATGTTGTCCCCCATCATCATCATCTGAATGTGGTCCCCCATCATCATCAACTGGATGTTGTCCCCCACATCATCATCGACATCATCTGAATGTTGTGCCCCCATATTCATCATCTAATTGTTGTCCCCCATCATCATCATCATCTGAATGTTGTCCCCCATCAAAATCATCTGAATGTTGTCCTCCCATTGTCATCATCATCTGAATTTTGTCCCCCCCGTCATCATCATCTGAATGCTGTGCTCCATCATTATCATCTGAATGTTATCCCCCATCATCATCATCATCTGAATGTTGTGCCCCATCATCATCTGAATGTTGTCCCCACATCATCATCATCATCTGAATGTTGTCCCCCATCATCATCATCATCTGAATGTTGTCCCCCATCATCATCATCATCGGAATGTTGTGCCCCATCATCATCTGAATGTTGTCCCCACATCATCATCTGAATGTTGTACCCCATCATCATCATCTGAATGTTGTGCCCCATCATCATCATCTGAATGTTGTCCCTACATCATCATCTTCATCTGAATGTGGTCCCCCCATCATCATCATCTGAATGTTGTCCCACCATCATCATCATCATCTGAATGTTGTCTCCATCATCATCATCTGAATTATGTCCCCATCATCATCATCTGAATTCTGTACCCCCCATCATCATCATCTGAATGTTGTCCCCCCATCATCATCATCTGAATGTTGTCCCTACATCATCATCTTCAACTGAATGTTGTCCCCCCATCATCATCATCTGAATTTTGTCCCCCCCATCATCATCATCATCTGAATGTTGTCCCACCATCATCATCATCATCTGAATGTTTTCAGCCATCAAAATCATCGGAATGTTGTCCCTCCATCATCATCATCTGAATTTTGCCCCCCCGTCATCATCATCTGAATGTTGTGCCCCCATCATCATCGTCATCTGAATGTTGTCCCCATCATCATAATCTGAATGTTGTCCCCCATCATCATCATCTGAATGTTGTGCCCCATCATCATCATCTTAATATTGTCCCTACATCATCATCTTCATCTGAATGTTGTCCCCCACATAATCATCATCATCATCTACATTTGGTCTCCCCATCATCATCATCTGAATGTTGTCCCCACATAATCATCTGAATGTTGTCCCCACATCATCATCATCATCATCTGTATGTTGTCCTCAATCATCATCATCTGAATGTTGTCCTCCCATCATAATCATCTGAATGTTGTTCCCCATCATCATCATCATCTGATTGTTGTCCCACCCTCATCATCATGATCTTAATGTTGTCCCCCATCATCATCATCTGAATATTGTCTCGCCATCATCATCATCATCTGAATGTTGTCCCACCATCATCATCATGATCTTAATGTTGTCCCCCATCATCATCACCATCTGAATGTTGTCCCCATCATCATCATCATCTGAATGTTGTCCCACCATCATCATCATGATCTGAATGTTGTCCCCCATCATCATTCTGAATATTGTCTCACCATAATCATCATCATCATTTGAATGTTGTCCCCCATCATCATCATCATCATCTGAATGTCTTCCTCATCATCATCTGAATGTTGTCCCCATCATCATCATCATCATCATCATCTGAGTATTGTCCTCCCATCATCATCATCTGAATGTTGTTCCCCCGTCATCATCTGAATTTTGTGCCCCCATCATCATCATGAATGAATGATGTCCCAACATAATCTTCATCATCTGAATGTTGTCCCCCCATATTCATCATCTGATTGTTGTCCCCCATCATCATCATCAACTAAATGTTGTCCTCCCATCATCATCATCTTCTGAATGTTGTCCCCCATCATCATCATCATCTGAATGTTGTGCCCCCATCATCATCATCTGAGTGTTGTCCCCCCA
Organism: Oncorhynchus mykiss; assembly: GCF_057628025.1. Classification (NCBI taxonomy): domain Eukaryota; kingdom Metazoa; phylum Chordata; class Actinopteri; order Salmoniformes; family Salmonidae; genus Oncorhynchus; species Oncorhynchus mykiss. The sequence continues at coordinate 28,096,478 of NC_143026.1, forward strand.
TCATCTTCATCATCTGAATGTTGTCCTCCTATATATTTATCATCTGAATGTTGTACCCCATCATCATCATCTGAATGTTGTCCTCCCATCATCATCATCATCTGAATGTTGTCCTACATCATCATCATCTGATTGTTGTCCCCCCATCATCATCATCATCTCAATATTGTCCCCCATTATCATCATCATCATCTGAATGTTGTGTGTGTGTATGTGTGTGTTAACTGACCTGTGTGTGTTTATGTGTGTGTTAACTGACCTGTGTGTGTGTGTTAACTGACCTGTGTGTGTGTGTGTTAACTGACCTGTGTGTGTGTGTGTGTGTGTTAACTGACCTGTGTGTGTATGTGTGTGTTAACTGACCTGTATGTGTGTGTTATCTGACCTGTGTGTGTGTGTGTGTGTGTTAACTGACCTGTGTGTGTGTGTGTGTTAACTGACCTGTGTGTGTATGTGTGTGTTAACTGACCTATGTGTGTGTGTGTTTGTGTGTGTTAACTGACCTGTGTGTGTGTGTGTGTGTTTATGTGTGTGTCAACTGACCTGTATGTGTGTGTTAACTGACCTGTGTGTGTGTGTGTTAACTGACCTGTGTGTGTGTGTGTGTGTGTTAACTGACCTGTGTGTGTGTGTATGTGTGTGTTAACTGACCTGTGTGTGTATGTGTGTGTTAACTGACCTATGTGTGTGTGTGTTTATGTGTGTGTTAACTGACCTGTGTGTGTGTGTGTTTATGTGTGTGTCAACTGACCTGTATGTGTGTGTTAACTGACCTGTATGTGTGTGTATGTGTGTGTTAACTGACCTGTGTGTGTATGTGTGTGTTAACTGACCTATGTGTGTGTATGTGTGTGTTAACTGAACTTTATGTGTGTATTAACTGACATGTGTGTGTGTGTGTTAACTGACCTGTGTGTGTGTGTGTGTGTGTGTGTGTATGTATGTGTGTGTGTTAACTGACCTATGTGTGTGTTAACTGACCTGTGCGTGTGTTAACTGACCTATGTGTGTGTGTATGTGTGTTAACTGAGCTATGTGTGTGTTAACTGAGCTATGTGTGTGTGTATGTGTGTGTTAACTGAGCTATGTGTGTGTGTATGTGTGTGTTAACTGACCTGTGTGTGTGTGTGTGTGTTAACTGACCTGTATGTGTGTGTTAACTGACCTGTGTGTGTGTGTGTGTTAACTGACCTGTATGTGTGTGTTAACTGACCTGTATGTGTGTGTTAACTGACCTGTGTGTGTGTGTGTGTTAACTGACCTGTGTGTATGTGTGTGTTAACTGACCTATGTGTGTGTGTGTTTGTGTGTGTTAACTGACCTGTGTGTGTGTGTGTGTTTATATGTGTGTCAACTGACCTGTATGTGTTTGTTAACTGACCTGTGTGTGTGTGTATGTGTGTGTTAACTGACCTGTGTGTGTATGTGTGTGTTAACTGACCTATGTGTGTGTGTGTTTATGTGTGTGTTAACTGACCTGTGTGTGTGTGTGTGTTTATGTGTGTGTCAACTGACCTGTATGTGTGTGTTAACTGACCTGTATGTGTGTGTATGTGTGTGTTAACTGACCTATGTGTGTGTATGTGTGTGTTAACTGAACTTTGTGTGTGTATTAACTGACATGTGTGTGTGTGTGTGTGTGTTAACTGACCTATGTGTGTGTATTAACTGACCTGTGTGTGTGTGTGTATGTGTGTGTTAACTGACCGGCGTGTGTGCATGTGTGTGTAAACTGAACGTTGTGTGTGTATTAACTGACCTGTGTATGTATGTATGTGTGTGTGTGTGTGTGTGTGTGTGTTAACTGACCTGTGTGTGTATGTGTGTGTTAACTGACATCTCTGTGTGTGTGTGTGTGTGTGTGTGTGTTAACTGACCTATGTGTGTGTGTGTTAACTGACCTGTGTATGTGTGTGTTAACTGACCTGTGTGTGTGTATGCGTGTGTTAACTGACCTGTGTGTGTCTATGTGTTCCAGAGCCACAGTGAGGAAGGGCATGTCGTTCAGTACAGCGAGGCCCACTGACTCAGCCTTATGGGACATCGCCCTGGAACCTGGCAGAAGGGGCGCAAATACCATCTCTGTCGTGTGTCAGAGGAAGACCACCAATCCCGGGAAAAGGTGTGTAGCCCTTCATTTTCCTCAAACATCCTGAGTTTTGTAGGCTCTCTTAAATCTTACCAATGGCCTTCCTTTGTCATGTTCTTACTGGTATGAGAAGTGTGAGATTATTGATGTATAGCATTTGTCAGAAGAGAAAGGTAGAAGAAACAAACATGTTGTTTCTTATAGCTTTCCAGATTCTCAGAATTCTCTTCGTTAAAATGTCAGGAAGAAGAACAGATTGCAATTCTAGGACTTGATCGAGGGAAAAAACTAATTAATTTCATCAGTTGCCTTGTTGGTGTGGTCCCAGCAGCTGTGCAGACAGCCGTTTATTGTGTGGAGCAGATCTGTTACATTGTGATTAATCACTCTCCTTGTAAATAGACTGAAGTGACTATTCAGTACTTTTGAACTGATAGATGTGGTACAGCTGCACTGATATTTGCTTACGGCACTTATTTCCCTGGTTTCTATAAGATATGTTATACGTAAATTGGGCCCAGAGTTTTCCCTGGTTAGGTCATGTGATCAGGAAAAACTCTGGGCCCTAGTTATAATCTCATGGAATATGGGCCAGTTTCCGGTACAGAGATCAAGCCTAGTCCTGGACTAAAAAGCATTCCTCAATGGAGAAATAGACTGTAGCACTAATCTGTGTCCGGGAAACCTGCTCTGTAACTACAAGGAATAACATACAGTAGATGACAATGTCAATCAGTTGTTTGTAAGGCTCTTTGAGATTATCATGATATCAGTAATAACGTTAGTAATCCTCCTGTCTATCGCAGTGGGGGAGGGATCAACTGTGTTGATATGAACAGTCTAGAATATTTCTCCATGATTTCACTGATGGGGTGCTGACAGGTAAACAACCTCTCCCTCAACATCAGCAAATCAAAGGAGCATCCTTATCAACAGGGCCGCATTGGAGATGGTCAAAATCTTAAAGTTCCTCGAAGTACACATTTCCGAGGAGGTGAAATGGCCAAACCACACGGCACCTCAAGATGCTGAAGAAATCTGGCCTGTCCTCGAGGGCCATCACAGTGTTCTACAGGAGCACCATTGAGAGCATAGTGTCAGGCTGCATCACAGCCTTGTACGGCAACTCCACCGCCAGTGACCTCAAGGCGCTAAAGAGGGTGGTACTCTCAGCCGAACGCACCATTGGATGCACACTGCCTGCCCTCCACGACACCTACAACACCACATGTTGCAGGAAGGCCAAGAAGATCATCAGGTACCCCAGCCACCCGGGCCATGCCCTGTTCTTCCCGTTTCCGTTACTTAGATGCGGGCAGTATAGGAACATCATGGCAGAAACTGTAAGACTGGCCAAAAGCTTCTACCCCCAGACCATCAGGCTGCTGAATAGCCACCACTAGTCAGCACAGCGTCAATGATGTCAACATGGACAATTATGTGGTGCTATCACAACACTTCCTGATCCAGATGGAAAAACACACCTCTGCCCTGCAACCTCCTAGCACATACCATCCTCCTTAGACAAACACACACACACACACACACACACACACTCCAGCCCGGCTCAGCGCGCCGCCTGTCCGGCCCACTTATCTGTAATCATCAGTAATCCTCAGTGCGTTATCCGGGCTTAACCGCTGGCTGGCACATTCCGGGCCAGATAAGGAGTGCAGATATTCCAAGTCCTGGCAGCAGTATTAACCAGTGAACAGACCAGTGAACACCCAGAGGGGTCGACAGAAGTGACCCCCCTACCCACCCCAGCACTCTGAAACTGATGATAAGACCACAGATTTACAAGCTACGACCCCCAAAGCCCCTGTAGAGGGTTTCCAGGAAAAAGAGGTGGAATTACCACCTATTTCTCCTCAATTCCTGTGCTGAAGTAATTGAGTGGAATATGGTGAAAATGTTCCTGTCCAAACTCTTTTATTGATGAATAAGTATACATGTATGTAGAGCAAAGCTATCTCGAGGTCTAAGCTGAAGAGGCTGAAAAAAGTTTGGGGAGGGGGATTGATCTGTGGGCCTGATCCGAGAATGAAAGAGAGATGGACTAGAGATGGAGAAGAGATGGAGGAGACAAATGGACAGATGAGGAAGGAGGGAGATATTGAGGAGAGAAGATGAAGAGAGCAGGAGGGAGGGAGACAGTGAATAATACAACACAGTAAACCAACACAGTATCCTACTGACAGCACCAAGGACAACCATTAAGGACATCCACACATCTGTTGTCTAGCAACTGCTTGACCAAACAGAGTGTTCTGAACACCCTTCCCCTCCCCCACCACCAGTTTCCCATCTCTGTATTACATACACTATAAGCAAGGTTAAGGTCAGATTATGATCATTTTATAATAACACTGTGGGTTTGAATGTGCATGTTAGATATAAGAGGGTTTTGTTGTTCTTGATTGCAGCATACATCTTGATTATTGCAGTATTCATGTCCACTCATGAGCTGTGACACACTGTATTGAGTGGTACAGTGAATATCAGTAGGATGAAGAATGTGAATGTAACTGTATTTCTGGATTGACAGGGGTCTGTTGGAGGTCTTGCAGCTTGACTTTGAGACCAAGGAGTTGACTGAGCAACAATTGGAGAGCCAGATAATCACATGGCATTTGGAAACAGGACACATTAAGGATGTTGGCATCATGAAGATCTATACCACCCAGAGAGACTACGTAGGCCTGACACCACTGGTCATGGTGAGGAGCATGTGTGCGTGCCTTTTATGTGTGTGTACGTGTGGCATTTTATTTGTATGCGTGCATGTACCTGTGTGCAGATGCACCTGGGTTTGTATGACACAGCAGTAGTTGCATTAACAGTAACACCACCACTTTATTCTCCCTGCAGCGTGTCTGTAAGTTGAATTACAGTCTTGCTGGATGTGCAATTAAGTACTGTGTGGGTCTACTGTAAATGTATGTCTATTGTACTCTCATCTGGTTTGATGTTTTATGGAGGAGACGTTGGCTATAAAATAACAATAACGTGTGTGTACATGATTGAGAGAGCCCTGGAGAGGGGGATGTCAGGGGGGTGCCGATGTGTTCATTGTTGTACAGCTGAGTGCCAGCTGTATTGGCCTCTAGCTTTGATAACATCAGGGCTGTTCTGGCCCAGGTCACACTCTCCTTCAATGTTAATGCAGTTGACGTTCAGTGAGGATCAAACAGCCCTCATAGGGAGGACTGAAACATCTTTATAACAAAGCCACAATGCTTTATACAATTTTTCCAAATGTACAAGTACAAGGTATAGATCTGGTTTGTCAGAAGATGGTTTTACCACCTGTGTACTTGTGACAGGAATTAATCCCTTTTTCAAAGCGGTGTTGGTACTACAAATCCCATAGGGATTGCTTCAGTACAGTAGATCTGTACAATACAATACAATACAATACAATACAATACAATACAATACAACTTTATTGTACTGGTAGTCAGTTTGGGTGACTTTCTGAATTGCGGTCAGCAGCTGTTATACTGTGCTGCTGAGTTCAGAATGACTTACAGGCTGCCCTGCAACATCTGTCAAGAGCTGCAGTTAAATCTACATCAGCTGGGCCATACAGTCATCAGCCACTGTATCAACCCCCATGCCTCCTAGATTAGAACCAATATTATTAGAGAGTATCATGGCCAGAAAACACTTTAAAACCCATGTTCAAAGAGGGGTTATAGAGCCGTAGATCAACCTTGATTTGTCCATTTATGTTTAGGAGGTAAGCAGTTAAACATATGCACAGACTTAACTGTACAAGGAAGTGGGTGAGTGCGTGTTCATGTAATTGTATGATTGTGCATTTGTGTGTGCGTTCATGCGAGCGTGTGTACATGTGCATGCCAATCTTTGTGTAAATGTGTTCTTGTGTGCATGCATGCTTACATGTGAATGCCCAGTTTTGAATGTGAGTGTGTGGTTAAATGCCTGCCTCACACAGTCACTCTGTCCCGTCTGTCCCCTGTAGGACAGTGATGTGATGAACACAGCTGTACTGACTGGTAAGAAAGTGTCTGCCCCAGTCAGGACTCTGGCTGTGGAGGCTGACGGCACTGTCACCGATGTCACCAACTATACCAACTGTAGGTCCACTGACGAGAACGTGCTGAAGGTACAGCTTTGGAAGCCCTGTTCCAATGTTTTTAATCAATGTTTTTCTCTACAGTTGTAGGATCTTAATTTGATCACCTTGTTGCAGGAGAACTTTCCTACAATGCAGGACAATTAAAACGTGTAGTGTATTTGAGGTTTAAAAAGGCTGCTGAAGTTTATCATTTCCACTTTGTAATTTCAGACTTGATTTTCCCTTACGAAAAATGTATCAACCCCTACAAAAATGTCCATGAATTATAATCCACATGTCCTGTTGCTGCAGGATTATTTTCCTACTGCAGCAAACTGGCTCAAATTGAGATTCTTTATCTACGTATCTGTATGTTGCAAGAGAACAAGACAAACATCCTAATGACTATCATGTTCAGAATCATTCAGAGACCATAATATAAATCATACTTGCATGTGAAATGCATGTTATTAGAGCAGATCTCATGGAGCCAAGGGCACAGGGACTTTACTCCAATAAGAGAGAGAGAGACGGAGAGATGAAAAGAGACAGCGAGGGGGCGAGACAGACAGAGACAGACAGAGAGAGAGAGGGTGACAGAGAGAGAGAGAGAGAGAGGGAAACAGAGAGAAAAAGCTAGATAAAGAGCAGGAGATACACATACACACAGAAACAATATGATGGTTCAACTGCATGCTCTTTCTTTCTTCTGTCTCTATCAGCACTTAGATTGATACATCTTAGATGGCTGAGGGCTAGATCAAATCCGGGCCGCATAAGATCTGCGTTATAACACAATTGAACATTTTACAGTAATTTCCGATTGAACCGACATATGCAGCGGAAACATTTTAATCTCACTCTAATGTGGATACTCGGTGGCCCAGATTGAATCTAACCGAAGCCTATGTGACAATGGGCACAGGGACCTCAAATGACAAAGAAATTAATGGGGCTAGTACATTATGGGCAAGTAGACTTCAGCTTGCTATCCACGTCACATAACTCCTCATGAAGAGGATGTGTTATTTAATAGCTCAGCATCCCCCTGTGTCCCCCCAGGTGTCGGATCGTTGTGACTATGTGTTTGTTAATGGGAAGGAGACGAGGGGGAGGATGAGGATGGTGCTCAACTTCACCTACAGCTACCTGAGTGCCCAACTGGAGATGAGTGTGTGGATGCCCCGCCTCCCCCTGCTTATCGACATAGCCAACCCCGAACTCAGCCAGATCAAGGGCTGGAGAGTCCCCGTGGCCGCCGGCACCAAGAGGTATGGTTTTGCTTTAAATAACAATTCTCCACATACCAATGTTGGCCACATACCAATGTAAGCCTTTGTCAATACTATTTAGAAATCCACAGAGAGAGCTGATTAGAGAGCTGATGCCAAGACCTGCTGTAGCAAGGCTGGAGTTTGGCATTCATGAAGGATTCAAAGAAGGATTTGATTGACAGTTTGTTTGCACAAAACTTAATAACAAATCATCACAAGAGCCACTAGTAGTGACCCACTGCATAGTGACAAAGGATGAAATCCAAAACCATTATTTGACAAATCTAAGTAGCAGTCCTAAAGCGTGTTTGTTTAGAAGCATCATAGACTAGAGCTGTGCTGTTCAGACAGATAAATGATTCCAATAATACAGTAGGTACTATGAGAGAGAGGGTAGGGAATAGAAATCTTCCAGTTTATCAGCCTTGACTAATGCATGTTGCTGTACTCTGTCGTGTCTTTGGCTATGCCGGATTAAGTGATATGACATGCTATTCTATAAAATAATTTATCCGTAATTAATATCTCCTGATTGAGCTAATCATGTAAATGTAATTAACTAGAGAGTCGGACACCACAAAATAATATTTATAGAGCTGTTATCTTCCGAATAAACTCTTAAAGACCTAGTTATATGTTACATCAATAGCAGTCAATATCAATCGCCATCTTAATTCAGTCTCATCTGAAAGTTGTAAATTATTTTATCTGCACGAACCCTGGCTAACAAGTTGAATCAGCAATACAAAATTGGGTTTAATTATTTATTTACTAAATACCTAACTAATAACACAGACTTACACATACACACAATTAATCATAACTTGATTACAAATTACATCATAAAGGAAAACGTCCCGAGCGGGCGGAACAGATATGACAGCTGGTTACACAAAAGAAAATGGTCTGGGTTGAGTGAAGGAGCGGGAAGACTGAGGAACAAAGGGAAGAAGCTGGGCTATCGTAAATACAGTATCTTATGCATTCTAAATTAACGCCCATTTGGAAAAGGAAAATGCAATAAATATTTACTCTGAGCTGCGCTTCAGTAGGTTGGTGGTAGATGGGAAGGCCGTGTTGCCAAACCGAGTCCTTTGTCCTTGAAAGAATGTCTCTGGTGGTCAATTGTATACGTTGTAGTAACGTCATTGTGTGGTAGATGGGATACTCTGTCTGTCCCTTCCTACCCTGCGTTTGCAGCAGGGGTTGCTAACTCAACCGCTAGGAGGTATCACTTCTGTAGTGAATACGAGTTCAAAGTTCAAACCATTCGCAACCAAAGCTCACGCTGATGTTGGCTTCGTTCTGTAGTTATTATCTGAACCAGTCTGACATAGGACCGTCGTCCTTCATCCCCGGAACAGGAAGTTATGTTGTCGTCAAGGCTTTATATAGGAAGGGAGAAAAGGGGTGTGTTTCATAGTTTACAACCTCTGTCTCTTCACGTGGGCGGGCTACTGAGTGAGCAGCCCTATCTGATGAAAACCTACATCTCACATTTTAGAAGCTAAAATCCCATTTCATCCCATCACAAATAATTTCATATTCAAACATTTAAATTGAACAACAATTCCATGTGAATCCGATAACTCTGATGTGTAGACTTTCCACTGTAGAGTTTATGTCATCTTATCATTGATGAGAAAGTCTCAGATGACAACCGAACTGACATCATATTCATTAAGTACCACTTGCATATGTTCAATCGTTCGGATTACCAGAATATAGTTAATTTCCCCCCACCTACTGATGTTCACAGAATCTCTATGTTAACCAAGGGTTTTGCAAATGTAACCTCAGTAGAGTAGAGGGAGGAAAAAGGGGGGAAGAGGTATTTGTGACTGTCATAAACCTACCCCCCAGGCCAACGTCATGACAACTCTATAATAATAATCTATCATCACATCACTGTTAGTTACATTAGTGTGTTATTCCCCGTAGAAGGGACATAGACTTGCTCTCAGATAACAGGTCAGTAGGGTCTCACTCAATACTGAGCGTCTTACCGCTGCCTGGTTCTTAGTCAATACACTGAGGTGGATGGATGGATTGTGTAGGGTGTTGTTGTTTTCTCTGGAGCTACACTGTATGTTTGCATGGTTATGGTTGGTGTCAGAGATAGCTACCCAAACCCATTCAACTCTCAGATTTTTCTTGAACGTCTTCCAGCTGACAGTTTTCTCGTAAGAGTATACAATTAAGTGTTGTTTTCTCAGGACCAGCTGGGACAGTGAGGAAGAGGAAGAGATAAGGAAGAGCAGAGGCTGCATGCTACAGTACCAACACACCGTGGTCAGGGTGCTCACACCCTTTGTGGCCGAGCCGTCGGACCCATCTCCAGACCCCATGGTAGGGGGATTGAGGGGGTCTCTGGAGACTTTTCTGGGGCCAGACTGGCAGGTGGATGTCACCAGGCTGGTGCGCTACTCTCTCAGGGTGGGAGACCAATCTATAGCCAGACTACATGCTGGGACAGTACTGCAGGGACGCGCTGCAGGGACCACCACTCTACAGGTAATGTGTGTATGTTTGTGTGTGTGCATGTGTGTGTTTGTTTGTGTGTATTCTAATGTGTGTGTATACTGTTGCAGGTGATGTCTCCTCTGTCTGACTCGATCCTGGCTGAGCGGATGGTCAGGGTTCTGGAAGACAAAGTGAGTGTGACAGAGCTGGGAGTGCAGCTGGTCTCTGGCCTCTCTCTGTCCCTCCAGCTCAGCCCAGGGAGAAACATGGCCATCATTGCCACGGCTACAATACAGGAAGTCATGCAGAGACCCAAACAGGTAAATAGACAAATGATGTAATATCAAACCTGATTCAAAACTATTATACAAAATAAAGTACATCCGAAGAACAAGCCCCAACTTCACATTGTGCCATTCTGAAGCTGAGGGGGGAATGATTAGCAATAGTGGAAAACCTGTACCCTAAAATCTCTTCACATATATTTAGCAAGAAAATAACACATTTCACAGTGAATAACAGTAACCTGCTAGCCTAGCAGCATGTGGTTTGTCCCTGCGATTCCTGTGTGTGTGCGTTAATAGTGTCCACAGCTCAGGACTGTAGTACTGTGGCCACGCTGTGAGCCAGACAGAGTGCATGGACGCAGTTTAACAGCTCACACATTAGCCGTGGCAGCATGCCCATTCAAAAACACTTCCCAAACTGTGATTGGGGATACCATTAGGCAGTAGTCCATACTCTATAACCAGAAGTATGACAGCCATGTGCTGCCAGGGGCCTGGCCAATCGCTAATTTGACCCAGTCAATACTCACCCTATTAGAACGGAGTTAGTGCACATGCCCATTTGTTTCTATGATGGGTCATGTACAGTACAATTCCAAGCTATGCAAATGTATTTCACCTCAGAATATAGGCCATGCCTCTGGCTTCAATCGTTCATTATCAGCTAACAGCTCTATGGTTCTATTGGACTGACTGTGGTGGGAGTAATTCATTTACATTGCACCCTCTGGTGGCTAGTGCTAATGGTTTGAATTCTCCATCTATACTGATATTGATCCCCTGTGGTTAAATTGAGTTTCACGCCATGATGTGATAGGACTGTGGTCTGTGATACAATAGCCCCCAAGCTAATTATAGTGAGATTAACAGAGGCAATTCTTAGATACCGACAAAATTAGGGATTAGCTATCATGTCAACCCAATGGACAAAACGCTAATGCAGGAATTGAAATAACTGTGTAATTGTGAATCATTGGGTTGCATGAGAATCCTGTGGAAATATGCTAAATCCTATCAGCTCCTGCTTTACCACCTACTCTTATGCATTAACACATCTATTTATGAGAGGGAATATTTGGAAATTAATTGATGTTCTGTATGTCTGACCCTCTGCACATGGAGAGAATATTGATTTCCTGATTGTATTTTGACCTATTTTAGATAATTCCAAGCCCTCTCCTTATCCTGTCTCTGTGTTATTTCCGTGTTTAGGAGGCAATGGTCAGCTGCTGGATCCAGTTCAGTGACGGCTCAGTGACCCCTCTGGACCTCTTTGACCGCAGCGTCTACTCCCTGACTGTGACCTCTGGGGACAAGAGTGTGGCGACCGTGCGCCGGACCCCCCAGTCAGCATTTGTGGTGGCGGAGGGTGAGGGTCAGGGGGCGCTGGTGAAAGCTGAGCTGAGGATCTGTGAGGAGTGCCAGAAGTCTAAGAGGAAGAGCAAGCTGGTGGTGGGCAATGGGCTTCTTAGGGTCACTTTCCAGAAAGGCAGCAGGATGGACGGAGGGGTCACTGGTGGTGGTGCTACTGGCTATGGCAGTGAAGGTTCAGAGTCAGAGGTAGAGCCTGAGCCAGTCGTGACATCACCACGGGAACTCACGCCAGTTGTGACCTCACCACGGGCTCTGATCGAGGGGGACGGAGACAGACGCTCGTTCAGGAGCACCGTGCCAGACTGCCAGGACAGCACTGTAACTGATGTCACCACGTCAACAGCCAGGGATCAGCAAGCTGCTGGAGGTGGCATTTCTACCATCAGAGAGGGCATCAGCTGCAGCACCACCAACACTGCCAGTAGTACCACCACCAGGGGAAAACCTGGCACGGACAAACCTCAGGTGTCTGGCAGACCTGGCAGGGTCAGAAGCCTGGGCAGAGGACAGGAGCTGAGGAGAGACTGGCGGAACGTGGTGGAAAACCCCAACCAGAAGAAAGAGATGCCCAAAGCAGAGGCACCACCCCAGAAAGAGCAGCCCAAGCCGCCCCAGATGGTGGAGAGTGACCTGGTGAAGACGTTCAAAGCCATGTCAGACCTGGAGATTGGCATCTTCGCGCTGGTGGGAGTCTCTGTCCTTGCTATCCTCGCCTTCCTGCTCAACTGCGCCTCCTATAATCTCTGCTTCCGGGTCAACAAGACCCCCGTCCAGGGCAACCCAGACCCCAACGGCCCCAAGGAGCACAGGCACGACTGGGTGTGGCTGGGGACCAGCACAGGGCCAGCGCCTGACAACCCACCCCAGGTCTCCACCATCAAACGGGAGAACCACGGCTCTATTGAGTCCCACTGCAGCCTGCAGAGACAATGCTCCACAGATAGCCACAGGGCTCTGGAGAGCAGCCTGAGTATGAGTGCTATCCCAGAGAGGACTGCCACCTTGGGTAGGAGGAGCAGCTCCCAGCAGGTTCCCACCCTGGACCCCATGGCTCAGGGTTCAGCCACCCTCCTGGCCAAGCCAACCCGCAGCGATCCACTCCACTCCCCCACCAGCAAGAGGAATCAGGTCCAGTTCACCACCTTCACCACACTGGACGTTAAGCACTTGGCTGCCCTGAAGAGGAACGGAGTGGACTTTAACTGGGCCAGTCAGGCTGGGGGAGCTGGGGAGCCTAAGGGGCCTCTACCTGACATGCTATGGCCTGTAGTCACACCCCTGGGCCAACCACAGTGATACTCCAAATGGGTTCTGTGTGTGTGTGTGTGTGTGTGTGTGTTCTGAACCTGTTTAAGTGTTTAAATGTGTACAACTTAGTGAGGATACACTTTCTCGTACACATACACATATTAATAGGTGTAAGGTCTCTTCCTTTCCATTAAGTCACACACATGACCAAATTACCAAATTAATGACCAGACCTCATTAATACGGGATGGTGAAAAGTGTTGTATGCTTATAACTGTAAATAATGTACTGTATATTTCTACAGATAGTTGTTTACACATTTCTAACTGTTTAAATGCATTTAATTACTGTTTCATTTCATGTCACTTTTGAACATTTGTATGAGAAAATGCATCATGATATATTTGTATGTGGTTATACACTTTCCAGGCTTTGTATATGTCCTAAACAGAATAGCTTATAGTTTGTTCAATTTGTCAGAGAAAATGCAATATTTATAAAATATATTGGAGCTCTGACAAATGGTGCTCTGTCTGTGCAATACTATTGCCTTTTTTAAGGCTGAAAAGGGATGTTAAATGTTAAATATAGTGGAACTGAAAGCGTTTTAGAAAAAATCTAATCTTAAAATCTGTTCATAAAAAGGAACAGGCCTTCCTGTGATATCGGGTGCTGTAGGTGGCCTGGAGGGCGGGTAGTTTGCCCCCAGTAATGGGTTGGTTGCCATACCAGCCCAACAATATGCTTTTAATTGTGCATCTGTAAAAATTTGTGAGGGTTTTAGGTGACAAGCCAAATTTCTTTAGCCTCCTGAGGTTGAAGAGGCTCTGTTGCGCCTTCTCCACCACACTGTCTGTGTGGGTGGTCCATTTCAGTTTGTCAGTGATGTGTACGCCAAGTAACTTGAAGCTTTCCACCTTCTCCACTGCGGCTCCTTCGATGTAAATGGGGGCTGCACCCTCTGCTTTTCCCCGAAGTCCACAATCATCTTCTTTGTTTAGTTGAAATTGAGTGAAAGGTTGTTTTCCTGGCATCACACTCCCAGATCCCTCACCTCCTCCCTGTAGGCTGTCTCGTCATCGTTGGTAATCAAACCTACTACTGTTGTGTCATCTGCAAACTTGATGATTGAGTTGGAGGCGTGCTTGGCCACGCAGTCATGGGTGAACAGGGAGAACAGGAGGGAGTTGAGCACACATCCTCGTAGGGCCCCAGTATTGAGGATCAGCGTAGTGGACGTGTTGTTTCCTACCTTCACCACCTGGGGGCGGCCCATCAGGAAGTCCAGGACCCAGTTACACAGGGCAAAGTTCAGACCCAGGGCCTGAAGCTTAATGATGAGCTTGGAGGGTACTATGGTGTTGAATGCTGAGCTGTAGTCAATAAACAGCCTTCTTACATAGGTGTTCCTCTTGTCCAGATGGGATAGGGAAGTGTGCATAGTGATGGCGATTGCATCGTCTATGGATCTATTGGGAAAGTAAGTAAATTGAAGTGGGTCTAGGTTGGCAGGTAAGGTAGAGGTGATATGATCCTTTACTCATCTCTCAAAGCACTTCATGATGACAGAGGTGAGTGCTACGGGGCGATAGTCATTAAGTTCAGTTACCTTTGCCTTCTTGGGTACAGGAACAATTGTGGCCATCTTGAAGCATGTGGGGACAGCAGACTGGGATAGGGAGATATTGAATATGCCCGTAAACACACCAGCCAGCTGGTCTGCGCATGCTCTGAGGACCCGGCTAGGGTTGCTGTCTGGGCCGGCAGCCTTGTGAGGGTTAACACGTTTAAATGTTTGACTCACGTCGACTACGGAGAAGGAGCAGGTAGCAGGCTGCACCGGGGGCACTGTGTTACTCTCAAAGCATGCGAAGAATGTGTTTTGCCTGTCCGGAAGCAAAACGTCGGTCTCGGCGACGTGGCTGGTTTTCCTTTTGTAGTCCGTGATTGTCTGTAGTCCCTGCCACATACGTCTTGTGTCTGAGCTGTTGAATTGCAAATCCACTTTAACTCTATACTGATGTTTATCTTGTTTGATTGCCTTGTGGAGTGAATAACTACACTGTTTATATTCTGCATTATTACCAGTCGCCTTGCCATGGTTAAATGCGATGGTTCGCACTTTCAGTTTTGCGCGAACGCGAATCTATCCATGGTTTCCGGTTAGGGTAGTTTTTAATAGTCACCGTGGGTACTACATCTCCTATACACTTCCTTATGAACTCACACACCGTATCCGCGTATGCGTTTAGATTATTTTCAAAAAGCTACCTGGGAATATATCCCAGTCCATGTGATAAAAACAATCATGAAGTGTGGATTGCGATTGGTCAGATCAGCGTTGAATAGTACAGGCACTTCCTGTTTGAGTTTCTGCCTATAGGACGGGAGGAGCCAGATTGAGTTGTAATCAGATTTTCCAAAAGGGATTTGCTTTGTTAAAACCCCCAGCTACAATAAATGCACCCTCAGGATATGTTGTTTCCAGTTTGCATAAAGTCCAGTGAAGTTCTTTGAGGGCCGTCGAGGTTTCGGCTTGAGGTGGGATGTAAACAGCCGTGGCAATGACGGAGGAGAATTCTCTTGGGAGATAATATGGTCAGCTTTTAATTTTGAGGTATTCTAGGTTGGGTGAACAAAATTACTTGAGTTACTGTATGTTCCTAGAATTACACCATGAGTCGTTAATCATGAAACACACCCCTCTGCCCTTCTGCTTCCCGGAGAGATATTTATTCCTGTCTGCGCAATGTACTGAGAATCCTGCTGGCTTTACCAACTCTGACAGAGTATCCCAAGAGACCATGTTCCATGAAACAAAGTTTGTTACAGGCCCAACGTCTCTCTGGAAAGAAATCCTTTCTCGAAGCTCATCAACTTTGTTATCCAAAGACTGAACATTAGCGAGAAATATACTCAGAAGCGCTGGGTGGTGTGCGTGCCTCCTAAGTTGAACCAGCAGGCCGCCTCGAGTGCCTCTCCTGCGCCGGCAAAGTTTTGGGTCGGCCCCTGGAGTAAGTTCAATTGCTCTGGGGAGAGTGAACAAAGGATCTGCTCCAGGGAAGTTGTATTCCTGGTCATAATGCTAGTAGTTCTGGTGAGTTACCGCCACCTTAATATCCAATAGTTCTTTCTGGCTGTATGTAATGACACAAAACATTTCCTGTGCTAATAATGTAAAAAATAGTACATAAAAAATAAAAAAAATACTGCAAAGTTTTCCAAGAGCTAGTCTTGATGCTGCCATCTCCATCGGCACCATCTTGCCCTGATACAGTAGCCTATTAGTCACATTATGACTGAATTGTGATCATTGCCCTTGTGTAACTAACTTCACATAGCGCCCCAGAAGAAAGACACACGGACACCCACACTTCAGGTTGACTCGGTTTTTATTTGCAGTAAAAGATATCAAACAGTGATGACATGCATTGACAGAATGATCACAGCCACACGTTCACTGCTCTCAGAATATCTCTCTCAGACTCAATCTACAAAGTGATTGTATAGTATACATGCTTTGTGTTTAGAAAATAACTAAAATACAGAAAAGCATACCTGCAGTAAAAGATATCAAACAATGATGAGAGGCATTGACAGGACGGTCACAGCCACACGTTCAATGGGTAGGTAGGACACAATATATCTTTTAGATACGAGCAACAGTAGTGATACATACCCTCAGTGTGAAGATATTAATCCATAAATACAGAGCACAAGTACAACCCTTTTATAGAAACCTTTTAAGGTAGTAAGAAAATAAACATTCACTTAATATTTAAAAAAACCACCTGCTGTCACGACTTCCGCTGAAGTTGTTCCCTCTCCTTGTTCGGGCGGTGTTTGGCGGTCGACGTCACCGACCTTCTAGCCATCACTGATCAATTTTTCATTTTCCATTGGTTTTGTCTTGTCTTCCATCACACCTGGTTCCAATCCCATCAATTACATGTTGTGTATTTAACCCTCTGTTCCCCTCATGTCCTTGTCGGTGATTGTTTATTGTAAGTGTATGTGTACGTCTGTACTGGTGTGCGTCAGGTTATGTTACCCATTGATTTTTATTATTATGTTTTCCGGTGGGTTTTTTTTTGTAAATAAACTGCGCCGTTGGAAACACAGTTATTTCTCTCCTGCGTCTGACTTCTCTGCCGCCAGTTAAACACCCTTACACCCGCTGGCAATAGCTAGCGTGACATTGTAGTGCAGTATCCAACGGTGCTAGTTAGCTCGTCATTAACATGGCTAGCTAAGCCAGCAAAAACTTGGTTAACTTGCTGAAATAGGTCTTCAATACATTAACAGGAAAAAAATATATATACATAGCCACATTCGCTATTGACTTTAGGATATATGAACCAGTTTTCCAAAAACTATTGTGTTATACAGTTTTAAACAGTTTTTATATACAGAGAAAAGGGCAAAGAACCTGCTCTCAGAATATCTCTTTCAGACTGAGGAGCAGGCAGACCAACTTCCCAAATAGGGGAGAAGCACTCAAAACCCACTAGTTGTTCTTTCAAAGAAAATAATACAAAAATGGAAAGTCCAAAGACCTCTCCTATTACCAACCGTATTACAACACAAAATGAAAGGATTTTATTTATATCACCACTTTTATATCATTTATATCACCCCTTTTCATTAAGTGAATGTTTTCACCCACTACTCTACCACGAACTGCGGCGTTCTTTCACATGTATTGAACTGCATCAATCTATTCTGCTGACAATGCCTTACTGTTTTTCATGGAATGTTGAGTCAAATATTACCTATTTTTAAATCCTCTTATAAAGTTGCTTTTGTAGCCTAAACTGGGAATTTTATATTTTGACAGATTTTATGATTTTATTTGTCTGTTAAAATGCTGTCAGTTCCACTTTAACCAATAAATGACTAAAGGACCAAGTGGATGCATCAGGAGCAGAATTTAATCAGTATTGTCTTCCACTATTATTCATGTTTTATTTAAAACAATGTGATTATATTTATATTCAAAACACATAATAATTGCTGAAATTGTCTGAATAGTTTTTTCTTTATTACTATAAAGGCCATTGAAAATTGAGAGAGTCCCTGAATATTGGTTTGTCCATCTATGTGGTGTGCCATACAGTACAGTATGTTTCAAGGGGCCTCAGAGGTCTGTCTGTCTGTCTGCTGACCTGAAGTCACCCACTGAATGAGGTCCATTTTGACTGCTAGGAGTGAATGAGAGAGAGAGAGAGAGAGAGAGAGAGAGGGAGAGAGAGAGGGAGAGAGAGAGAGAGAGAGAGAGAGAGAGATCTCCCTCTTGATTTGTTGCGATAGTGCCACCACACACCTGAGGAAATGCTGTTTTCTATTTGCTGTCGGAGTACACAAGCGATAACTCTCTCCCTCTCTAATGTGTAACCGTGGTGACACATCTCTAAATTACATTTCAGCAGCAGATGTATAAAAACCAGGTGTCTGGCTTACACTAGCCCAGATAATCTGATGTGCTGAGCATCGGAAACTGGCAGCAGTGGATTTGACAGCATGCGTCATTCCC
The DNA here is from genome assembly GCF_057628025.1 of Oncorhynchus mykiss. Taxonomy (NCBI): domain Eukaryota; kingdom Metazoa; phylum Chordata; class Actinopteri; order Salmoniformes; family Salmonidae; genus Oncorhynchus; species Oncorhynchus mykiss. The sequence continues at coordinate 28,114,830 of NC_143026.1, forward strand.
TCCTGCTGTAGTGGGGGTTGGATTTGAAATGTTGATAAAGGCACTTTTAATAACTTTCCCCCAAAATGATCTCCCACTGCACGTCCAGCATGTTTGCTATGTGGGTAAACTCTCTCCCCTCCAGTTGGTTTATCTTTCTTATAGAAGCTGGAGAGGTAAATACACGTTCACCTCTGAGAGATCCCCTGAATCAAAGTGGTTTCTGTAGAGTCTCTGACCACAAAATATCTGTAATAATGGAACTACAATAACTGGTATTAATATATAAAGGCAAAAATCACAGAATATACTTCACAGGTGACATTTTATTGAAAACAAAGGGTCTATTTCAAATGTACAACAATATAATAAAGGCTTGGTAGTTAAGACGTTTTTCTAGATAAAACATATTTTGCATTGACGTGCATTCTCTAAAGCCCTTTGCGTTTCTTGTTTGTCATTAGTGAACAGCAGTGCACAGTAGTGCTTCCACTATCATTACAGTGACCCTTTAATCTGAAGCTTCAGCTTCCCTATTGACAGATTTAAGGGATTTGGGTCATTGTGTTTTGGAGGGATTAGTGTGAATTAGTGGACCCTATCCATGGCAAATGCCCTTTAATGTGGGCCAGAGACGAGCTTGTCGTTTACTTGTTGCTATGCTAACAACACTACCCTGGGTTATATTCAGCACGCTCAAATGGGGGTGAATGCTGTTCAAGTGAAATCGAATAGGAGCACTCGTACTCAACAAGTTTGGATGGTGCCATCTCGGTTTAGTGGTTCATGCCTATCTAACATGACTCTGTTCAGGTTTGACATAATAGATGGAATGTTATTCTAATTGTGTAGTGTTTTTTACTAATGATATACAGTGCCTCTAGCCTTGTGCTTCGGTTGTTTCATGTAGGCTACAGTATTTCCTCATTGAATTCTCTGATCCTCTGTTACAGTACTCAAACTTTACCTTTACTGTACCTGTCCCAGTGAGAGTGAAGTGACTGTTAAAGGAAGCTTAGACGTGAGAGGTGTTTAATAGAAAGCCCCTAGCCCCAGGCACTGTTTTGAGACGAAGAAGAGACAAGATCAAAACACCAGCAGTCTAACACTGTCACAGTGTGCAACAGGAGTTCTGTATGGTGGTTCATTAACTCACCAAAGGCAGGCATCAACAGATCTCCTGGTGCTTGTTTCTGCCGTCACACATCGCACACATCTCTCCGATCGACAGTCTACCATGTCACTCACTGCTACTCAACGCTAATGTCAGTCTGTAAAGCAGGGCAGGGTTACTATGGAGCACAATGATGAGGATGAACACAAATTAAACAGTGGCAGAGAAAAGGAAACCAGGCCAGTAGAGCTTAGCAGCAAAGTCGACTGACATCTGGAGAACAGGGGTAGGAAGAGAGGGAGGGAGAGCAAGGGAGGGAGAGAGAGAGGCAGGGAGAGAGTGAAAGTCAGAGGGATGAAGAGAGAGAGGGCAAGAGAGAGAAAAGGAGAGGACACAGTTAAACAAGGAGATTAAGCCCACAGCAGCCCGTGTATAATGAGGTAGCCAGTGAAGCCTGTGATGAGGACCTGAGAGGGACCACACACAGTCAATGCCCCACGGCCCCCTGGGACAGACTCTCTCAGGTCAGCGGGGAGCTGAAGCAGAACAAACAACAACATCATTTTTCTCCCTCCCTCTCGTTTTTCTTTCTCTTTCCCTTTCTCTGCGAAACTCGGTCAATAAATACACTAGCCTAAGGGAGAGGAATGTGACTCATTCACAGAAAATGTTTTTGGGAGAGTGAGAGCTCTCACGGTGTGTATTGATGGTTTGTAGAGCAGAAAATTGAAACAGGTGGCAGATACATGTTTCATACTGTGAAGAAGTCTTCAGCAGTCTAAATCTATAAGATTTCCACTCCATGATTATAATAGAAAAGGGGATAAATTCTAGATCCTCTTTTGATAACCCTGTAGGTGGAACAATCATGGAGTGATTATCTTAATGTAGCTGTTGTTATGACGTGGCCCTTTCTGGGTATAGATCGTGGCTTCCATCTCTCTCTCTCTCTTTCTCTCCTACACCCATGTTCTGTTATCTCAGGTCGTAATTTCCTGGCGGAGACTGTTCCCCCTTGGCCATGCAGTATAGAGAGAGCGAGTTTCACAGTAGAACAAAGGAACTCCCGACAAATTCCACTACATTCCAGAATTTGAAAAGGGAACAATATCCATATTTTGGAGAATGTGTAAACGGTCGGTGGAGAAGCCAGCTGCGACCCGGTCCGTTTTGGTTCATATTTGTGTTTATACAGGTGCCTCCATTATTTATTTATTTATTTTATTTCACCTTTATTTAACCAGGTAGGCAAGTTGAGAACAAGTTCTCATTTACAATTGCGACCTGCCCAAGATAAAGCAAAGCAGTTCGACACATACAACGACACAGAGTTACACATGGAGTAAAACAAACATACAGTCAATAATACAGTATAAACAAGTCTATATACGATGTGAGCAAATGAGGTGAGATAAGGGAGGTAAAGGCAAAAAGGCAATGGTGGCAAAGTAAATACAATATAGCAAGTAAAACACTGGAATGGTAGATTTGCAATGGGAGAATGTGCAAAGTAGAAATAAAAATAATGGGGTGCAAAGGAGCAAAATAAATAAATAAATAAAATACAGTAGGGAAAGAGGTAGTTGTTTGGGCTAAATTATAGGTGGGCTATGTACAGGTGCAGTAATCTGTGAGCTGCTCTGACAGTTGGTGCTTAAAGCTAGTGAGGGAGATAAGTATTTCCAGTTTCAGAGATTTTTGTAGTTCGTTCCAGTCATTGGCAGCAGAGAACTGGAAGGAGAGGCGGCCAAAGAAGGAATTGGTTTTGGGGGTGACTAGAGAGATATACCTGCTGGAGCGTGTGCTACAGGTGGGAGATGCAATGGTGACCAGCAGGCTGAGATAAGGGGGGACTTTACCTAGCAGGGTCTTGTAGATGACATGGAGCCAGTGGGTTTGGCGACGAGTATGAAGCGAGGGCCAGCCAACGAGAGCGTACAGGTCGCAATGGTGGGTAGTATATGGGGCTTTGGTGACAAAACGGATTGCACTGTGATAGACTGCATCCAATTTGTTGAGTAGGGTATTGGAGGCTATTTTGTAAATGACATCGCCAAAGTCGAGGATTGGTAGGATGGTCAGTTTTACAAGGGTATGTTTGGCAGCATGAGTGAAGGATGATTTGTTGCGAAATAGGAAGCCAAATCTAGATTTAACTTTGGATTGGAGATGTTTGATATGGGTCTGGAAGGAGAGTTTACAGTCTAACCAGACACCTAAGTATTTGTAGTTGTCCACGTATTCTAAGTCAGAGCCGTCCAGAGTAGTAATGTTGGACAGGCGGGTAGGTACAGGTAGCGATCGGTTGAAGAGCATGCATTTAGTTTTACTTGTATTTAAGAGCAATTGGAGGCCACGGAAGGAGAGTTGTATGGCATTGAAGCTTGCCTGGAGGGTTGTTAACACAGTGTCCAAAGAAGGGCCAGAAGTATACAGAATGGTGTCGTCTGCGTAGAGGTGGATCAGAGACTCACCAGCAGCAAGAGCGACCTCATTGATGTATACAGAGAAGAGAGTCGGTCCAAGAATTGAACCCTGTGGCACCCCCATAGAGACTGCCAGAGGTCCGGACAGCAGACCCTCCGATTTGACACACTGAACTCTATCAGAGAAGTAGTTGGTGAACCAGGCGAGGCAATCATTTGAGAAACCAAGGCTGTCGAGTCTGCCAATGAGGATGTGGTGATTGACAGAGTAGAAAGCCTTGGCCAGATCAATGAATACGGCTGCACAGTAATGTTTCTTATCGATGGCGGTTAAGATATCATTTAGGACCTTGAGCGTGGCTGAGGTGCACCCATGACCAGCTCTGAAACCAGATTGCATAGCAGAGAAAGTATGGTGAGATTCGAAATGGTCGGTAATCTGTTTGTTGACTTGGCTTTCGAAGACCTTAGAAAGGCATGGTAGGATAGATATAGGTCTGTAGCAGTTTGGGTCAAGAGTGTCACCCCCTTTGAAGAGGGGGATGACCGCAGCTGCTTTCCAATCTTTGGGAATCTCAGACGACACGAAAGAGAGGTTGAACAGGCTAGTAATAGGGGTGGCAACAATTTTGGCAGATCATTTTAGAAAGAAAGGGTCCAGATTGTCTAGCCCGGCTGATTTGTAGGGGTCCAGATTTTGCAGCTCATTCAGAACATCAGCTGAGCAGATTTGGGAGAAGGAGAAATGGGGAAGGCTTGGGCGAGTTGTTGTGGGGGGTGCAGTGCTGTTGACCGGGGTAGGAGTAGCCAGGTGGAAAGCATGGCCAGCCGTAGAAAAATGCTTATTGAAATTCTCAATTATGGTGGATTAATCAGTGGTGACAGTGTTTCCTATCTTCAGTGCAGTGGGCAGCTGGGAGGAGGTGTTCTTATTCTCCATGGACTTTACAGTGTCCCAGAGGTTGAGGTTTGAGGTTTGCATCTAAATATTGTATAAAATGAATGAGTAAAGATTAAACTATTTGTGAAATGATGGAATGTGATGATAAACCTTTAACTTGAGATAATTGTATTCCATTTAAAGTTTAACAAAGTCATTGGCCTGCCCCCGTGAGCACAGACATGATCAGGCATCATAGAACCGCCTTTTCTGCTGTTACGAATAATACCTCCTCCTGAAGAAATCCTCTTCAGACCACGCGTACCTCGGTGTATACTGAGGTGGCACAGGTTTGAGTACCAAACTAAGCAAACCCACAGCGTGAGCTGTGATTGCAAATAGTTAATGAATTCCTAACCATACCACGTGGAGCATTGGCTACACGGCTGGAAATGGTTGAACTCTGAGACTATCGATCCCTACATGCAACGATGTGAAACGGCTAGCTTAGTTAGAGATGGTGGGCGCTAAATAGCGTTTCAATCGGTGACGTCACTTGCTCTGAGACCTTGAAGTAGTAGTTCCCCTTGCTCTGCAAGAGCTGCGGCTTTTGTGGAGCGATGGGTAACGATGCTTCGTGGGTGACTGTTGTTGATGTGTGCAGAGGGTCCCTGGTTCGCGCCCGGGTATGGGTGAGGGGACGGTCTAAAGTTATACTGTTGCATTGATGCTGTTGACCCGGATTACTGGTTGCTGCGGAAAAAGGAGGAGGTCAAAAGGGGGGTGAGTGTAACGGATGTGAAACGGCTAGCTTAGTTAGCGGTGGTGGGCGCTAAATAGCGTTTTAATCGGTGACGTCACTTGTTCTGAGACCTTGAAGTTGTAGTTCCCCTTGCTCTGCAAGGGCCGCGGCTTTTGTGGAGCGATGGGTAACGATGCTTCGTGGGTGACTGTTGTTGATGTGTGCAGAGGGTCCCTGGTTCGCGCCCGGGTATGGGCGAGGGGACGGTCTAAAGTTATACTGTTACATACAGAATAAGAGCAAATCTTAGATACTAATTACTAGTCTGCAGCTAGAAATTATGTAAACCTGGGATGCGAATAGCAACAACCGCCAAAACATCTATTTTATGAGAACATTTCTGAATGGTACTCTGAATTATCCATTCTATCCACAAAAGCATTTGATCTTCAGGGAAACAGAAAGAGAGAGAGAGACTCGGATGAACTCTCCATCAGAAGGACTGATGATTCCCACAGAGATCACGGCGACACATGGGCGTACATATGTATTGATTTCAATGATGTGAGCGTTGAATGAGTGAGCGTTCATGAATTCAAAGGATTAGCATTTCAATTAATATAAGTATGAACCATGTATAGTGCTCCCTTTTGTCTTTCTCTCTCAGTCCACACCCACTTCCCTTTGTCCACCAAGCGTTCATATCGATTTAGCCCACTAGGGAATCTTCCCGGTCATTTGTTAGTAACATATTTACTGTTTGTTTGTTTGTGCATTTCTGTGATTATTTAGTTAGTTAGTAAATAAATGATTAAGACAATTGGTATATGGATGATTCATAGTAAAGGCTGGGTTTGTGCAGATAACTAACAATTTGCGATGTTTTGACTGACGTGAGGTAAAGAATAATTCATTAATAGAAGATGAATTGATCAGATATTAAAATATCTGAAGACTTATATTCGGAAAACTATAAATTTGTAATCTGAAGATTTTCCTTTGTGCACCAACTTCCTAGTTAATTACATTACCATGATTAGTTTAATCACGTAATAATAATTACAGGGAATTGATTTGATAAAATAACAGTCTTCACTTTTAATGATGCCAAAGACACAAAACTGTGTCTTTTTGCTCTAAAAAGGTTAAATCATGTGTTTAACACCCTGCACTGTACTTTACCATAGTCTTTTCGCAAAAGGCAAAATGTGTTGAATTCAGACTATGTCGTTTATCTTGGTACCAGACTGAAAATAAAAATAAAGTTCTGTGGCAGCATATAAGGTATTTATTTCTAATGGGATAGTCGCATTCATCCCAGAGATAGCTGGAGGCAGTACTCTGGGTCTGCAGTTATTTTTCACTTCATTTCAGATCTAAAGGGCACAGGAGTGTGCGTGTGCTTGTGTGTGTGTGTGTGTGTGTGTGTGTGTGTGTGTGTGTGTGTGTGTGTGTGTGTGTGTGTGTGTGTGTGTGTGTGTGTGTGTGTGTGTGTGTGTGTGTGCGTGCGTGCGTGCACGTGTGTGTGTGTGTGTGTGTGTAGGATAAGGATAAATGCAGCTAAAGTAAACTGGCCTATCAACGAGAGCAGGAATAAGGGAAACAAATGAAGAGGAATCTGGTAGAGAAGCTGGAATGTTTTCTCTTTGTTCAGCAGAGGAACATATTTGGTCAAATCATCAGTATTAGCCATCCCCACCTGTTTGGAGGACTATTCCTGTCTCACATGTAGCAAGCAGACATTGTGTTATCTATCCTTTTGATTTCTGACAACAGTTATGTTTCTTCATTCTCTCGCTACCTCTCTCTCGCCTTCCATCGCAGCACAGGCTGCTGTCCTTCTGGCTGAAGCCCCGCACACTCTTTCTCTATCTCACTCTCCTCCCTCGCCTCCCTCCCATATCCCACTCCCTGTTGTTCTCTGTTCCCTTCAGATTTCTGAAATGCGTTGACACTGTATTTTTGTCCTTTTTTGGTCAAGATAGTGCAGTCAGTAAGAGATGAAATAAGTCATGGTCTCTTTGGATGGGACAGTTCTCATATGTACCTATATGGTAATAAACAATTGATGCTCTGTACACGGTCCTGAACCGACAGTGCACTTCTCTTACCACTCCCTCACTGTCTCTCTGTCTCTCTGTCTCTCAGCCAGGGGGCCATTATACACCACTCAACAAGTCCTCACTATCACACAATAACATGAAAATGTGTTTTTCGGTTTAGCTACTTATATACAACTCTAATGTGTTTACCTCAGCTCTTTTCATCATTCAGGTTGTGCAGCGTTCAGGTTAGCAGCGCTCCAACGACAACAGCAACTCCACAAATGTGGCGAGGTGTTGCGATGTTGTCACATGAAATGAGAACACCCGCTGTAAGGGGATGTTTGTAGCCCTTTTAAGTAATGTTGTCAACACATTCAGTATCATCTGAGACTGAAAACACTCCTTTAAAATATAATTTTTCACATTTTTTCTTCTCAGGATAGACAGCACCTAGAAATATATTACTTGAGTAGTCTGTAGTTTAGAATGACAGAATGACAGATACAGTCATCTCCAAAATTATTGGCACTCTTGATAAACATGAGCAAAAAAATAATATAAAAATAAATAATCCAAAAACTGAGTTTATACTAACACAATTGCTCAGATAAGTAAATTTTGTTGAACAAGTTAAAACATTTTTTTCATAAATATAAATTTCAACATTTTTGGAACCCCTAAACATTCTCATATAAAATTTAATCTGCATCAACGTTTTGAAGTTCATCTCAGTTTAAGAAACTTTATTGTGGCCTTCCACATATCTAAAATCCATTTGCCATCCATCACCATGAGGAAAGGCAAAGAACTCACAAACGAAATAGTTGTTGACCTTCGTAAATCAGGCAATTGGCACATAACAATAGTTAAAAAATGAAATATACCACTTACCATTTTTAGGGCAAAAAATAAGAAGTTTAATGACTGGAACAGGGGTAAACATGCCTGGTAGAGGACGCATGTGTATCTTGTCCCCACACACAGCTAGGAAGATGGTTCTGGAGGCAAAGAAAAGTCCAAGGGCCACAGAGGATTACAGAACTTGGTCATATCTTCGGGTCACCAAGTCTGTTAATCTACAATTAGACGCCACCTCCATGCCAATAGGCTCTTTGGAAGGGTTGCCAGAAAAAAGGATTTATTGAGAGTAACCAGCAAATGTTATTGCCTAGAGCTTGCTAAACGACATTGGCAGCAGGTGCTATGGTGATATGAGACAAAAAATATACTTTTTTTGCAATGCGTTTAGCTTTTCTTGTGAAGTAACTTCAACACCTGACTTTGTCACCTGAAGCAACTTGTGGAAATGAATATCCCAAGGCTAGGCATTAGCTCAGGGAAGTAACGCCTGCGGATGTCTTCAGGTCGCAGGCAAGGTTAATTACAGGCACGATTCACAGTCTGTATCCACAATAGAAATCTGATTGAGCTGTGCAGGGCTAGACCTTCACCTATAGAGGAAGTGCTCAGCCACAGCAACGACAACTTCAAAAGTTCTCACACACTATTGTAATATCTGAGGGGGAGAATGGCAATCAAGGGAAAGTCTGTCGGTAGTGGCGGCAGAGGCATCCTTTACAGCACAACTAATGGGGGGGCGTGTCCGTGGAAGGGACGTACGATTTGGGCCCAATTTTCTCTATGACACGAGGCTTTGATTACTGTTTAGATTACTGTGGAGAACACCACTGACGCTGGATGTCACAAATTGTACCAGATTGCATTTCCTGATCAAGGGGCCGTGTGCGTGGGCGAGGGTGGCGGCACAGCAGGTGGTCTAGCTCACAAAGGCGTCGGATGTCGAGACACCCACAGGGGGCCTCAGAGACAGGTGTCTCACTGTCGAACGCTCTTACAGCACAGTCCAACGGCAGGCAGCGTAAAGACAATGTGTTGCTGGCGTCGGAGTGGAGACAGAGGAAAGTTATTACCTGTGGGGTGGAGGCTCTCTGGAAGGCAGATAGGGATGCTTTGAGGGAAGGCTATGTTCTCCGCGTAACTTTAACATGTACTATTGTACAACTCAAATATTCATAAGGCCATAGACATGACTTTTGGAGACTACAGTAGTTTGTTGGTTTTATTTGTTGACTTTCTATTAGACTTTATAAGCCCAAAAAGCTGCCAAATTGATCATTTGTTTTCTTGTCAGAGAACAGCAAAGCTCTAGATAGTCATTAAGCGAAGAGAAATCCACAAAAAATGTAAACAAACTTTAATGTAAGCGTTTTTGGGATGGTATGCCGCCTCTCAATAAATGTTTACAATACAGCTGGCCACACTTGAAACCTTTATTGATCATGACATGCTTAAGCTTTAGCATCTGTCCTATTGTATACACACATACACACACGACCAGCAGCACAGCTCACTCAGGCGACTCATGCCTCTCTGGTCTCAATTCACCACAGTCAATTGGCGTAAACACAAAATGAAAACATCGAGACATTACAACGCAACCAGGCTGATATTGTCACTCAGCCACCAAGTCAACCAGCCTGACAGGCAGGAAACACTGAGTGAGTATTTGTCCATCAAGCCAATACACAGAGACAGTGTCACAGAGAACATGTACTGCATATTTCTGCTGAAGTCTTGATTCAATTGGTTTATTTCCCTTATATTCTATTAAAAATACATACTGACCTCTGATTTTGTCTCTAGGCAGCATTTTATCCTGTCTTGTTGAGTGAAAAAATATATATATATTTGTTTGGATCTCTATGGAGGTAGGAGTATATAGTTTAAATAATACAATATATTAAATACATTCGCCTCATACTCAATCAAAAGGTATGACTATGATGATAGACTCTCTGTGGTACACATTGCTAGTTAACAGGCTTACCGATCCTGTCCTTTAATCCAGTGGGGAAATTAAAGTAAATTGACAAGTGGCAGAGGGAGAGCCTGTCTTTGTGCTGTCAGAACAGGAGTCATAGACATGCTAGCCAGATAATGGGTCTGATGTTTCTCATGTTTCTCATGCCTCAAAGAGATAGAAACAGACCTTTTTTATTCTCACTTGTACATTCACACCACATCTCTCTGGATCCATGGTTTTCACGCACCACATCCATGTGATAATTCTAGCTAGTTAAGCGGACAAGGTTTCTAAAGGCTTCCGTACAGTAGGTGGGTAGTGTTGGACTCTTGACAGCAGTCATGATCTCACACAGACGTTTAGTGCTCTCTAATGCCCACACGCTCTCTTCAGATCAGAGTTCAGGATGTTCAAACAAACAAACGGACTGAGCCTTTTGAGAGGAACTTCAGTGGCAGTATAAGGGAAATAAATAAATGACTGAATGTTGGAGGTTAAAATCTCAGGTGACACAGAGCTGAAATGTCAGTAGCTAAAGGTCTGGACAAGGTGTGTAAAACCTGCTAATCTTTTTTTTCATGCCACATAGTTATTTTGATGCATATCCCCTTTCAAGAGATCCACATTTTCCCAACCTAATATGTACATACTGCATAATAACATTAAAAACATCATGTTGATTCTCCTGAGAGGTCTCCTGTGTGCCAGACCAGGACAGACCAGACCAGAGCAGTCTGTAATGAGCCTGAGCTGATTAACACAGAGCCTCTCACTACGTCTCGGCCTCCACATCATTAACACCCACCTTGGCACATCAACTTCTACTGAACACACTGACTGGCAGCACTGCTGAGGGAACAGTTGCTTTAACCGACGCCAGCTTGTCTGTTAATAGCTCTTAATTAGCTTGTTTCTCACATTGTCAAACACATATACGTCACCATGACTCCTCAAAGGTACTCTTCTCGCCCCTGTTTATTAGTGAGATGTTAGTGAGTCCTCGGAGGATGTCAATAAACGTGTCAGTACTCAAGATGCTCTATTGCAGTTAGTGAAGAGCTTTCATGTAACGGTCTTCTAGTAGGAAGGATCGGAAGACCAACGCACAGCGTGGTACGTGTTCATGATTCTTTTAATAGAACACAGAAAAATACAAAATAACAACGTGCAATAACAAAAACCGAAAAGAAAATCACCCACACCACACAAGTGGGAAAAGGCTACCTAAGTATGATTCTCAATCAGAGGCAACTAACGACACCTGCCTCTGATTGAGAACCATGCCAGGCCAAACACAAAAACACCACATAGAAAAAGGAACATAGACAACCCACCCAACTCACGCCCTGACCATACTAAAACAAAGATATAACAAAAGAACTAAGGAAAGTGACATTTCACAACATTGAATGTCATTTAGTTACTATAGTAGTCAGCCTCAACACATTCACACTTGCATTTTGTTTGTTATGCAGTTGCATTTCAGTGAAGCTATGGACAATCCATCATTGTTTTGGAATTGTTTTATGTAAGTTTAAAGGGTCATGGCCTATCATGTTTTCTTATTGGGTTATTATTGGGGTTTTAGAGGTAATGTCACGAATCCCGCCGAAGATGGTGCCTCTTCCTGTTCGGGCGGCGCTCGGCGGTCGTCGTAGCTGCCACCGATCCCCTTTTCTGTTTCATTTAGTTGTGTCTGATTAGTTGCACCTGTTTCGTGTTTAGGTTTTGATTGTGGGCTATTTAAACCCAGTAGGCCCACCGGCTTTTGTGCGGGCTTGTTTTCTGTTATTTGATGTGTGTGGTTTCTGTGGAAGTATTTTGTTCTCGTACCGTTTTCGTCCTGTTGTTTTGGACTGGGTCTTATTGCACCCGTGTGTGTGGCGTTGACCGACACTGTTGTTTTGGACTGGGTCTTATTGCGCCCGTGTGTGTGGCGTTGACCGACACTGTGGTTTTGGACTGGGTCTTATTGCACCCGTGTGTGTGGCGTTGACCGACACTGTTGTTTTGGACTGGGTCTTATTGCACCCCTGTGTGTGGCGTTGACCGACACTGTTGTTTTGGACTGGGTCTTATTGCACCCGTGTGTGTGGCGTTGACCGACACTGTTGTTTTGGACTGGGTCTTATTGCGCCCGTGTGTGTGGCGTTGACCGACACTGTTGTTTTGGACTGGGTCTTATTGCACCCGTGTGTGTGGCGTTGACCGACACTGTGGTTTTGGACTGGGTCTTATTGCACCCGTGTGTGTGGCGTTGACCGACACTGTTGTTTTGGACTGGGTCTTATTGCGCCCGTGTGTGTGGCGTTGACCGACACTGTTGTTTTGGACTGGGTCTTATTGCACCCGTGTGTGTGGCGTTGACCGACACTGTTGTTTTAGACTGGGTCTTATTGCGCCCGTGTGTGTGGCGTTGACCGACACTGTTGTTTTGGACTGGGTCTTATTGCGCCCGTGTGTGTGGCGTTGACCGACACTGTTGTTTTGGACTGGGTCTTATTGCACCCGTGTGTGTGGCGTTGACCGACACTGTTGTTTTGGACTGGGTCTTATTGCACCCGTGTGTGTGGCGTTGACCGACACTGTTGTTTTGGACTGGGTCTTATTGCACCCCTGTGTGTGGCGTTGACCGACACTGTTGTTTTGGACTGGGTCTTATTGCGCCCCTGTGTGTGGCGTTGACCGACACTGTTGTTTTGGACTGGGTCTTATTGCTCCCGTGTGTGTGGCGTTGACCGACACTGTTGTTTTGGACTGGGTCTTATTGCACCCGTGTGTGTGGCGTTGACCGACACTGTTGTTTTGGACTGGGTCTTATTGCTCCCGTGTGTGTGGCGTTGACCGACACTGTTGTTTTGGACTGGGTCTTATTGCTCCCGTGTGTGTGGCGTTGACCGACACTGTTGTTTTGGACTGGGTCTTATTGCACCCGTGTGTGTGGCGTTGACCGACACTGTTGTTTTGGACTGGGTCTTATTGCACCCGTGTGTGTGGCGTTGACCGACACTGTTGTTTTGGACTGGGTCTTATTGCACCCGTGTGTGTGGCGTTGACCGACACTGTTGTTTTGGACTGGGTCTTATTGCACCCGTGTGTGTGGCGTTGACCGACACTGTTGTTTTGGACTGGGTCTTATTGCACCCGTGTGTGTGGCGTTGACCGACACTGTGGTTTTGGGAATAAACATTCCACATATCAACTACCCTGCTCTCTGCGCCTGACTCCTCCACCCACTACTTCTAGAAGTACATGACAGGTAAAACAAAAGTTTAATCTAGTTCAATACCTCTTCTCCAGCTGAGCCATATACTGGAGGCTTCAACAGATGTTGTTCAGTTCATTTCAATTTGCTGATATCTCAACTCAGCGTCATTGTTACGAACGGCCACGCAGTTACATTTTACATTGACAGTTTAGTAATCTCGCAGACGCTCTGATCCAGAGGGATTTCCGCATTCATCTTAAAACAACTAGGTGAAACAACATATCACAATCATAGCAAGTCTATTTTCCGTAAACAAAGAAGTTATCAGAAAAGTCAGTGCTATGAAGAAAATACAAAAGTTGTGGGATTTATTTAAGACAGTCTTTAAAGAGGTAGGGTTTCAGATGTATTCAGACTCCACTGTCCTGACATTAGGGGGAAGCTTGTTCCACCATTGGGGTGCCAGCACAGAGAAGAGCTTGAGGCCCAATCACACCAAGACCAAAGGTAAGACCAAGGCCAAAGGTACACTTTGTTCCCAAATGCACGGCAGGACGCTGTTGTAGGTGGGGTCACCGCCCTGCCTGTGTTTGTGTCTGATTTAAGACTGAGTCTGGGTATCTGTTTGCTGTACCCAACCGGCCTCCATCACACACACTTTGCTTAGAAAAGGAGGCATGGTGAGAGAGAGAGACTGGAATGAGAAATAAGAGAACACTCAGAAGCTACGGTACTAAAACATGAGATGAATTTCCAGCAGTGAAAAATGGCTGTAGCCAAGGTAAATTTGAAAGATGGATAGAAGCTTTGATTCAGGGTGTTGGTGGATAGTAAGAAGATATAGGTTTTTCTTTGTGTCCAGGAATAGTGTTGAACATGATTACGTAATGTTCTGTTCATGTCATCTTATTCAACCAGTTATCTTCACACACAAACCTCCAACATGCACACACACACACACACACACACACACCAACACACATCCAATTAAACAGACTTGATTCATATCTGTGGTGAGGTAGCATCCTTTCAAAACTGCTATTCAAATCAGCAGTCTGGCTGGGCTCAACTGGGGAGAAGAGGAAAACAAAGGGAATGTTCACTGTGTAGTTGCTTCGTCTCTGTTGGCAATCCTCTCACGTCGCACTGGTTGGTTCCAGTTAAGGGCACATCTGCCATTTTTCACCTTGTCTCTGAGTAGATTGGTAATTGCACACTGTTTATTTCTGTATCACCACTGCTGTTGACCCACCCTTCCCTCCCACTGTTCCTTGCCTATCTCTCTCTCCTTCCCTCTCCTCCTTTCTCCACCTCTCCCCCATATGCTCTCCTGCATAATGATACAAGGCTCTGTCCAGTCTAATGTGCACCTGGTGCTCGGTGGGAAAAAGGGAGCCAATGCAATATCTGGGAGAAGGATCTATGGTAGCCAGCAGTGATTATGTTGATCCAGATTCCATTTTCCTGAAATTTACCATAGAGTTATTTATCACCTGTAATTACTATAATGTTAAGCAACCTGCACAACCTGTATAACAGTTTATTTAATTCCTATACAAGCTTATTTTCTACCTTTCATTTGAACATTCGCAGTCTTCTTAAAAATAATGACCACCTTGTTCATTATCTGTCTTCTCTCAGTCATGTAAACTCAGCAAAAAAAGAAATGTCGTCTCACTTTCAACTGCGTTTATTTTTAGCAAACTTAACATGTGTAAATATTTGTATGAACATAACAAGATTTAACAACTGAGACATAAATTGAACAAGTTCCACAGTCATGTGACTAACAGAAATTGAATAATGTGTCCCTGATCAAAGGGGGTTCAAAATTAAAAGTAACAGTCAGTATCTGGTGTGGCCACCAGCTGCATCAAGTACTGCAGTGCATCTCCTCATCATGGACTGCACCAGATTTGCCAGTTCTTGCTGTGAGATGTCACCCTACTCTTCCACCAAGGCACCTGCATGTTCCTGGACATTTATGGAGGGGAATGGCCCAAGCCCTCAACCTCCGATCCAAAAGGTCCCAGACGTGCTCAATGGGATTGAGATCCAGGCTCTTTGCTGGCTATGGCAGAACACTGACATTCCTGTCTTGCAGGAAATCACACACAAAATGAGCAGTATGGCTGGTGGCATTGTCATGCTGGAGGGTCATGTCAGGATGAGCCTGCAGGTGTCACGCCCTGGCCATAGAGAGGTTGTTATTCTCTATTTTGGTTAGGCCAGGGTGTGACTAGGGTGGGCATTCTAGTTTCTTTATTTCTATGTTGGTGTGGTTCCCAATCAGAGGCAGCTGTCTATAGTTGTCTCTGATTGGGGACCATATATAAGTTGTCCTTTTTCTTTTGGGTTTTGTGGGTAGTAATTTTTTGTTTAGTGTCTGAACCTGACAGGACTGTTTCGGTTTTCACTCTTTGTTATTTTGTTAGAGTGTTTTGAATAGTACATTTATCATGAACACTTATCACGCTGCGCCTTGGTCCGATCCTTTCAACAAGCATGACAGCAGGAAGGGAACCACATGAGGGAGGAGGATGTCTTCCTTGTAACGCACAGCTTTGAGATAGCCTGCAATGACAACAAGCTCAGTCCGGTGATGCTGTGACACACCGCCCCAGACCATGACGGACCCTCCACCTCCAAATCGATCACACTCCAGAGTACAGGCCTCGGTGTAACGCTCATTCCTTCGACGATAAACGCGAATCCGACCATCACTCCCGGAGACAAAACTGCGACTCGTTTAGTGCTTCTTAGGGCTAGGCCCCTTTTTTCTCCATTTCCACCTGAATGACGTGCCCAAAGTAAACTGCCTGTTGCTCAGGGCCTGAAGCCAGGATATGCATATAATTGGTACCATTGGACAGAAAACACTTCGAAGTTTGTAGAAATGTTAAAATGTAGGAGAATATAACACCATAGATATGGTAGGAGAAAATCAAAAGACAAACCAACAGGATTCTTTTTTTTTGAGAGGGACTATCCTCTTAGAAAGGCAAGTTAAAGGTCATATTGAAAATTCTCCCTGGATGCAATTCCTATAGCCTCCACAGGGTGTCAACAGTCCATATTAACCCACTGTTCCTAGGCCGTCATTGAAAATAAGAATTTGTTCTTAACTGACTTGCCTAGTTAAACAAAGGTAAAATAAATAAAAAAATATTCAAGGTTTCAGGCTTGTAACTTCAAAACGAATAAATATCAGTTTTAGTACAGTGACAGTCTTGGAAATTTGTGTTAGAGCGCTCCATGAAGACAGGACGCACCTGCTTCCTATTGAACATACTTCTTTCCGTAAGAAATATTAGTTTGATTACATTTTAGGGTATCCGAGGAGTAAATAGAAACATATTTTCACTTGTTGTAACAAAGTTTAGGGGTAGATTTTCAGATTCCTCTTGAACAAGTGGATTACTCAAATCGATGGTGCCAAATAAACAGACTTTTTTGGATATAAAGGAGGATTATATCTAACAAAACGACATTGCATGCTATAGCTGGGACCCTTTGGATGACAAATTAGGAAGATTTTCAAAAAGTAATTGAATTTTAATCGTTATTTGTGAATGTTTTAAATCTGTGCCGGTGGAAAAATATTTTAATGTCGGGCGCCGTCTTCAAACAGTCGCATGGCATGTTTTCACTAATAGCTATCGTAAATGGCCTATCCCTAAGTATGAAGAGCACTTTTTGCCAGTCCTGTCTGGTCCAGCGACGGTGGGTTTGTGCCAATAGGCGACGTTGTTGCCGGTGATGTCTTGTGAGGACCTGCCTTACAACAGTCCTACAAGCCCTCTCTCCAGCCTCTCTCAGCCTATTACACAGTCAGTCTGACAGTCTGACAGTCTGAGCACTGATGGAGGGATTGTGCGTTCTTGTGTAACTCGGGCAGTTGTTGTTGCCATCCTGTACCTGTCCCACAGGTGTGATGTTCAGATGTACCGATCCTGTACAGGTGTTACACGTGGTCTGCCACTGCTAGGGCGATCAGCTGTCCATACTGTCTCCCTGTAGCGCTGTCTTAGCGCTTTAGGCGTTTCACAATACGGACTTTGCAATTTATCACCCTGGCTACATCTGCAGTCCTCATGCCTCCTTGCAGCATGCCTAAGGCACGTTCACGCAGATGAGCAGGGACCCTGGGCATCTTTCTTTTGGTGTTTTTCAGAGTCAATAGAAAGGTCTCTTTTTAGTGTCCTAAGTTTTCATAACTGTGACCTTAATTGCCTACCGTCTGTAAGATGTTAGTGTCTTAACAACCGTTCCACAGGTGCATGTTCATTAATTGTTTGTGGTTCATTGAATAAGCATGGGAAAAAGTGTTTTATCCCTTTTCAATGAAGATCTGTGAAGTTATTTGGATTTTTACGAATTATCTTTGAAAGACAGGGTCCTGAAAAAGGGATGTTTATTTTTTTGCTGAGTTTGTTTTCCATTGTTGCCCTTTCAGAAACATGATTGACTGAAGAGACAACCACGCTTCATGACATGTCTCCTTATATCGCTGTTAACCACTGTAGGACATCAAGAGTGGGAGGAGGAGAGTCCATTTTTGTTCATAAACATGTTCATTCTTTGTAAGAGAGGACCTTGCACTTACATGTGATAACATTGATGTTGAATCTCTTTTCATAGAAATTCCCTCCTGTACTTTTTTTTAACCACCAAAAAATGTGTTAGATACATCCAATTATCGGCCACCCGATTCTGACATTGGTAGTTTCATTGATATCCTTGCACCAGCGTTGGATTTGATTAATAATTCATATACAATTTGTTTACTATTGACTGATTATAACAAATGTATTTAAAAGTGAGAACCACTCACTGACGTCAGTCAATAGTAAATACTTTATATCCCAGCTATCTGTATCCCCTCATCTACGTATAAGCCCACAATACTTACCAGTTCATCTGACACCCTTATTGATAATAATTTTACAATGTGGCTAATACAGGTATACTTTATTAAAATTTATTAAACAAGCACCATTCACCCGAGTAGCCTGTTCTCTGTGCGTAAAGTAGAGAATATATACATGCACACTGACCACTTTCCAATTTTCCACTTCTCCTTGGCAGCTGGAAATGAAACAGATGGGAATGTAGAATATTTAACAAAAGTAATTGTGAGCTCTTTAAGATATTGATTGATGATATTTCTTGGGATTTTGTTAATAATAATCAGGCCTGCAGGCGTGCAATGTGGAGTCTGCTTACCAGACTTTGCTCACATCTTTTAATTCTGTATATCAACACTGCTTTCCCTTAGATAAACCACGCAAGAGAGCAGCAGAAGGGTTCTGGAAACCTTGGTTTACAACCGGTCTCAAAAAATCCTGTCTCCCCTGAATTCTGAAAATTAGTAAAAGTATATGAACAAATTTACTCACCTACTTCAAACCAAAAACGATATTTTACCAACAAATTCCAAAAATCCTTAAATAATACAGTTAACTGTTTCACCTGCTCCTGTGATTGTCTCCACCCCCTCTAGGTGTCACTTATTTTCCCTAGTGTATTTATCCCTGTGTTTCCTGTCTCTCTGTGCCAGTTCATCTTGTATGTTAGTCAAGTCAACCAGCGTGTTTTTCCCACACTCCTTTTGCTATTCTCTTTTTGATAGTCTTCCCGGTTTTGACCACTGCCTGACTCTGGACTACTTTCCCACCTGCCTGATCATCCTGCCTGCCCTGACCTTGATTCTGCCTGCCCTTCGGTACCTTTTGGACTCTGAACTGGTTTTGACCCTTTTGCCTGTCCATGAACATTCTCTTGCCTTCCCCTATTGGATAATTAAATATTGTAAGACTCCAACCATCGCCTTCTGTGTCCGCATCTGGGTCTCGACTTGTGTCATGATACTATAGTGATCTTGATGGTATTTCAAGTGAATTTAAGAACTTAAAATAGAAAATACTGATGGAAATCCCTTGGATTACATTAAGGGACATTTCCCATCTCTGCTCAATTTGATCCTCCTGATGTAATGGAGGTAATTGGTAACTTAAAATATATAATCAGAAGGTCATGATGAGGTTGGTGCCTCTTTGGTAAAATCAGTGTCTTCCTCATTTACTGAGCCTCTAACTTACATCCAAATCTATGCAAACTGGAATTGTTACTACAAATGTGAAAATCGCCAAAGTTATCCCCCTCTGTAAATCTGGGGATCCAAGATATTTGACAAATTATTTCCCAATATTTGTACTACCATGTTTTCTAAAATCCTAGAAAAATGTGTGTATATGAGAATGTTGAAACATTTAAATCAACACTGTATTCTATATGAGCACTAATATGGCTTTTGTGAAAACTACTCCACAGATCTCTTGGCATCTTTTTAGATTTATCCAAAGCATTTGACGATGCTTTGAGCATTTGTAGATCATTAAATATTACTTTCTAAATTGTATTAGTACGGTTTTCATGGTTATACATATAATTGGTTATATAGACATGTTCATGATAGAGAACAATTTGTGTATACAAATGCCTGTGCATCTACCAGGGCCAAGATATGCTGATGTGTACCATAGGGTTTGATAATTGGACCTTTATTATTCCTAATCTATATCAATGACCTTGCTACTGTGTCTTCTACTGTACTTCCCACATTTTCTGAATGGTTCCAGATAATTTGTTTATCTTTAAATGTAATTTAAAAAAAACACTTGTATTCACTTGCACAAATAAGAAATATACAAATTAAATTAAAAAAAGCGCCATAATCTCTATTGGTGGGAATGAAATGGAACAAGTCACATCCACTAGATTCCTCTGAGTTCTAATTGATGAAATGTCATCCTGCAAAGACCTTATTCAATTTGTCTGTAGCAAAGTGATGAAATCGGTTGGTTTTATCAGACAGATTATTGGTTTGGTTCATCAGGCTTGCTTCCTATACTATAGCTTAATTTACCCATATCTCATTTACTGTAATATTGTCTGGGCCAGAACATATGTCTCCTACCTAAACAAATTACTCATCCTAGAAAATACATTTGCAAGACTAGCCACCTCCTCTAATTACCTGGCTCCATCTGCAACTTTGTTTAAGAAACTCAGTATCTTCTCTATTTACGACATTAATGTATGCCAATTATAAACTCTCATCTACAAATACGCATACATCCCAGACAGTTTACCTAAGCCCCTCAATGGATTCTTCCAGATTAATTCTGAAATCCATCTATATAACACAAGACCCTGTGATAACCTTCACCCTCCCAACTGCTGCACCTCACATTGAGAATTGACTATCAGATAGAGAGGTACTATACTCTGGAATTCTTATCTTCACATTGCAAAAACATCATCATCCCTCAATAACTTCAAGGGAAGACTGCGGGTCAGCCTGATGAACCAAACTACCCTATAATCCCATCCATGTTGTCACGACCAAAGTCGGTCCCTCTCCTTGTTCGGGTGGCGTTCGGTGATCGACGTCACCGGCTTTCTAGCCACCACCGATCCACTTTTCATTTTCCATTTGTTCTGTCTTTGTCTTACACACCTGGCTTCACTCAACCAATTACTTGTTTATTATTTAACCCTCTGTTCCCCAGGTTGTGTTTGTGAATGATTGTTTATTGTAATTCGATCCGTCTTTGTGGGCTCGTGATGTTACTTTGAGTATTTGTCTTTTTTGAGTAAAGTACGTTAATTACTCATATCTGCTGTCCTGCGCCTGACTCTCTACACCAGCTACACACAGGACTCTTACACATGTAGCCTGACTCTCATTCTCACACTCACACATGCACACACATAATCAAACATGTTTTTTCTTGTAAACTGAGTATATAATGTACAATTATAGTTAATATGCTTTGTTTAACTGATTGAACACATTTTTTGTTTGTTTTACTTACATTTGTGGTGTGGTTGCACACTGTTTTACCAGTTTTTGTATCTTTAATGTTATGTCTTTTCTTTGGTGCGAATAAATAAAACCCACAAATCTCAGACCTATTGCACCCCCTTGTTGATTAAACCTGACTCATGTGGCCCCATGTTGTACCTGGGGAGAGTTGGCCTCCATAATGGCCCTATTCTATCCCCATGTGCTTTCACTCTGCCCTCTCTCCACTCCCACTCTCAGACTGACAGACAGGCATTTGTTGCATTGTGAGACAGATGGTTTCAAGAAGATTTATTTGGATACAGGATGTGAGGGAGGAATAGAGGAATGGAATGAGAGAGAAATATAGTAGGAGAGAAAGATATTGAGAGACAGAGAGAGAGAAATATAGTGAGAGATGTCAAAATCCTCTGATTTAAAAACAACAGTTTGTTGTGGTGAGGTTGAGGCTGGTACTTTCACTGCATGCTGAGCAAGCAGGAATCCCAGCCTTCCTCTGTGAAAATATGCCTAGTATTTCTCCATGGTACGATTGGTCTAGACTACAGATATTATTTGACCTTATCTAGCTTCATAAAATGAACGTTGTGGCCCACCCACCTGTAAATGGAGTTTTAACTGAAAGGGGCTACATTTTCTAATTAGAAATGGGGCTATAACCGGACGCTGTTAGTGAGGAATCGAAGCTCTTAATTGGCTGTGGTGTGTTATAGGCTCCTGAGTCACCACAGCTCTCATTAGCCACATTAGGAAAAGAACATTGCTCCACTGCTGCTGTCCCCCAGGCCCCTCCGCAAATGGCACCATGAATTATATTCACATTTTATGCTTTTGAACAACCAGCTGTTCCACAAACGCCTTGTCCCAATGGTGACTCTTACTAGTGGTCTGGATCCAGCATCCACCCAGATGAATGTGAATCTGGGTTTGAGTGGAAAGGGAAACACAGAGAATCGGGCTGGCTCTCTGCTTCCCCAAAAAGCAGATTTAGCCCTCACCTACAGTGGTCAGGGTTAATTAAATTAGCAAGCCATTTACACTTCACCCACCAATTATTGGCTCCATCGAGTGCTGAGTCATTGCGAGCTCCAGAGAATCACTCCACTCACCTCCTGGACAATGGCCACACTCTCCAAGCCAACAGGATGCTAATGCCAGCACAGGGTCTGTGTCCCAAATGGCACCCTATTCCCTATATAGTGCACTACACTTGACCAGAGCCCTATAGGGTTCCATTTGGAACTCAATCTGTCCACTGACAGACAGAGGGTGTTTGACAGCCGACGTCAGGTCAGGGCAGCAAATAAATGTTTGAATGTGAAAGTGAGCACACGTAAAGTGCGAAGGACACCACCCGGGTTAGAGTTTTTATAAAACCTTTATTTTATACCAAGGTATTAACACAAATAATGGCACACTTTGCCTTTTCAGAAATTAAACAACAAATGTGTCATTCTTAAATAAACATACATTTAAAAAAAAAAATAGAGTTATTTGATCCACAAAAAATAGTTTCCGCTCCTCCACAAAACATACCGCTCCTTAGTAAGCCCACTTCTTCTCAAACAATGGGAGATCTTTTACAGCCGAGAAGACCTCAAAATCCACTTTTGGGGCCTCCCGGGTGGCGCACTGGTTATTGGCGCTGCATTGCAGAGCCAGCTGTGCCACCAGAGACTCTGGGTTCACGCCCAGGCTCTGTCGCAACCGGCCGCGACCGGGTGGTCCGTGGGGCGATGCACAATTGGCCTAGTGTTGTCCGGGTTAGGGAGGGTTTGGCCGGTTGCGCCACTCCTGTGGCGGGCCGGGCGCAGTGCGCGCTAACCAAGGTCGCCAGGTGCACGGTGTTTTCTCCGACACATTGGTGCGGCTGGCTTCCGGGTTGGATGGGTAAAAAATATATATCCACTTTTATTCTCGCTTTGAAAAATCCCTTATTAAAAACACATCTTACATCCTGCCCATATCCCGTGTCTTTCTTATGTTTCCTACTCAGAAATATTGACATCTTAGCTTGTCCCAAAATTCAATTTAACAGGTGACATTTTCTTTTGGGTTGCTTCCTATATTGAAACCCCAAAATAAAAACAGTGGATTGAAAATCTCCGCTACAGCTTTACACAAAGACTCTAGTATTTCTAGGAGAGGATTTATCCTCTCACACTACATAAAACAGTGAAAACATTTTTCTCTTACATTACAAAAAGGACATCCATCTCCAACATCTGAGTTAATGACAGAAACAAAAGCATTAACTGCAATGTTGCCATGCAAAACCCTCCATTGCATATCACCAGTACCCTTTTGTAATGGTGGCTTGTACAGTGCTCTCCGTGCTGGCTTTACTTTGTCATCAATTTGATGTTATTTTAATGGACAAAAAATGAAGCCAATGCAAGAGCTGAATTGATTGGAGCTCCAGGGGGGCTCTGAGATGCACCTCTCCTTCAGAGCGGGCTGGTAATCTCTCCTGTCAGCCCTCAGCTACAGGCTGTAATTTTATAAATCGCAAACCTGAGATGAAGTGACATCAGGCTTGGCAAGGGCCTCCTCTCCTCTGACACAGATCATCTGATCCCTTTTTTACAGCACATTAAATATTGAGAGACCTGTTTTGCTGGTGCAGCCTCAAATTAAGAGATGCTCTACTAACAATTTGTGTTGCCACAAGAAAGAGTGTCACGATGTCACCGAGCGAAGGCGAACATGCAGGCCCCAAGGGAGGGTAATTAAACATTATCTGAAGTAGTAGCTCTTTTGAATGTCCATCAAAATATCTCCAGAGCATCAGACATACATCAGACATATTCGGCAGTCTGTATTGCCGTCAGCAACAGACCAGGTAAATATTGTAACTGTGTGGTTTCTGTGGACAGTCTAAGAGCATTGGGAATAGCTTGGGAAGTATAAGAATGGAGATTTGGATAATTTCATCTTTTTGCGTAGTCACCCAATTTTCCTAAAAATCCAGGGTGATGATGAGGGTCTTGTCAAGTCAGATCTAACATCTAAAGATGGCTTTTTGTTGTTGTCTCCCTTTCGGCCTGACTTCTGTTCCATACTCACCTCTCTCTCTCTGGGTCTCTTTCAACTTCTCTGTCAACACTCTCACTGACTGTACCAGGGTAAAGAGAGACTGTTCTGTCACATCTTTGAACAAGAGATAAAAGCTTCTCCAAGGCCCTGTTTTCTCCACAGATGTTTGACATTTAAAAAAGTTGTCCGACACCAGGTGATATTTCTTTCTCTCTCTCTCTCTCTCTCTCTAGCGCTCACACACACAAACACACAAGCACATACAGTGCCTATAGAAAGTTTACACCCCCCTTGGATTTCTTCACGTTATTGTGTTACAAAGTGGTATTCAATCATTTTTTTGTCAACAATCTGCAAAAAAATACTTTTTGAGATGAATGAAAACATCTAAAATTGCAATTAAATCTATCTCAATACCACTTTGTAACGTAGCAACATTTGAAAAAATTACAAGGGTATGCTTTCTATTAGCACTGTTCATTCACACACATGCGCACACAGAAACACACACACAAATATTAATTTATCAGTGTAATAAAACACATTTCATGCCAATGTAGATACACTCCACCCACTTCGCTTCTCTTAAATCTCAACTTTTTCTTTCAATTTTACAATATGCCGTAAGCAATCCCACGCCTCCCACACAGCTGCCATATCCATTTGATCACGGTCTGATTTGTACGTACATTTATTTTCTGTGTACAGTACAGAACTCACATCTGAATCTCTTTTCTGGTACATACGTTATGTTCTCTGATGTATTTCTCCAACATACTAGCTTTGAATGGTGAAAGGAACACATTACAATGGACCAGTATCATCTTAGGGACCGTTTGAAATGTATTGGGGCAACTGCACCCACCTCACATGACCCTCCCCTTGTACTGTAAAGAAAAGGTGCGCACCCTCCCCCTCATAAAATTAACTCAGAAATAATGGTCACCACCACAAATAACATTAACTGTAGCAACCCTGTGTTTACAAATGTGGATATGGCTATGACCACTTCAGCTTGGTTTTGGGGAACAGTAGACGCCACGCAGGGCTACGGGCCAGGAGGTTGAGGGTTTGGCGACCACCATGGACGAGCTTACTCGCCCTGCCTTTCTCATTACACTGGGACCAGAGCCGGCTGCAGACATTGATCAGCTACAGGGAAATCTGACTATCCACATTTTGATGCTATATGTACAGTTACTTAATAGAAAGTTACTCAAGTAAAAGTGAAAAGTCACCCAGTAAAATACTTGAGTAAAAGTCTAAAAGTATTTGATTATAAATATACTTAAGTATCAAAAGTAAATGTAATTGCTAAAAATATATTTGAAGCATCTAAAGTAAAAGTATAAATATTTCAAATTCCTCATATAAAGGAAACTAGATGCCACCATTTTTGTTTTTAAAATGTAAGGATAGCCAAGAGTACACACTAACACTCAGACATCATTTACAAATGATGCATTTGTGTTTTGTGAGTCTGCCAGATCAGAGGCAGTAGGGATGACCATGTGGTCTCTTGATAAGTGTATGAATTGGACCATTTTCCTGTCCTGCTAAGCAGTTGTCAGATATATGTGTATAGGTGGCAGGGAAGTCAGGCGCAGGAGAGTCAAACGGAGTGTAAAATGGAGTCTTTTAATAAATGTCCAAGTAACATGCTCCATAACACTAAATAGAAAAATGAATATAAACAAATATGGGTACGAAGACCCGTCGCGCACCTATACAAACAACACTACACTGACAATAAACAATCTCTGACAAAGACATGAGGGGAAACAGAGGGTTAAATACACAACAGGTAATGAATGGGATTGAAAACAGGTGTGAGGGAAGACAAGACAAAACCAATGGAAAATGAAAATGGATCAATGATGGCTAGAAGAACGGTAGCACCGCCCGAACAAGGAGAGGCAACGACTTCGGTAGAAGTCGTGACAGCAGTCTACATTTAACAAGTACCTTTGAGTGTCAGGGAAATGTATGGAGTAAAAAGTAGATTATTTTGTGAAGTAAAAGGTGTCAAAAATATAAATAGCAAAGTAAAGTACAGATACACCAAAAATGACTTAAGTAGTACTTTAAAGTAGTTTTACTCAAGTACTTTACACCACTGTATTTATAATTATAGAAAATATATGTAACGATTTTCCACTAACAGGTTTCTGTGCTAATGCACCACACACAACCAATAAGCAATGCGTAACAGCATACCGAATAACCAACTTCGAGCACTTCATCATGGTTTATGTTTCGACAAACAGAAAATACATCCCTCCCTACTCAGTATTGAAGGCATCAAATCAAATCAAATGTTATTAGTCACATGCGCAGAATATAACAGGTGTAGACCTTACAGTGAAACGCTTACTTACCAGCCCCTAACCGACTGTGCAATTAAAGAAATATGAATAAGAATGAGATAAAAGTAACAAATAATTAAAGAGCAGCAGTAAGAAATAACAATACAATACTGGTGGGTGCCGGTACAGAGTCAATGTGCGGGGGCACCGGTTCGTTGAGGTAGTATGTAGAGTATGTAGGAAGAGTTAATGGCAGTTGCCATACCAGGCAGTCATGCAACCAGGATGCTCTCGATGGTGCAGCTGTAGAATCTTTTGAGGATCTGAGGATGCATGCCAAATATTTTCAGTCTCCTGAGGGGGAATAGGTTTTGTCGTGCCCGCTTCACGACTGTCATGGTGTGCTTGGACCATGTTAGTTTGATGGTACTTGAAGCTCTCAACCTGCTCCACTGCAGCCCCTTCAATGAGAATGGGGGCGTGCTCGGTCCTCATTTTCCTGTAGTCTACAATCATCTCCTTTGTCTTGATCATGTTGAGGGAGAGGTTGTTGTCCTGATCTCATCCCTATAGGCTGTCTCGTTGTTGTCGGTGATCAGGCCTAACACTGTTGTGTCTTCG
This sequence comes from Oncorhynchus mykiss, assembly GCF_057628025.1. Lineage (NCBI taxonomy): Eukaryota > Metazoa > Chordata > Actinopteri > Salmoniformes > Salmonidae > Oncorhynchus > Oncorhynchus mykiss. Next base: position 28,141,881 of record NC_143026.1, read on the forward strand.
GAAAATGTAATGATGGTGTTGGAGTCGTGCCTGGCCATGCAGTCATGATTGAACAAGGAGTACAGGAGGGGGCTAGGCACGCACCCCTGAGGGGCCCCTGTGTTGAGGATCAGTGTGGCAGATGTGTTGTTACCTACCCATTACCACCTGGGGGTGGCCCGTCTGGATGTACAGGATCCAGTTGCAGGAGGTGTTTAGTTCCAGGGTCTTTAGCTTAGTGATGAGCTTTGAGGGCACTATGGTGTTGAATGCTAAGCTGTAGTCAATGGATAGCATTCTAACATAGGTTTTCTTTTGTCAAGGTGGGAAAGGGCAGTGTGGAGTGCGATAGAGACTGCATCATCTGTGGATCTGTTGTGGCGGTATGCAAATTGGAGTGGGTCTAGGGTTTCTGGGATGATGGTGTTGATGTGAGCTATTTCCAGCCTTTCAAAGCACTTCATGGCTCCAGACGTGAGTGCTACGGATCGGTGGTCATTTAGGCAGGTTACCTTAGTGTTCTTGGGCATAGGCACTATAGTGGTTTACTTAAAACATGTTGGTATGACAGAGTCAGACAGGGAGAAGTTGAAAATGTCAGTGAAGACACTTGCTAATTGGTCAGCGCATGCTCGCAGTACACGTCCTGGTAATCCGTCTGGCCCTGCGGCCTTGTGAATGTTGACCTGTCTAAAGATCTTACTCACATTGGCTGCGGAGAGCATGATCACACAGTCTTCCGGTACAGCTGGTGCTCTCATGCATGTTTCAGTGTTTCCTCGAAGCGAGCATAGAAGCTGTTTAGCTCGTCCGGTAGGCTTGTGTCACTGGGCAGCTCTCGGCTGTGCTTCCCTTTGTAGTCTGTAATGGTTTGCGGGCCCTGCCACATCCGACGAGCATCAGCGCCAGTGTAGTACGACTCAATCTTAGTCCTGTATTGACGCTTTGCCTGTTTGATGGTTCGTCGGAGGGAATATCGGGATTTCTTTTAAGCTTCCGGGTTAGAGTCCCGCTCCTTGAAAGTGGCAGCTCTAGCCTTTAGCTCAGTGCAGATTCTGCCTGTAATCCACGGCTTCTGGTTGGGGTATGTAGGTACGGTCACTGTGGGGAAGACATCATCGATGCACTTATTGATGAAGCCAATGACAGATGTGGTGTAATCCTCAATTACATTGGAGGAATCCTGGAACATATTCCAGTCTGTGCTAGCAAAACAGTCCTGTAGCTTAGCATCTGCTTCATCTGAACACTTTTTAATTGATCTAGTCACTGGTGCTTCCTGCTTTAATTTTTGCTTGAAAGCCGGAATCAGGAGGGTGGAATTATGGTCAGATTTGCAGAGGGAGAGCTTTGTATGCGTCTCTGTGTGTGCAGTATAGGTGGTCCAGAGTTATTTTCCGTCTGGTTGCACATTTAACATGCTGATAGATATTTGGTAAAACTGATTTAACTTTCCCTTCATTAAAGTCCCTGGCTACTAGGAGCGCCAACTCTGGGTGAGCGTTTTCTTGTTTGCTTATGGCGGAATACAGCTCATTCAATGCTATCTTAGTGCCAGCCTCTGACTGTGGTGGTATGTAGGTAGACAGCTACAAGGAATATAGAAGAAAACTCTCTCGATAGGTAATGTGGTCTGCAGCTTATCATGAGACACTCTACCTCAGGCGAGCAATAGCTCGAGACTTCCTTAGATATCGGGCACCAGCTGTTGTTTACAAAAATACATAGACCGCCGCCCCTTGTCTTACCAGACGCTGCTGTTCTATCCTACCGGGAACATCGTATAAGCAGCCAGCTTTGTTGATGTTGATATTGATGTATATTTTGATGTATGTTGATGCTGTCGTCGTTCAGCCACGTCTTTGTGAAGTATAAGATGTTACAGTTTATAATGTCTCGTTGGTAGTTTAATCTCCCCAATAACTTGTTAATTTTATTGTCCAAAGATTGCATGTTTGCTAGCAGAATTGAGGGGAGTGGGGGTTTATTCGATCGCCTCCGACTCCTCAGAAGGCAGCCCGCCCTCTGGCCTCTCTTTCTCTGCCTCCTCTTCACGCAGATCATTGGGGTTGAGACCTGTTCCATGACTCTCGTCAGAGTCGTGAAAGAAGAAAAAGGATTCTGCTAGTTCCTGGTGAGTAATCGCAGTCTTGACGTCTAGAAGTTATTTTCGGTGATAAGAGACGGTAGGGACAAAATTATGTACAAAATAGTACAAAAATGAGTTACAAACGTAGCAGATAAACGAACAAAAAAACACAATCGGTTGGGGGCACGTAAAACGTCTGCCTTCTGCTCCGGGGCACATCTTACACTTGGTTTGACAATCTCGAAATGTCATTGAACGTTTTGATGTTTTGTAACAGACTTCTCTTTCCATTCATCGAATGGCCGTTGTGCAGTTTATATGCTGGAATTATATTAGAGTGGAGTGGATGAACGTGCAGACTTAGACTACAGGAGACTTTTGAAGTAACCTAATCAGATTAAAACATTGTGACTGGTTGTGTTAATGCCACAGATAAAAGGTAATACATTTGAACATTTAAATATTTAGGCTATATTGAAGTGTTAGAGTTTAGGTCGAGGAATAGGATTGGAGGCAGAACGGCGCTAAGCTTTCCTGAATAACTAGGACTTCTGGGAGCATAGGCCTACGTAGGATGACTTAGGAGAAGGATGATCAGCAACAGACAGCGCATCAGTAATAGAACAAAAAGTATTTATGTTTGTAATAAAGCCCTTTTGTGGGGGAAAACTTATTCTGATTGGCTGGGCCTGGCTCCCCACTGGGTGTGCCTATGCCCTTCCAGGCCTACCCATGACTGTGCCCCTGCCCAGTCATTTGACTTCCATAGATTAGGGCAGGGGCACAACTTTGGTTTTAGAAGTGGAGGGGACATAATATTGCATTTTTTGGGGATAAACACTCCAAACAGCCTGACCTCTTGGAGATGTCCGCATGGTCCTAAAGCACCCCGTTGCCTCATTTTGTATCACATTCCAACAATAAAACTGGGGTGGCCAAAAATGTTCTTTCAGAATGCTGGGGGGACATGTCCCTCCCCGTCCCCAGTGAAAGCTGCGACACTGGATTAGGGCCTAATGAGGTTTTTTTTATTGACTGATTTCCTTATAAGAACTGTAACTCAGTAAAATAATTGAAATTGTTGCATGTTGCATTTATATTTTGGTTCAGAACAACATATATACACACTTGTTTTGCAGCGACACAATTCGAAAGGCTATAGCAAAAAAATGTCATTTTACTGTTTGCGATTCACAAATTATTATTTAGAATTTCATGATTTCATTCAACGTGATTTAACTATTTTTAGAAATATGAAGAGAGACATCTATTATACAGTAAATTACATTTGTATGGCTCTTGACTTGACATGTTTTCACATGACATGTCTTGACTCTTTGATGCTCAATGATGCACCTAGCCTCTCCGCTGCCTATCAGCTATTCCTCTATGTTCTTGTGGAGTTCTATAGAAAATTGATGGAGATTAGAATTATTTTATGTGCGGTATGATTGCTAGTTAACCTAATGCAGATCTGGACAAATTATCCACCTACCTGTTATGTATGGTACGTCGTGCTGTTCGTCGTACTGTACATTGTTATGGTTTACGACAGTGTGCTGCATTACAGATGAATGGGTTGTCAGAATGAGTGGCACATGTCATTAAATGACAGAGTAATGTACAATGTGAATCTGTGCAGATCTGCGTTCTTTTACAGCTAAGCTAGATATAGCATTGGCGATGAGGATGGCTGAATTCAGCGTACCACCACCAGCACCATTCCTTGCCGTGCCTGGTGAACCTCCAGTCCCGTGGATTAACTGGCTTGAAGGTTTTAACACTTATCTCGAAGCTATAGACTTTTCTACAATCTCAGACAAGCAGAGGACAGCACTTCTCCATCACTCCCTCGGTACAGAGGGACAGTGGATTTTCAGATAGAGGGGATGTTATGTGAAAAGACAAGAGGGAAACTACTTTTAGAATCGGATCATTTACAACTTGATGGAGCTATTAAAATAGCACTCCAGGTTGATACGGCTTTGGAATGCTCTACTGGGCTAACAGACAGCTCTGCAGCATACACTCAGCCCCCAGCCGTTCTCACACAGCAGCTTCAGCCCAAGCAGGCTCACTACAATGATCATGCGCTGCGCTCGCCTTCCCACGTCGATAGCAGCATGGACACAGTCACAGACACCAGCATGCCCGTGTAGCAGGCACACAGACAAACAAACAAAAGTAGCTGTGGGGCTAGCTCTCACAATTCATGGGCTTCAAACTGCCCAGCCCGTGTGAAAATATGCAAGAACTGTTCAAATACAATCACTTGGCTAAAGTGTGTCATTCTGCCACAGCTACTCGCTCCACCCAGAATAGGCCCTTATTTTCATCTCGCTCTCAACATGAGCACACTGAAATCTGAACCGTCTCCACTAACCATATGTCATTCAATACATGCACTGTGCAGCTACACTTACTACAAGTTTCTCAGTCACCTACCACTCCAGCAGCCCTCCACTGACCTCTGTGGGTATGGTAGATCCAAGATAGACATTGCAGGCACCCTCCAGGTCCCAGTACACTACGGCGCCAAGCATCTGCCATCCTTCACATTTCACGTTGCAAAGCGGGGTGCCAACCTCCTGGGCCTCGACCTCTTCACAGGCTTGGGGATCGCACTGAGAGATGACAGTTGGTCAGCTATCCACCAAGTTACCGGCACATGGCAACAGAACTGGCCAATTCTGTTTGATGGACTGGGCTGCCTCACAGCTTTTACTCACAGGCCCCTAGTGAACCCGGGCGTGACCGCAGTCATGCAGCCCCTGCGGTGCATTCCTTTGCACTGCGTGATGAAGTCACAAAATATCTCCTGTCACAGTAGGAGGCAGGCATCATTAAGCCAGTCAATGCTGCCCCCTGAATTTCAAACTTGGTAATCGCAACCAAAAAGTCAGGTGGAATTTGGACCTGTGTGGATCTCCGTGCTGTGAACAAGGCTGTTGTCCCGGGTAAGTACCCCTTGCCTACAGCTGAGGAGCTGACCGCACAATTTCATGGCCCCACGGTCCTCAAGAAGCTCGACCTGTGCCAGGGTTATCTTCAGGTGCCCCTCCACCCAGCCAGCACACATGCTGGTGTGTTCAGATACACATGCATACCTTTTGGACTTACCTCTGCCCCCAGCTGCTTGAGCACCATCCTCGCTGGAATACCCAGGGTGGCAGTCTATCTGAATGACATCGTGGTCCATGGCCTTGACCTCCAAATCCACAGAGTATTCAGTGCTCTACTGCGGAACAATCTGACCCTGAATGGTGGAAAGTGCACCTTTGCAGCTCCAGCCGTCAAGTTTGTGGAGTTCCGCCTATCGGCCAAAGGCATTGCCCCGCTCATGTCGAACATTGAAGCCGTCCTCTGCATCCTGGAACCGACCTCAGACTCTCAGGTGGCCTCGATCTTGGGCATGACAGCCTACTACCTCCGGTCTCTGCCCCACCACTCTCAGACCACAGCGTCCCTTCGCCAACTCCTCAAGAAGGATGAGCCATGGGCCTGGATGTGCCATGGGCCTGCTCAGATGCTGTCCGCTAACTGAAGAGCCAGCTCACCACAGTCCCAGTCTTGGCTCACTTTGATCCCGTCTGCCCCACCATTGTCTCCTGTGAAGCCTCAGCTGGAGCACTAGAGCTGTCCTCTCACAGCTGCAGAATGGCATTGAGAGGCCCAATGCCTTCGCCTCGCCTTGAGCCCCACTGAACAACGATACTATGTGGGTGAAAGAGAAGCACTGGTCTGTGTCTGGGCATGTGAAAGATAACACCTGTACCTATATGGCAGGCACTTCACGCTCCAAACTGACCATCAGTGCTTCACAACGCTACTGTCAGCATCATGAACTGGCCACAAGCCACTTCGGCTGCACAGATGGGCCAACCACCTCAGACAGTATGACCATCAGCTGAAGTTCACTCTGAGGAGGGATAACATGGTGGCAGACCCCCTCTCAAGCTCCTTTGACGCTCCTACTCCGACCGTCTTGCCAGACGACAACAAAACAGTGCTCTTACAAATGCTCTACGCTCTCCTTTAGTCAGCCATCTCACTGGAGGAGCTGAAGCAAGCATCGGAATAGGATCCCATACTGTCTACCCTGCGCACCTACACACGCACTGGATGGCCAGCATGTGTGCCGGAAGAGCTGGCGACTTTCACCAGGGTGAAGCACAAACTTTCTTGCTGGGAAGAAGTCTGTGTCTCTCGAGGGTTTTGCACTGTGGTCCTGAGTGGCCTGTGTATGTGTGTTCTTTCAATGGGGCGATGTCGAGTCCTTGTGTGGTGGCCAGACATAGACCAGACATAGACCATGACATTGAAGCCCATCCTAGACAGCTTGTTCACAAGGTGGGAACTATCCCTCACCCTCACCACGGACACTGTTTTCCTCCTATCTCATCAACAAGGGAATCAAACACATCCGAACGGCCTACTACACCCCACAAGCTAATGGAGGGGTGGAACGCTTCAACCAAACACTGAAGAACGGCATCAGAGCGCACTTGGTCCAGGGGTGCACGATCCAAACTGCTTTGAACCAAACTCTCATGCACTACAGAGCAAGCAAACACACAACAACACAGGTCTCCTCAGCATCTCTCATGCTAGGTTGAGAGATGGAACTGCCACTGGACAGACTCAGAACACAGAGAGTAGCAGAACCGGCGACTAGGCGCACCCAAGAAAAGCAGGCAGTGACCAGGCACCAAAGAGCAATGAAACAGCATTTCGACAAGGGTGAAGATGCCGATCATCCAAGTGTCAGACTGGTGCACTTTATCTAAGGAAGTCTTGAGGTTTTGCTCGCCTGACCTATTCTCCTCATGTGACTGAAAAGATTTGGCATGGGTCCTCAGATCCTCAAAGGGTTCTACAGCTGCACCATCGAGAGCATCCTAACTGGTTGCATCACTGCCTGGTATGGCAACTGCTTGGCATCCGACCGCAAGGCACAACAGAGGGTAGTACGTACAGCCCAGTACATCACTGGGGCAAAGCTTCCTGCCATCCAGGACCTCTATACCAGGCAGTGTCAGAGGAAGGCCATAAAAATTGTCAAAGACTCGGCAAGTGGCTTCTACCCCCAAGCCATGAGACTCCTGAACATCTAAACAAATGGCTACCCAGAATATTTTCATTGCCCCCCCCCCTTTTACACCGCTGCCACTCTCTGTTGTTATCATCTATGCATAGTCACTTTAATAACTCTACCTACATATTACCTCAATTACCTCAACTAACCGGTGCCCCCGCACATCGACTCTGTACCGGTACCCCACTGTATATAGTCTCACTATTGTTATTTTACTGCTGCTCTTTAAATACTTGTTTCTTTTTATGTCTTATTCTAATTTTAAATATTTTTAAACTGCGTTGTTGGTTCTATTCGGCGCATGTGATTAATAACATTTGATTTGATTTGTCTCTATACAAGCAACGGCAGAGGGAGAGTGAGAAAAACACCAAACGTATCCTCATACAGCTGTTAGGTCAGTCTGCATGAGAAGATGTCTCTGCGCTGTCCGGGATCTGAGCAGACTGTGTTTTGTGACCATACAGTATCATCTGTCCAGACAGAAGCTGCTTATTTTAGTGATGTTCTGGGCCTGATTCTCCCAACAATGTGTACTGGGAAAGGAAAGATATCTAGTCAGTTGTACAACTGAATGCAATCAACTGAAATGTGCCTTATGTATTTAACCCAACCCCTCTGAATCAGAGAGGTGCGGGGGGCTGCCTTAATAGTCACCCACATCTTCGGCACCCAGGGAACAGTGGGTTAATTGCCTTTGCACAGGGGCAGAAAGACAGATTTTTACCATGTCAGCTCAGGGATTTGATCCAGCAACATTTCAGTTACTGGCCCAATGTTCTAATCACTAGGCTACCTGTGCCCTGCCTTCTTGACACCTGCACAAACGTTCTATTACATGTAATTACTGTAAACTTTTCTAGCGTGGGGGGGTCGATTATATCACTGTCAGAACAAGAGTGTCAACAGTCATCATTACCACGATCACAGCCCTAAGTGCCAATCCCCACCAGACACTGACAACATAGACCTAAATACGGAAATACCATCTGAGATAAAACGAGAAGCAGAAAATAAAACAAACTCACTTCTTCCACAGAGGGGTCCCATTGAGGAAAAGGGGCGGGGGAGGGGTGTTAGCTTCAGTATCCCAATTAGTACCTCAATAAGGCCAGCACCGGGGGGAATAGGACTGAACCAGACACATCTAATACACTGCAGTGAATCATTTCCCTCAATGAACTCTTCATTGTTTCTGTGACTCCCTTGCCACTACAGTGCTTATCTATGAGGGCTGCGCCATTGCAGCGCTTTGTACACATGGTTTGGATGAAGGCAGTCTCTTATACTACACTTCAGTTAGTGTCTGCTTAGCATTGTGAACGTTGACCCTGTTGACCCTGCAATGCCAGGGGAGGAGGGAACAACACCGCAATCACAGCTGCTTTAATTTCACTGATCTAACTCATAAATCACCTCACACACACACGCACACGCGCACGCGCACACGTGCACACACACACACATGCATACGCACACACACCAGCAGTGTGATAAGGCCTGCCAACTCCAATATTTGTGAAAGAACCATTTATTAAGTTTCAAGTTTTAATGTCACATGAACAAGTACAGTGAAATGACTTTCTTGCAAACTCAAAACCCAACAATGCAATAATCAATAATAATGTATTAATAGAAAAATACAAATGAGAAATAAGAATAAGAAATATGAAATACACAATAAAGTAAGTAAGTAAGTAAGCATACTATATACAGGATTTTTTTGGTCAGTGTGCAGGGATACTGGAGTGATGGAGGTAGATATGTATAGGGGTAAGGTGACTAGTCAACAGGATATAAGATTAACAGAGTTGTAGCAGCATGGGTGTGAGTGGGTGGGCGGGTTTGTAGAGTCAGTATAAATGTACAGTATGTGCATATTATGTGTGAGTGAGCAAAAGATCAAGTGAGTATTTGTGTGTGTTAGAGTGACAGTGTGTGTGAGTGTGTAGGGCCCTGTGTATGCACAAATCAAATATAAGGTCATTAAAGATACAAGGTTAACTCAGATAGTCTGTGTAGCTATTTCGTTAGCTATTTATCAGTCGCATTGCTTGGGGATGGAAGCTGTTCTAGAGCCTGATGGTGTCAGCCCCAGTGATGTCCTGGGCTGTCCGTACAACCCCCTGTAGCACTATGTGATGGAGGGCGGTGCTATTGCCACACCAACCAGTGACGCAACCAGCCAAAATGCTCTCAATGGTACAGCTGTAGAACCTGAGGGGGAAGAGGCACTTCTTCACAACTGTGCGTGTGTTTGGTCCATTTTAAGTCTTTTGTGATTTGGACACCAAGGAACTTGAAGCTGTCTACCTGCTCCACTACAGCTTTGTCATTGTATATGGGGGTGTGCCCCCCCGAAAGCTGAGCGGCGGCGATATGAGGTAAGGCAGCGCAACAGGCACGAGAGATGCGGGGCACACGGGTAGATTGGCGGAGTCAGGCGATAGACCTGAGCCAACTCCCCATGCTTACCGGAAAAAGCGTAGTACTGGTCAGGCACCGTGTTATGCGGTCAAGCGCACGGTGTCGCCAGTACGTGCTCATAGCCCGGTGCGCTCTAGGCCAGCCCCCCCACAAGTGCCATGCGAGAGTGGGTATCCAGCCAGGGCGTATTGTGCCGGCTCAGCGTGTTTGGTCTCCGGTACGCCGTTTTGGCCCAGGGTATCCTGCGCCGGCGCTGCGTGCTGTGTCTCCGGGGCGCTAGGAGGGTGCAGTTCCATGCCGGGTGAATGTGGGCATTGAGCCTAAGGGAGAGGTGTGAGTGGTATGCACCAGACCTCCAGTGCTCCCCCACAGCCCAGTTCAACCTGTGCCTGCACTCTGGAGGGTCCGGGCTAAAGTGGTCATCCAGCCTAGAGGAGTGGTGCCAAGGCTGCGCACCCTAGCTCCAGTGCTCCCCCACAGCCCGGTCCATCTTGTGCCTCCTCCACGCACCAGGCCTCCTGTAGGTCTCCCCATCCTGGTGGGTCCTGTGGCAGCCCCACGCAGCAGGCTGTCTCTCCGTCTCCTCCCTCCAGGTTCTCCCTCCTGTCCGGAGCCGCCAGAGTCTCCCTCCTGTCCGGAGCCGCCAGAGTCTCCCTCCTGTCCGGAGCCGCCAGAGTCTCCCTCCTGTCCGGAGCCGCCAGAGTCTCCCTCCTGTCCGGAGCCGCCAGAGTCGCCCATCAGTCCAGAGGCGCCCTCTACAAGGGTCTTCAGTCCGGGGCCCGCTGCGAGGGTCCCCTAAGTGGGCCAAGACTGAGGTGGAGCGGGGTCCACGTCCCACACCCGAGCCGCCGCCGTAAGAAGGCCCACCTGGACCCTCCACTTTAGAGTCAGGTTTTGCGGCCGGAGTCCGCACCTTTGGGGGGAGGGGGGGTACTCTCAAGCCCTGGCCATAGAGAGGCTTTTTATTCTCTATTTTGGTTAGGCCAGGGTGTGACTAGGGTGGGCGTTCTATGTTCTTTTTTCTATGTTTTTGTATTTCTTTGTTTTTGGCCGGGTATGGTTCTCAATCAGGGACAGCTGTCTGTCGTTGTCTCTGATTGAGAACCATACTTAGGCAGCCTGTTTTCCCTTTATGAGTTGTGGGTAGTTTTCTGTTTTGTGTTTCTGCACCTGACAGGACTGTTTCATTTTCGTTCATTCTCTTATTTTGTTTTGTGTTAAGTAAAAAAAACAAACATGAACACTTACCACGCTGCGCTTTGGTCCACACCTTCTTCATACGACGACCGTTACATCCATCTTATTATCAAGTGACTGTACATTGGCCAGTAGAATGGAGGGAAGAGGTGACCTGTTTTCCCTTCACCTTAATCTCAAAATAATCACAAAATAGCTCAATTGAGTCAGAGCTTGCAAAACGGTGGCCATCCAGTTCCGTGCATACTGTATGTGCGCGCACACACACAGGCACACAAGTATATGGTGGGAAAGTGGGGCGAGTTTAATCTGTTTAAGGCCAGGATCAATAGAGAAAGAACAGTGAGCAGCTGAAAGAGACAACAGGACAAACAACAGTAAAGAAGGCCTCACTCACTCATACTCAGTTCACAAACACATGAACTCTACCACTTATTCATTCAGGCTTTCAAATTGATTTACCAACTCATGTTTTACTCATCAAAACAATTAATTTCAATAAAAAGCACAAGGTTCCAAAAACTCTCTACTGCGCTTCAAATTAAAACCAACCCTTCCAACAGAAGATCATTTTGGGTATTGTATTGGTACAGTGAGTTATCTAAAAACACACAGAAAATGCATAAAAAGTTCAGCATTTTGAATGGGGACTGATTGCATCCCTCCCGCTCTCCTCTTCACAGGTGCTGGGGCTTGTACTTCAATAGAATATCATTGACATCTGGGTTGTTAAATGTGTACAATAATTTAGCTTGAAGGCATGTACTGTATAAACTGTCAAGTTTGACATTAACATGTAGTAAACCACATCTTTGTAATCCTTAATTAGCTTTCCCATTCACAAAGAGGAGCCATACCTGTGTTCTATGGGACAGATACAAATTGTCTAGGAAAGGTACAAAATGCTTTTTAATGTATTAGAGTTGGAGAGGGAACTGTGACATACACTATGAGTAGCATTAGAGTAAATGGTGGAAATACTTGTGATACTCATCATTAGGGCCAATGAGTTTTTCCTAACCACATGACCTGACCATGAAAAACTCGGGTCCCCATAGGCTAATATGTGATCAAAATTTGGTAATAGTTCTGGTGTTGTAAGACAACTCTCGGTCAGCCATGTCTGAAGTAGTACTTTAGGGATGCAGACATCACAATAACTTATTTCCCCAGCTTACTATCTGCCTGGCAGATGCACAAATGCACAAACACCAAATTGCCAATCTCATTAGAGCAGCAGTCGGTTTGTAGAAATGAATAGGTTGGGTGGGTAACTGAGTCTGGACAGATAGATAGAGGGATGAATTAAACGTCTAGACAAATGAATCAAACAGAAACAGGAGAGAGAGGTTTCACCTTTTAGTTTTAATCAAATCCAGAGGCCATTTTGAAAACGGTAAGGGATCTGATTGACGGGGAGGAAGGAGGGATGGGGATGGACTCGTCAGGATTTTTGCCACAGAGCGGATCACTATTCCACCTGGAACTCAGCAGCTCATGTCATTAGAGTTTAGTTTAATGTACTAGCATCCTTATACTAGTATGCTATACTGATCTGCACCAACCATTGGTTCTGGTAATAGACCTGTACTATATTCTGTGTTTGGGTTCGATGACTCAGTCTAAGTGAAATAATCTGGAGTGATTATGGTCCATCTGAAAGTGGAATAAATAGATACAAAATGTGGATTTAACAGGATGTAGCTCACCAACAGTTACGCTCACCAATAATTACAGGTAAGGTCAGAATTAAACTAATTACACAAGGAGTAAAAATCTCCATATAGGCTACAGGTTTTACCTAGACATTGGAAACAGTCAAAGGAATCATATCAACTACCTTGACAACAAAATAACAAAAGAATGTCACAAACAGCAAGTAGGAGACACTCCTGTTGACTTCTAATAATAGAGAGAAAAGGAAAGATAAGAAAAAAATGACAAAATAATAAGAAAACACACAACCTAGAGCTCAGCTATTCAATGAATGTCATGTCTTTGACAGGGATGTGTGTGAGAGAAGCATGTGTCTTATAGGGAGGACTCTACAGTATGTACACATTTATTTCTGACGGATCAACAGGAACTAAGACAGGCTTTGTCTTTAGTAACATGCATGTTGATCTCTGGAGAACAAAATTAAATGCAAAAAGGAGGACAGACTAAAGAAAGACGTTACAAAATATTCTCTCATACTCCAAACCAGTCTCTATGCTCAACTTATTTACAATTTTAATAGCTTTGAACACTTCTCTCATGGACTGTAATTGCTTAACAACATAATACACAGCAGAATAAGGAAAGTATGATTTAAAAAGTCAACAAAGAGAGCTGTGCCTGAAAAACTTATTTCATTTTGTTATCTAAAATTAAAGACAGGGAGCAGATATATTTACTAATTAAAGTGTCATTCAAGTTAAAAAATTCCCACATATCCAATGTGGTGTAATGGCAATTTGAGTTTCCCCTCATTTCTGATCCTTGACCATTCTGATAGTAACAATGGAAACAACAATGGCTGGAACGCTCCATCTTGTTGTCATAGCGAGGTACAGTGCCAACCAATTTCAATAAACGCACCCCTCATTCCCTCCTTACTCTGAAGGCATTCGGGTGTGTTAGAGTTACTCATTCGTCCACTAAAAATACAAGCGTCTCTATACAACGTTCTTTGTAGCGTTCTCGTTCAACCTCTCCATGTAATTCCGGAGCTCTTGCGAGTCCCCGAGCTCGATGTCTGGACACACCCACTTAATGTCGTTGGTCAGTCCGAGTGCCAGTGGGCTCAGAACTGGGCATCCATTATTGGGCTTGACGTTGGAGAAGGTGGTGAATTTGACCCTCTTCCTCTTGGTGGTGGGTGAGTTGAGTGACTCGTTCCTACCTCCCGGACAGCTTCCCTGTGCACTGCTCTTCAGGGCCCCTCCATTCAGCAGCTGGCTGCCCTCCTCCAGGGTTGAGCCCAGCTCATCCTGCTGCTGCTGCAGGCACAGGCCCTCATCCTGGCCAAGCCACACCCAGTCGTGGGCATGAGGCATTGCCTCAGGGGCCTCCAGGGGCAGCTCCTTGCTGCGGTACTTGAGAGCGTAGGAGATGCAGTTGATGAGGAAGACTAGGATGGCCAGGCAGAAGACCCCCAGCAGGGCATACATACCGATCTCCAGGTCTGTGAGGCCACGGCGGGACGACAACAGGTCCTCCTCTGTGCTGTGGCCCCGCGGCAGCTCCGCCTGGGCAGGGAACTCAGAGAACTCTCCAGGGACTCCTCCGTCGGCCAATAGCCTGTCCCCGTTGGGCCTCACCGGGATGGGGGCCTTAACCGTGGTAGCGTCCCGATTCATGATTCCAGCCTCAATGTCAGAGATGGAGCCTCCGTAGTAGGGCGCGTCTGGTCGGGTTCTGCCTCCGGGGCGGCTGTACAGCTCCTCAGCGCTGCCAAACCTGACACTGATGTTTCCTACCCCGGCTGCCAGGATGATGCGTCGCTTCGTCTTCCGGCAGATCTCTGATGATGTCATCTCTACGCGCACCAGTAACCCTTGACCTTCGCCCTTTGCCACGATAACCGGCCACTTCCAAACGGTACTGCGCTGTACTGACACCACCTGCTCGTCCAATGAGGTGGCTGTGAGCACAAAGTGGGCGGGGTCATAGTGGTCCAGAGGGGTCATGGAGCCGTCACTGAACTGAAGCCAGGCACTGATAAGAGATTCCTGAGGAACCATACATACACACAAACACACACACACACGCACACACACAGACATCAGTGCGTCACCAGTCTTGTTTTTCCATCAAAAGGGTAAACTAAACAACACTGTCTGAGTAGCGCTTCAACAAAGCCAATCTCTTCCCACATCGCTACTCTAGAACACCAACTCCCCTTGGGACATACTGCAGCTTAAAAGGAAAGAATGCTCCCTGTCAATGTAAACTGTTACTGTTACTAGACAAAAGCAACCGGTATCTGCAGGAATCACATCTTTTCATCTTTATCAAGAGAGAAAAAGAAAGAGTGAGAGTGAGTGTAGAAGTAATGGGAGAGAAAGAACCCCGACAGATGTACAGAGATGTTTTAATTAGCCAGATTTAAAAGCGCAGGAGAATTTCAGCTGAGCAGGAGGTCTCTGCAGCTGTTCCTCTGAAAATGTGTTAGTTTCAGAAGCAAACATCTTCATTGAGATTAGATCAATAATTTGATGTCAGAATCTGATCATATTCACTATAAAGGATAAAATGGCAGCCAATGTGACTCCATCTATTCCAGGTGAGAAAGTTACAGTTTACCTTTATCACATATCTCATATAAACATATTGAAAATTCCCATATACAATTTCTATCTATTGGTCAACATTTGATACTGTATGTTTGGTGCAGTAGGTTGCTGAGTCATGTGTGTGTGGTTACCTGTTTAAGTTTCTGCATGACTTCCTGTGTTGTAGCCGTGGCGACGATGGCCCTGTTGCTCCCTGGGCTGAGCTGGAGGGACAGAGAGAGGCCAGAGACCAGCTGCACTCCCAGCTCTGTCACACTCACTTTGTCTTCCAGAACCCTGACCATCCGCTCAGCCAGGATCGAGTCAGACAGAGGAGACATCACCTACAACATTATACACACACATTAGTATACAGACAGACAAACATACACACACTTGTATTGGTTCAACTTCAAATATATCATTTCACATCACCTGTACAAGCACTCACACTGAAGCCAACACCATCAATAATGGACAGAGGGAGGAGCGAAGACGTCAACATGACAAGTTTATATTAACACTGAAGAAAGAACATAATGATGGAGGAACACCATGACCCAAGCTTTTTCATAATGTACATAATGTACATAATGTACAATGTATATTAATCAAGACAAGATGATGCATGTTCTGTACACTCAATGGGGTCTGCGATCACCAGCTTCGCACTCAGACACACTCGGACACACACACACTCCGCCTCATCTGTCTGACTGGCAGTTCCCCGGCTCCGGGGCCTGCTGGAGATGTAAGCATGTAAATGTGAGTGATGTGTGATGAGAAGGGAAGTACTTCCATCCACTCCCATTAGGTCTGAGTCTCCTCTCCACCATCCTCCTTTGCTCCACCACCCGCCCACACACAGACTCACGCTTCCACTCCCTCCACACTGCCATAATGAACTGTCAGCACTGATCACTGCCTCATCTGAAAAGGACCATGGCCAACACACTCCTCCTCCACAGCACCATACTATTAAAGCTGCATGCTACTGGCTGCATGCTAACGACATAGCTAAACACACTGGGAACACACCGGGCCAGCTGTGTAGATATGTGTACTATGGCACCTGTAGGGCTGGGTCGAAGGTCAAACATATAAGGCCCAGGGGTCATTTGCGATCGGTTTAAGAAAGCTGGTGGTATGACAGAGGTCACTACAGGAGAGGAATTTAACATAAAAAATATATTTTCATCAAAATGAGTTTTTTCCAGAAATGCCTTCTTGAACATGTGAACTTTCGTGTCCGTTAATAACAAACTTGTATGTCATCCTTAAATATGAATCAAATTGTTACATTACAAGCCTAGTTGGTTTAGCCACAGACAAAGGGAGGAACCTTCCCACTAGCCATGATTGGCTGAGATAATGGGTGGGCTGGACATGACGAGACATGAGTTCTGATTGGTCTGCTATGTCGCAGGCGTCTGTCTAAAACATGAGCTGCTCAGATAATCCTTGCGACCACATTTACAAAAAAATATATAGCCAAGGAGAACTGCAAAAGTGTTGCTACTGCTCTCAACAACATTGCTGCCATGAATTTAGCAGGCGCTATCGACAAAGGTCAGTGGGAAAAAGTTGAAAAGAGAAAACAAGTACTTTCTGGAGAAAGATCGTGCCATGTTGACTCGCTTTGACTTTGAAAACGAATCAGACGATGAGGAAATCAACAACAGTGTTGTTGTCATGGAAGAAGTGAAATCAGTAGACTGCCCACTGGAAAAGGAGTATGAGAAGGAGATGGAGAAAATGTGGATGTTTGATTGCAAATGCAGCGGGAGTCGAAAAGAGAACACAGAAGGCTGTTGTATAAAATACCCGTCTCCGGATTACATCTTCAAACTAAGGCTAACAATGGCCATGAAGCAATCATCCATGTAAACGGCTAAGAGTCTAGCTACATTTCAGATATTATGCGTTTCTAATTTTGACAAAGTCATTTTCATTGCAAGTTGAAGCCTACTGTTAGCTAGCCACTCTAAGGCTTCATGCCACAATGACTACTGCCCTGTAGCACTCACTTCTGTAATCATGAAGCGCTTTGAGAGGCTGGTTATGCACTCCATCCTCCCAGCACCCTAGACCCACTCTCAGCACCGCCCCAACAGATCCATAGATGACGTAATCTCAATTGCTCTCCACACTGCCCTCACCCACCTAGATAAAAGGAATACCTATGTGAGAATGCTGTTCATTGACTACAGCTCGTCAACAAGCTTAGGACTCTAGGTCTGTGCACCTCCCTCTGCAAATGGATCCTGGACTTCCTGATGGGCCAACCCCAGGTGGTGAGGGTAGGCAGCATCACCTCTGCCTCGTTGACCATCAACATATGGGCCCCACAGGGGTGTGTGCTTAGTCCCCTCCTGTTCTCCCTGTTCACCCACGACTGCGTTGCCACGCAATACTCCAACACCATCATCAAGTTTGACAACCACATGATGGTCATAGGAGGCCTGATCACCGATGATGATGAGTCAGCCTACAGTGAGGAGGTCAGTGACCTGGCAGTGTGGTGCCAGAACAACAACCTCTCCTTCAACATCAGTAAGACCAAGGAGCTGATCGCAAGCACGCCCCCATCCACATCGACAGGGCTGCAGTGGAGCAGGTCAAGCTTCAAGTTAGTCCAAATCACTAAATACTTCAAATGTTCCAAACACACGCACACTGTCATGAAGAAGACGCGACAGCGCCTCTTTCCCTCAGGAGGTTGAAAAAGTTTGGCATGGACAGTCGAATCGTCAAAAAGTTATACAGTTAGTTACCTGTAAACTTGATCCAAACATTTCAAACAACTTTCCCAATCCAACTTTAGGTATTTTTAAATGTAAATAATGTATCAAATTTAAGACGGAATAAACTGTATTCAATACCGGAGGAAAACAAATTGGAGCGAGCTTTCAGGTCACGCGCCTCAACCACAACAGTACACTTCACTCGACCCTCGTTCTGAACAGGGCTACTTCTTCATTTCTCAAAGGAAAAACATCAACCAATTTCTAAAGACGTTTGACATCCAATGGAAGCAATAGGAACTGCAAGCAACTGCCTTAGAATTCTAGATTCCCATTGAAAACCCATTGAAAAGAGAGTGACCTCAAAAAAATAATTCCTGGATGGTTTGTCCTCGGGGTTTTGCCTGACAAATAAGTACTATGCGTATTCTAGCTTCTGGGCCTGAGTAGCAGGCAGTTTACTTTGGGCACACTTTTCATTCGGACGTGAAAATAGTGTCCCTAGCCTTAAGAAGTTTTAAAGACTACAACCACTCAAGCCATAGACTATTCTCTCTGCTTCCGCACAGCAAGCAGTACCGGTGCATCAAGTCTGGCACCAACAGGCTCTTGAACAGCTTCTATCCCCAAGCAGTACAACTGATAAGTAGCTGTCAAAATGACTACGCGGACTGAGTTAACCTTTGAACTTTATTGACCTTTTATTTTAATTTCACTGTCTCTATGCACACTCGCAGGGCCCTACACACTTAATCCATCACCTACTCACTCACACATAATATGCACGTACGTTTATACTGACTCCACACACACACACTCCCTCACATACAAGCTGATTCTACTCTGTTTATCTTATATCCTGCTGCCTAGTCACCTTACCCCAATACATATCTACCTTCCTCACTGTAGTGTCCCTTCACATTGTGAATATGATATTGGAACTGACCCTGTATATAATACTGCTTACTTACTTATTGTATTCTTCAAATATTGTTATTTTTTTCTAGTATTACATTGTTATTGATTATTGCATTGTTGGGTTTTGAGTTTACAAGAAAGGCATTTCACTGTACTTTTGCATGTGACATAAAAATCTTAGCTGGCTGGCATTAGCTGGCTGGCTCTCTAACTACATGTATGATCTTTGTAGTAATATTATTAATATCTCAGAAAACCATTTGCATTTCTAGGTGTAGCCTACTGTTAGCTAACTAGCTAACATTGAATCCATTTGGTTAGCTTTAGCTACCTGCAGATACATACTACACCATGTCATGCATGGTGGCTAGCTATGACAATCTGCTTGTATTGCTTCTATATGGGTTGGGATTATTGTTCATTGTTCAGCTGGCTAGCTAGCTACATGTCTAAACAAAAGACTCCACTTTGCCAGATGGTTACATGACCCATAAACTTAGCCAACTGTGTCTGGGGGTGATTATGGCCATCTAGGCGAACAGATTCTAGGCAATAGAGACCCATCCACTTAGATATATGTTATTGGGGAGAGGTTATAGCCTCTCTTTCACATGACCTATCAATTTAGACAAGTGTGTTCCTGGTTAAGCCTCATCTAATAATGATCAAATATTTGTATCTGGAATTGGTCTTTCACCATTTTGGTATTTGTATATTTTATTAGGAAAGCAGCATCTACTCTTCCTGGGGACCACACAAAACATGAAACATAACATAATACAGCACATTAATAGACAAGAACAGCTCAAGGACAGAACTACATCAATTAAAAAAAGGCACACATAGCCTACATATCAATACATACACACACACACACACGATCTAGGTCAGATAGGGGAGAGGCGTTGTGCCGTGAGGTGTTGCTGTATCTGTTGTTTTAAACTATGTTTGCTGTTCATTTGAGCTATAAGAGATGGAACAGAGTTATATGCAATGGTAGCTCTATATAACTCTGTATGCTTTCTTGAATATGGGGACTGTGAAAAGACCCCTGGTGGCATGTGTGGTGGGGTAAGTGTGTGTGTCAGAGCTGTGTTTAAGTTGACTATGCAAACTATTTGGAATTTTCAACACATTAATGTTTCTTATAAGAAGAAAAAGTGATGCAGTCAATCTCTCCTTAACTCTTAGCCAAGAGAGACTGGCATGCATACTATTTATATTAGCCCTCTGATCACAATGAAGAGCCTGGGCCAGCTGCAGCTTAAATAGGTCCTTGCAGCACTCGACCACACGACTGGACAATAATCAAGATAAGACAAAACTAGAGCCTGCATGATTTGCCACTGCAGAACACGCCTGACTCTCCTCCACCAGTCATACAAGGAGAATGGTCTAATGTCTTCCATCAACAAGAGAGCTAGCCCAAGCAAGCACTGGTTACAACTGAAGCATGAGGACTTGCAGCAAGTTGTGAACATCAACAACTATGCAAAGGATAATGAATAGTATGAACAGGACAGAAAAACTTTGATGGAAGGCTGCTGCCATGTGACAAAAACAGAGGTGGGGCGTCTCCACAAGGAATCGATGACAACACTTGGTATGTAAAGCATAAACAACACATTCTGATTGTTTCATTTACCACCAACGTGATTGGAACTTCTTTTATTGATCTTGCATTTTTATAAAGTGTAATTTTACCTGGAGTTTTTCCTTATTGTAGTCAAATCAAATTAAATGTTATTTGTGACACGCGCTGAATACTACAGGTGTAGACCTTACTGTGAAATTGTAACGTTCGTCGTCTTCCTCTTCTGAGGAGTAAGAGAGATCGGACCAATTTGCAGCGTGGTAAGTGCCCATTTTAATAAGACAAACTGAACACTACAACAATAACAAAGTGACACAACCAAACCGGTCCCGTGTGGTAACTAACACGGAACGATAGGGGCAACGATACACAGCTGCCTCTGATTGAGAACCATACCAGGCCAAACACAGAACTCCCAAAACACAGAAAAAGGTCACTTTCCTTAGTTCTTTTGTTATATCTTTGTTTTAGTATGGTCAGGGCGTGAGTTGGGTGGGTTGTCTGTGTTCCTTTTTCTATGTTTTGGGAGTTCTGTGTTTGGCCTGGTATGGTTCTCAATCAGAGGCAAGTGTTGTCATCGATTCCTTGTGGAGACGCCCCACCTCTGTTTTTGTCGCATGGCAGCAGCCTTCCATCAAAGTTTGCATAGCAGAGAAGGTATGGTGGGATTTGAAATGGTCAGTAATCTGTTTGTTAACTTGGCTTTTGAAGACCTTAGAAAGACAGGGTAGGATAGATATAGGTCTGTAGCAGTTTGGGTCTAGAGTGTCACCCCCTTTGAAGAGGGGGATGACCGTGGCAGCTTTCCAATCTTTGGGAATCTCAGACGATATGAAAGAGAGGTTAAACAGGCTTGTAATAGGGGTTGCAACATTTTCGGCAGATCATTTTAGAAAGATAGGGCCCAGCGAGAAAGAGAGGGAAACGCTCATTCCTTCAATGATAAACACGAATCTGACCATCACCCCTGGTGAGACAAAACTATGGACTCATTTAGTGAAGAGCACTTTTTGCCTGTACTGTCTGGTCCAGCGACGGTGGTTTTGTGCCCATAGGCGACGTTGTTGCAGGTGATGTCTGGTGAGGACCTTCATTACAACAGGCCTACAAGCCCGCAGTCCAGCCTCTTTCAGTCTATTGTGAACAGTCTCAGTGCTGATGGAGGGATTGTGCATTCCTTGTGTAACTCGGGCAGTTGTTGTTGCCATCCTATACCTGTCCCGGATGATCAGCTGTCCGTCCTGTCTCCCTGTAGCGCTGTATTAGGCGTCTCAAGTACGGACATTGCAATTTATTGCCCTGGCCACATCTGCAGTCCCCATGCCTCCTTGCAGCATGCCTAAGGCACATTCACGCAGATGAATGATGACCCAGGAGATGACCCAGGTGTTTTTCAGAGTCAGTAGAATGGCTTCTTTAGTGTCCTAGATTTTCATAACTGTGACCTTAATTGCCTACTGTCTGTAAGCTGTTAGTGTATTAACCACCGTTCCACAAGTGCATGTTCATTAATTAATTGTTTATGGTTCATTGAACAGGCATGGGAAACTTTACAATGAAGGTCTGTGAAGTTATTGGATTTTTTGGAATTATCTTTGAAAGACAGGGTCCTGAAAAAGGGGTGTTGCTTTTTTTGCTGAGTTTATATAGGATTCAATCTTTACCTGTTTGGTGGATCGTCTGAGGGCATAGAGGGATTTCATATACAGTGGTTAGAACAAGTATTTGATACACTGCCGATTTTGCAAGTTTTCCTACTTACAAAGCATGTAGAGGTCTGTAGCATTTTTAGCATAGGTACACTTAAACTGTGAGAGACAGAATCTAAAACAAAAATCTAGAAAATCATGTGCATTTTATTGCATGACATAAGTATTTGCTACATCAGAAAAGCAGAACTTAATATTTGGTACAGAAAACTTTGTTTGCAATTACAGAGATCATATGTTTCCTGTAGTTCTTGACCAGGTTTGCACACACTGCAGCAGGGATTTTGGCCCACTCCTCCATACAGACCTTCTCCAGATCCTTCAGGTTTCGGAGCTGTCGCTGGGCAAAACGGACTTTCAGCTCCCTCCAAAGATTTTCTATTGGGTTCAGGTCTGTCCTCCCCTCAATACGGTGCAGTCGTCCTGTCCCCTTTGCAGAAAATCATCCCCAAAGAATGATGTTTCCACCTCCATGCTTCACGGTTGGGATGGTGTTCTTGGGGTTTTACTCATCCTTCTTCTTCCTCCAAACACAGGGAGTGGAGTTTAGACCAAAAAGCTCTATTTTTGTCTCATCAGACCACATGACCTTCTCCCATTCCTCCTCTGGATCATCCAGATGGTCATTGGCAAACTTCAGACGGGCCTGGACATGCGCTGGCTTGAGCAAGGGGACCTTGCGTGCGCTGCAGGATTTTAATCCATGACGGTGTAGTGTGTTACTAATGGTTTTCTTTGAGACTGTGGTCCCAGCGCTCTTCAGGTCATTGACTAAGTCCTGCCGTGTAGTTCTGGGCTGATCCTTCACCTTCCTCATGATCATTGATGCCCCACGAGGTGAGATCTTGCATGGAGCCCCAGACCGAGGGTGATTGACCGTCATCTTGAACTTCTTCCATTTTCTAATAATTGTGCCAACATTTGTTGCCTTCTCACCAAGCTGCTTGCCTATTGTCCTGTAGCCCATCCCAGCCTTGTGCAGGTCTACAATTGTATCCCTGATGTCCTTACACAGCTCTCTGGTCTTGGCCATTGTGGAGAGGTTGGAGTCTGTTTGATTGAGTGTGTGGACAGGTGTCATTTATACAGGTAACGAGTTCAAACAGGTGCAGTTAATACAGGTAATGAGTGGAGAACACGATGGCTTCTTAAAGAAAAACTAACAGGTCTGTGAGAGCCGGAATTCTTACTGGTTGGTAGGTGATCAAATACTTATGTCATGCAATAAAATGCAAATGAATTACTTAAAAATCATACAATGTTATTTTCTGGATTTTTGTTTTAGATTCCGTCTCTCACAGTTGAAGTGTATCTATGATAAAAATTACAGACCTCTACATGCTTTGTAAGTGGGAAAACCTGCTAAATCGGCAGTGTATCAAATACTTGTTCTCCCCACTGTAAGTGTCCGTGTTAGTGTCCCACTCATTGAAAGTGTTAGCTCTAGCCTTTAGCTCAGTGCAGATGTTGCCTGTAATCCATGGCTTCTGGTTGGGATATGTACATACTGTCACTGTGGGAACCACGTCGTCGATGCACTTATTGATGAAGCCGGTGACTGATGTGGTATACTCCTCAATGCCATTGGATGCATCTCTAAACATATTCCAGCCTGTGCTAGAAAAACAGTCCTGTATTTTAGCATCCATGTCATCTGACCAATTCCGTATTGAGCGAGTCACTGGTACTTCCTGCTTTAGATTTAGCTTGTAAGCCAAGTGGAGGGCGAGGGAGAGCTTTGTATGCGTTACTGTGTGTGGAGTAAAGGTGGCCTTATACAGGTCATTGAGTGCAGTCTTAGTTGAGTGCAGTCTTATATTTTTACTATTTTCTACACTGGAGAATAATAGTGGAGATAACAAAACAACAAAAACATAACTATGAAAGATAAAGATAACAAAGATAACAAAAACAAAACTATGAAATAACACATATAGAATCATGTAGTAACCAAAAAAGTGTTAAACAAATCAAAATATATTTTGTATTTGAGATTCTTCAAAGAAGACACCCTTTCCTTTGATGACAGTTTTGCAAACTCTTGGCATTCTCTCAACCAGCTTCACCTGGAATGTTTATAGTTTTGATGTCTTCACTATCATTCTACATGGTAGAAAATAGCAACAACAAAAAAAAACCTTGAACGAGTAGGTGTGTCAAAGCTTTTGACTGGTACTGTAGATGAGAACTCTCTTGGTAGATAGTGTGGTCTACAGCTTATCATGATGTACTCTACCTCAGGTGAGCAATATCTCGAGATCTCTTTAATATTAGACATCACGCACCAGCAATTATTGACAAATAGACACAAATCCCCGCCCCTCGTCTTACCAGACGTAGCTGCTCTGTCCTGCCGATGCACAGAGAAGCCAGCCAGCTCTATATTATCTGTATCGTCGTATAGCCACGTCTCGGTGAAACACAAGATATTACAGTTTTTAATGTCCTGTTGGTAGGATAGTCTGAATTGTAGATTGTCCAGTTTTTTCCAATGATTGCAAGTTGGCCAATAATACTGCGGGTAGTGGTGGTGTACCTACTCGTTGGTGAATTCTTACAAGACACTCTGCCCTCCTCCCCCCTTTTCTCTGTATTTTCTTTTTGCGAATGACAGGGATTTGGGGTTTGTCTTGACAAAGAATGTATATCCTTCGTGTTGGACTCATTAAAGAAAAAATCTTTGTCTAGTTCGAGGTGAGGAATTACTGTTTTGATGTCCAGAAGCTCTTTTCGGTCATAAGAGATTGTAGCAGCAACTTTATGTACAGAATGAGTTACAAACAATGTGAAAAAAAACGAACAAACAAGTATAAATGGTACCATTATCAAGGAAGGCTACTACTTTTACCACTTTTAGTCTTGAAATCTTTGGCTGTTTACTACACTACCTTACTCACTCTGTTGAGGACATGGCCTCACAAGTGAATACTTAAAGAGATGGGTGGGGCTAAGGCTTAAGAGGGTGGGAACGATGCTGAATGGGTGTGAACAAAGAGGTATAAAAACTGAACCAAAACTTTTCAAGGACCATTTCTCTTTTTAAGTGGGGTTACAAGTTTATAAACGTTCAAAGCAACATTACTTTGCCATTGTTATTCCGAATGCAGTTTATGACAGACCATTTTGAAGCTCTGAGTCTGTACTTCTGTCAAATGTCAAAAACACCTGTTAAAATGTTGGAATCGTCGGAAAGAGATGAGGTGTCACATTTGCAGTCTGTGGTTTGAAGTGATATGACCTCCCCACATGTGTTACCATGAGCATATATGTAGAGATACCTTGTTGTTAACTTGATGCATTAGGTCTATTTAGGACTATTTTATTATCTAAGTGGGTACATTGTGTCACTGGTCAGATTAAGCCAAAGCTTTATCCTAAAACCCAGCAGCACACCTACCACCACATTTTCATTCAATGTCCTTTAATCTACTCTAGAATTAAGTGAAATAAAATAATACATTAACAAAAGTAACTTAGAAAAGTAAAGAGGGCCTTTTTATATTACATCTGTTGGTGACATTGTGGAGGCATTGTCAAAACAATGAACCATTCGAAGCTGTATTTGAAGCTTGGGAAAAGCAGTGATTACGCCTTTAAAAGTTAATAACCGGTTTTATGAGGTAAAGTGATTAATCAATTTAGCAGCAGCTAAAACAACAGGGCAGGGAGAGATGCATCTGACACATGAAATGGGTTTTATTATTGGTAACCTTGGAGACCCGGGACCATCTACTCCCTTTTCAGCAGATTTCTTTTTGATAGTTTGATTACAAGACCCTCCTTGACAATCGCAGTGATTGCTCTTTTTATCAGATTTTAATTCCAGACGATTGAGGAAGCTCTTGTTTGTAGCTGGATCTAAAATCACTCCAGTGAAGCGAGAGGCAATTTTGCTATCAAATAAAACTTCAAAGGCTCTCTAACAACACTGTCAATACTCATTTGAGGCTGCCGCATGTGGGGTTCTCTGAGTGCCAGTGTGTGTGTGTGCGCGCGCTTCAGGAAGGAGAGGAACAAATAAATGAAGAGAGAGGAGAGCATAGTGGGTTCTGTTTTTTGCGTTTGTGTGTTTCTTTGCATGTGAGTGATCAGCATCAGAACTATAGATTTGTTTACTGTGTGTGTGTGTGTGTGTGTGTGTGTGTGTGTGTGTGTGTGTGTGTGTGTGTGTGTGTGTGTGTGTGTGTGTGTGTGTGTGTGTGTGTGTGTGTGTGTGTGTGTTGGCGTAGCAGTGGGATGTCTGTTTTGATTGTCCCTTGTACATATCGTTTTTCTTCGTATATATTTTTATATATAATTTTCCATCTTCTGACTGAACATAATCTCCTGCAACCCGCCTCACCCAAAGTGGTATGGATCGGCTATTTTTTACACTTTAGAACCGGAACCCCCTTCAGCAGCTAGCCAGCTAACCAGCTACTAGCTAGTAGTCAGTTAGCCACTGCTAGTGGTCATCACCGTTAAGTCGGACATCTGCCAGCCTCAGCCCGGTAAACTCCTGCTAGCCTGCACAGTGCGAAATCAACACAGAGCATATCGGACTGCTTTCCTCTACCACATCTTCCTACCGCAAGCTCTGAACCTTTACTCCGGATCATCGCAGCTAGCTAACTGCTATCCGAGTGGCTACTCCTGGCTAACATCTCTGTCCCGAAGCAAGCACCAGTTAGGCTGGAGCTAGCCTCGAACCAGGCCCATCTCCTGGCTAGCCGAAGAGATCCATCAAGCACTTCCTGGGCTTCAATTACCTATTTTGACAATTGGCCTGGAGCCTATGCTGCTGACAGGGAGCCCTGCCGATCCATCACGTCTGGTCTACCGACGTAACCGTCCGAGGGGGTTTCTGTCCCGAAGCAAGCACCAGTTAGCCTGGAGCTAGCCTGGAGCTAGGCCCATCTCCTGGCTAGCCGAAGAGATCCATCAAGCACTTATTGGGCTTCAATTACCTATTTTGCCAATTGGCAAGAACCCTTTGCTGCCGACACGGCGCCCCGCCTATCCATCACGACTGGTCTGCCGACATAACCGTCCTAGGAGGTTTCAACAGGCTCTCCCATTGCAACTTCCCCCTGAGGCCCATCTGCTAGCCTACTGCTAGCCCCGACCTGCTAGCTGTCTGAATCGCCGTGCCTCCAGCTCGCCTAGCTACTCACTGGATCCTATGATCACTCGGCTACACATGCCTCCCCTAATGTCAATATGCCTTGTCTATTGCTGTTTTGGTTAGGACTGTTTGTCTTATTTCACTATAGAGCCTCCAGCCCTGCTCCATATGCCTTATGCCTAGCCCTTATGTTTCACCCCCCACACATTGCGGTGACCGCACCTGGCTTAAATGGTGCCTCTAGAGACTAAACCTCTCTCATCATCACTCAATGCCTCAGCTTACCTCCACTGTACTCACATCCTACCATACCCTTGTGTGTACATTATGCTTTGAATCTATTCTTCTTCAGAAACATGCTCCTTTTACTCACTGTTCCGAATGCACTAGACGACCAGTTCTTTTAACCTGTTGAAACTAGGGGTCATTTTTTTTATTTTGGGAAAAATAACATTCCCAAAGTAAACGGGCTATTTTTAAGGACCAGAAAATAGAATATGCATATAATTGACAGCTTAGGATAGAAAACACTCTAACGTTTCCAAACCTGTAAAGATATTGTCTGTGAGTATAACAGAACTGATATTGCAGGCAAAAGAATGAGAAAAATCAAATCAGAAACGCAGCGGTTTCTAAATAAGAGTGTCATGTATTGTCATGTTGTGTCTTGTTTCTGTCCTTTCTCTTCACCCTGTCTCCCTCTGCTGGTCGTTTTAGGTTACCTTTTCTCCCCCTCTTTCCCCCAGCTGTTCCTTGTCTCCTCCTAACTACCTCGTCACCCCTTTTCCCACCTGTTCCCTTTTTCCCTCTGATTAGTCCTCTATATCTCTCTCTGTTTTTGTTTCTGTCTTTGTCGGATTCTTGTTTGTGTTATTCATGCCTGAACCAGACTATCGTCATGTTTGCTGCAACCTTGTCCTGTCCTGTCGGAATCTGCCGGTCCATCTGAGCCTACCTATGTTTTGTCATTAAAGAAGCTCTGTTTAGGTTAATTCGCTTTTGGGTCCTCATTCACGCACCGTAACAGAAGAATCCGACCAAGAATGGACCCAGCGACTTCGGATCCTCTCCACTCAGCCGTCGAGATCCAGGGAGCGATGCTAGGCAGACACGAGCAGGAATTGTCTGCTGCTCGACATGCCGTTGAGACCCTGGCCACCCAAGTCTCCAACCTCACAGAACAGGTTCACCATCTCCGCCTCGATCCACCGGCCACTTCCAGGGCTTTCGAATCTCCGGAGCCCAGAATCAATAACCCGCCGTGTTACTCTGGGGAGCCCACTGAATGCCGCTCGTTCCTCACCCAGTGTGATATTGTGTTTTCTCTCCAGCCCAACACTTACTCCAGGAGCACTGCTCGTGTCGCCTACGTCATATCTCTCCTTACTGGACGGGCTCGTGAGTGGGGCACGGCAATCTGGGAGGCAAGGGCTGAGTGTACTAACCAGTATCAGGACTTTAAGGAGGAGATGATACGGGTTTTTGATCGATCTGTTTTTGGGGAGGAGGCTTCCAGGGCCCTGTCTTCCCTATGTCAAGGTAATCGATCCATAACAGACTACTCTATTGAGTTTCGCACTCTTACTGCCTCCAGTGGCTGGAACGAGCCGGCTTTGCTCGCTCGTTTTCTGGAGGGTCTCCGCGCAGAGGTAAAGGATGAGATTCTCTCCCGGGAGGTTCCTTCCAGCGTGGATTCCTTGATTGAACTCGCTATTCGCATTGAGCGACGGGTTGATCTTCGTCACCGAGCTCGTGGAAAGGAGCTCGCGTTCTCCGTTGCCCCCCTCTCCGCATCACTACCATCTTCCTCTGCCGGCTCGGGTGCTGAGCCTATGCAGCTGGGAGGTATCCGCATCTCGACTAAGGAGAGGGAACGGAGAATCACCAACCGCCTCTGTCTCTATTGCGGTTCTGCTGGTCATTTTGTCACTTCATGTCCAGTAAAAGCCAGAGCTCATCAGTAAGCGGAGGGCTACTGGTGAGCGCTACTACTCCTGTCTCTCCTTCAAGATCCTGCACTACCTTGTCGGTCCATCTACGCTGGACCGGTTCGTCAGCTTCCTGCAGTGCCTTAATAGACTCTGGGGCGGAGGGCTGTTTTATGGACGAGACCTGGGCTCGGGAACATGACATTCCTCTCAGACAGTTAAGGGAGTCCACGGCCTTGTTCGCCCTGGATGGTAGTCCTCTCCCCAGGATTCAGCGTGAGACGCTACCTTTAACCCTCACTGTTTCTGGTAATCATAGCGAAACCATTTCTTTTTAAATTTTTCGTTCACCTTTTACACCTGTTGTTTTGGGCCATCCCTGGCTAGTTTGTCATAATCCTTCCATTAATTGGTCTAGTAATTCTATCCTCTCCTGGAACGTCTCTTGTCATGTGAAATGTTTAATGTCTGCTATCCCTCCTGTTTCCTCTGTCTCTTCTTCACAGGAGGAGCCTGGTGATTTGACAGGGGTGCCGGAGGAATATCACGATCTGCGCACGGTGTTCAGTCGGTCCAGGGCCACCTCTCTTCCTCCACAACGGTCGTATGATTGTAGTATTGATCTCCTTCCGGGAACCACTCCCCCCCGGGGTAGACTATACTCTCTGTCGGCTCCCGAACGTAAGGCTCTCGAAGATTATTTGTCTGTAGCTCTTGCCGCCGGTACCATAGTCCCCTCCTCCTCTCCCGCCGGAGCGGGGTTTTTTTTTGTTAAGAAGAAGGACGGGTCCCTGCGCCCCTGCATAGATTATCGAGGGCTGAATGACATAACAGTGAAGAATCGTTATCCGCTTCCTCTTATGTCTTCAGCCTTCGAGATCCTGCAGGGAGCCAGGTTTTTCACTAAGTTGGACCTTCATAACGCTTACCATCTCGTGCGCATCAGGGAGGGGGACGAGTGGAAGACGGCGTTTAACACTCCGTTAGGGCACTTTGAATACCGGGTTCTTCCTTTCGGCCTCGCTAACGCTCCAGCTGTCTTTCAGGCATTAGTCAATGATGTCCTGAGAGACATGCTGAACATCTTTGTTTTCGTTTACCTTGACGATATCCTGATTTTTTCACCGTCACTCCAGATTCATGTTCAGCACGTTCGACGTGTCCTCCAGCGCCTTTTAGAGAATTGTCTTTTTGTGAAGGCTGAGAAGTGCTCTTTTCATGCCTCCTCCGTCACATTTCTCGGTTCTGTTATTTCCGCTGAAGGCATTAAGATGGATCCCGCTAAGGTCCAAGCTGTCATTGATTGGCCCGTCCCTAAGTCACGCGTCGAGCTGCAGCGCTTTCTCGGCTTCGCGAACTTCTATCGTCGTTTCATCCGTAATTTCGGTCAGGTGGCAGCTCCTCTCACAGCCCTTACTTCTGTCAAGACGTGCTTTAAGTGGTCCGTTTCCGCCCAGGGAGCTTTTGATCTCCTCAAGAATCGTTTTACATCCGCACCTATCCTTGTTACACCTGACGTCACTAGACAGTTCGTTGTCGAGGTTGACGCGTCAGAGGTGGGCGTGGGAGCCATTCTTTCTCAGCGCTCCCTCTCTGACGACAAGGTCCACCCTTGCGCGTATTTTTCTCATTGCCTGTCGCCGTCGGAACGTAACTATGATGTGGGAAACCGCGAACTGCTCGCCATCCGCTTAGCCCTAGGCGAATGGCGACAGTGGTTGGAGGGGGCGACCGTTCCTTTTGTCGTTTGGACTGACCATAGGAACCTTGAGTACATCCGTTCTGCCAAACGACTTAATGCGCGTCAGGCGCGCTGGGCGCTGTTTTTCGCTCGTTTCGAGTTCGTGATTTCTTATCGTCCGGGCTCTAAGAACACCAAGCCTGATGCTTTATCTCGTCTCTTCAGTTCTTCAGTAGCCTCCACTGACCCCGAGGGGATTCTCCCTGAGGGGCGTGTTGTCGGGTTGACTGTCTGGGGAATTGAGAGGCAGGTAAAGCAAGCACTCACTCAAACTCCGTCGCCGCGCGCTTGTCCTAGGAACCTTCTTTTCGTTCCCGTTCCTACTCGTCTGGCCGTTCTTCAGTGGGCTCACTCTGCCAAGTTAGCCGGCCACCCTGGCGTTCGGGGTACGCTTGCTTCCATTCGCCAGCGTTTTTGGTGGCCCACCCGGGAGCATGACACGCGTCGCTTCGTGGCTGCTTGTTCGGTCTGCGCGCAGACTAAGTCCGGTAACTCCCCTCCTGCCGGCCGTCTCAGGCCGCTTCCCATTCCCTCTCGACCGTGGTCTCACATCGCCTTAGATTTTGTCACCGGACTGCCTTCGTCAGCGGGGAAGACTGTTATTCTTACGGTTGTCGACAGGTTCTCTAAGGCGGCTCATTTTATTCCCCTTGCTAAGCTTCCTTCTGCTAAAGAGACGGCACAAATCATCATCGAGAATGTTTTCAGAATTCATGGCCTTCCGTCAGACGTCGTTTCGGACAGAGGTCCGCAATTCACGTCTCAATTTTGGAGGGAGTTTTGCCGTTTGATTGGGGCTTCCGTCAGTCTCTCTTCCGGCTTTCACCCCCAGTCTAACGGTCAAGCAGAACGGGCCAATCAGACTATTGGTCGCATCTTACGCAGTCTTTCTTTTCGCAACCCTGCGTCTTGGTCAGAACAGCTCCCCTGGGCAGAATACGCCCACAACTCGCTTCCTTCGTCTGCGACCGGGCTATCTCCTTTTCAGAGTAGCCTCGGGTACCAGCCTCCGCTGTTCTCATCTCAGTTCGCCGAGTCCAGCGTCCCCTCCGCTCAGGCTTTTGTCCAACGTTGCGAGCGCACCTGGAAGAGGGTCAGGTCTGCACTTTGCCGTTATAGGGCGCAGACTGTGAGAGCTGCTAATAAGCGTAGAACTAAGAGTCCTAGATATTGTCGCGGTCAGAGAGTTTGGCTCTCCACTCAGAACCTTCCCCTTAAGACCGTTTCTCGCAAGTTGACCCCGCGGTTCATTGGTCCGTTCCGTATTTCTCAGATCATTAATCCTGTCGCAGTGCGACTTCTTCTTCCGCGATATCTTCGTCGCGTCCACCCGGTCTTCCATGTCTCCTGTGTTAAGCCCGTTCTTCGCGCCCCCGCTCGTCTCCCCCCCCCCCCCCCCCATCCTTGTCGAGGGCGCACCCATCTACAGGGTCCGTAGGATTTTGGACATGCGTCCTCGGGGCCGTGGTCATCAGTACCTAGTAGATTGGGAGGGGTACGGTCCTGAGGAGAGGAGTTGGGTTCCCTCTCGGGACGTGCTGGACCGTGCGCTGATCGATGATTTCCTCCGTTGCCGCCAGGTTTCCTCCTCGAGTGCGCCAGGAGGCGCTCGGTGAGTGGGGGGGTACTGTCATGTATTGTCATGTTGTGTCTTGTTTCTGTCCTTTCTCTTCACCCTGTCTCCCTCTGCTGGTCGTTTTAGGTTACCTTTTCTCCCCCTCTTTCCCCCAGCTGTTCCTTGTCTCCTCCTAACTACCTCGTCACCCCTTTTCCCACCTGTTCCCTTTTTCCCTCTGATTAGTCCTCTATATCTCTCTCTGTTTTTGTTTCTGTCTTTGTCGGATTCTTGTTTGTGTTATTCATGCC
This sequence comes from Oncorhynchus mykiss, assembly GCF_057628025.1. Classification (NCBI taxonomy): domain Eukaryota; kingdom Metazoa; phylum Chordata; class Actinopteri; order Salmoniformes; family Salmonidae; genus Oncorhynchus; species Oncorhynchus mykiss. The sequence goes on from NC_143026.1 coordinate 28,174,528, forward strand.
TGAACCAGACTATCGTCATGTTTGCTGCAACCTTGTCCTGTCCTGTCGGAATCTGCCGGTCCATCTGAGCCTACCTATGTTTTGTCATTAAAGAAGCTCTGTTTAGGTTAATTCGCTTTTGGGTCCTCATTCACGCACCGTAACAAAGAGTCCCTTCCTATGCTTCCCTATTGAGCAGTGAATGGGATATCAACAAGATTCCTTTTCTATGGCTTCCTTAATGTGTCTTGTATCACAGGACATAGTTTCAGGCTTTTATTTTGAACGACAACATTCTGTCAGTGTCCACCTGATGGCTCTTTGTGTATTTCTCGCGCAAAAGACAGAGGTAGCCATTTTTCCAACCCGGTCTTACTGAAAAAAGCTCTGTTCCAGTTGATATATATTTGAATAGATATTTGAAAAACACCTGGAGGATTGATTATAAACAACGTTTGCCATGTTTCTGTCAATATTATGGAGCTAATTTAGAATATTTTTCGGCGTTGTCGTGACCGCAATTTCCGGTCGTTTTCTCAGCCAAACGTGAAGAACTAATTTTTGGGGAAAAAAGGAACATTTGCTATCTAACTGGGAGTCTCGTGAGTGAAAACATCCGAAGCTCATCAAAGGTCAATTATTTAATTTGATTGCTTTTCTGATTTTTCTGCTGCTAGCTAGGCATAATGCTATGCTAGGCTATCGATAAACTTACACAAATGCTTGTCTTGCTTTGGCTGTAAAGCATATTTTCAAAATCTGAGATGACAGGGTGATTAACAAAAGGCTAAGCTGTGTTTGAATATATTTCACTTGTGATTTCATGAATATCAATATTTTCTAGTAAGATTTTTTGTCCGTTGTGTTATGCTACTTAGTGTCAGTTGATGACAATTCTCCCGGATCCGGGATGGGTAGTTGTTAAGGGATTTTTTATTAATAATGACTAATTATGAATACATTTCAATCAGGACTGACTAATCAGAATACTATTATGTTACAGTATAGATGTATGAATTTTCTTTTAATCCTAGTACTGAATATAATGTGTGTAAATATAATCAAGAATTAATTAATTAATCAAGAACTGTCTTTTCCTTGGTAGAAATGAATGAACTTATAGTCAGACTGGCTAGAATGCTTATCTACACAGGCAGACCTTGGCTTGGTCGTAAATTATCTAAGTAGGGAGAGACGATGTGGGAAGGCTTGAGAACTATACAGCAATTGTACTGGAGTGGAGATGAGACGGGATGGTACGAAAACTAATGACGTCATTTTCAGTTTATAACCTGTGGTAAACTGTATCATGTTCAGTACTCTCGAGAATAAATGCTGCTGATTGATTTTGAAACTGGTCTCTGTCCATTTTATGCAAATAAGAGTCTTACAAATTCTTAGGAATTGACAGAGTGTTTAATTTTAATTGGGTATTAAAACATATGGGAATTTAATTCCTGTAACAGTAGTTCCAAGAGTTAACCTTTAGCCGTGTTCTTATCCTTCTCCTCCCTCTGTTCCTCTGGTGATGTAGAGGTTAACCCAGGCCCTGCAGCCCCCAGCATCACTCCAATTCCCCAGGCGCTCTCATTTGTTGACAAAAAAAAAAAAAAAAAGCATTGGTTTCATGCATGTTAACATTAGGAGCCTCCTCCCTAAGTTTTTTTTTTCACTGCTTCAGCACACTCCGCATTCCCGGATGTCCTAGCCATGTCTGAATCCTGGCTTAGGAAGGCCACCAAAAATCCTGAAATTTCCATCCCTAAATATAAAATTTTCCGACAAGCTAGAACTGCCAAATAATTTGTGCTTCTACTTTTAAAAATCCACCATTCCAGAAACAAGTCTCTCACCGTTGCTTCTTGTTATAGACCCACCTCATCCCCCAGCTGTGCCCTGGACACCATATGTGAATTTATCGTCCTCCCATCTATCTTCAGAGTTCGTACTGTTAGGTGACATAAACTGGGACATGCTTAACACCCCGGCCGTCCTACAATATAAGCTAGATGCCCTCAATATCACACAAATTATCAAGGAACCTACCAGGTACAACCCTAAATCCGTAACCATGAGCACCCTCTTAGATATCATCCTGACCAACTTGCCCTCTAAATACACCTCTGCTGTCTTCAACCAGGATCTCAGCGATCACCTCATTGCCTGCGTGCATAATGGGTCCACAGTCAAATGACCACCCCACATCACTGTCAAACGCTCCCTAAAACACTTCAGCGAGCAGGCCTTTCTAATTGACCTGGCCCTGGTATCCTGGAAGGATATTGACCTCATCCCGTCAGTAGAGGATGCCTGGTTGCTCTTCAAAAGTGCTTTCCTTTCCATCTTAAATAAGCATACCCCATTCAAAAAATGTTGAACTAAGAACAGATATAGCCCTTGGTTCACCCCAGACTTGACTGCCCTTGACCAGCACAAAAACATCCTGTGGCATTCTGCATTAGCATCGAATAGCCTCCCTTTTCAGGGAAGTCAGGAACCAATTTACTCAGTCAATTAGGAAAGCTAAGGCTATCATTTTCAAACAGAAATTTGCTTTCTGTAGCACTAATTCCAAAAAGTTTTGGGACACTGTAAAGTCCATGGAGAATAAGAGCACCTCCTCCCAGTTGCCCAATGCACTGAGTATAGGAAACACTGTCACCACCGATAAATCTATTATAATTGATCATTTATTAAGCATTTTACCACGGCTGGCCATGCTTTCCACCTGGCTACCCCTACGCCGACCAACATCTCAGCACCACTGCAGCAACTCCCCACCCCCACCCCCGCTCCTCCTTCACCCAGACCGTTGATGTTCTGAAAGAACTGCAAAATCTGGATCCCTACAAATCAGCTGGGCTAGACAATCTGGACCCTCTCTTTCTAAAATTATCAACCTCTCTTTGTGTCGTCTGCCTTTCCTCCCAGTTCTCTGCTGCCAATGACTGAAACTAATTGCAAAAATCTCTGAAGCTGGAGTCTTATACCTCCCTCTCTAACTTTAAGCATCAGCTGTCAGAGCAGCTTACCGATGGTACCTGTACACAGCCAATCTGTAAATAGCACACCCGACTTTCTCATCCCCATATTATTACTTACCCTCTTGCTCTTTTGCACCCCAGTATCTCTACTTGCACATCATCATCTGCACATCTTTCACTCCAATATTAATGCTAATGTCATTCCCTGACCTTAGAGATCCTTATTTATTCTCTATGTTTGGTTAGGTCAGGGTGTGACTCGGGTGGGAAAATCTATGTTTTCTATTTCTTTGTTGTTTTGCCGAGTGTGGTTCCCAATCAGAGGTCTATTGTTGTCTCTGATTGGGGATCATATATAAGTTGTGATTTTCCGTTTGAGTTTTGTGGGGTGTTATTTTCTGTTTAGTGTCTGTGCCTGACGGAACTGTTCGCTTTCATTTTTTTTGATTGGTTATTTTTGTTTGAGTGTTTCTTGAAAATAAATATCATGAACACTTTCCATGCTGCGCTTTGGTCCACTCTTCCTTCCACCGATGAGAGCCATTACAGCTAAATTTTAATTAGTTTTCGCCTCTAGGGCCTATTTATTGCCTACCTCCCTACTCTCCTACATTTGTACACACTATACATAGATTTTTCTATTTTTCTTTTCTTTTGTGTTATTGACTGTGCGTTTGTTAATGTGTAACTCTGTGTTGTTGTTTTTGTCGCAGTGCTTTGCTTTATCTTAGCCAGGTCGCAGTTGTAAATGAGAACTTGTTCTCAACTGGCCTACCTGGTTAAATAAAGATAAGCCCCCTATAATAGCACAGTAGGGGAGGGACAGTGACATGATGGCTTTGTAGCAGAGTGAATAATTACAGGGTTATCAAGGTTGCCGTTAACATTCATAATGTGCCTCTCCACTCTTATTGAGTCATAGACATTCTCAAACCATCCAAAAGGACGCAAAAAAAATAGAGGGTCAACACAGTGCAACCATTGATATGATTTCTATCAATTTCGCTTCTGCTTCTGCCTCTGGGCCAAGGTCGCCATTGGAAATGAGAAAAGGTTCTCAACTGACAACCGGGATAACATAAAGGTAATAGGGCATTGTACACCGACACACACAACTGAAACTCATCAATAAGGAGAAGAGATGCAGGTCCATGGCTCAGGCCTTGGCAAAGCTGTTGTGCTGTTGGGGAAAAGCTTGATCGATTGTGTTTTACACCGTAAGTGGACACAGTAATGATCTAAATGGGATGGGGCATGTGAGTGTGGTGTGTGAGCCTACATGCCCTCAGAGACTCAGGAGCCTTTATTGGCCGTGCCGCAGTCTCACGTTGCTTTGTCAGGCCCTGATTGGCTAAGTGTTTATGTTGTGCCGAGATCGATTCTGTTGCCTTTTTAAAGTCTCCCTTGCAACGAGCCTCGGTCTACTTTGTATTTTCCAATCGTTCCTCCTCCACTCCCCATCCTCTATTATTTTGTCCAAGCAGGTGCTCTCTTTCTTTCTTTCTTTCTCTCACTCTCTCTTAATCATGTTGTTTCTTTCTCTCCCTTGCTCTCTCTCACAAACGAATACTCTCATTATCACTCTTTCCCCCACTATCTCTCTCTCCCCCTTTCGATCACACCCTCCCTATCTCCCTCTCTCTCTCTCTCTCTCTCTCTTTCTCTCTCTCTCTCTCTCTCTCGCTCTCTCTCTCTCGCTCTGTCTCTCTCACCTGTAGTTTGGCTATGCCGGTGCTGAGGCCCATCAGGACCTGTCCCTTCAGTAGGCGGGCCACACGTTGGTCCTCCACCCTCAGCGAATCCTGGACCAGGTCAGTCACGTCCACCTGCCAATCACTGCCCAGCAGGAAGTCCTGTTGGCCCAGCCCATCAGCTCCTAGGGCCATAAAGTGTGTGAGGACCCGCACCGTGGTGCTCTGGTACTGAGGGACACAGCCACTCTCTGTCCTCTCACTGTCCACTTCATCACCATCATCCTCACTCACCCTCTCATACCTGGAGAAAAGAAAAAGAAAAGCGCTTGTTAAGAAGCAGAATAAAAGGAGCCTTAAAGTTTACACAGTTTACTGCAGTTACCACAGACACATTTGAACGTGGGTATTTGTTTACTCCGGAGCAAAATATCAAATAAATACAATGCAACCAAATTTCAGAGTAAAAATATGTTTACTTGCAATGTGTTTTTAGTTTTTATAAAAAATGATCTACTCTATTCTATTCCTCCATTACTCTGACTTCTCTGTCTCTATCTTCTCCTATAATATTTGCCATTGTTTGAATTGAAAGAGAGATTGAAAGCCTGGCCTATAGGGACCCAGTCTTCCAACTTGGTCTCAGAGTATTTTGTATTATTCTGTATGTAAATCTGAACACTCCATTTAGTATGACATGTTATATTATGTAAAATGTCTCTAACACTAAACATACAAATATGTATTTTACAGATAAAAGGAAGGTAAAATCTTACAGTTAGCCATTTTATAATTTTATTATGCTATATTTAGAAAGCATATAAGTAATTTCAAGCCAAATTCATACAGTCTTGTTGAATAGGAAATATATCATATAAAATATGTAATATATATTAATATTTTATATTTTATACTGAATCCTCAAAAATGACTACACCTCAGCAATTTATAACTATTTTTACCAGAAAGGTGAGATTTGAACCTTTCTTTGAGTATGCAGCATTACTAGTTAATAATGTTTATGGCCCTCTCATGATGAATAACTACTTTTGGGGATTACATAGATTAAATCTTCGATTACATTTAGTTAAATTTAGCTGGTTACGAATTCTAGCTAGGTGGCTAGGTGGCTAATGATAGGGGCTAGTTTTAAGGTAGAGATTAAGTTTAGGAGTTAGGTTATGGTGCAAAGTAGCTAAAAAGTAGTAAGTAGTTAAAAAATTGCAAATTATCTAAAATGCTAGAGTTGTCCGTGATGAGATTCAAACTTGCAGCCTTTCGGTTGCTAGCCGTTTCTGTTATGCACCCACCCATCTATCCATCCACCCCGACGAACCACCCTCCTTTCGTTTTTGCATTAATACATTTTCATGTTCAAAATTGTCCTCTCTCCTCAAACAATAGCATGGTATTCTTTCTCTGTAATAGCTACTGTAAATTGAACAGTGCAGTTAGATTAACAATAAGTTAAGCTTTCAGCCAATATCAGATATATCTATGTCCTGGGAAATGTTCTTGTTACTTACAACCTCGTGTTAATCGCATTAGCTTACGTTAGTGCAACACAACCGTGGAAGGGAAACCGATCCCAAAGTATTGACCTTTCTCTTGCATTTCAAATATGGTGGTAAAACAAACACTGCTTGGTTTTTTCTTTGTATTTTCTTCTACCAGATTGTGGTCTTCTATTGTGTTATATTCTACAACATTCAATTCACATTTCCACAAACTTCAAAGTGTTTCCTTTCAAATGGTACAAAGAAAATGCATATCCTTGCTTCAGGTCCTGAGCTACAGGCAGTTAGATTTGGGTATGTCATTTAGACGAAAATTGAAAAAAAGGGGGGCTATCCCTAAGAAGTTTTAATAAACAAATTAGGCACATTTGGGCAGTCTTGATACAACATTTTGAACAGAAATGCAATGGATCATTGGATCAGTCTAAAACTGTGCACACACACTGGTGCCATCTAGTGGACAAAATCTAAATTGCACCTGGGCTGGAATAGTACATTATGGCATTTCTCTTGCATTTCAAAGATGATGGTACAAAAAAATACTAAAGAACTGTTGGTTTTTTCTTTGTATTATCTTTTACCAGATTGATTGTGCTATAGTCTACTACATTCCTTTCACATTTCCATACACTTCAAAGTGTTTCCGTTTAAATGGTACCAAGAATATGTATATCCTTGCTTCAGGGCCTGAGCTACAGGCAGTTAGATTTGGGTATGTAATTTTAGGCAAACATTTAAAAAAAAGGGGGTAATCCTTAAGAGGTTTTAAGTAACCATACCAAAGGTAACATACAGTTTCATACTAAATGGAGTGTCTCAGAGTTACATACAGAATAATATGAAATTATCTTAGACCAGGTTGAGTCTTTTTCATCTACTGTGATGAACCCCATACAGCAGCAATAGGGCTGATTAGGTAAAGTACAGACCAGGGAGAGGCACCTGTCTTCAGCCCAATGACAGACAGAACGTGGGCCAGAGACTCTAAACTCCTGTAAACAGTGTAGCAATGTGAAAAACCATAAACATGGAGGCCACAGCCATTATCCTGATACCACTCCAATCTCCATTCTCTCGTTCTCTCTACCTTACATGTTTTCTCATTCAAATCTCTCTCTTTCTCTCTCTCCACTCAGTTCACACCCTCTCTCTCGTTCTTTCTCCACTGAATTCGTTTTCTTTAAAAACAACCCCCTCCCCATCCCCCTCTGTTCTCTGGGCCAGGCCAGGTGGTTGGGCGAAGTGCGACACTGACAACTTCCATTAGGTTTAATGATGCTTGGCCATCCAGCCAGAAAAACAGACTGACAGGTTAACATGCTGGAGCTGACTGGCGTAGGTGCCCGGGCCCCCCATTCCTCCCCCCTCCACCTCTTCACCGGAGGGATGACACACACGTCAGCCTAATCGAGGTGACATTTGCAGCAGGGCGCAGACAAAAGCATGCAAGCCGTGTTCTCACTGATGACCGTCAGGACAGATAAGGTCTGGGCGTATAATGAGCTCGCTTTCAGACCCACGACTCGACTGGCCATTTCACCTCTCCTACCCACTGGACTAGAGTGATCATGGGCTCAGAGAGGGCCATGAAAGCAGGGGCATATGTGTTAGAACGCCACCTGGTGGCCCCAGGGTTAAAGGGTTGCACAGTGCATTGGGGATAATGATGTATGTTGAAGTGGATTCAAGCATGCATTGTGCAAGGTAACTGAACAATCTACAGAACATATGCCTCAAGCTAAAGAACTCAAGCTTAATTGCCCAAATTTAATTGCCCGTACTATAACAATGAGAGAAAATAAAAGACAGACTCAAACTCTATTCTTCTCTCTCTTTCTTCATTGTTCAGACATGGCTTTGCAACCAATAAATCTTGCTTTCACAACAAACAGAAACAAGGCTGTGTAAGGACATTTCCAGAATGTTGTGGAGGTGATAACAGATATGTTAGTCTTGCGCCTGGCTAACAGAAAGTGAGTCAGCGACAGAAATGAGAGACAGAGTCATGGCAGTAATTGAAAGTCAAATTTTTCCCTCAGAGAGGCCACCGACGTCACCTGGGTATCCTGATCACAGCAGTGGCCATAGACAGGGGAGTGATGGGAAGAGGAAAGGTGTAGGTGTCATGATTAAGACATTAGCATTCTCACAGTTATTCTAAACTGCCAGATGAAGATACTACTTCAAAAATAAGTGGTAAATATGTGGGAGGTGGTGATACAACCATCAAAATTAACAAGATGCTTGAAGATGATTCTTGAAAGTTAGTATTTTACTTTGCATCGCAATCACTGTTTAAGTCAATTTCCCAAGCAGTTTGAACCAGGTAATACATCTCACTATCTGGTAAAACTACTGACCTCTTGGTGCCGGCGGCCACAGGGACTCTCCAGCCCTTGATCTGGCTGAGTTCGGGGTTGGCTATGTCGATAAGCAGGGGGAGGCGGGGCATCCACACACTCATCTCCAGTTGGGCACTCAGGTAGCTGTAGGTGAAGTTGAGCACCATCCTCATCCTCCCCCTCGTCTCCTTCCCATTAACAAACACATAGTCACAACGATCTGACACCTGGGAGGACGAGGATGAGAGAGAGGAGAAATAGGGAAACGTGTTATTAAGAGAAAAACAAAATAAACTACACCTACACTGAGTGTACAAAACATTAAGGACACCTGCTCTTTCCTTGAAATAGACTGACCAGGTGAATCCAGGTGATCCCTTATTGCCACTTCTTAAATCCACTTCAGTCAGTATAGATGAAAGGGAGGAGACAGATTAAAGAAGGATTTGTAAGCCTTGAGACAAATGAGACCTGTATTGTGTATGTGTGCCATTCAGAGGGTGAATGGGCAAGACACAATATTTAAGTGCCTTTGAACGGGGTATGGTAGTAGGTGCCAGGCACACCAGTTTGCGTCAAGAAATACAACTCTACTAGGTTTTTCACGCTCAACTGTTTCCCATGTGTATCAAGAATCGTCTACCACCCAAAGGGCATCCATCCAACTTGACACAACTGGACGAAGCATAGGAGTCAACATTGGCCAGCATCCCTGTGGACTGCTTTTGAAACCTTGCACAGTCCATGCCCCAATGAATTGAGGCTGCTCTGAGGGCAACAGGGGGTGCAACTCAATATTAGGAAGGCGTTATTAATGTTTTGTACACTTAGTTTAAGTTCAAAATGTAGGCTACTGCTTTATGAAAGAATAAGATACAACAGTATATTCAGTGTCTAAGGGAAGTCCAGGGTCGAAGTTGCATCAAATTATTTCTATGCAAATATTAGTCATACAAGTTTGTACAGCTAGAGGGAGACAACAATGTTATTCTTATGTCCTTCAAAGACTTGACATTGCTCCCTCTGCTCTGTAATGATACAGATGACAGATTTGGCATTCCTTGAGCAAGCCCTTGAAGTCTCTATTCAAGTGTGTGTGTGTGTGTGTGTGTGTGTGTGTGTGTGTGTGTGTGTGTGTGTGTGTGTGTGTGTGTGTGTGTGTGTGTGTGTGTGTGTGTGAGCGCGCGCGTGTCAGTGGAAGCTGCTGAGGGGAGGACGGCTCATAGTAATGGCTGGAATGGAGTCAATGGAATGGTTTCAACCAATGGAAACCACATGTTTGATACCATTCCATTGACTCCCTTCCAGCAAATATTATGAGCCGTCCTCCCCTCCTTGGCCTCCACTGGTGTGTGTGTGTGTGTGTGTGTGTGTGTGTGTGTGCGCGCACGCACACAGATAAGCCCAGTGTGGAGGAACGGGCCACAAATCTCAACAGATGGACCAGAGAAAGACACAAATCCCAATTGCCAATCAAGAAACAAAACCCTGGCTCCAGGTCACCCCTCTTTATGATTGGCTAAATCTGCTCTGTCTCCTCCAATCAGTTCCAAAGCCTCTCAGATATAGATCGACCAATGGCATGGCAGGGTTTCTGAAGAGCATCTTCGAAACGTATGAACTTCTACCTTCAAACAACCTAAACCACTCGATCAGGCATGTATTCTTTCACAAAAGACTGGGAGGACAGATTTTGTTTTAGTTTCTCCATATGCAACGGCTTGTCAAAGCCTGTCATGTATAATCACAACCATTTTCCATTCATCTGAAGCTTTGGATGGAGCGATAATGAAGATGGGCATCACTGTTAATCTCAGCATGCCCACAGTTTGGGTGTGCAATTAGTCTTTTATAAATCTAGTCAAAAGCAGACTATCATCACTCTTCGCTGGAAGTGTCTTGGCAGTTTTTTCCACAAATTATGTGTCAGAACATCCACTCCTAATAGATTCACTCTGTCAGTTCTCTCTTTCTCTTCTCTCCTCTCGCTCTCCTTTTCTCTCTCTCTCTCTCTCTCTCTCTCTCTCTCTCTCTCTCTCTCTCTCTCTCTCTCGCTCTCTCTCTCTCTCTCTCTCTCTTTATCCCCTTCTCTCTCTCTCTTCCTCGCTCTCTGTGCCTCTCTTCTCACCCGTCTTCTATCTTTGATTAACTGTCATTAAAACGGGCTGTGTATCAGAACCTACTTTAACCTGGGAGAAGCTTCTATAGCTTCTCTATGTTGACCTGTTCCTTCCTTCCTTCCTTTCTTTCTTCCTTTCTTTCTTTCTTTCTTTCTTTCTTTTTTCTATCTTTCTTTCTTTCTTCCTACACTGCCTTTCAATCCACTACCACTGTACTGTAAAGTACTTGATGTAGGCTAGTTTAAAGGATTCACATTCCCTCTATATCTGTATGTGACTATAAGACTTTTTCTCATTTGAATGGGAATAAATAGTTTGGTTTAGAAAATAATAGAAAAACAAACACGTGTGTGTGTTATCTGACATAGAAAATGAAACATTCCCAGCTATATTTACATGCACACACAAGCACGCACAATCCTTCTCCTCCCTCTTCTCATTTCCCAGACACTGTGCAGGTTTTTAAAAAGTCACCCAACCAGAAAGCGATCTGAAACAATCCACTTCACTCCTTATTAAGCCTCCGTGATATCTATCTATCTCTCTCTCTCTTTCTCTCTGCATTCTATTTTAACCATCTCCAGTTTTAGAGAAAAAGGTGCTATCTAGAACCTAAAATGGTTCTTTGCCTATCGCTATTGGATAACCCTTTGAAGAACCTTTTTGGTTCCAAATAGAAACCTCTTGGGTTTCCTTTCCAATAGAGGGTTCTACGTGGAACCCAAAACCAGAAACCCTTTTGGAACCCTTTTTTCTAAGACTGTATATGTCCCTTCATCTGTCAATAACTATTCAACTACAAAGTTTAATTAAAGTTAATTTGAGGCTTCCGAAACTTTGACACGGAATGTTCCACATCAAGTAACAAATATAGACATTGCCATCATATTGATTTTCTCTGTAATTGTCGGGCCGTGGATATGTGAAGAAAATGTGTTATTTTACAGTGTTCTTTGGCTAGAAGAGAATAATTCAATAACGTTGCATGCAACAGACAATTACTATAACGTTCATTATTCAAGCTTATAGAACATAATGCTTTGTTTGAGTGAAATTACCAAGAGTAGCTTGGAAAGAGACATGCATGTACATGTGGGGTAAGTTGAGTAATATCTTACATTCAGCATCACTCCGTAAAGGGAAATGTACTGTTATTTCTAACAAAGATATCTACATATATTTCAGGATGTTGAGTATCCCTGGAAATACTCAGAATTCATGTAAACTTTACAGTTTTGTAAACACAGCTTGTCCAAACAAAAGTGGTCTCTTGGCACAACTTGCAGTACCCTGGGCATGGAGTAAATTGAGTTGCGGGACATGGTAAGTTAAGCTGCCAAAGAATATCTGTGTTGAATGAAAAAGGACCACTAGCTTTTTAAAACCATGTCTATCTTTATTTCCCAAACACAATTCAACACAATCACAATCACTTTTTTGTTCTTGAATAAATGTAAGCATATTTTAATACAGGCTAACAAACACATTGTACTTAAAAAAATATACATTGTCAGAAAGGTGCAGTGAAATGTTTTTTTTTTTTACAGTGTCAGCCATAATAGTACAGCCCTGGAGCAAATTAGGGTTAAGTGCCTTGCTCAAGGATACATCAACATATTTTCACTTTGTCAGCTCAGGTATTCAAACCAGCAACCTTTCAGTTACTGGACCAACACTCTAACTGCTAGGCTACCTGCTATCCTGACACCCTAACTTTGCTCCTGAGTGGCACAGTGGTCTAAGGCACTGCATCTCAGTGCTAGAGGTGTCACTACAGGCCATGGTTCAATCCCGGGCTGTATAACAACTGGCTGTGATCGGGAGTCCCATATGGCGGTGCACAATTGGCCCAGCATCGTCCGGGTTAGGGGAGGGATTGCCAGGGTAGGCCAATATTGTAAAACAAATGATTTGTTAATTGACTTAATAATAAATAATAAAACAAAACTACCTATTTTCCCATGTGGTTTCTTCTTTCCTAAATATTTAGTCAAATTATACATGTTGTTTCCTAGAAACAAGGGTGGCTCATCTTATCCCTTTGGCTTACCCCACTCTCCCCTACTGTACATTGTGTTTAAGTACACTAGTGTTGTCTTAGTTGTCTTTAGGGCTCCTGAGTGGCGCAGCAGTCTAAGGCACTGCATTTGTTATTGTGGAAAAGTAAACGGATGAAATTATTAATCTCACTGTTGTCACACATCTACCTCTTATGATTGAAATAGTGGATCAAACCTAATCATTACTGTTGATTTGTTTATTCATCTCAGAGACTATCACAATCATATTAGGTTTTGACAGTGTAATCTTCCAATAACACCAAGACCCATGAGGTTTAGAATCACCATCAACATTATGAAACCTACAGTGAGCTCTCACTCTCACACACACAACTTCAAATGTACAACCAGAAACACACACAAAGTAAATAAACACACATATACACAAACACACACCCTTACACACAAACACACCCATGTGCACTCATCCCTCAGAGGAGGGGGAGTTTGGCTACACTCTTCCCCCTCTCTCTCATTGTCATATCCTAAGTATTTAGCAGTGTGTGCTATTTGAGACAAAAAACAGGGAGGGACATTGAGAGTGGAGCGCTGTCTGTCTATTGGTGGTGAATAGAATACATGTAGCATCTATATTATTCGGAGCCGTCTAATTACCACCACAAACCGATGCTGGCACTAAGACCACACTCAACCAACTCTATAAGGCCATAAGCAAATAAGAAAATGCTCATCCAAAAGCGGTGCTCCTTGTGGCCGGGGACTTTAATGCAGGTAAACTTAAATCTGTTTTACCTCATTTCTACCAGCATGTCACATGTGAAAGCAGAGGAGAAACAAACTCTAGACCACATTTACTCCACACACAGAGATGCATACAAAGCTCTCCCTCGCCCTCCATTTGGCAAATCTGAACATAATTATATCCTCCTGATTCCTGCTTACAAGCAAAAACTAAAGCAGGAAGTGCCCGTGACTCCCTCAATTCGGGATGACGCAGATGCTATGCTACAGGACTGTTTTGCTAGCATAGACTGGAATATGTTCTGGGATTCATTCAATGGTATTGAGGAGTATACCACCCCAGTCATCGACTTTATCAATAAGTGCATCATCGACCTCTCCCCTACAGTGACCGTACATACATATCCCAACCAGAAGCCATGGATTACAGGCAGCATCGAGCTAAGGGCTAGACGCTTATAAGAAATTCCGCTATGCCCTCAGACGAAACATCAAACAAGAAAAGCGTCAATACAAGGATTAAGATTGAATCCTACTACACAGGCTTTGACACTCGTTGGATGTGGCAGGGCTTGAAAACTATTATGGACTACAAAGGGAAACCCAGACGCGAGCTGCCCAGTGACACGAGCCTACCAGATAAGCTAAATGCCTTTTATGCTCGCTTTGGGGCAAGCGACACTGAAGCATGCACGAGAGTACCAACTGTTCTGGACGACTGTGTGATATTGATCTCGGTAGCCGATGTGAGCAAGACCTTTTTAAACAGGTCAACATTCACAAAGCAGCGGGGACAGACGGATTACCAGGACGTGTACTCAGAGCATGCGCGGACCAACTGGCAAGTGTCTTCACTGACATTTTCAACCTCTCCCTGACAGAGTCTGTAATACCAACATGTTTCAAGCAGGCCACTGTAGTCCCTGTGCCCAAGAAAGCGAAGGTAACCTACCTAAATGATTACCGCCCCGTAGCACTCACGTTGGTAGCCATGAAGTGCTTTGAAAGACTGGTCATGGCTCACATCAACAGCATCCTCCCGGATACACTAGATCCACTCCAATTCGCATACTACCCCAACAGATCCACAGATGGTGCAATCTCAATCGCAGTCCACACTGCCCTTTCCTACCTGGACAAAAGCAACACCTATGTGAGAATGCTGTTCATTGACAACAGCTCAGCGTTCAACACCGTAGTGCCCACAAAGCTCATCACTAAGCTAAGGATCCTGGGACTAAACACCTCCCTCTGCAACTGGATCCTGTACTTCCTGACGGGCCGCCCCCAGGTGGTAAGGGTAGGCAACAACATGTCTGCCATGCTGATTGTCAACACTGGGCCCCTCAGGGGTGTCTACTTACTCCCCTCCTGTACTCCCTGTTCACCCACGACTGCGTGACCAAACACGACTTCAACACCATCATTAAGTTTGCTGACGACACAACGGTGATAGGCCTGATCAATGACAACGATGAGACAGCCTATAGGGAGGAGGTCAGAGACCTGGCAGTGTGGTGCCAGAAGAACAACCTCTCCCTCAATGTGAGCAAGACAAAGGAGCTGATCGTGGACTACAGTGAAAGGCGGGCAGAGCAGGCCCCCATTAACATTGATGGGGCTGTAGTGGAGTGGGTCGAGAGTTTCAAGTTCCTTGGTGTCCAAATCACCAACAAACTATTATGGTCCAAACACACAAAGACAGTCAACTGCTCAGCTTCTGACCTTAAGGCGCTACAGAGGGTAGTGCATACGGCCCAGTACATCACTGGGGCCAAGCTTCCTGCCATCCATGAAGTACATACTAGGCGGTGTCAGAGGAATTGTTAGAGACTCCAGTCACCCAAGTCATAGACTGTTTTCTCTGCTACCGCATGGCAAGCAGTACCCGGAGCACCAAGTCTAGGACCAAAAGGTTACTTTACAGCTTCTCCCCAAAAAAAAAAAAAAAAACCCGGTCCCAGCGGGATTCGACTCATGCTCCTGAGGGAGTATGATGGAACAGCTGCCGGATGCCAGGGATTTCTACTCCAGCTGGAGCTCTACCTGGCGACCGTCCACCCGGCTCCTTCGGGGCGTGAGAGCGTGTCCTCCCTCGTCTCCTGCCTCTCAGGCAAAGCCCTGGAGTGGGCCAACTATTTCGTCGCAACAGAGGGCTCTCAAGGGGTTGTCACGAGAGTGCTGATGTAGGTGTGTGGGGGTTTTCATCGGTGCTATTATGGTGGAAAGTCCAGACCAGGCCTCCACCATGCGCATCCACTCAGAATATGCCGATTTGGCTCTCGCCTTCTGTAAGAAGAGGGCGACTCAATTACCACCTCATCAACAGGGGGATTGTGCGATAAATCTCCTGGTAGACGCAGCACTTCCCAGGAGTCACATGTATCCTCTGTCACAGGAGGAGACGGTGGCTATGGAAACATATGTCTCTGAATCCCTGGGACAGGGATACATTCGGCCCTCCACTTCACCTGCCTCCTCGAGTTTATTTTTTGTGAAGAAGAAGGATGGGGGTCTGCGCCCGTGTATTGACTATCGAGGGATCAATCAGATTACTGTGAGGTACAGCTTCCCGCTGCCTCTCATCGCCAGTGCGATCAAGTCAATGCACTTCTTCACAAAATTGGATTTCAGGAGCGCTTACAACCTAATGCTTATCCGGAAGGGGGACGAGTGGAAGACAGAATTTAGTACCACCTTCGGGCAGTACCTCGTCATGCCGTACGGGTTGATGAATGCTCCATCGGTCTTCCAGGCCTTTGTTGACGAGATTTTCCGCCACCTGCACGGGCAGAGTGTAGTGGTGTATACTGACGACATTCTGATATACTCTGCTACACGCGCCGAGCATGTGTCCCTGGTGTGCAGAGTGCTTGGTCGACTGATGGAGCATGATCTGTACGTCAAGGCTGAGAATTGTCTGTTCTTCCAACAGTACGTCTCCTTCCTAGGGTACCGCATTTCCACATCAGGGGTGGAGATGGAGAGTGACCAAATTTCAGCCGTGCATAATTGGCCGACTCCCACCACGGTAAAGGAAGTGCAGCGGTTTCTAGGGTTTACCAGCTACTACCGGAGGTTTATCTGGGGTTTTGGTCAGGTAGCAGCTCCTATTACCTCACTGCTGAAGGGGGGACCGGTGCGGCTGCAGTGGTCACCTGAAGGCTCTGTTTACCTCGGCTCCAGTGCTGGCTCATCCGGATCCCTCTTTGGCGTTCATAGTGGAGGTGGACGTGTCCGAGGCTGCTCTCTCAGTGCTCGGGCACACCACCAAAGCTCCGCCCCTGTGCTTTCTTTTTGAAGAAGCTCAGCCCGGCGGAGCGAAACTATGATGTGGGGGACCGGGAGCTGTTGGCTGTTGTCAAGGCTCTGAAGGCGTGGAGACATTGGCTTGAGGGGGCTAACCACCCTTTTCTCATCTGGACTGACCACCGCAATCTGGAGTACATCCGGGCGGTGAGAAGACTGAACCCTCACAAGGCAAGGTGGGCTATGTTCTTTACCCGTTTTGTTTTCACTCTATCCTACAGACCAGGTTCCTAGAACGCTAAGGCAGACGCACTGTCCCGGATGAATGCCACAGAGGAGCGGCCCATGGATCACACTCCCATACTTCCGGCCTCTTGCCTGGTGGTACCGGTGGTGTGGGAGCTGGACGCGGACATCGAGCGGGCATTACGCACAAAGCCCACTCCCCCCCAGTGTCCAGCTGGGCTCCTGTACGTTCCGTCTGCTGTCCGCGACCGTTTGATCTATTGGGCTCATACGTCACCCTCCTCTGGTCATCCTGGCATCGGTCGGACAGTGCATTGGCTTAGTGGGAAGTACTGGTGGCCCACCTTGCCCGAGGACTTGAGGGTTTATGTTTCCTCCTGCTCAGTGTGCGCCCAGTGCAAGGCTCCCAGGCACCTTCCCAGAGGGAAATTACAACCCCTACCTATTCCACAACGGCCGTGGTCGCACCTGTCGGTGGACTTCCTGACGGATCTTCCTCCCTCATAGAGCAACACCACGATCCTGGTCGTAGTGGATCGGTTTTCTAAGTCCTGCCGTCTCCTCCCTTTGCTCGGTCTCCCTACGGCCCTACAGACTGCGGAGGCCCTGTTCACACACGTCTTCCGGCACTACGGGGTGCCTGAGGACATAGTTTCTGATCGGGGTCCCCAGTTCATGTCCAGGGTCTGGAGAGCATTCCTGGAATGTCTGGGGGTCTCGGTCACCCTCACCTGAGGTTTTCACCCTGAGAGTAACGGGCAGGTGGAGAGAGTCAACCAGGGTGTGGGTAGGTTTCTGTGGTCATATTGCCATGACCGGCCGGGGGAGTGGGCGGCGTTCATCCCCTGGGCAGAGATGGCCCAAAACTCACTCCACCACTCCTCCACTAACCTCTCTCCTTTCCAGTACGTACTAGGGTATCAGCCGGTTCTGGCTCCTTGGCATCAGAGCCAGATCGAAGCTCCTGCAGTGGATGAATGGTTTAAGCGCTCGGAGGAGACCTGGGACGCCGCCCATGTGCACCTACAACGGGCCGTGAGGCGGAAAAAAGCGAGCGCCGACCACCACCGCAGCGAGGCGTGTTCGCACCGGGGGACCGGGTCTGGCTCTCAACCCGGAACCTACCCCTTTGCTTGTCCTGCCGGAAGCTGGGCCCGTGGTTGGTGGGGCCATTTAAAGTCCTGAACGAGGTATGCTACAGGTTACAGCTTCCCCCAGATTATCGTATTAATCCCTCGTTCCATGTGTCTCTCCTCAGGCCGGTGGTGGCTGGTCCACTCCAGGAAGCTGAGGTGCGGGAGGTTCCTCCGCCTCCTCTGGACATCGAGGGGGCCCCGGCTTATGCTGTTCGAGCCATCCTGGACTCGAGGCGTCTGGCAAGGGGCCTTCAGTACCTCGTGGAGTGGGAGGGGTACTGTCCGGAGGAGAGATGCTGGGTGCCAGTGGAGGACGTCCTGGACCCATTGTTGCTAAGGGATTTCCACCGTCTCCATCCGGATCGCCCTGCGCCTCATCCTCCGGGTGGTCCCCGTGGTCGCTTCTGGAGCCGCGCGTCAAGCGGGGGGTACTGTCATGACTTCCGCCGAAGTCAGTCCCTCTCCTTGTTCGGGCGGCGTTCGGCGGTCAACATCACCGGCTTTCTAGCTACCACCGATCCATTTTTTATTTCCATTTGTTCTGTCTTTGTGTTTCACACCTGGCTTCACTCAACCAATTACTTGTTTATTATTTAACCCTCTGTTCCCCATGTTTTGTTTGTGAGTGATTGTTCTTTGTATATCGGTCCTATTAGTGGGCTCGTTATGTTGCTGTGTATTTTTTGTATTTTGAGTAGAGCAGGTGTCATTAGTTGTCTCTGATTGAGAATCATACTTAGGTAGCCTGGGTTGCACTGTTTGTTTGTGGGTGATTGTCTATGTTGATTGCTTGTGTCATCACAGTTCTCATTTAGCTTCACGGTCGTTATTTGTTTATTGTTTTTGTATTCAGTGTTCAGTACTTTCTTGAATTAAATATCAAGATGAACACAAATGCGTTTCTGTCCACCTTTCCTTCAACAGAAGTAAACCGTGACAGAATCACCCACCACAACAGGACCAAGCGGCGTGGTAACGGGCAACAGCAACAGCGATGTCAGGATTTCGGGACATGGGAGCAGAATCTGGACTACACAACTTGGGAAGAGATAGACAGGTGGGCGGTCGACCCAGGGAGCGTGCCGGAGCCCGCCTGGGATTCGATGGAGCAGTGCGCGGAAGGTTACAGGAGAATGAGGTTGGCGAAGCGAACACGGCTGGCAAGGAAGCCCGAGAGGCAGCCCCAAAAATGTCTTGGGGGAGGCACACAGGAAGTATGGCGAAGCCAGGTAGGAAACCTGAGCCAACTTCCTGTGCTTACCGGAGGGCGAGAGAGACCGGGCAGGCACCGTGTTATGCTGTGGAGCGCACGGTGTCCCCAGTGCGGGTGCATAGCCCGGTGCGGTACATACCAGCTCCGCGTATCGGCCGGGCTAGAGTGGGCATCGAGCCAAGTGCCATGAAGCCAGCTCTACGCATCTGGTCTCCAGTGCGTCTCCTTGGGCCGGCTTACATGGCACCAGCCTTGCGCATGGTGTCCCCGGTTCGCCTGCATAGCCGAGTGCGGGCTATTCCACCTCGCCGCACTGGCAGGTCGACCGGGAGCATTCAACCAGGTAAGGTTGGGCAGGCTCGGTGCTCAAGAGCTCCAGTGCGCCTGCACGGTCCGGTCTATCCGGTACCACCTCCACGCATCAGCACTCCGGTGGCAGCTCCCCGCACTCGCCCTGAGGTGCGTGTCCTCGGCCCAGTACCACCAGTGCCGGCACCACGCATCAGGCCTATAGTGCGTCCCGCCTGTCCGGCGCTGCCAGAGCTCCCGCCCCTCAGTCCAGAGGCGCCAGAGCCCCTCATTCCAGAGGCGCCAGAGCTCCTCAGTCCAGCGCTGCCAGAGCCTTCCTCTCCAACGTTGCCGGAGCTTCCCGTCAGCGCCATCAGAGTCGCCAGTCTGCCCAGCACCATCTGAGCTACCCATCTGCCCAGCGCCATCAGAGTCACCAGTCTGCCCAGCGCCGCCAGTGCCGCCAGTCTGCCCAGCGCCGCCTGAGCCACCCGTCTGCTTAGCGCCGCCAGCGCCGCCAGTCTGCAAGGAGCCGCCAGTGCCGCCAGTCTGCAAGGAGCCGCCAGTGCCGCCAGTCTGCAAGGAGCCGCCAGTGCCGCTAGTCAGCCAGGAGCCGCCAGTGCCGCCAGTCAGCCAGGAGCCGCCAGTGCCGCCAGTCAGCCAGGAGCCGCCAGTGCCGCCAGTCAGCCAGGAGCCGCCAGTGCCGCCAGTCAGCCAGGAGTCACCAGAGCTGCCAGTCAGCCAGGAGCCGCCAGAGCCCCTCAGCCCAGAGGCGCCAGAGCCCCTCAGCCCAGAGGCGATGACCTTCTGTCCAAAGCCCCTGCCCCTCTGTCCAGAGCCCCTGCCCCTCTGTCCAGAGCCCCTGCCCCTCTGTCCAGAGCTTCCACCCCTCTGTCCAGAGCTTCCGCCCCCCCTGTCCAGAGCCTCCGCCCCTCTGTCCAGAGCTTCTGCCCCTCTGTTCCGAGCTGCTCCTCTGTCCAGTGGTGTCATTTAGAAGGGTCGCCGTGGTTAGGAAGCCACGGAGGCGGACAATTAGGCGGACCAAGACTATGGTGAAGTGGGGTCCACGTCCCGCGCCAGAGCCGCCACCGCGGACAGACGCCCACCCAGACCCTCCCCTATAGGTTAAGGTTTTGCGGCCGGAGTCCGCACCTTTGGGGGGGGATACTGTCACGTTCTGACCTTTATTTCCTTCGTTTTTGTATTTATTTAGTATGGTCAGGGCGTGAGTTGGGTGGGCAGTCTATGTTTGTTTTTCTATGATTTGGGGATTTGTATGTTTCGGCCTAGTATGGTTCTCAATCAGAGGCAGGTGTCGTTAGTTGTCTCTGATTGAGAATCATACTTAGGTAGCCTGGGTTGCACTGTTTGTTTGTGGGCGATTGTCTATGTTGATTGCTTGTGTCATCACAGTTCTCATTTAGCTTCACGGTCGTTATTTGTTTATTGTTTTTGTATTCAGTGTTCAGTACTTTCTTGAATTAAATATCAAGATGAACACAAATGCGTTTCTGTCCACCTTTCCTTCAACAGAAGTAAACCGTGACAGAATCACCCACCACAACAGGACCAAGCGGCGTGGTAACGGGCAACAGCAACAGCGATGTCAGGATTTCGGGACATGGGAGCAGAATCTGGACTACACAACTTGGGAAGAGATAGACAGGTGGGCGGTCGACCCAGGGAGAGTGCCGGAGCCCGCCTGGGATTCGATGGAGCAGTGCGCGGAAGGTTACAGGAGAATGAGGTTGGCGAAGCGAACACGGCTGGCAAGGAAGCCCGAGAGGCAGCCCCAAAAATGTCTTGGGGGAGGCACACAGGAAGTATGGCGAAGCCAGGTAGGAAACCTGAGCCAACTTCCTGTGCTTACCGGAGGGCGAGAGAGACCGGGCAGGCACCGTGTTATGCTGTGGAGCGCACGGTGTCCCCAGTGCGGGTGCATAGCCCGGTGCGGTACATACCAGCTCCGCGTATCGGCCGGGCTAGAGTGGGCATCGAGCCAAGTGCCATGAAGCCAGCTCTACGCATCTGGTCTCCAGTGCGTCTCCTTGGGCCGGCTTACATGGCACCAGCCTTGCGCATGGTGTCCCCGGTTCGCCTGCATAGCCGAGTGCGGGCTATTCCACCTCGCCGCACTGGCAGGTCGACCGGGAGCATTCAACCAGGTAAGGTTGGGCAGGCTCGGTGCTCAAGAGCTCCAGTGCGCCTGCACGGTCCGGTCTATCCGGTACCACCTCCACGCATCAGCACTCCGGTGGCAGCTCCCCGCACTCGCCCTGAGGTGCGTGTCCTCGGCCCAGTACCACCAGTGCCGGCACCACGCATCAGGCCTATAGTGCGTCCTGCCGGTCCAGCGCTGCTAGAGCCTTCCTCCTCTCCAGCGCAGCCGGAGTCTCCCGCCTGTCCGGCGCTGCCAGAGCTCCCGCCCCTCAGTCCAGAGGCGCCAGAGCCCGTATTCCAGAGGCGCCAGAGCTCCTCAGTCCAGCGCTGTCAGAGCCTTCCTCTCCAACGTTGCCGGAGCTTCCCGTCAGCGCCATCAGAGTCGCCAGTCTGCCCAGCGCCATCTGAGCTACCCATCTGCCCAGCGCCATCAGAGTCACCAGTCTGCCCAGCGCCGCCAGTGCCGCCAGTCTGCCCAGCGCCGCCTGAGCCACCCGTCTGCTTAGCGCCGCCAGCGCCGCCAGTCTGCAAGGAGCCGCCAGTGCCGCCAGTCTGCAAGGAGCCGCCAGTGCCGCCAGTCTGCAAGGAGCCGCCAGTGCCGCTAGTCAGCCAGGAGCCGCCAGTGCCGCCAGTCAGCCAGGAGCCGCCAGTGCCGCCAGTCAGCCAGGAGCCGCCAGTGCCGCCAGTCAGCCAGGAGCCGCCAGTGCCGCCAGTCAGCCAGGAGTCACCAGAGCCGCCAGTCAGCCAGGAGCCGCCAGAGCCCCTCAGCCCAGAGGCGCCCGAGCCCCTCAGCCCAGAGGCGATGACCTTCTGTCCAAAGCCCCTGCCCCTCTGTCCAGAGCCCCTGCCCCTCTGTCCAGAGCCCCTGCCCCTCTGTCCAGAGCTTCCACCCCTCTGTCCAGAGCTTCCGCCCCCCCTGTCCAGAGCCTCCGCCCCTCTGTCCAGAGCTTCTGCCCCTCTGTTCCGAGCTGCTCCTCTGTCCAGTGGTGTCATTTAGAAGGGTCGCCGTGGTTAGGAAGCCACGGAGGCGGACAATTAGGCGGACCAAGACTATGGTGAAGTGGGGTCCACGTCCCGCGCCAGAGCCGCCACCGCGGACAGACGCCCACCCAGACCCTCCCCTATAGGTTAAGGTTTTGCGGCCGGAGTCCGCACCTTTGGGGGGGGATACTGTCACGTTCTGACCTTTATTTCCTTCGTTTTTGTATTTATTTAGTATGGTCAGGGCGTGAGTTGGGTGGGCAGTCTATGTTTGTTTTTCTATGATTTGGGGATTTGTATGTTTCGGCCTAGTATGGTTCTCAATCAGAGGCAGGTGTCGTTAGTTGTCTCTGATTGAGAATCATACTTAGGTAGCCTGGGTTGCACTGTTTGTTTGTGGGCGATTGTCTATGTTGATTGCTTGTGTCATCACAGTTCTCATTTAGCTTCACGGTCGTTATTTGTTTATTGTTTTTGTATTCAGTGTTCAGTACTTTCTTGAATTAAATATCAAGATGAACACAAATGCGTTTCTGTCCACCTTTCCTTCAACAGAAGTAAACCGTGACAGAATCACCCACCACAACAGGACCAAGCGGCGTGGTAACGGGCAACAGCAACAGCGATGTCAGGATTTCGGGACATGGGAGCAGAATCTGGACTACACAACTTGGGAAGAGATAGACAGGTGGGCGGTCGACCCAGGGAGAGTGCCGGAGCCCGCCTGGGATTCGATGGAGCAGTGCGCGGAAGGTTACAGGAGAATGAGGTTGGCGAAGCGAACACGGCTGGCAAGGAAGCCCGAGAGGCAGCCCCAAAAATGTCTTGGGGGAGGCACACAGGAAGTATGGCGAAGCCAGGTAGGAAACCTGAGCCAACTTCCTGTGCTTACCGGAGGGCGAGAGAGACCGGGCAGGCACCGTGTTATGCTGTGGAGCGCACGGTGTCCCCAGTGCGGGTGCATAGCCCGGTGCGGTACATACCAGCTCCGCGTATCGGCCGGGCTAGAGTGGGCATCGAGCCAAGTGCCATGAAGCCAGCTCTACGCATCTGGTCTCCAGTGCGTCTCCTTGGGCCGGCTTACATGGCACCAGCCTTGCGCATGGTGTCCCCGGTTCGCCTGCATAGCCGAGTGCGGGCTATTCCACCTCGCCGCACTGGCAGGTCGACCGGGAGCATTCAACCAGGTAAGGTTGGGCAGGCTCGGTGCTCAAGAGCTCCAGTGCGCCTGCACGGTCCGGTCTATCCGGTACCACCTCCACGCATCAGCACTCCGGTGGCAGCTCCCCGCACTCGCCCTGAGGTGCGTGTCCTCGGCCCAGTACCACCAGTGCCGGCACCACGCATCAGGCCTATAGTGCGTCCTGCCGGTCCAGCGCTGCTAGAGCCTTCCTCCTCTCCAGCGCAGCTGGAGTCTCCCGCCTGTCCGGCGCTGCCAGAGCTCCCGCCCCTCAGTCCAGAGGCGCCAGAGCCCCTCATTCCAGAGGCGCCAGAGCTCCTCAGTCCAGCGCTGCCAGAGCCTTCCTCTCCAACGTTGCCGGAGCTTCCCGTCAGCGCCATCAGAGTCGCCAGTCTGCCCAGCGCCATCTGAGCTACCCATCTGCCCAGCGCCATCAGAGTCACCAGTCTGCCCAGCGCCGCCAGTGCCGCCAGTCTGCCCAGCGCCGCCTGAGCCACCCGTCTGCTTAGCGCCGCCAGCGCCGCCAGTCTGCAAGGAGCCGCCAGTGCCGCCAGTCTGCAAGGAGCCGCCAGTGCCGCCAGTCTGCAAGGAGCCGCCAGTGCCGCTAGTCAGCCAGGAGCCGCCAGTCAGCCAGGAGCCGCCAGTGCCGCCAGTCAGCCAGGAGCCGCCAGTGCCGCCAGTCAGCCAGGAGCCGCCAGTGCCGCCAGTCAGCCAGGAGTCACCAGAGCCGCCAGTCAGCCAGGAGCCGCCAGAGCCCCTCAGCCCAGAGGCGCCAGAGCCCCTCAGCCCAGAGGCGATGACCTTCTGTCCAAAGCCCCTGCCCCTCTGTCCAGAGCCCCTGCCCCTCTGTCCAGAGCCCCTGCCCCTCTGTCCAGAGCTTCCACCCCTCTGTCCAGAGCTTCCGCCCCCCCTGTCCAGAGCCTCCGCCCCTCTGTCCAGAGCTTCTGCCCCTCTGTTCCGAGCTGCTCCTCTGTCCAGTGGTGTCATTTAGAAGGGTCGCCGTGGTTAGGAAGCCACGGAGGCGGACAATTAGGCGGACCAAGACTATGGTGAAGTGGGGTCCACGTCCCGCGCCAGAGCCGCCACCGCGGACAGACGCCCACCCAGACCCTCCCCTATAGGTTAAGGTTTTGCGGCCGGAGTCCGCACCTTTGGGGGGGGATACTGTCACGTTCTGACCTTTATTTCCTTCGTTTTTGTATTTATTTAGTATGGTCAGGGCGTGAGTTGGGTGGGCAGTCTATGTTTGTTTTTCTATGATTTGGGGATTTGTATGTTTCGGCCTAGTATGGTTCTCAATCAGAGGCAGGTGTCGTTAGTTGTCTCTGATTGAGAATCATACTTAGGTAGCCTGGGTTGCACTGTTTGTTTGTGGGCGATTGTCTATGTTGATTGCTTGTGTCATCACAGTTCTCATTTAGCTTCACGGTCGTTATTTGTTTATTGTTTTTGTATTCAGTGTTCAGTACTTTCTTGAATTAAATATCAAGATGAACACAAACCATGCCGCGTTTTGGTCCGTCTTTCCTTCAACAGAAGTAAACCGTGACAGTATAGTTATTGTTCATTTCTTTGAAATATTGTTGATAAAATATAATTTACTGCCCTTTCTTGTCCCTTTTAGGAACCCATGCTGAATTTAACTTGAAAATAAAACAATGGTGCCTCTAAAAATCATGACCCTGTGTGTGTGTGTGTGTGTGTGTGTGTGTGTGTGTGCGTGCGTGCGTGTGTGTGTGTTTGTGCGTGTGTGTGTTATTGTGTAGAGCTATTTGAACTGCAAATCTACTTTAGTGTGACTGTGTGTGCATGCGTCTATGTTAGAGCGCTGTAAGGGTGTGCATATGTCTTCAGGAGATGTATGTGTTTGAAAACGGCTGAGGTGTGAATGACGGGGTCTAGTCTGTGTGTTTCGCAGGGCACTCCCTTAGCATTCAGCTCTGCCTCTGTAAGGGCTCAATCTCTTTGCCCATCTGGCCTTGGGGGTGTGAGATGTGCTGTGACAGCGGGAGTGATGCAGGTGGCACGTGAACCAGGCCGGCTCATCCTCAACTCTCTCAATATCCCCCCTCTCCTCCCTGGTGGCTGGGCCCTCCTAGGGCTAAGTGACTGCTGGAGAGCATGCCTTATTAATGGCCCCTGGTATGATGCTCTGGCCCAGCGGTTGATAAGCAATCCAACATACATAGACAGACACACACAGTGATAAACTCACACACACACACACACACCATTCTCATTCCCCCCCACACACTTTCGGCTTGAGGAGCGGACCATCCAGCGTGTCCTGACCCAGCAGGGGAGGATTGCCTTCTCACACACACTCTTTTCTTAAGACTGCACACACAGAGGGAGGGAATCGATTAAAGGCCATTACACTTCTGTGTGGTTGGGGGGATGATAGGGAGGTGGATGATTTGTGTGTAAGGACCAAGCATGGCTCTGATTTATGTAGTAGACCTCAAGCTCAAGGACGGACCCAGCAAGAGGGGCTTAAAAACACTCATACCCCTGAACCATCCCAGGGTCAACCCTGAGACACAAACACATGCACGCACAAACAGCAGGATGATTAAGAAGGGTATTGATCAGTGCGCTGGGCTCCCTTTAGGCTGTGTGTGTGCATCCGTAAGGATGGCAGACATGATCTAAACTCACAAGCAGCATCACTGACAGGCAGGAGATGACACACAGTGCTCACACAAACCAACAACGCTCACACGGGAAGATGGGTATCGACCGGTGGAGTCTTGGGGACGAGGAGAAGAATGCCCAATTGCTGTTGAGCACATTGAGGGGGCCAAGTCAGGCTTGTGTTATTGCTTTGTTATTGTGTTATTGTTAGGCCTCCTACTGTGGAATGACGCTGATCTCCTTGTGGTTCATCTAACACTGGGGGCTGAGGGAAGCTGATCCTGGATCTGTGGTAACTACAATTACAAACAATGTGTTGTCTGCAAGCACAAACAGATATAATATTTGACTAAAACCTAATCATGTCAAACCTTGCTTACATTTCTCACATAATATCTCACTATTATGCATGGGAATATTTTGGTCAAACAGATTTCCAAAATTAAAATCACTTGGAGCTGATTTGCTGGTGTTTTTACAGTCTTTTATGCACAACAATATTTTTTCCTCAGACAACTTTGGGGACCTAATAAAATCACCACCAGTTGGGGAACCCTGCTATAGAGTTAATCCAAGGCCATGACTCTGTCTGAACATCCTGCATTATTCATTGACTTGATACTATAATCCATCGCAGCTCTGCATTGCTTCTATTGACGCGCCTATTGAGATGGGTGGGATGCTAAGATAAACTGTCCACCACCCAGAGGAATATGTATAATTCCTCCAATCATTCCTCCAATTCATTTCAAATTAAAAATGTTTCCTGGTCAGGTCATGTCAAGGAAAAAGTCAGGGCACTAAAATTACCAATTCAAAACCAAGTGCTCCAGTCAATTCAAATTCAATAGGATCAAATAATCAAACCAAGAATCTTCCATTCTCCATACATTCATTCAAACTGACATTCTCACATCACCTATACATTCACACACCTCTAACCTATGGCAATAACTGAAAGCTAAGGAGAGAGGAACATTGCTGTTTTCTGTATCTCCACACACCCATATTTTCCCCAGAGAAATAAACTGTTTTCAACCAGTAAGTCCAATACACTATGAGAATGTTATATTTTCAATGGTTATGGCCAGGGATGTGGGCGGCAGGCACAGCAATATGCAGGAGGCTGAAAATGCATTGGCTGATAAATGGAATGTAAAGATGAAGATGGCAGCCAGGGAAAAAGCAGGAAAATGCCATTTCATCAACGACATCATTCACAGAGATATGTCAGTCATTTCCAACAGGTCAAGGGAAGGAAAGAGTAGGCTAGTTCAATCACCAGTTTTCATAACATTTACATTTTAGTCATTTAGCAGAGCTTTTTACAGTTAGTGCATTCATTTTAAGATAGCTAGGTGAAACAGCCACATACCTTAGTCATAGTAAATACAATTTTCCTCAATAAAGAAGCTATCAGCAAAGTCAGTGCTAGATGGATCAAGTCAAGTGTGAGTTAGTTCACAAAATGCAAGGGTGTTAGGAAATGGGGGAGGCTGTGGGATTATTTAAGATAGTCTTTGAAAAGGTAGGGTTCCAGATGTTTTCGGGAAGATGGGCAGGGACTCTGCTGTCCTAGCATCAGTGGGGAGCTCATTGAACCATTGGGGTACCAGGACAGCTGATTCTTGACCATTTAATGGCAGGCATCATCTGTTATGAAATTATTGTGGTTCTCACAAATTACATGTCTCACATATTCCCAACTCGATTGTACCTTGACTCATTCTACTGTTCACTTGGATTAGAGTTTGTAGTTGCTGATTTCTCATGCCTGGGTATTAGCAAATAAAGATTTATTTTGGAGGGCATTCTGCCACCTGAAGAAGTAATAAATACCAATATTGATTATTTCATCAGGACCCACTGTGATTTATACCCTCCTCATTAATTACATATTGATTTATTACACAAATTGTGGGCTTGATAATCTATGGGTTTTGGATATAGTGTATTTGTTACCAGCTTGTCACTGAGCTCTGATTCCTGTTAGGGACTAAATATTAAAGCGCTGCTATTTTATTTTCTTGTCTGTGATGAAGCCTGTTTATTTGCAGGAGACCGTTAGTGGTTCTGAAGGCCTTTTGATTCAAATGAGCTTGGGTTCTTCAGTGTGCTGAAGTCAGGCCTTGCCCTGTTCTCTGAGCTGCTATGAGGGCAGGAGTCTGGCACTATGAGGAGAGCAAAAACAAGCTAACATGAAAACAAACAAACACACACACCACACAAACACAGAAAGGGCTAGTCTTGTAAATGAAGCTTGACACAAACAGATGTTTTTTTTTAAGAGAGGCCTCATAGAGAATGGTACAGAAAGAGAGAGAGAGGGTGAAAGAGCAAGCGAGAAAGAGATAGATATAGAGAATGAGAGAGAGAGAGAGAGAGAAAGAGAGAGAGAGAGAGAGAGAGAGAGAGAGAGAGAGAGAGAGAGAGAGAGAGTACAGCCGTCAAGCCCTATCAGCAGAAACAAAACAAATCCTCACCAGAATCTGGAGAACGTTTGATGGGAGCTGACTTTTCACGCGTTACTTTGCTTGATTTATGTTTTCTCACAGCCGCTTTAAGAGTGTGGTGAGGGGGGGAGTAAGGACAGAGATTAGCTTTTTTTTACGTGAGAGAGAGAATTAGTGCTGTCGACACACACCGGGAAAATAGAGCAGTGAATTAAAATCCAACATATCCACAAGAGAACTTAATTAAGTTATGAGGGGTATTAAAATGCCCATGAAGACAGCCAATGCTTCCTAGAGACTAGCTTGCACAGCATGATAACGGACAGCCCCACTCTGCTAACTAGGCTACTGTTACCACTGACTGGCTGCTATGTCAGTTCATGAAATGCTTCTTAGAGGATACTTAGTATGCTAGCATGATAGCAGACAGCCCCAATCTGCAAGCTAGCTACAGTAGGCTACTATTACCACTGACTAACTTCTATGTCATTATCTAAACACAGTTCCTGGCAGAGAAACAGCATAAACGATGGGAGGCTGTCATCTCTGGCTGGTATGATGTTGTGATTGTTGTGTGTATAAATCACTGATGCAGGACAGCTTTCTCTTTGGACTTATCTCCTTTCCTCTCCCCTCGCCGTTAGAGAACATTACTTTGACATTGGGATGACTGAATGTTTGTCCTCATTGTAGACACTTTGTCATTAGCAGTCATGTCACCAATGTAGGCACAGCTTGGAACACTTACATTTAGGTAAACCCCGGTTATTTCAGATAATAGCACTAGTCCATGGGACAATGTTAGAGAAATGCTTATTGTAGTGATTAGAGTGTTATGGAACTATGAGCATAATGCTAATATTAGCATTTGACCTAAAGCAAGCTTTGAGGTTGTTAATTAAATGCTAATGATAGTGTTTCTGATATAAAGAGCTTTCTTATAATGAGAGTAAAGAGACACACAACACTATAAATTGAACAAGAACTATGCATGGGAAGGATGCAGGGTGCTGTACTTGACTAACCTCTGATTAAATGTACTCTTTCAAGTCTGTTAACGAAACTGACGGTTTCTCTCTCCCTCCCTGCTCGCTCTCTCACACATCTCTCTCTCCCTCCCTGCTCGCTCTCTCTCTCTATCTCTCTCTCCCTCCCTGCTCGCTCTCTCACACGTCTCTCTCGCATGCAAATGTTTTTCTCTCGCTCTTCCTCTCGCCCTATCTCTCTCTCCCTCCCTCCCTCTGCATGTTCACTGTTTAGTGTGCGGTCCGTAGTCCTGAATTCCTTTCTAATTTCTTTATATTACTTACACTCCCCCTCTCCTGCCAGAAAGACAATGAAGAGGGTGACTGTGTGGAGAGGCACAGAGGCAAAGGACCAACGGGTCTATGGGTGAGTGAGGACAGGTGGCACTTTATATCCAGAGTAGCGGTGATGATTTACACCTCGTGGTTTCCCCTGCCAAGACAGACAGCTCCCATTATTATCTGACTGTAATCATGTTTTCTCTCCATCTTCAATCTCCTGTTCTCAGAGTGTAATATCCACTGGGTTCACATGTCTACTTGTAAGATGTAAGCCAGGGATGAGTCATAAAGTAATAATGGATGGGCCATGCACTTGGAACTAAAGCTGTCAACATGCTGTGTTTGTGTATATATGTGTGTGTGTGATGAGGAAAGTTAATAAGAGTAGAAAAACGTAGGCTGACCATGTCTCTCTCAGTGTATGGGCATTGGCACAAACATAATGGGACCCCAGCCGTTACAGACAGAATCACACCTGGCTCCCACTACTACTTGACAAGACTCAAGATGTTCTCAAATGTTTTCCACAGAGATCCATATTTACTGTCCTCACTAGCTAATAAAAGGATTGAACTAAAGTCTATGCTTTCCTTTGTTACATCACAGACCCTGGTAGCAGCTACAGAAGCAGGAGAAGCTAATTTTCGGACAAAAGGGGAAATATCAGACCTATTAGAATGGAGCCAGCCAAAGGTTAAAGACACAGTAGAAGTCTACGTGTTGCTGTCATGGGCTGAATACATAAATGTTTGTGGGGGTGAAGTGCTTTCTCACCAATTACCATAATAAGAGCTTAGAAGGTATTTGATTTCCACATAACCCATAACCCGCCACAATCTGCAGTTTGGAAAATGTACAAAAAATCTGCCTCCAGCGTATATATTTATTTTCATGGTGTAAAAACTCAAATCTACAGCAACACTGAAAGCCAAACAGTTGCAAACAATTTAGCATAAATAAATATGCATTATTGTAATACATTTGGTTGTCTAGAGTCACTTGCTGATGTACAGTATCCATTCGCTTTTTAAAAGGATTATCCTGTGTCCAAACTCAATTACCTTCTCAATCATGGAAAGTACCGAAAGCTCTATTAGCCAAATTACAGCCAATTAAGAAGTGCAAGCTTAGTGTTAAAACAAAGCAGAGAGGTTTGGGCTTTCAACATGGAATTTCAGCTTGTTCACCTCACTACTCAGACACACCACTTTCAAAATGGCCTCCTAGCTTCACAGCCAACACAAAATGATCATATCATTAAAAGGTAAAAAATTCCTATTATTTACGCCTGTAAGAGCAATTTGACTTTCCTCTGCTTTTTCCAGACGCAGGCAGTAGACTGAGACAAAGACATCAAAGCATTAGAGCGGGGGGAAATCGATGATATGAGTGTTTAGAATTGCAAAGATAGGTAAAAAACACTAGGTACAGCAGGTGTCAGGCTTGGAGAGACGAGAGACAAAGCCTCCTGCAGAGTGCAGTCAGCTATGTGAGGTAAAGCTGCACACACACACACACACACACACACACACACTCTTTTTGGTTCCTCTGGGGCTCCACTCACCATGGCCAGTGGCACAATGCCACCCAGGTCCTGTGGTGCCAGGCGGATGAGGGTTTGGACCTCGTCAGTGAGGGAGCGAGTTAGAGGGTACTCCACCTGCCACGTCACCACCCGGCTGCCCTGCGGGTCCAGCAGCCCGTTCACCTCCAGATCCACCTGGAGGACCTTCTGGTAGCCCGTCTCTGGCCTGGGGGAGAAGGGAGAAGAGGTAAACAGAGGTGTTTTTTATTTGTCTGCCAAGTGATCTTTGGTGTTTAGAAAAGGTGTTATGATGCATTGGCATTATTATCATCAGTGAGACAAAAAGAGATGCTAATATAGAATGGAAAAGGTGCCACATAGACAAGTATTTAAAAAAAAAAAAAGAGCTGTTACATGTATCTAATGAAAACCCAACCAGAGTTTAGTTCAATTCTGCCACACACTCCCCCAGAAGCATGAGGGAGATAAAAGCAATTGACTTTTGATCCTCCTTGGCAAAGCATAACACTGACTCTCCACTGATTGTGATGCAAACAAAGACGCGGAAAAACAATGAATACAAAAATCCTAAACGTATTTCATTTGCTGAGCCTTCTATTTGATCAGGCTGCATGACTGTCTGTCACCTGGCATTCTTTATCTAGATAAAACTAGATACAAAACATCCCTGGCAAACAAACAAAGGTGCATTTGGAATCCTAAAACTACAACTTGCGCCAGGGTCCTGAAACTTGCTGTCAATGCCAAGTATTACTTAGAAACAAACCCTCTTGTGTAACTGTTGATGCTTTTGTTAAGTGGAGTATGATATGCCTCTTAGTGTTCAAGGAAAGTGCTCACTGACACAGATAGGCATTACACAATCTACAGGAGAATGAGTTGGTTGGAAACTGATGGCTGTATTGTATTGTACTGGGTTGCCCCCCCCCCTAGCCAACGAGCTTCAACACCTGCACTGATTGCTGTTTAGGGTTTTAGGCTGGGTTTCTGTACAGCACTTTGAGATATCAGCTGATGTACGAAGGGCTATATAAATACATTTGATTTGATTTGATATTGTACCAGCTAAGTTGTGTCCTTATTGTCATATTGTGCAACAGGAGCAATGCCACAATCCACAAGGCGAGAACACTGAGATCCAAGGTCTTGGAGCCGAACATTCTAGCAGAGTATATTTTCCATTTGAGACTCCCAGAAGCTGTTCTAGTTAAGCATTTCAGTTACACACACACTTCAAGGACTGGTCGTGAGATCAATGTGTACTGAGAGCTTATGGTTGCAGAGTTTTGGAGGACAGACTGCAACATATGCGGGAACAGCACTGCAAAAATATTTTCTTGGGCAAGACAGAAAAGCTCAATCATAAAAAGATACTGTGTACTTCTATTCTGTTCAAATCCATTTTGACACACACACTCTCCCCATGCAGCGTCCAGCAGAGGGCAGTATGTGAACTGGTGGCTGGAATTGCCATAGCATGTGTTGAGGATTATAAATGGCTGCAGTCTGCTGGCCAGAGAGGTCAAGCCTGCTTCCCTCTGTGTCTCATTATAAACATAACCATACTTTGCCCTTTCAATGCATCCGGAGAGAGGTAGCAACATTTCCATAGAACACTAGTCTAACTGAACAAAGCACAGAGTCAGCTACCAGCTGCTTTTTCTGCTGCTGCTTCTTCAAGATGCATGCCTGAGACAAACACTGAAAACAATAGAATAAGTGACACAATAGTGTAGTTACTGTGTTTATTTAATTAGACAAGTCAGTTAAGAACAAATTCTTCTTTACAATGACTGCCTAACCCGGCCAAACCTAATGACGGTGGGCCAATTGTGCACCGCCCTTTGGGACTCCCAATCACAGCTGGTTGTGATACAGCCTGGTATTGAACCAAGGTCTGTAGTGCCATCTCAAGCACTGCAATGCAGTGCCTTAGACCAGTGTGCCACTCCGGAGACCCTGAGTTTGAGAGTGATGTGTCAAGAGGCTTTTCCTGGATCGTCGGGCTGTATCGACCTGTGTGTCAACGAGCTAACAGCAGTCAAGAATATACACATGCATTGATGAATATACACACACGCTTACATATCCAGGTCACCTATGATACATGTCAGTATTTGACGTCCGTCCATGTCTGAGGACATTGGGTGATGACTTGGGAACTGGAGAAACAGTGAGCGCTATTAAATACAAGTAGGTTTCAGTTTTGCTAGGGCATTGTGGACAGGGATGGAGGATGGGTGTTTGCATCGGCCACCAGTGCCAAAAGCAGTATGTTTGAATCTAGCAATAAAAAGTAGCTTTTGAGATTTTTGTTTTAAGCCTATCCCAAACCTTATCCCTTACCTTAACCATTCAGAGCTAATAATGAACCTTACAATTTCAGAGTTAATGCCTAAACTTAACCCTGAGCTTAAACATTTTGAGTTTTGGTGGCAAAGGGTGCATGTTCGAATCCAACGATAGAAAGTTGTTTTTGATATTTTTGTTTTAAGCCTATCACAAACCTTAACCCTTACCTTAACCATTCAGAGTTAATACTTAACCTTAAGATTTTGGAGTTAATGCCTTAGCTGTAAAATTTGGAGTTTATACCTAAACTTAACCTTAAACACTTAGAAATTTGACGTTTGGAATAACTTCGAAATTTGACGTTTGAGAAACATGGATGAACGTCTAATTCTGACGTGAGACTGTGAGAGCTAGTTGCCCTTAAAAAAGCATGCGTGCAAAAACGTATACACACAATAACTCATTTTTCAGCTTAGTGAGATTCTTCTCTATCAGAGAGCTGTGGTGACAAAGGACTCCAGGAAGGAACGAAAGTATGACAGATTGAAATTACAGCCCTTCAAAAATTAAATAGTAAGATGGAATCTACTCAACAGGAAGGGCCTGGGTAGCAGCGGTGTGTGTTCTTTAAGCCTAACACCTTTATGAATGGGGCTGAGAAAACACAGGGAAAAAAAACTATTTTCCTTGGAGACTCTAGGAGGATTCTTTCTGGCGAGCAGATTTTTGGTTAGCAGTGACAACAATGATACATCAAAGAACAGAGTCAATTCCAACACAAAGCCGCCAAGCTGTGAAGCAGACTGTTTGTTCCGTGCCGCTGCGTACCTGTTTGGATTGTGAGTGTGTATGTGTGTTTGTGGTGGGGAGGAATTAAACAGGGCCTTTGAAGTAGAGGCAGATGAGATGTAGCTAGGCAGGCATGAGCGCTAATCATTGGAGGAATCTCAATTCCAATAGGTCAAAGGTAAGGGCTGGTGCTCTGTGGTGAGCTGGAAGTTGGCTGAGGCCAAGACTCAGCAGGACAGTGGCAAAGATAGAGTGCTTCTGTCTGGGGCAGTTCTGGAAGGTTCAGCCCCCCCACTGGGGGAGCAGGGAACTCAATCAGAGAGCCAGCATGGGGGCCAAGACCTGGAGCTTTACAGGATGGAAGTGGGCAGTTGAAACATGCGCACACACTCACACGTGCATGCACACACATACACATACACACACACACACAAACACACACGCACACCCATAAGGATCATATCACCTCCACCTTACCTGTCACCCTAGACCCACTTGAATTTGCTTACCACCCCAATAGGTCCACAGACTATGCAATCGCCATCACACTAATCACTGCCCTATCCCATCTGGACAAGGAACACCTATGTAAGAATGCTGTTCATCGACCATAGCTCAGCATTCAACACCATAGTAAACTCCGAGCTCATCATTCAGCTCAAGGCCCCCGGGTCTAAACCCCACCCTGTGCAATTGTACTTCCCGATCGGGCCGCCCCCAGGTGGTGAAGATAGGAAACTTTGCTGATAATCAACACTGTGGCACCACAAGGGTGCGAACGCAGCCCCCTCCTGTACTCCCTATTTACCCATGACTGCTTAGCCATGCATGCCTCAAACTCAATCATCAAGTTTGCAGATGACACAACAGTAGTAGGCTTGATTACCAACAACAACTTGATAGACTACAGAGAGGGCTCTGGGAGTGTGGTGTCAGGAAAATAACCTCTCACTCAACGTCAGCAAAACAAAGGAGATGGTCGTGGACTTCAGGAAACAGCAGAGGGAGCACCCCCCTATTCACATCGATGGGACAGCAGTGGAGAACGAGGAAAGATTTAAGTTCCTCAGCGTACATATCACTGGCAAACTGAAATGTTCCACCCACACAAATAGTGTGGTGAAGAAAGCGCAACAGCGCCTCTTCAATCTCAGGAGGCTGAAGAAATTTGGCTTGTCACCTAAAACCTTCACAAACTTTTAAAGATGCACAATTGAGAGCATCCTGTCGGGCTGCATCACCGCCTGAAATGGAAACCGCACCCCCCACAACCGCAGGGCTCTCCAGGGGGTGGTGCGGTCTGCACAGCGCATCACCAGGGGCAAACTACCTGCCCTCCAGGACACCTACAGCACCCTATGTCACAAGAATGCCAAAAAGATCATCAATCAAGGACAACAACCACCCAAGCCGCTGCCTGTTCACCCCACTACCATCCAGAAGGCGAGGTCAGTACATGTGCATCAAAGCTTGGACAGAGAGAGTGAAAAACAGCTTCTATCTCAGTTCATCAGACTGTGAAATGGCCATCACTAGCACAGAGAGGCTGCTGCCTACATACACAGACTTGAAATCATTGGCCACTTTAATAATAAATGGAACAGTAGTCACTTTAATAATGTCCCTTTAATAATGTTTACATATCTTGCATTACGCATCTCATATGTATATACTGTATTCTATACTATCTACTGTATCTTAGTCTATGCCTCTCTGATATTGCTCATCCATATATTTATATATTCTTAATTCCATTCCTTCACTTAGATTTGTGTGTATTAGTTATTTGTTGTGAAATTGTTACATTTTACTTATTAGATATTGCTGCACTGTCGGAACTAGAAGCTCAAGCGTGTTGTTACATCCGCAATAAAATAAAACCAATGCAATGTGATTTGATTTGATTTGAAACCAACATAATCCCACAGGCTGCAGAGGGCAGAAGGAGGAAATATCAAATATTGGAGAAAAGGCCGTTTGAAATATTACCAGATACTGATCATCTTTAATGAAGAGGATGGGACTGGAACTGCATCTTGTATGTATGCGATGTGTGCTTGAGTGAACATATATTGAATGTGTGTGCATGCATATGGATCCGAGGGTGTAGTGGTAGTTACTGCTCCCAGAAGAAGACAAAGTAGCAGGGTACAGGAAGTGACACGGCGGGGCCAGGATGTTATTTACTCAATGCTTTCAAATGAAGTACAGTATAGCAATAAGGTCATTGTTGAGTAATACACCCAACATCACTGCATGTCTGCCCTGTCAGAGTGTTTGCTGTGATCTCCCTCCACTTGTGTCAAAAAAACTGAGTCCTAACAGCAATGTGGTTCAGAGAAAGGACTGGGTTACATTCCCTGCTCCTCTGATCTTCTCATCCAGTACATGTTCTATGTGTGTTTAATATTGTCATATTGTAATATGTAAATGTAAAATTGAATCAGTTTGCAGCCTAGGTGAAGAGGAAGCCTATTAGAGAGTCAGAATTTATCCAGAGCAAGGTCCTACAAAAGGCAATGAATTAATACTTAAACTATTCATTACTCCCCAGCATATTTACTCTGACACTGAACTTAAATTCTCAGTAGTTCTCAGCCATGACAACACTAATACCATAGAGGAGTGTTGTTGTTAGAAAGAGTCACTGTTTAAATGTTACCAGACATCACATGAATATGGACACCAAAGCCGGAAGGAAGCCAATACCCATCAGGCTATTGGTTGAAGGTGTAATGGGAGAGCCAATGAGCTGTGGGCTATGGAGGGTCCGAAGAGGGTCCGCAATGACATCAATCAACCCCAGAACACCAACAAGCCAATCCAGTTGTATCTCCAGTGCCTGTTGGTGACTCGGCTATGAACAACTGTGAGACTCTAGTGAGACTCCAGTGAGAGTGTAAAGAGACTCCAGTGAGAGTGTGGTGAGACTCCAGTGAGACTCCAGTGAGAGTGTGGTGAGACTCCAGTGAGACTCCAGTGAGAGTGTGGTGAGACACCAGTGAGACTCCAGTGAGACTCCAGTGAGAGTGTGGTGAGACTCCAGTGAGAATCCAGTGAGAGTGTGGTGAGACTCCAGTGAGACTCCAGTGAGAGTGTAGTGAGACTCATGAGACTTGCCCTCAGGTCTGCTACAGTAATATGGGAAAACACAAGGGTCTAATTAGTATGCCAATGTTTCATGTTGTATGTCTATATATGCATGATGTATGTACCTACCTTCTCATTTGCCGGGCTCGTCCAGCATAATTGCCCCTTGTGGAATAAAGTAAGTATTTAGAATTTAGTTAAATTGAGGGTAATGGATATAAAGTGACGCCGCAGCAGCCAGTCTGTGTCCCTCTCAGGAGAGTGTTCATGCCACATTACTGTCCATAATTATGTTCAGGCATGTTCCCAGTGAGCTGGACAGACTGGGAGTAGAGAACTCCATGATGGGGCTAGGCCAGGGCAGGGCAGCTGATGAGCTATGGCTGTCCTTGAGCAGATAGATAGAGATTAGTGGAGCATGTACTACAGTAAGCCAAGCCAGATCATGGCTGCATTATAAAATGCCAAGGACACCTGTCTTAGTGAATGACTGGTATACACCACTACAGACGGTGTTGATGTAATTTATATACAAGTGAACAAAAGGCAAAGTGCTCAATCATGTCAGAAAGCAAAACCAAACACTGACAAGCTGTGTATCCCATAGCCATCTGTAATCATACAACACCCAGAGCACCCTTAGAGCAGCACCTGTCACCCATAAAAAGTAAGACATCATATATCCTCCTTAATGCTACCCTAAAGAGACAATAATGCAAGGTCATTATAGTAAATTAAAACTACACTGAAACTATTAACATCAACTCCAAAACTAACTCAAATTAAATTCATTATGTTCCGTTTTATTTAGATTTAGTAAATGTTTTGGCAACATTTTTATGGGATTTTCAAGATCCTGAATCTGGTGGTTCACATTGAGATTTACTTTAATTTAAAGACTCAGAGAGTTGACATTGCCACGAGCAACACCACAGATATTGGTCGCATTCCCCTGCTGAGACATTACATGCATCAACCAATGGTTGCATACCACATCATCGACTGTGCAGTCGGTCACCAGGTTGCTATAAAATGTTGGTCGTGTTCCTCTGTTGATGCATGCCAGATCTTACAATGCCTAGATAGGTATCAGCTAACCACATCATATGGTATAGCAGTGTGGTGCCCGACTGCACAGTCAATGACGTGGCATGCAACCATGATGTGGTTAGCTGATACGCAAAATACTAGGGATGTAACGATTCACCGATACGCATCGGTCCACGGTTCAAATCTTTAAGATAAACTACATGACCAAAAGTATCTGGGCATCTGGTCGTCAAACATCTCATTCCATAATCATGGGCATTAACATGGAGTTGTTACCCCCTTTGTTTCTACAACAGCCTCCACTCTTCTGGGAAGACTTTCCACTAGATGTTGGAACAGTGCTGTGGGGACTTGCTTACTTTTAACCACAAGAGCATTGAGGTCGGCCACTGATGTTGGGCGATTAGGCATGGCGAAGGTGTTCAATGGGGTTGATGTCGGGGCATTTTACAGGACAGTCAAATTCTTCCACACTGATCTCGACAAACAATTTCTGTATGAACCTTGCTTTGTGCACAGGGCAATTGTCATGCTGAAACAGGAAAGGGCCTTAACCAAACTGTTGCCACAAAGTTGGAAGCACAGAATCATCTAGAATGTCATTGTATGCTGTAGCATTGAGATGTTCCTTCACTGGAGCTAAGCCCGAACCATGAAAAACAGCCCCAGATCATTATTCCTCCTCTACCAAACGTTACAGTTGGCAATATGCATTCGGGCAGGTAGCGTTCTCCTGGCATCGATCAAACCCAGATTAGTCCGTCGGACTGCTTGGCAAGCTGACCAACGAGAGGTTCACCTTCAGCATTCAAATGTTTGTATAATGGCTTGCGCAATATTAGGCTTTATTAGTTGAGTGACTAGGTTATTATCAAATGCGCCGTTGAAAATAATTTTTACTGGAATAAAGTAGCCTAAGCTATCGCCAGAGACACAACTCTCATCTGGCTATAACATACCTGCTGATCTTGGTTCAGGCTACATTAGTGTTTATTTGTTTATTTAACTTCTTATGGCTGCAGGGGCAGTATTGAGTTGCTTGGATGAAAGGTGCCCAGAAGTGCCCAGAGTAAATGGCCTGCTCCTCAGTCCCAGTTGCAAATATATGCATATTATTATTATTATTGGATAGAAAACACTCTGAAGTTTCTAAAACTGTTTGAATGATGTCTGTGAGTATAACAGAACTCATATGGCAGGGAAAAACCTGAGACAAAAATCCAAACAGGAAGGGAGAAATCTGAGGTTGGTCGATTTTCAACCCAGCCCCTATTGAATTCACAGTGGGATATGGATGCACTTCCTAGGGCTTCCACTAGATGTCAACCGTCTTTAGAAATTTGAATGAGGCTTCTACTGTGTTGTGGGGCTGAATTGGAGCTGAATGAGCCAGGTGTCTGGCAGAGAGCCCAGGGCTGGTCACGCGCAATTCACATGATAGCGACCTGCGTTCCATGGCTTCTCTACACACAAAGAAATGATCCGGTTTGAACTTTAATGAAGATTTATGATAACAACACCCTAAAGCTTGATTCTATACTTAGTTTGACAAGTTTCTTCGACCTGTAATATAACATTTTGAAGTTTTCGTCCGACGTTCGGATGGACCTGCATGAGCGTCTAGATTTGTGTACTAAATGCGTTAACAAAAGTAGCTACTTGGACATAAATAATGGACATTATCGAACAAATAAAGCATTTATTGTGGAACTGGGATTCCTGGGAGTGCATTCTGATGAAGATCATCAAAGGTAAGGGAATATTTATAATGTGATTTTAGATTTCTGTTGATTCCAACATGGCAGATAATTGTATTTATTTTCTGAGCGCCGTTCTCAGATTATTGCATGGTTTGCTTTTTCCGTAAAGTTATTTTGAAATCTGACACAGCGGTTGCATTAAGGAGAGGTATATCTATAATTCCATGTGTATAACTTGTATTTTCATCTACATTTATGATGAGTATTTCTGTTGAATTGTTGTGGCTATGCAAAATCACTGGATATTTTTGGAACTAGTGAACGTAACGCGCCAATGTAAACTCAGATTTGTTTATATAAATATGAACTTTATCAAACAAAACACACATGTATTGTGTAACATGAAGTCCTATGAGTGTCATCTGATGAAGATCATCAAAGGTTAGTGATTCATTTTATCTCTATTTGTGCTTTTTGTGACTCCTCTCTTTGGCTGGAAAAATGGCTGGGTTTTTCTGTGAGTTGGTGGTCACCTAACATAATCGTTTGTGGTACTTTCGCTGTAAAGCCTATTTTAAATTGGACACTGTGGTGGGATTAACAACAAGATGACCTTTAAAACGGTATAAGATCCATGTATGTTTGAGGAATTTTAATTATGAGAATTCTGTTGTTTTGAATTTGGCGCCCTGAACTTATATATCATCCCGTTAACGGGATTGCAGCCCTAAAAATTAACAAGCAGTGTATAAAGTATTTTTTTTACATATACAGGGTAAAGTTGACAATTTCATAACGAGGACAGCAATGACTTTTGCTACCCATGCAGTTGAAGCGGGAGGGGAATAAAAGTCCAACGTCCAAACAGTCTAAACCATTTGATTTGATTTGTGTGTATTAGGTAGTTGTTGGGGAATTGTTAGATTACCCCTTAACATCTGCTAACCATATGTATTTGACAAATATAATTCGATTTGATTTGATTTTGAGCCATGGGTGAAATCCAAAGTTGTGCAAATGTTTAAAGAAAAATAATAATACATTACTAACTCAAATACTTTGAATCTGCAAAAAAAGAAAAATTAATGTAACATTGCCCCCCATATCTCATAGTAGTGTAGTAGATTCACAGTTTCCTTTATGGCTCAGCTCAGATAGACATGTACATAATTGACACACACACCCAGCTCAGAGAGAAGTCAGCTAAGCCAGATCCAGCTCAGAGAGAAGTCAGCTCAGACAGATCGAGCTCAGAGAGAATTCAGCTCAGACAGATCCAGCTCAGAGAGAAGTCAGCTCAGACAGATCCAGCTCATGGAGAACCAGTTTATGAGATCGATCAGCAGCAGATTAGAATTTAGAATGGAAAATTAATGTGTTTATGCTACAAATGTTAGTGCATCGTATCACATTGAACTGAATTGTATCGATTCGTTCCTCTAATCAAACCGAATCGCACCAAATAATTTAAAACTAGAACGTATCATTCCTGTATCATATCAGAACCAATGTACTTAGATATGTATCGGATCATCTTGAAAGGAAAAGATGCACATCACTTTAAAATACCTATCCAGGTGTTGTAAGATCTGGCAGGCGTCAGCAATGTCTGAGCAGAGGATCGCGCCCCATGAGATGATTGCGAAGCAAGCCTTTGCTCTCACACAGTCACACCGTGTATCTGAGTATATGCACCGGTGCACTTCACTCTGCTACAATGTGGTAGCTACGGGAACAAAACAGCAGAGAGGTTTAGCCTCGCACTTCAACGCCCCTGGATGTTCAGGAAATTGACCTTCTACTACTGTTTACCTGGTGCATCTTCATCATCTCGCTGAGTCTGACTTTAAACCTAACCTAACCTATGACCTGACCAATTAACGTATGCAATACTGCCCCCCAAGTCAAGAAGTTAAATCCCCCAAAAACACAAAACTACGCAATATATAAATGACTCACTCCTACAGTAGCCTCTAACACTAAAACTAAAACTGAAACTAAATAAAATAAAAACTAAATATAAATGTTTTTATAAAACTTAAAACTAAAATAAAAGTAAATCAGATCTGAAAACCCAACTGAAACTAAACTGAATTTCAAATAGAAATCTAATAGAAATAAAAATGAATATTTAAAACACAAAACTATAATAACCTTGCAACAATTACATTTAAAAAAAACACAAACCTTGAACACAACCCTGGTTATTGTGCTTTTTCAATCTTGGCCGGTGAACATTACACATTCACAACACACTCATTCTCCGGCTGTAATGAAGTTGACTGATACTGAGGAGGAAGTTGTGCTGTGGACGTCAGATAGTATCCTAGCGCTGGAATCTGTAAAATATATGAACATTATTGTAAGTCGCTTTTGATAAAAGCATCTGCTAAATGGCATATATTATATTACATACAGTGAGGGAAAAAAAGTATTTGATCCCCTGCTGATTTTGTACGTTTGCCCACTGACAAAGAAATGATCAGTCTATAATTTTAATGGTAGGTTTATTTGAACAGTGAGAGACAGAATAACAACAACAAAATCCAGAAAAACGCATGTCAAAAATGTTATATATTGATTTGCATTTTAATGAGGGAAATAAGTATCTGACCCCCTCTCAATCAGAAAGATGAATGAGTGACGAATTTGTGGGCAAGGGCGGTCCATTTAAAAATGATTCCTTCCTCCCTGCAAGTGTATACTCGTCAGACGTCATGATACGTCATCAGAAGTGTCCACTTAATTTGAGGGCTGAGGGATAGGGTGTGTCTGGAAGTGTTTGGAATGCAGCCCGTGCTGTGAGGGGCACTGAGTTACAATCCCCAATCAGCATAATTAAGCAGGGGAATGCACACGCAAAATCACGTGCACTCACAAACACCGGGTGCGCATGCTAATGTCCACACGGGCACTACATGCAAATTGGCGCTCAAGTTTGAGAGAATAGAATCTCCAACAAAACAGTCACAACACAGCTCTTCTCTTCCACTTCTCCTCCACTAGGGGATCATGCATGTCAGCCACTCAGATGCTGGCTGCTATCTTTATTTTTAATGGAACCTAATACAATTTGGAGCTCTCTATGATTGAGAGGAGGAATTGATAAAAAGGGAACCGTGAGTTTAGTGACTCCTGCACCACCCAGAGGTGGAGCCCCCTCCCCGCTTCCCGTTTGCTAAGATGGAAGTTCGATCGGTAATTGTAGGAAGTCGTCCATGACATCGGAGGACTATTTAAAGGAACAACACACATGGTGTTACACACAACTCTATTCCCTGGCCAACACACATGATGCTGCACACAACTCAACTCTCTCCCCCAACCAACACAGTTACAGGGAAGTACTGGGATTTCACATTACTAAATCCCCAATATCGTCCTAATACTGTCCACACACGCATACACACACAGTCAGCAAAAGGGAGAGAGAGAGATTCTCGAAGACACTGGATAATTCCTGCTGGGATGTCTGTATGTTTGTACACCACTATAACAAGGACATGACAGCTAGTACACAGCCTACACAAAGAATACAAGCCATCAACAATACAAGACTGCTGTATACGTCTAGCGAGAGAGAGGGAGAACGGGCTGAAATGCCAGACGAGCTGTCTTTAACTTCAGATATTCTACTCACTTGTTTTTTTGCCCAACAGTTTGCCCACCTTTTGCGGAAATATGCTTTGAAAGTATAGAGAGCATTTATTTTTTCATCTCAATCAGCAATGATATTTTTTTCTCCACTACATCACTGAGTGAGACAATGTTTTTCCCCCCAGCTAACGGCAGAGTGGATGAAAAGTGAGCTCTGGGGCCTCCCGGGTGGTGCAGTGGTTAAGGGCGCTGTACTGCAGCGCCAGCTGTGCCATCAGAGTCCCTGGGTTCGCGCGCCCAGGCTCTGTCGTAACCGGCCGCGACCGGGAGGTCCATGGGGCAACGCACAATTGGCCTAGCATCGTCAGGGTTAGGGAGCGATTGGTCGGTAGGGATCTCCTTGTCTCATCGCGCACCAGCGACTCCTGTGGCTGGCCGGGCGCAGTGCGCGCTAGCCAAGGTTGCCAGATGCACGGTGTAGCCTCCGACACATTGGTGCGGCTGGCTTCTGGGTTGGATGCGCGCTGTGTTAAGAAGCAGTACGGCTGGTTGG
The DNA here is from genome assembly GCF_057628025.1 of Oncorhynchus mykiss. Taxonomy (NCBI): domain Eukaryota; kingdom Metazoa; phylum Chordata; class Actinopteri; order Salmoniformes; family Salmonidae; genus Oncorhynchus; species Oncorhynchus mykiss. The sequence goes on from NC_143026.1 coordinate 28,219,387, forward strand.
GTTGTGTATCGGAGGACGCATGACATTCAGCCTTCGTCTCTCCCGAGCCTGTACGGGAGTTGTAGCAATGAGACAAGATAGTAGCTACTACAACAATTGGATACCACGAAATTGGGGAGAAAAAATTCAAAAAAATAAATAAATGAAAAGTGAGCTCTGGACGGATGAATGAACAAGTGTATGAGAGGGATGAGTCTGTTCTTCTCTGTGTACCATGTTAACACACAATCAAACCATAGCACGTGCTAGAAGCATCATCCTTCTCTCCATCGTATCCATGATCTCATTACTGCTGTATACATAGCCCTGAAACAGCATGTACAATTTACCCCAATTTGATGGATTGTTCTCATGATATGGTAATACCGGCCCCGGGCCGCGCTACGGAAAGCAATCCTCCTCCAGTGCATTGTGACAGCTCCCCTTCGCTTTCTCCTCTCTTCAGTTTTTTTTCTTTCTCTCCTCACATGAGCGGCTAGAGTAGACAGTCAATGTGGTGTTCCTGGCACTGGAACCCTCCCTCACGTCCCCAGTGCATTAGATTAGCAGAAGCAGAAATTCATCATTCCCAATGTGCATTTGTTACCATGGGAAATAGGCATATGAAGCTGGCGAGTAATACGTTCTATATGAGGGCCTGTGTGTATTTTGGGATCTGTGCTGTGTCCATTTAGCCCAAGCTATACATATACACATGAAATCTCAATAAAGGATGTTTTCCTCTTTTCATTCCCAGTTACTGCATCTGCAGTTTATGAATGTGTTGATATTTACATCTATTCGGAATACCCAACAATATGTGGATATGGCAGAGATCGCTGTGTTGGAGAGTCATCCAGGGAAAGCCTCATTGACAGAGCAATGATGAGTGCAGATTGAATGGAGCAGGGGTTCGATATCCAGCCCTCTCTAGTTTATAAGGAGACCCTCAGACTTTCAGTGCCGAGGCCAATGCGCAAAGTTCAAGGCACACCGCCAAGGAAAACAGCTAATCAATGATGAGTTGAGGCCATTGGAGCCACATTTACTGCTCTGAATTAGAGCTGACGTCCCACAATGCAATCAGATTCCAATGATGACTGGCAGTGCTGTGCATCAGCCAGGCGGATGAATGCAGAGATGTTAATGACCAATAGGAGTGGATGTGGGAGTGCATGGAGAACCAGGCCACCATTAATTACTGTAACACTGTATCCTTAAGCAGGGTGACACCTCTGATCAGTTCTCAGGTGTAATCTTGGTATTTGGTCATCTCTCCGTAGCAATAGTCCACAGGCCCAGCCACTCTACACTACCAGCACCATGTCACACTGAATGCGGAAGGGAGATGAGGATGTTTAGGGGGTGTGGAGGAAGAGTTCAGTAAACGTATGAATATACAGTGCATTCGGAAAGTGTTCAGACCTCTTCCCTTTTTTCACATTTTGATACGTTACAGGGTTATTCTAAAATGTATTAAATAAAATACCTTATTTACATAAGTATTGAGCTCAGGTGCATCTTGTTTCCATTAATCATCCTTGAGATGTTTCTACAACTTGATTGGAGTCCACCTGTGGTAAATTCAATTGATTGGACCTGATTTGGAAAGGCACACACCAGTCTATATAAGGTCCACAGTTGACAGTGCATGTCAGAGCAAAAACCAAGCCATGATGTCGAAGGAATTGTCTGTAGAGCTCCAAGACAGGATTATGTCGAGGCACAGATCTGGGGAAGGGTACCAAAACATTTCTGCAGCATTGAAGAACACAGTGGTCTCCATCATTCATAAATGGAAGAAGTTTGGAACCACCAAGACTCTTCCTAGAGCTGGCTGCCCGACCAAACTGAGCTATTGGGGGAGAAGTGCATTGGTCAGGGAGGTGACCAAGAACCTGTCTGGAGGAAACCTGCCACTATCCCTACGGTGAAGCATGGTGGTGGCAGCATCATGCTGTGGGGATGTTTTTCAGTGGCAGGGACTGGGAAACTAGTCAGGATCGAGGTAAAGATGCAAAGTACAGAGATCAGTTTTACATTTTTTATATACATTTGCAAAAAATTCTAAAAATCTGTTTTTGCTTCATCGTTATGGGATATTGTCTGTAGATTGATGAGGGGAAAAATCATTTCATCAATTTTAGAATAAGGCTATAACATAACAAAGTGGAAAAAGTCAAGGGGTCTGGATACTTTCTGAATTAACTGTATTTCACAATCCTTTTAAACTATCATCCTTCCATTCCAATGCTTATCTGTGTGAGCGCTAATGCATGGGTGACACTCTACTTACTGATATTAAGAGGGATTTGCAAGGCAGGCGGAGGAGCGTTGCGATCGTTAGAAAGATCCCGGGCATCGATCACGCATTATTTAATTTGCGTGAGTGGCGTATGAATCCTGGTCGCTTCACGTGGGCTTCGCGTGGTTATGAAATCATAAAGGCCCCATAATGCAGGTGGCCTAAGCCGATGGGATCATCATTTTTTTTTTTAAACGCTGATTTATTTACGGGGACCTGTCATCAATAATGAAAATTCTCAAAATGGCCGTCCAAAGTGAATGTAATTAAATGTATTTAATCTCCCTCTGTGATTTATACTGCCAGCTCTTACTCAGAATCTCCCCTGCCTCTTCACCCCTCTCTCATATCATATCTAAGATATCACATTAAAGATGTAGGATCTTAATTTGAGCCAGTTTGCTACAGCAGGAAAATAATCATGCAGCAACAGGGAATGTGACTTATTATGTGGATTCTAATTAATGTAGAGTTGAAAAGGTACTCCCACTCAAAACCATGAATAGGAATAACCCAAGGAGGCAGAGAGGCAAAAATAATATACTTCATTTAATCCATGCTCAAAAGAATACAAAAAGTGAAAGTGCAAGGTACTATAAAAAGAATTAACAAAAATGGAGCATACATTTCAGCCTCATGCCTTAATTAAGACATGTCCTTAAGGAGACACACCTGCTATGCGTAAAAGGCGCAACAGGTGCAAACAGACAGTTGATTAGATACTGGTGAATAGTGAGTCAATGCATGTTAACAAGGAATATGTAGAACATGAGAAATTGTCGATTCTCAAATGTCACATAAAATGTAAAAGGACAATGGTCTGGGCTACATAACAATATCAGAAGCAATAGATATGAATGAAATACTCAAGTAGGCTAAAAAGGGGGGCATGGCGGGGGTTTACTGGTGCGTGTAGACACAATATTAAGAAACATGCAAGGTCCAATTACTCATTAAGCCCTGATTTCAGGTCATTTCTTCTGATGGCAATGCGGTGCTCATTGATGCGTATCTGTAGTTGTCTGTGTGTAATGCCAGTGTATTGCAAGACACATGGACAAGACAGTAGATAGATTACATTGCTACAGTAGATCCACAGGTGATTCATCTATTGATAGTGTATTCCTTATTTGTGACGAAAGATCTGAAGGTATTGTACATTTGAACACCTGTACAGGCAGGGAAGAAACCACAGGGATCATCCAGACATTCCTTAGGTGATTTCGATGAGTCATAAGTGTCTGCACGCACCAGTATTTCCCTGAGGCTGCGGGACCTGGAGTGAGTGAACAGGGGAAGAAACGCATCAGAGCACACATTGGGATGATACAATCAGGAGGTTTGCCTAAGAAGGCATCTTTGGACCTAACTGTCCTCGTCATTTACCTCAAACAGAATGAACTCACTAGTATTCAGACAGACATTGATGAACAAGAACAGAAACTGAAATCCTCCTTATCTGAAGCTGACATTAAGAAGATTTAAGGAGGATTTGAAGTCCCTAATGGAGGAATACCTACAAGAACTCAAAAAACTGAACATTCAAGGACACTGTCGACTACAGAGATGGTAAGGTCTATCTCTGGCTCACTAAAACCAAAAACCTCCCTATCTAAACGGCTCCCTTTTGGAGATGACGTTTTCAAACGTTTTCTGGCCTAGCCAGTCTCCAGTGTGTGAAAACATTGAAGACTTACAGAAAACGTTTGACCTCTGTCATTGCCAACAAAGGTTATATAACAAAGTATTGAGATAAACTTTTGTTATTGACCAAATACTTATTTTCTACCATAATTTGCAAATAAAAAAATTTAAAATCCTACAATGTGATTTTCTGGAGAAACAAAATATAATTTGGTCTGCCATAGTTGAAGTGAACCTATGATGAAAATTACAGGCCTCTCTCATCTTTTTAAGTTGGAGAACTTGCACAATTGGTGGCTGACTAAATACTTTTTTGCCCCACTGTATGCTAGTATTTTTTACTTATACAAACATGTCTTGTGTGACTTAGTCATAAATCTGAGCGTACAGATTTATGAGCTGTTTAGGTGGGACCCTCCTGTGTTTACAATCGGCAGGAATTTAGCTATGTGGGAATTGCAGGGAGGAACAGAGAATGGTGGCGATAGCTGATATCTTGATCTGCACAGATGAGCTAAATTACTTTTTACAACTTTGTTCCCCGGCCCTGTTTCCACACACCTGCTAAACTGCCACGTAGACAAGAGGTTGTACTTTCGATAAAAGCTGAAAGCCAACTCTGTTCTTTGGGCTTTTCAACTCTGAACTATTTGAATGATTGTTGATTGCTCCATTTTTGCAAATCCTATTATAAAGTTGTTGTTTGAAGAATCTCCAGTCTCTCTTCCTATAGAATTTCCACTACAGCAGTTACGCTTACGGCAATAATTTAATCAAACCTAAAGCATACCTTGACTTGGAAGAGTTCCATTGTTGGATAGCCATAGCCAGCTAGTTAATATAGTATTATTTTCTGTTTGAGCCGGGTGTTGGAGTAGGCTAAACTAGCTAGCTGCATTTTCTAGCTAAATGAAAGTGAACGTTTAAAAAAAATACAACCAAATATCTGAGTCAGCTACTATTTTATACATTTCAGTGCTAGCTAGCTGTAGCTGATGCTTTCCATACTAGATTCATCCACTGATCTTTTTTTCTCTTTTGTTTCTCCCCAATTGGTAGTTACAGTCTTGTCTCATCGCTGCAACTCCCATACAGACTCAGGAGAGACAAAGGTCAAGAGCCATGAGTCTTCTGAAACAAAACCCTGTCAAGCCACACTGCTTCTTGACACACTGCTCACTCAATCTGGACGCTAGCCGCACCAATGTGTCTAAGGAAACACTTTACAACTGGTGACCGAAGTCACCAGGGATCAAACCCAGGTCTGTAGTGACGCCTCAAGCACTACAATGGAGTGCCTTAGACCAATGCGCCACTCGGGAGGCCATTCTCTGATCGTTTGATTGGGTGGACAACATGTCAGTTCATGCTGCAAGAGCTCTGAAGAGCTCAGAAGCTAGCTGTCCTCCAGCTACAACGTGGTGCAAACCTACAGTGTGCTGAGGGTACTGTAGACCTTCATTGCAAAACGGTGTGTTTTTATAAATTATTTGGTAACGTGACTATTTTTAGTATAGTTTTATCTAGGATCACTTTTTTAATGTTTAACTATTTTTATTTTTATGAAATTCACTGAGGAGAATGATCCCCCCCTTCCTCCTCTGAGGAACCTCCACTGTTGTACACCAACATTCCCCACAACAGGCTTCCCATTACCTAAGACTCTGTAGCTGACCCTAATCCTGCCTGAGTTGGTACTGACTAAGAACAATTTTTTGTTATTATTATTTATAATCCCGAGGCACATTGATGGGCACTACCTTCGCCCATGATAATACCAACCTTTTTATATGCGTCATTGAAGATAAATATATCTATTCTAAAAATATTTTTTCTTATAATTTTGTGTTCTACAAATGCTGCTGTATATTGATGACATTTTTATCATATGGAAAAGCACCAAAATGGAACTTGGCTCGTTCCATCAGTATGACAATGGCTTAGTTGACCCCAAATCACCTCAGTTTGGAATGTGACCCTGCCAAAATACATTTTCTAGACATGTCATTTTTTTACAATGTATTCTACACTACCCTCGATGTCAAAAGAATGGACAAAAATAGGGCCTTCTGCATGCATCAAGCTACCACCCTGACTCTTTGAAGAGGTGCTTGCAGTACAGCCAATTCTTACTCATCAGACACATTTTATCATTGAATCGAATTTCCACAGAGGTTACTCCACAGAAAGTTTGGACTTCCGATAAAGGCCGGGCTATGGACAGATGTGCCGCATTACAAGGCAAACGTAAAAAAAAAAAAATTCTGTGGTGTGCTGTACCGCATACACTCCTTACAGCTCTGACATTAAAACATTATTGGACAACACGGGCATGTATTTGCAAACTGTGGGCTTTGATGCCTTTCATAATCTTCCCCTGTTCACTCACTCCAGGTCCTGCAGCCTCAGGGACATGCTGGTGCACATAGACACTTATGATGCATCGAAATCTCCTAAGGAACGTCTGGATGATGCCCATGGTTTCTTCCCCTGCTGCAATTGTGCGGCCTGTGCAGGTATTGAAAAGTGAAACACCATCAGAACTTTCGTCACAAATAAGGAATACACTATACACAGATTAATTACCTGTGGATCACTATATACACTGTCTTGTCCATGTTGCTTGCAATACACTGGCATTGCAGGTAGCCTAGTGGGCCAGTAACCGAAAGGTTGCTGGATTGATTCCCTGAGCGGACAAGGTAAAAATCTGTCGTTCTGACTCTGAGCAAGGCAGTTAACCCACTGTTCCCCAGGCCCCCTGAAAACGTGGATGTCGATTATGGCAGCACCCCGCACCTCTCTGGTTCAGAGGAGTTGGGTTAAATGCGGAAGACACATTTCAGTTGAATGCAGTCAGTTGTACAACTGACTAGGTATCCCCCTTTCCCATTACGTTCAGTCAACTACGGTTACGCATCAATGAGCATCACAGTGATGCATCAACGAGCATCAGAAGAAATGACCTGAAATCACCAGGTGCTAGACATTTTCTCATGTGCCATTCACAGGTTTTTTTCTTCCTATTTGCCAGTATCTAAGCAACTATCTGGTTGCACCTGTTACGCACAGTAGGTGTGTCTCCTTAATAAATCTTCTCACCTAAAATAATGTACCCAAATCTAACTGCCTGTAGCTCAGGCCCTGAAGCAAGGACATGCATATTCTTGGTACCATTTGAAAGAAAACACTTCGAAGTTTGTGGAAATGTGAATTGAATGTAGGAGAATATAACAGGATGGATTTGTTGGAAGAAAACACAAAGAAAAAAACAAGCAAAACAATTCTACCACCGTCTTTGAAATGTAACAAAAAGGTCCCAGTTCGAGGCATCACTCCGGTTGTTTTTCCGATGGTGTCAACAAGATGGCAGCACTGTATATGCAAAGCTGAATAACTTGAAGTATGAGCGAACTGCAATTACATTTAGTGTGATGTCACCCAGGTAAATTTGGGCAAATCGTGAAGGAGACATTTGCATTCATATTAAATTTTTCTGCAAGAATATCATCACATCTGTATACTTGGACTTTGATTTAGCTTTTTCAGTATTAGTAGCCATATTATAAGTTCAGCATTTGCAAAACAACCAGTTTTCATAACTTAACTCTGAATATTCTTGTCCAAAAGGAAAAGGCATGCTGTTGTACAAGGTTAGTAGCTACATTTTACGACAGATACAGTGTTTCCGGATACTCTCATAAAGCCCAGCTCATTGACTATCTAGCTAGCTTTGTTTGACCCCGATTTGTGCTTATTTGTTCAAGTGGAGACCGTCCACTTCATCGGCGTGCCATGAAGGCGTCGTTCTCTGAGCAAATATGGTGTCCTATAGGATATACTACACCCCTAATAATATAGTGAAGTCTGGTTACATTCTAGGATCTCTGAGGAATACATGTGAAAGTGATTTGACTGGTTGAAACAACGTTTCGGGTCAGATTTTCACAGATTCCTTTCTTTGCAAATTGAACGAGTGGAAATACAAAATCCATCGTGCATGCTATTTGGACCTTTTTAGGACATGAAAAATGATTTTATCTAACAAAATGACGCTTCATGTTATCTCTGGGACCCTTTGGATGATAAATCAGAGCAAGATTTCAGAATGTAAGTACACAATTCACCTTCAGAGGTGAATTTATCAAACCTATCCCAGTGAAAGTGTTTTGTTGTTAGGAGCTCTCCACAAACAATAGCATGGCTTACTGTAAATTGGATAGTGCAGTGATATTAACAAGAATTTAAGCTTTCACTGCTTCTACTGTGACGTGGGGGCGAATGAGAGGGGAATGAGTCAGAGGTCTGCCAGAGAGGCACGAGCTGGTGACAGGCGTTCATGTGTTGTGAGAGTTAGCTTGCGTTCCATTGCAATTCTGAAGACAAAGGAATTCTCTGGTTGGAACATGATTGATGATTTATGTTAAAAACACCGTAAACATTGATTCTATACATCGTTTGACATGTTTCTACAGACTGTAACGGAACTTTTTAATTTTTCGTCTGCTCCTAGTGATCACACGTCATGAATTTAGAATACTGGGCTAAACGCGCGAACAACAAGGCGGTACATTTTGGACATAAATGATGGACATTATCGAACAAAACAAACATTTATTGTGGAACAGGGATTCCTGGGAGTGCATTCAGATGAAGATCATCAAAGGTAAGTGAATATTTATAATGTTATTTCTGACTTCTGTTGACTCCAACATGGCAGATATCTGTTTGGCTTGATTTGTTGTCTGAGCGCTGTACTCAGATTATTGCATGGATTGCTTTTTCCGTAAAAAAAATTTGAAATCTGACACAGCGGTTGCATTAAGGAGAAGTGGATATAAAATTCCATAGGTAACACTTGTATCTTTTAGCAATGTTTATTATGAGTATTTCTATAAATTGATGTGGCTCTCTGCAAAATCACCGGATGTTTTGGAACTACTGAACATAACGCGCCAATGTAAACTCTGATTTTTGGATATAAATATGAACTTTACCGAACAAAACATACATGTGTTGAGTAACATGAAGTCCTATGAGTGTCATCTGATGAAGATCATCAAAGGTTAGTGATTCATTTTATCTCTATTTGTGCTTTTTGTGACTCCTCTCTTTGGCTGGAAAAATGGCTGTGTTTTTCTGTGACTTGGCTCTGACCTAACATAATTGTTTGGTGTGCTTTTGTCATAAAGCCTTTTTGAAATCGGACACTGTGGCTGGATTTACAACAAGTGTATCTTTAAAATGGTGTAAAATACATGTATGTTTGTGGAATTTTAATTATGGGATTTCTGTTGTTTTTGAATTTGGCGCCCTGCAGTTTCCCTGGCTGTTGACGAGGTGGGACGCTAGCGGTTTTAAGTATGTGTCTTCTTCATTTGTTCGTACAGCACTGATGAAGGCATAAGGCTGAAATGTATACTCCGTTTTAGTTAAATGTTATATTAACTTGTACTTTCACATTTTGTATTCTTTTGAGCATGAATTAAATTAAAACCTGTTGCGACATATTTTGAAAGTGTTGTGTTCCAATGAGTCCCTATTGAGCTGGGAATGTGCTATCAACCAGCTTACGCTTTCTACGCATTCTCCAAGGTGTCTACAGCATTGTGACTTAGTTTTACGCATGTTTTTCAACGTATGTTGAAGAATAGCCGTAGGCGGCTACATTGCGTAAGTGGTCACCTGATGGCTCCCAAGGTGACTCTCGCGTAAAATACAGAGGTAGCCATTACTCCAATCGGTCCTACTGAAAAACTAATTGTCCCAACGGATATATTATCGAATAGATATTTGAAAAACACCTTGAGGATTGATTATAAATAACGTTTGCCATGTTTCTGTCGATATTATGGAGCTAATTTTGAATATTTTTCGCCGTTTTCGTGACTGCAATTTCCGGGCGATTTCTCAGCCAAACGTGAAGAACAAACAGAGCTATTTCGCCTACAAAAATAATATTTTGGGAAAACTGAACTTTGGCTATCTACCTGGGAGTCTCGTGAGTGAAAACATCCTAAGATCATCAAAGGTAAACTATTTAATTTGATTGCTTTTTTGATTTTCGTGACAAGGTTGCCTGCTGCTAGCAAGGCATAATGCTATGCTAGTCTATCGATAAACTTACACAAATGCTTGTCTAGCTTTGGCTGTAAAGCATATTTTGAACATCTGAGATGACAGGGTGATTAACAAAAGGCTAAGCTGTGTTCCACTGTATATTTCACTTGTGATTTTCCCGCATCCTTGGCAGATTAATGAGGTGGAGAAGCAGAAGTAAGAGTGCAGGTCACCACATGGTCACCCAGGGGTCAGCTGCCTCATTAACTCTGTCCAGACAGTCCAGTTTAATGGACTACACCAACAGGAATGGCATGGGGGGTAGGGGGTACTCAGAGTAAGCAAGTGGAAATAAAAGCATTTGGAGTGCTGATGCTAATGTTTTTTTGTGACGGTGCATGTAAAAGCAGAGTGAATAGCTGTAGTTAATGCTAGTGTCGTGGAAATTCTACACAGGTAGCCTAGTGGTTAGAGCGTTGGGCCAGTCATCGAAAGGATGCTGGATCGAATACCCGAGCTGACAAGGTAAAACATCTGTCATTTTGCCTCTGAGCAAGGCAGTTAACCGACTAGGTATCCCCCTTTCTTTCTTTCAATCTTAAATGAATGATTCTTTAGTATCAACATGCTGGAGAGGTTCCAACTAACTCAATACACCGAGTACACATGTCGATTCAGAAGCTCTATCAAGGCAGTTAGTTATCTTATATACAGACAAGTTATTTGCATGATTTAGCTTATTCATCATTCATAATTAATTCATCATTATCGTTTGCTTCATTCATGTGACAGACCAATACCTCATGAGGCTTCTTCTCTCGAAGCTGAGACCTTGACACTGAGATATCCTTTTCAAAACAAGGGTCCGGGCGTACTGCCAAACCTATCTTCACTGATAGTGAAGATTCGTTCCATCAGTCACTTACACGAACACAGAAATGCGTTTTTTTAGAAAAGCACAAACAATAAAATGTTCCATCACACTAGAACTTGACTGAGAATGACACAGACTGAGAATGCTATAAAGGATTGGTCTCTCTCAGTTTTCTAAAGACAGTATAGGATTCCCACAGGATGTAAGATGGAAACATTCCGTCTATCAAATACACTACAAACTTAAGGTATTCTACAGGTTTTCTCCTGTAGAAGAGTTCCACTTCTAACTACAGAGTATGGCTGAAAAGGGTCTGGTAGTCTATCCAAACCCAACACTTTAAATAGGCTTAAAATACTACAGTGATGTGCTCTATTTCTACAAGAGACCTTTTAGGGAATTCACAGAAAATATAAGAAATGTACACATAGGGATAAAGGATTGGTGAGATTGTGCTCGGTTTCTTTAAGAGAGTATAGGGGCCTATGAGAAATAGAAGAAATGGGGTAGGCACAGGTGATTTCATGGCACATTTCCTCTGGTCCCACAAGGTAATGAAACATTTGGAGATGGATCGACTGCGGGAGAGAGAGACAGAAAATCCGAAAGTGACAAGGGAAGGAAAAAAGAGAGGCAGAAAGAAAGACCAAGAGAGAAAAGGAAAACAGTAGGACAAACCTGTCTTTAGACCAGACAAAATCATGTCTAAAGGTGACATTTAAGGTACACGTTATCTGCGTTTGTGAGGCCGGTTGGATTTAATGCCAAATTCTCTAAAACAACATTGAAAGCGGCTTAAGGTAGAGAAATTCAATGTTGTTTAAATGATAAGGATATCTCTGACAAATGCACTCACAGATATACTATCATTTGCACATCCTGTCAAAATCCCTTTGACATTCTTACACTTACATGTGAGAATCAATTGGTTATGAGAATCAAATAATCCACAAAATATGGGATTTAAGTATGAGAAGGGAGCTGTACTCTTTACTCTATCTATACTGAGTGTACAAAACATTAGGAACACCTTCCTACCATTGAGTTGCATCCACTTTTGCCCTCAGAAGAGCCTCAATTCGTCAGGGCATGGACTTCACATGGCGTCAAAAGCATTCCACATGGATGCTGGCCCATGTTGACTCCAATACTTCCCACAGTTGTGTCAAGTTAGCTGGATGTCCTTTGGGTGGTGGACCATTCTTGATACACATGGGAAACTGTTGAGTGTGGAAAAACCCAGCAGCGTCGCAGCTCTTGACACACTCAAACCAGTACGCACCTACTACCATACCTCGTTCTGAGGCACTTAAATGTTTTATCATCAAATCAAAGTTCATTTGTCACGTGCACCGGATGCAATAGGTGTAGGTAGAGCTTACAGTGAAATGCTTACTTACAGGCTCTAACCAATAGTGTAAATAAGGTATTAGGTGAACAATAGGTAGGAAAATAAATAAAACAACAGTAAAAATACAAGCTATATACAGTAGCGAGGCTACATACAGACACCAGTTAGTCAGGCGGATTGAGGTAGTAGGTACATGTAGATATGGTTAAAGTGACTATGCATATAGGATGAACAGAGAGTAGCAGTAGCGTAAAAGAGGGGTTGGCGGGTGGTGGGTGGGACACAATGCAGATAGCCCGGTTAGCCAATCTGCAGGAGCACTGGTTGGTCGGCCCAATTGAGGTAGTATGTACATGAATGTATAGTTAAAGTGGAGAGTAGCAGCAGCGTAAAAAAAGGGGTTGGGGGGGCACACAATGCAAATAGTCCGGGTAGCCATTTGATTACCTGTTCAGGAGACTTATGGCTTGGGGGTAAAAACTGTTGAGAAGCCTTTTTGTCCTAGACTTGGCACTCCGGTACCACTTGACATGTGGTAGTAGAGAGAACAGTCTATGACTGGGGAGGCTGGGGTCTTTGACAATTTTTAGGGCCTTACTCTGACATCGCCTGGTGTAGAGGTCTTGGATGGCAGGCAGTGTTGCCCCAGTGATGTACTGGGCTGTACACACTACCCTCTGTAGTGCCTTGCGGTCAGAGGCCGAGCAATTGCCGTACCAGGCAGTGATGTAATCAGTCAGGATGCTCTCGATGTTGCAGCTGTAGAACCTTTTGAGGATCTCAGGACCCATGCCAAATCTTTTTAGTTTCCTAAGGGGGAATAGGCTTTGTCGTGCCCTCTTCACGACTGTCTTCGTGTGTTTGGACCATTCTAGTTCTATCTTGTCCATTCACCCTCTGAATGACACAAATACCCAATCCATGTCTAAAACAAAATATTTATTTAACCGGTCTCCTCCCCGTCATGTACACTGATTGAAGTGGATTTAACAGATGATATCAATAAGGGATCATAGCTTTCACCTGGATTCACCTGGTCAGTCTATGTCATGGAAAAACATGTTCCTAATGTTTTGTACTGTATTTTCCTGAAATAACAGTATTTTCCTTGGCTGCTCTTTATGGATTGACTGGTTGTGTGATGAGGGTGTGGGTGGGATGTGTGGTGTAAAGAGGGAGGCCTGTGATTGGTGGAGGATTGTGTGGAGACACAGTAGCTTCCTTCTTTCATTTCACACAGTTTGAGAGTAATAGGAAAAAACACCACAGAGAAGAATGAGATACAGCAGGAGAGAAAGACAGAAAATGGAGAGAGGAAAGGAAGAAGGGGGTGTGACAAACTTCTATGAGGAAGGAGAGAGGGGTAGAGCGAGACACAGGTAGATATAGCAACAAAACAAGAGGGAGAGGGAGCATTTTGGGGACCCCACAGAGACACTGAGCAAAAAGGCAATTTACAGTAGACTGGAATATTCTGGTCCTTTTTCTCCTCAGTCTTTGAGGCCTCCGTGACACATCTCCGCTAACAGAGATGATGATAGTTCCTGGGGGAAATCTTTACAGCACATACATTGGTTAGTCTTCTTTTCATCTGCCTCCTGACATGGTTTAATTTTATGATCTCTTTCATTATGTGTCTGTTATATGTCGATGTTTATCGATCCATAAATATATCCATTATGCTTCAACTCAGGTTGAACAGACAAATTGAGGATGCGGGGGATTTCTCGTGACACAATCTAGTCCTGATCATAAGTGAGAGATGTTTTATACAGTCACACTTCCATCAGTATAATAAAGCAGTAAACCTTCAGTACGCTGTTCACGGACCTGAAATGTACATTAGACCTACTCTTTCTCATCTCTCCCGCTCTCCCTCTCTCACATACACACAGGCACACGTCGGCACAACCTTACTCCTTCTGACCGTAGAACCCAATCACCACCATACTGCCTCTAACACCAACCATGGGAGGAAAAGGAGTACGGTAGCAGAGAAAGCTGGTAATCTACAGTACAAGTACAAATGTTGGTTTCTTAGGGATCTCAGTGTCAGGTGGGTGAAAATACAGACATTACAGCTGAAGGATGGCAACTTTTTAGAGAGGCTGTCTCCTCTCCTGGAAAGCTAAAGCACCAAGCAGACCATCAGTACACGGCTACCCATTTCATTTCTAGAGGTACAAGATGAATTCCAGGGCCTTGGTTTTACCAGTCTGAATTGTATTTTCTTTTCTTCACAGGTTTATTTTGATAGGGAGTCATGATGAGACCAAGGTCTATTTTACAGATGAGCCCTGTAATTACAAAAATATACACATCAATGCAAAATAGAAAACAAACACATTCTTCATAAAAAAAAAGGATCTCAATCAGCTGTCTGAAATGCAGAGGCACCAATTCATCCAACTTTAGAGAATTTTGGAGATTATTCCACAACTAACTTAAAGCTGGTTTACTTAACTCTGTAGAAACAAAATGCATTTCTAGAGTTAGCCATCCATGAGACTGGGTATGGTAACTCATATGTCTAAAGGTTATGAATGATGTTAGGTACAGCAAAGGTTTTTTTTAATGGATAGTTCTGAATTTACTGGAGGGGGGGGGGGGGGGGGGGTCATTACAAAAAAATTTATCACCCTCCCAACGTTAAAAAGATTTCTACGTGACCCTCCCCTTGTACTGTACAAAAAATGTGCACACCCTCCCCCTCATAAAAATACATCTAAAAAAAAGTATTACCACCACAAATAATAATAACTATAACAACCCTGTTTTTATAAAATGTGGATATCGACTTGACCACTTCCGCATGGTTTTGGGTCATATTCGATGCCACGCATGGCTACGGGCCAGAAGTGTGAGGGGTGGGCGACCACCACGAACGAGCTCACTCTCCCTGCCTGTCTCATTACACTGGGATCAGAGGGGTCGGCGACCAGCACGAACGAGCTCACTCTCCCTGCCTGTCTCATTACACTGGGATCAGAGTGGTCGGCGACCACCACGGACGAGCTCACTCTCCCTGCCTGTCTCATTACACTGGGATCAGAGGGATCGGAGACCACCACGGACGAGCTCACTCTCCCTGCCTGTCTCATTACACTGGGATCAGAGTGGTTGGCGACCACCACAGACAAGCTCACTCTCCCTGCCTGTCTCATTACACTGGGATCAGAGTGGTTGGCGACCACCACAGACAAGCTCACTCTCCCTGCCTGTCTCATTACACTGGGATCAGAGTGGTTGGCGACCACCACAGACAAGCTCACTCTCCCTGCCTGTCTCATTACACTGGGATCAGAGGGGTCGGCGACCACCATGGACGAGCTCACTCTCCCTGCCTGTCTCATTACACTGGGATCAGAGTGGTTGGCGACCACCACAGACAAGCTCACTCTCCCTGCCTGTCTCATTACACTGGGATCAGAGTGGTTGGCGACCACCACAGACAAGCTCACTCTCCCTGCCTGTCTCATTACACTGGGATCAGAGGGGTCGGCGACCACCACGGACGAGCTCACTCTCCCTACCTGTCTCATTACACTGGTGTCAGTCAGCTGCAGACAATGACCAACTAGAGGGAAAACTGACTTTCCACATTTTGATGCCATATTCAAAATTATATAAAATATGTGCAACAATTTTCCTCCAACAAGTATCTATGCCAACTGCATACTGATTACCGACTTCGAGCACTTCATCATGGTTTGTGTGTTCAACACCACAATCAAATAGAGTATATTAATCTCGACAAACAGAAAATACATCCCTCTCTACTCAATATCTAAGGCTTGTCTTGACAATCTCGAAATGTTATTAAACGTTTGTGTTTTGTAACAGATTTCTCTTTCCATTCATCGAATGGCCGTTGTGCAGTTTGTATGCTGGAATTATATTAGAGTGGAGTGGATGAACGTGCAGACTAAGACTACAGGAGACTTTTGAAGTAGCCTAATCAGATTAAAACATTGTGACTGGTTGTGTTTATGCCACAAATAAAAAGTTATACATTTGAACATTTAAATGACACATATTTAGGTTATATTGAAGAGTTCTAGGTTCTAGGTTGAGGAATAGCCATTCGGATTGGTGGCAGAATGGCGTTAAGCTTTCCTGATTAGCTGGGACTGCTGGGAGCATAGGCCTATGTGGCTACTTGGGAGAATGATGAACAGCAACAGACAGCGCATCCGTATCACAAGTAAAAACACAGTCAGACTGTCCTGTACTATGCCTGTCTAAAATGTATAATCTGTCGAGAGTAGATCCACAACTGATCCAAATGGAATGAAACATTCAAATAACAGGACTTTTGCAGCATGATTCAACTTACATTTTTACGGCAATTTACAACCTAGAGTAGATTTGTATTCAATTGCACTCACTTGAAAATAATAATGCAAATATGTATTGCATTGTGGTTTTGTAAACTAATCTAGGTAGGATAATTTTATTGTCCCTAAGGCCATGAACATGTAATTAAATGTATAATGGATAATTGTTTTGGAAAAGTTAATAACATTTATAGACAGTACCAGTCAGAAATTTGGACAGACGTACTCATTCAAGGGTTTTCCTGTATTTTACCATTTTCTACATTGTAGAATATGTTAGGGTTTTCTTGCGGTGAAGGAGAGTCGGACCAAAATGCAGCGTGGTATTCTTGATACATGTTTAATAACAAAAAAACACGAACAAATACAAAAACAACAAACGTAACGTGAAAACCTATACAGCCTATCTGGTGTAAACAAACACAGAGACAGGAACAATCACCCACGAAACACTCAAAGAATATGGCTGCCTAAATATGGTTCCCAATCAGAGACATCGATAAACACCTGCCTCTGATTGAGAACCACTCCAGACAGCCATAGACTATGCTAGATACCCCCACTAAGCCACAAACCCAATACCTAAACAAAACCCCAAGACAAAACACACCACAATAAATAAACCCATGTCACACCCTGGCCTGACCAAAATAATAAAGAAAACACAAAATACTAAGACCAGGGCGTGACAGAATAATAGTGAAGATATCAAAACTTTGAAATAAAACATATGGAATCATGCAGTAACCAATAAAGCATTAAACACATCAAAATATATTTTATATTTGAGATTCTTCCATGTAGCCACCCTTTGCCTTGACAGCTTTGCACACTCTTGGCATTCTCTCAACCAGCTTCATGAGGTAGTCAACTGGAATGCATTTCAATTAACAGGCGTGCAATATTAAAAGTTAATTTGTGGAATTTCTTTCCTTCTTAATGTGTTTGAGACAATCAATTGTGTTGTGACAAGGTAGCGGCGGGGTATCCCCTTTTTGGTAAAAGACCAAGTCCATATTATGGCAAGAACATCTCAAATAAGCAAAGAGAAATGACAGTCCATCATTACTTCAAGACATGAAGGTCAGTCAATCTGGAACATTTCAGGAACTTTGAACATTTCCTCAAGTGCAGTCGCGAAAACCATCAAGTGCTATGATGAAACCGGCTCTCATGAGGTCAAACACAGGAAAGGAAGACCCAGAGTTACCTCTGCTGCAGAGGATAAGTTCATTCGAGATACCAGCCTCAAATTGCAGCCCAAATAAATGCTTCACATAGTTCAATTAACAGACACATCTCAACATCAACTGTTCAGAGGAGACTGTGTGAATCAGGCTTTCATGGTTGAATTGCTGCAAAAAATTAACTACTAAAGGACACCAGTAAGAAGAAGAGACTTGCTTGGGCCAAGAAACATGAGCAATGGACATTAGACCAGTGGAAATCTGTCCTTTGGGATTTTAGTTATTTGGTTCCAACCACTGTGTCTTTGTAAGCTACAGAGTAGGTGAACGTATTATCTCAGCATGTGTGGTTCACACCGTGAAGCATGGAGGAGGAGGTGTGATGGTACTTTGCTGATGACACGATCAGTGATTTACTTCAAATTCAAGGCACACTTAACCAGCATGGCTACCAAAACATTCTGCAGTGATATGCCATCCCATCTTGTTTGGGCGTAGTGAGACTATCATTTGTTTCTCAACAGGACTATGATCCAACACACATCCAGGCTGTGTGAGGGCTATTTGACCAAGAAGGAGAATGATGGAGTGCTGCATCAGATCACCTGGCCTCCTCAATCACCCGACCTCAACCCAATTGAGACGGTTTCAAATCAAATCAAAATGTATTTGTCACATGCCCTGAATACAACAGTTTATTAATTAAATGCTCACTTACAGGATCTAACCAATAGTGCAAAAAAAGGTATTAGGTGAACAATAGGTAGGTAAAGAAATAAAACAGACTAGAAACAGTAGTGAGGCTATAAAAGTAGTGAGGCTACATACAGACACGGGTTAGTCAGGCTGTGTCACGAACGTGTGTTGAGATGGACAAAGGTGCAGCGGATGTCGAGTTCCACACATTTAATATAAAGTGACACTTAGCAAGAACAAAACAAATAAATCAATAAACTAACAACGAAACGTGACTACGTGGTGCACATGCACAAAACACAAAATAATATCCCACAAACACAGTTGAAAAAAACAGCTACTTAAATGTGATCCCCAATTAGAGGCAACGATTACCAGCTGCCTTTAGTTGGGAACCAAACCAAAACACCAACATAGACATTTTAAACTAGAACACCCCCTCGTCATGCCCTGACCTACTACACCATAGAGAAACAAGGTCTCTCTATGGTCAGGGCGTGACAGTACCACCCTCAAAGGTGCGGACTCCGGCTGCAAAACCTGAAACCAAATGGGAGGGTTAGGGGGTGTGACTAGTGTTGGTGGCGGCTCCGGTGTGGGTCGTGTCCACCCCCCAGACCCCGGATCCGACCATGGCGCCGGGCTGAACGACGTACCTGGACATCGACCATGGAGCTGGGTTGAACGCCGCGCCCGGACTGGGCACCGGCGCTGAGGAAGGCTCTGGCCTAAGAGCGGGACTGGACGCCGTGTCTGGACTGGACACCTGCGCAAAGGAGGGCTCCTGCCATGGAGCTGGACTGGACACCGTGCTTGGACTGGACACCGGCGCAGAGGAAGGCTCCTGCCCTGGAGCAGGACTGGACGCCTTGCCTGGAAACTCCGCACCGTCGCTGGAGGTTCCGGACCGTTGCGCGTCGCTGGAGGTTCCGGACTGTGGGCCGACACTGGAGGTTCCTGACCGTGGATAGTCTCAGGAGGTTCCGGACTGGGAACCGTCGCCGGAAGCTCTGGACAGCTCTGGACTGGGAACCGTCGCCGGAAGCTCTGGACTGTGAATGCGCACTGGAGGCCTTGTGCGTGGAGCCGGTACAGGTGGCACCGGACTGGTGACACGCACTTCAGGGCGAGTGCGGGGAGCAGGCACAGGACGTATCGAACTGGGGAGGCGCACTGGAGGCCTGATGCGTGGGGCCGGTACTGGTGACACGCGCTTCAGGGCGAGTGCGGGGAGGAGGCACAGGACGTACCGGACTGGGGAGGCCCACTGAAGGCCAGAAGCGTGGAGCCGGTACAGGTTGCACCAGCCTGCTAACCGGATCCTCTGGTCGGATGTTGAGCAGAACACACTTGCACAACATCTCTCTCATCTCTTTCTCTCCCAACATTCTCCATTGCCTCATCAACCGTCTCTGGCTCTTCCCGCGGCTCAGCCGCCAGCTCCATCATATTTACTTTGTTTGTTTGTGTGTGCACTTCTGTGATTGTTTAGTTAGTTAATAAATAAATGATTTAAGACAATTGATGTATGGATGACTCATAGTAAAGACTGGGTTTGTGCAGATAACCAACAATTTACGACGTTTGGAATGAGACTAACGTGAGGT
Source organism: Oncorhynchus mykiss (assembly GCF_057628025.1). NCBI lineage: Eukaryota > Metazoa > Chordata > Actinopteri > Salmoniformes > Salmonidae > Oncorhynchus > Oncorhynchus mykiss. The sequence continues at coordinate 28,239,427 of NC_143026.1, forward strand.
AAAGAATAATTAAATAATCAGAAGTCTATTGAGCAGATATGAAAATATCTGAAAAGTTATATTAGGAAAATTATAACTTTGTAATCTGAATATTTAACTTGGTGCCCCGACTTCCTAGTTTCCTACAGTTACATGATTAATCAGTTTAATCGCGTAATAATAATTACAGAGAGTCATTTGATAAAGATTAATCTTCAGTTTAATGATAGTAAAGACACGACACTGGGGTCTTTGACAATGTTTAGGGCCTTCCTCTGACACCGCCTGATGTAGAGGTCCTGGATGGCAGGCAGCTTAGCCACAGTGATGTACTGGGCCGTACGCACTACCCTCTGTAGTGCCTTGCGGTCAGAGGCCGAGCAATTGCTGTACCAGGCAGTGATGCAACCAGTCAGCTCTCGATGTTGCTGTAGAGCCGTTTGAGGATCTCATGACCCATGCCAAATCTTTTTAGTTTCCTGAGGGCGAATAGGCTTTGTCATGCCCTCTTCACGACTGTCTTGGTGTGTTTCGGATGAGTGGGACCGCAGAGTGAAGGAAAAGTGCTCAGCATATGTGGGAACTCCTTCAAGACTGTTGGAAAAGCATTTGAGGTGAAGCTGGTAGAGAGAATGCCAAAAGTGTGCAAAGATGTTTCAAGGCAAAGAGTGGCTACTTTGAAAAATCTAAAATCTAAAATATATTTTGAGATGTTTAACACATTTTTGGTTACTACAGGATTCCATATGTGTTATTTCATAGCTTTGACGTCTTCACTATTATTCTACAATGTAAAAAAAATAGTTTGACTGGTACTGTACATACAGTTGAAGTCGGAAGTTTACATACACCTTAGCCAAACACATTTAAACTCATTTTTTCACAATTCCTGACATTAACTAAGTCCTAGTAAAAGTTTATTTTACAAATGAGAAATGTCAGAATAAATGTAGAGAAAATGATTTATTTCAGCTTACATACACGCAATTAGTATTTTTTTAGTAGTGGCTTCTTCCTTGCTGAGTGGCCTTTCAGGTTATGTCGATATAGGACTCGTTTTACTGTGGATATAGATACTTTGTACCCGTTTCCTCCAGCATCTTCACAAGGTCCTTTGCTGTTGTTCTGGGATTGATTTGCACTTTTCGCACCATAGTATGTTCACCTCTAGGAGACAGAACGCGTCTCCTTCCTCAGCGGTATGACGGCTGCCTGGTCCCATGGTGTTTATACTTGCGTACTATTTTTTGTACAGATGAACGTGGTACCTTCAGGCGTTTGGAAATTGCTCCCAAGGATGAACCAGACTTGTGGAGGTCTACAATTATTTTTCTGAGGTCTTGGCTGATTTCTTTTGATTTTCCAATGATGTCAAGTAAAGAGGCACGGAGTTTGAAGGTAGGCCACCAATAGATTTTAGCCTTTTGGTATTGTAGCGAACGGCGTGAAAGACAAATCCTATGCATTGTGCCAATGGGGATAATCCACCTGCTGGGAATTGTAATGTGGCTCATATAGCAAGGTTTGCTACACTGTCCCCTTTGTACTTGAAGACACATCCCTGTGCTTCAACTACTCAGCCCCCTAGCACTTCCGAGTCATGCGTTCCAGTTACTGTACAACGCCTCTCCCCTATTTGACCTAGATAGTTTGTGTGTATGTATTGAAATGTAGCTATGTGCGCCTTTTGTAAAAAATAATAAAAAAATTAAATGTAAAAGTATATACTGTATTTATTTATGTAGTTCTGTCCTTGAGATGTTGTCTATTAATGTTCTGTGTTATGTAATGTTGAATGTTTTGTATGGACCCCAAAAGAGTAGCTGCTGCTTATGCAACAGCTAATGGGGATCCTAATAAAATACCAGTACCAATTCCATTTCTGACACCAAATTAGCAAATAGCAAGACAAGGATGTGAAACCGGGTAACTGGCGTGAAAGGAAAACACCCTTTGCATCGTGCCATTAGGCTAAACCGACTTGGTAATAATAGCATTATTACATTTTAGTCATTTAGCAGACGCTCTTATCCAGAGCGACTTACAGGAGCAATTAGGGTTAAGTGCCTTGCTCAAAGGCACATCAACAGATATTTCCCCTAGTCGGCATTGGGATTCAAACCATTGACCTTTCAGTTACTGGCCTCCAGGCTTTCTGCCGCTCTCAATATGGCTCATATAGCGAGAAATGTGACAGTATAATGGTTTTGGAATGACAGTCACACTGACCAGTGTTTGAGTCCCAGTCAGGGAATCAAACCCTAATCCACTATATACATTTGAAGTCGGTAGTTTACATACATTTACGTTGGAGTCATTTCAAAGGTATCTATATCCACAGTAAAACAAGTCCTATTTCGACATAACCTGAAAGGCCGCTAAGCAAGGAAGAAGCCACTGCTCCAAAACCACCATAAAAAAGCCAGACTATAGTTTCCAACTGCAAATGGGGACAAAGATCGTACTTTTTGGAGAAATGTCCTCTGGTCTGATGAAACAAAAATAAAACTATTTGGCCATAATGACCATCGTTATGTTTGGAGGGAAAAGGGAGATGCTTGCAAGCCGAAGAACACCATCCCAACCATGAAGCACGGGCTGGCAGCATCATGTTGTGGGGGTGCTTTGCTGCTGCAGGGACTGGTTAACTTCACATAATAGATGGCATCATGAAGGAGGAAAATTATGTAGAAATATTGAAGCAAAATCTCAAGACACCAGGAAGTTAAACCTTGGTCACAAATGGGTCTTCCAAATGGACAATGACCCCAAGCATACGTCCAAAGTTGTGGCAACAAAGTCAAGGTATTGGAGTGGCCATCACAAAGCCCTGACCTCAATTCTATAGAACATTTGTGGGCAGAACTGATAAAGCTTGTGTGAGCAAGGAGGCCTACAAACCTGATTCAGTTACACCAGCTCTGTCAGGAGGAATGGGCCAAAATTCACCCAACTTATTGTGGGAAGCTTGTGGAAGGCTACCTGAAACGTTTGACCCAAGTTAAACAATTTAAAGGCAATGCTACCAAATACTAATTGAGTGTATGTAAACTTCTGACCCACTGGGAATGTGATGAAAGAAATAAAAGCTGAAATAAATCATTCTCTCTACTATTGTTCTGACTTTTCACATTCTTAAAATAAGTGGTGATCCTAACTGACCTAAGACAGGGAATGTTTACTAAGATTAAATGTCAGGAATTGGGAATAACTGAGTTTAAATGTATTTGGCTAAGGTGTATGTAAACTTCCAACTTCAACTGTAGGTGTCAGGTGTTGGAGAGCGCCATTGAAAGCATGTCCCAGCTGAGTTTCAGTCACATTACATTCGTGTTAGTTTTTCTGTCAGGTTTCTGTACTACTCATGTGATGGCAGTGTATGCAAAACAAATGTGCACCCGATTGATACAAATCATCATGATAGCGTTCTGACTGGTAGGCCTATTTTGCAGTCAACATTTAATTTTGAAAGTTTTTGGGGAAAACCGTTAAATGACTGTTTCAGCACGCATAACTGATTTTATAGAGCCAATAGGCTACATATCTTACCTTTAGAAGTGTTAACTTCAGGCTACTAGCATCTATTGAGTCGCAGTGTCCCATACATTAAATGTCCAAATCAATTTAAAGTATATACAAAATGAGTTTTGAAGTGACACAATTCTAAAGGAAGGCTACAGCTACACTCTTTACTGTTTGTGATTCATACATTATTATTGCGATGTACATGATTCGATTCACCGCGATTTAACCGAACACCAACTACTACAATAGCAAAGCACATCATTCAGTTCATTAAAAATAATAGTTTCATATGAATTAAATGAATCACAATTGTTTTTTGTTTTTTTTACTATTTTGAGAAATCTGAAGAGGGGCACCCATTATATAGTAAATACAATTTTTATGGCCTCAACAAGATCAATAGGGAGCTTTTTCAGCTGCGTGTCTTGACTCTTTCATGTGCAATGGCGCACCTAGCTTCTCTGCTGCCTATCAGCTATTCCTCTATGCTCTTGTAACGGGAGTCATCGTCTGAAGAAGAGGAATTGGACCAAAGTGCAGCATGGTAAGTGTTTATGCTTTCTATTGAAACTGAACACTATAACAAAATAACAAAGAGAATAAACAAAACCGAAACAGTCCTGTCAGGTGCAAAAAACACTAAACAGAAAATAACTACCCACAAAGCATAGGTGGGAAAAAGCTACCTAAGTATGGTTCCCAATCAGAGACAACGATAGTCAGCTGTCCCTGATTGAGAACCATACCCGGCCAACCTAGAAATAACAAAACTAGAAAAAGGAACATAGAATGCCCACCCAAATCACACCCTGACCAAACCAAAATAGAGACATAAAAAGACATAAAAAGCTCTCTAAGGTCAGGGCGTGACAGTTCTTGTGGATTTATATAGAAAGTTGTTGCAGATTTGAATTGTTTAATGTGTGGTATGATTGCTAGAACCTATTGCAGATATGGACAAATGATCCACCTATCACTATTGTCATTACAGATAGAGGGCAGGATAAAGTTGACTGTATCCCAAAACACTTTGATAGGGGAGGCGGATGCAAGAAGATGAGGAAATTTGGCTATATGGAAGAAATTATATAGTAAAACCTGCAAAATAGGGAATTTAAACCACTGAAAAAAAGATAGACAACTCTTCCCCTCTTTTGGACCAGTCACCCCGCCCCAGTAAATTTCGTCCCTAAAAGAGCTTTATAAACAAAAAGAAAGCAATGCATCGATCTATGAGGCTTCAAAGAGGGCCAACATACTTTTTGATACACAATGCAGTGATGTGGACTGAACCTGTCGCCCGTAATAAAGCGTAGTGCGCTGTGATAAATGTCACCGCTGATTATGTTAGAGGCTTATGGACACAATGTGACCTTTCTGTGTCTTTATATACTCTGAGAGGCAGGGTCATGTGACACATGCACACGTATCACTACATTACTGTGTAGTGTGTATACACATTGCTGTGTGTTTGGTTTCAGGTAGGCTGTAATAAACAATAATATCCTCTTGGTGAACTTTGGAAAACCTAATAGCTTTACAAAGTCTAAGAGAGATATGCTTCAGGTCTAAACATTTCTTTACCCATTCGACTGTAACTTGAGAGTAATTGGCAGCGCCCAAACTGAATCACTTATGTTGCTCGACACGAAATGTAACTATGAAAACACAGTAAACACAACAAATATATATCTTCTTTAGACATCTCCCTGTACGACCTGAATTTCAAGGAAGAGAGGGAAAAAGCAATCTAATAACAGTACAGTACTTGAATAGAATTTGTAAAGAGGTCCACAAGAAAGGAGGGAAAATTTGTTTGTTAATGTTTCCTCTCCTCGAGCACAAGAAAGCCTCACCACCATGAATTCTTGACATCTCCGTCCGTAACGCTTCTCCAACTCCCTCGCTACTTTCAGGTTGATGTTTATCAGTTGAAAAGTCAAAATTGTCTATATCGTAGAAATTCGTGAAAATATCTTTATTTAAGGCTAGGGTTAGTCATTAGGGTTTGCTGTGTGGTTAAGGTTAAAGCTGCAATATGTAACTTTTTGGGTGACCGATCTAAATCACATAGAAATATGAGTTATAGATCTGTCATTTTCATTGAAAGGAAGTCTAAGAAGCGGTGGATCTGTTCTATGTGCTATTTCTATGCTTCCTGTTTTTAAATGTTTTTGTGTCTTCTACTTTCGGTTTTGCACACCAGCTTCAAACAGCTGAAAATACAATATTTTTGGTTATTGAAAATATATTTCACAGTGGTTTTGTTTATAAATAAACTGAAATTAGGCAAACTATTATAATTTTACCAACCAGGAAATGGTGGAGGGATTTATGCATATTGTGCCTTTAAGGGTTGGGTTTAACATCAGATTTCATGACTTTGTGGCTGTGCCAGCTAGTGACCACTCTGCAGAGGTGCCTCCAGTACATGAGTCATCCCAATAAATGCCAGCCTGCTCACTGCTTCCTTATCTCTAAACTGACACGTCATCGCTGAGGAAGTTTCTCACACAGATTTCTATAATTAATGTTTGATAGAAAAAAATCACAAATAAACTCCACTTAATTAACATTGGAAAGTGTTGCCGTTGTTTTTAGCCACTAACTGGGGACTGACTCATACTGACTCATACTAATACGTATTCATGAGATGAATGTAAGTTATGTAAATGCGACCAGGGGGTAGACCATAGGGACAGAGAGTATGCTAAGGAGCAGTGACTGTGGCTGTCAATCATCACAGCACTAGGCTGACCAGTAATCCCACACCACTGCAGGGGAGAGGGCTGGTAATATGAGACACATAAGGGACAGTTCGAAATTTGGCCATACTCTAGGTGTCATAAAAAAATGCACCCCCCTCTTCAACGTTTAAAATATTTCCACATGACCCTCCCCTTGCACTGTAAAATAAATTGCACAACCTCCCCCCTCAAACATAATGATTACCAAGACAAATAACAATAACTGTAGTAAACTTTGTTTATAAACAGGATACTGAGTATGTGCGCAGAAAAGTATAGTGCATAAAGGAAGTACCAAAGCACCCTAATAGAGGAGGTGCATGCAACCAGATTAGGATATTTGGCTATATGGAAGACATTATATAGTAAAACCTGTAAAATGGGGAAAAGCCATGTACCCAATAAAAAAAAATCACACAACCCTCCCCAAAGCAAAACAAATTAGTTAGACAACCTTCCCCACTCTATAAATTGAAACGGAGTCCAATGGGAGACAAGTGCATTAAAGTTTAGCTCAGAATTTCAGTTGCTCAGTAGTGAAATTGTTATTATTAATGAGTTGTCTCTTTGGGAGGGGGTTGTTCGGGGTTCTAACAACATTATTATTATTATTAATGAGTTGTCTCTTTGGGAGGGGGTTGTTCGGGGTTCTAACAACATTATTGTTATTATTAATGAGTTGTCTCTTTGGGAGGGGGTTGTTCGGGGTTCTAACAACATTATTGTTATTATTAATGAGTTGTCTCTTTGGGAGGGGGTTGTTTGGGGTTCTAACAACATTATTGTTATTCATGAACATCATTGAACTGAGTCTGCTGAGTAAGCAGCACACCATGACAGTTGCTTTAGCCCATAATACATCATTAGGGCCCATTTTCCCAGACCACATGGCCTGAACAGGAAAACTCCTGGCCCTACCCATAATCCATCAAATCTGCTATTACAGTGTGTTGAATCGTAATCAACAAGAACCATGTGCCACTGACCTCTGACCGAAGGTGTTCTCCTTGCGGTGACAGTGAAGGGTGATGACCCTGTGTCCCTCGCTCCTCACGTCCTGACTCACTGTCCACAGGACTGGGTCACTGGCCCTCGCCCCCAGGAATGCCACGCCATCCTTCGACTTCACTCTGGAGGAGAGAGAGGGAAGATGTCAGACAACAACATTAAATGGGACTGATTACTATGTCTGCATCCTAAATGGTCCTGGTCAAAAGTAGTGCACCATATAGGAAAAAGGGTGCCATGGCTTCAATGTGATGTCACTGGTCCAGCATACTTGGCTATGTGTATGCACTGTTTGTACATACAGTAGATTGATTCAGGTCCATTCTGATCCAGATCCAGATTACATACAATGTATATTGAACAGAAGTTTCCGCAGTCTTCCATACAGAAAGTTTGCAGTTCACCATGGGAGAGTTGGCTATGAAAAAAAAAAAAAAAAAAAACAAGCCTCACAGCCTGCTGTTTTCTTGTCTAGGATGAAATTCATGTGATTTGCAGCCTACAAATTATGGCATAAAGACAACAGATGGCTTGTTGGCTGTTTAAAACAATAAGGATGTTGGATTGACTTTGAATTAACCTTCGAAGAACACATTGTGGAACTATAATTAGGAGGTTCACAACAAGCCAGGAACACTACTTACATCCAAGACAGGTTATAAAACCTACAACGGGAAGTTAACAGCCTGTGTCCATGCTGACTCACTCTACAGCTGGAAACAGGTGATGCAGTCTTCTATTTTATTTAATCCACACCTGTGGTTTAAAAGAGTATTCAGACAAGAGCTGTACACTCTAATTTGATCTATGCCATTATTCATGGTTACAGCTAGCTGGAGAGAAGCCAGTAACTCTCTAACCTGCTCCTATTCTCCATTCTAACACATGCTAATCTCCATTCTCTGCCTTGTCATAGGATATTGCACTGATGTGCCTAAGTGGCTGTCCCTACCTTTTTCTATCATGAAAAATTGCACTGCTTCAAGCCTGTGACACTAAAGAATCAGTCTTTGAAGAAAACATTGTAAAATAGGAAGGATAGATACAGTAGGAAGAAAGTCAGGCAACAAAAAAAGAACAGTGAAAAATCACTGTTGACTGGGAAGAAACATGGTAGATGGGAGAATCCCCCCCCCCCCCCCTCCCCCTACTGAAAATGGTGAAGGACTTCTAACGCGCTGAGGAAGTTGTGACATTACAGCAGATGAATACGTGACAAACTGTGCTCGGGCCAAAGGGAGAGCTGTGGCACACATCTCCCAACTCAGCCCGGTTTCTCCTTTGATCTTATCAGGGAGCTGCAGCTAGCAGTAATAACTGACCTGTGTTCAGCGTGGAGCTCCTGACGAGCCCAGATAAAGGCCAGCTAGAGCCAACACTGCTGCCTATGTGGCTGAGGAGTTGACTGATGGCTCCCAGCTCTCTGCATCCCAAATGGCAGCCTATTCCATACATCCCTAAAACTCAACTCTGGACCTCGAAGCTAGTTCCACTGCACTTTTACATTGTTTCGCTCTAGTCAGGAACTCATTTAGACCTGGGTGGATGCAATTCATTATCAGGTAGAACTGAAAACCTGCAGACTCCGGACCTCGTAATGTAAGAGTTGAATACTCCCTGCCCTACATTTGGTCAAAAGTAGTGCACTAAATAAGGAATCGGATGTCATTTAAGAAGCATCCTGTGTGGAGATTCATACTGTAATGACTCCATGCTGAATACAGGTGGTAACAATAAATGGTTTACATACAAACCTACAGCCCAGATCTACAGTAGGTTACACCTCCATAGTGTTCAGAGATTGAACAGCAAACGTAAGCTCTCTCTACCTCTCTCGGCCTCTCTCTCTACCTCTCTCTCTCTACCTCTCTCTCTACCTCTCTCTCTCTACCTCTCTCTCTACCTCTCTCTCTCTACCACTCTCTACCTCTCTCTCTACCTCATTATCTCCAGCACAATACCCGTGTCTACATACAGTGGAGAGAACAAGTATTTGATACACTGCCGATTTTGCAGGTTTTCCTACTTGCAAAGCATGTAGAGGTCTGTAATTTTTATCATAGGTACACTTCAACTGTGAGAGACGGAATCTAAAACAAAAATCCAGAAAATCACATTGTATGATTTTTAAGTAAATAATTATCATTTTATTGCATGACATAAGTATTTGATCACCTACCAACCAGTAAGAATTCCGGCTCTCACGGACCTGTTCGTTTTTCTTTAAGAAGCCCTCCTGTTCTCCACTCATTACCTATATTAACTGCACCTGTTTGAACTCGTTACCTGTATAAAAGGCACCTGTCCACACACTCAATCAAACAGACTCCAACCTCTCCACAATGGCCAAGACCAGAGAGCTGTGTAAGGACATCAGGGATAAAATTGTAGACCTGCACAAGGCTGGGATGGGCTACAGGACAATAGTCAAGTAGCTTGGTGAGAAGGCAACAACTGTTGGCGCAATTATTAGAAAATGGAAGAAGTTCAAGATGACGGTCAATCACCCTCGGTCTGGGGCTCTATGCAAGATCTCAACTCGGTGGGCATCAATGATCATGAGGAAGGTGAAGGATCAGCCCAGAACTACACAGCATGACCTGGTCAATTAAGTGAAGAGAGCTGGGCCCACAGAAACTAAAGAAAACCATTAGTAACACACTACGCTGTCATGGATTAAAATCCTGCAGTGCACGCAAGGTCCCCCTGCTCAAGCCAGCGCATGTCCAGGCCCGTCTGAAGTTTGCCAATGACCATCTGGATGTGGTCATGTGGTCTGATGAGACAAAAATAGAGCTTTTTGGTCTAAACTCCACTCGCCGTGTTTGGAGGAAGAAGAAGGATGAGTACAACCCCAATAACATCATCCCAACCGTGAAGCATGGAGGTGGAAAACCCAATAGAAAATCTTTGGAGGGAGCTGAAGGTCCGTATTGCCCAGCGACAGCCCCGAAACCTGAAGGATCTGGAGAAGGTCTGTATGGAGGAGTGTGCCAAAATCCCTGCTGCAGTGTGTGCAAACCTGGTCAAGAACTACAGGAAACGTATGATCTCTGTAATTGCAAACAAAGGTTTCTGTACCAAATATTAAGTTCTGCTTTTCTGATGTATCAAATACTTATGTCATGCAATAAAAGGCAAATGAATTACTTAAAAATCATACAACGTGATTTTCTGGATTTTTGTTTTAGATTCCGTCTCTGACAGTTGAAGTGTACCTATGATATAAAATGACAGACCTCTACATGCTTTGTAAGTAGGAAAACCTCCAAAACCGGCAGTGTATCAAATACTTGTTCTCCCCACTGTATGTGAAAATGGAGCATTTCTAAAAAATATAAAGTGAAAAATGTATACCGGATGACATCATCAAACTTTACAACACTTTAAAAACAGTGCTTGTCAAACATGAGATTCATGCTGATGTGGGGAGCAAGAAAATACCCTCCCTCTGGTAAGAAACTCAGATATTACAGAGAAACATTTGTATCGGACCTTTCTTCTATCTTTTTAACCACAGATCATAGAAACGTGCTGTTTTCACATATGTAGACACTGGTTTGGTGCTGGAGATAAGGAATATCAAGTTGAAAAGTGGCAGTATTGTCCTTTAAACATGAGCACTATGAAAGGGGCAGGGTTAGGACTGGTGAGAGTAATCCACTGCTGTGTATAAATCATTTGGGAAAGCTATGTATATCTTCTACATACATGGATATAGCCTACACTACAAATTCAATAGACACACATACACACAGCACACGCATACACGCGCATGCACAGACACAAACTGATGCACAAACATACAGCTGCATTAACCAGTACCAGCCACGGGGTTAGATTACCCCAGCTCTCACATAATGGCTTTTAATTGGTGGAAAATACTGAGCTGGGGTATATAAGAGTATGAGTTCACAATCATCTACAAAAAAGGACAATATGAATGGGAGAAAAGAGGGCTAAAATATCCCTTAAATCTGTCAGACCAGTCTTTTCAGGTGACAATTACACCATGTTTCATTATACTGAAACATTATATTACCATCATAACATTCATACAAGGTCTGGCTTCAAATAATACAGTTCTACCAAATGAATAGACACTGACACATAAAAATACATATTTATGCCAGATTTCCAAAAGCACACTTTTGGTTCCCATGGTAATGAGTGGAGAGGAGAGCTGGCTGAGACAAAGACTTGGCAGTTGAGAGGTAAGAGGGCCAGAGAGCATGGTGCAGGTGGTGATTGGCCTAGCTGGGAGTTCAACGAGGTGTATAGGGCCATAAGCAAACAAGAAAATGCTCATCCAGAGGCGGCGCTCCTAGTGGCAGGTGATTTTAATGCAGGAAAACTGAAATCCGTTTTACCTCATTTCTATTCGGCATGTCACCTGTGCAACTAGAGGGATAACAACTCTAGATTACATTTACTCCATACACAGAAACACATACAAATCTCTCCCCCGCTCTCCATTTGGCAAATCGGACCATAACTTTATCCTCCTGATTCCTGCTTACAAGCAAAAACTCAAACAGGAAGTACCAGTGACACGCTCAAGATGGAAGTGGTCCGATGAAGCAGGACTGTTTGCCTAGCACAGACTGGAATGTGTTCTGGGATTCATCTGGATGCCATTGAGGAGTTTACCACATCAGTCACCTGCTTCATTAATAAGACCATACGTACATATCCCAACCAGAACCCATGGATTACAGGCAACATCCGCAATGAGCTAAAGGCGGACACTAATCTGGACACTTATAATAAATCCCTCTACATCCTCCGACAAACCATCAAACATGCAAAGCGGCAATAAAGGACTAAGATCAAATCCTACTACACTGGCTCTGGCTCTTGTCAGATGTGGCAGGGCTTGCAAACTATCACGTTTTACAAAGGGAAGCCCAGCTGAGAGCTGCCCATTGATGCAACCCTACCAGACAAGCTAAATGCCTTATATGCTCAACTCGAGGCAAGCAACACTGAACCATGAGTGTGAGCACCAGCTTTTCCGGACGACTGTATGATCATGCTCTCCTTAGCCGATGTGAGTGAGACTTTTAAACCGGTTAACATTCAAAAGTCCACAGGGCCAGACAGATTGTGCTGACAAGTGTCTTCGCTGACATGTTCAACCTCTCTCTGACCCAGTCTGTAATGCCTACATGTTTCAAGCATACCACCATGCTTCGTGTGCCTAAGAACGCCAAGGTAAACTTGACTATGTGACTACCACTCACATCTGTAGTCAGAGGCTGGTCATGTCTTACATCAACACCATCATCCCAGAAACCCTGGACCCAATTCATATACCACCCCAACATATCCACAGATGATGCAATCTCTAATTGCACTCCACACTTCCCTTCCCCACCTGGACAAAAGGACCACTGACATGAGAATGCTGTTCATTGACTACAGCTCAGTGTTCAACACCAAAATGCTCTACAAGCTCATCACTAAGCTAAGGACCCTGGGACTGAACACCTCCCTCTGGATCCTGGACTTCCTGATGGGCCACCCTCAGGTGGATAGGTTAGGCAACAACACATACGCCACATTGACCCTCAACACAGGGGTGTGTGCTCAGTCCCCTCCTGTGCTCCCTATTCACCCACAACCACGTGGCCACGCATGACTCCAACATCATCATTAAGTTTGCAGATGACACAACAGTGGTAGGCCTGATCACTGGCGACGATGATGCAGCATATAGGGAGGAGGTCAGAGACCTGGCAGTGTGTTACCAGGACTACAAAATGTCCTTCAACGTGGGCACGACAAAGGAGGGAAACGGAGGGCTGAACACGCACCCATTCACATCGGTGGGGCTCAAGAGCTTCAGGTTTCCTCGTTGGCCACATCACTAAGGCCCTACCATGGACACCAACACAGTCATGAAGAGGACACAATAACGCCTTTTCCCCCTCAGTAGGCTGAAAAGATTTGGCATGTGCCCAGATCCTCAAAATGTTCTACAGCTGCACCATTAAGAGAATCTTGATTGGCTACTACACCACTTGGTATGGCAACTGACCGCAAGGTGCTACAGAAGGTAATGCGTACAGCCCAGTACATCACTGGGACCGAACTCCCTGCCATCCAAAACCTCTATACCAGGCTGTGTCAGAGGAAGGCCATAAAAAGACTCCAACCACCCAAGTCATAGACTGTTCTCTCTGCTACCACACAGTAATCAGTACCGGAGTGCCAAGTCTGTGACCAAAAGGCACCTGAACAGCTTCTATCCCCAAGCCATAAGATTACTGAACAGTTTATCAAATGGCTACCCAGACAATTTACATAATGTCTTTATCTTAATTGTTTTGAACTGACTCCCTTGCACTGACTCTATGCACACTCACTAGACGCTACCCACACACTCACACATACTACACTGATACTCCAACATATACACACACACACTTCATATGCTCACACACACACACACACACACACTTTCACATATGCTGTGGCTACTCTGTTAATTATATATCCTGATTGCCTAGTCACTTTTACCCCTACCTACAGTACATGTACAGTGCCTTGCGAAAGTATTCGGCCCCCTTGAACTTTGCGACCTTTTGCCACATTTCAGGTTTCAAACATAAAGATATAAAACTGTATTTTTTTGTGAAGAATCAACAACAAGTGGGACACAATCATGAAGTGGAACGACATTTATTGGATATTTCAAACTTTTTTAACAAATCAAAAACTTAAAAATTGGGCGTGCAAAATTATTCAGCCCCTTTACTTTCAGTGCAGCAAACTCTCTCCAGAAGTTCAGTGAGGATCTCTGAATGATCCAATGTTGACCTAAATGACTAATGATGACAAATACAATCCACCTGTGTGTAATCAAGTCTCTGTATAAATGCACCTGCACTGTGATAGTCTCAGAGGTCCGTTAAAAGCGCAGAGAGCATCATGAAGAACAAGGAACACAACAGGCAGGTCCGAGATACTGTTGTGAAGAAGTTTAAAGCCGGATTTGGATACAAAAAGATTTCCCAAGCTTTAAACATCCCAAGGAGCACTGTGCAAGTGATAATATTGAAATGGAAGGAGTATCAGACCACTGCAAATCTACCAAGACCTGGCCGTCCCTCTAAACTTTCAGCTCATACAAGGAGAAGACTGATCAGAGATGCAGCCAAGAGGCCCATGATCACTCTAGATGAACTGCAGAGATCTACAGCTGAGGTGGGAGACTCTGTCCATAGGACAACAATCAGTCCTATATTGCACAAATCTGGCCTTTATGGAAGAGTGGCAAGAAGAAAGACATTTCTTAAAGATATCCATAAAAAGTGTCGTTTAAAGTTTGTCACAAGCCACCTGGGAGACACACCAAACATGTGGAAGAAGGTGCTCTGGTCAGATGAAACCAAAATTGAACTTTTTGGCAACAATGCAAAACGTTATGTTTGGCGTAAAGGCAACACAGCTCATCACCCTGAACACACCATCCCCACTGTCAAACATGGTGGTGGCAGCATCATGGTTTGGGCCTGCTTTTCTTCAGCAGGGACAGGGAAGATGGTTAAAATTGATGGGAAGATGGATGGAACCAAACACAGGACCATTCTGGAAGAAAACCTGATGGAGTCTGCAAAAGACCTGAGACTGGGACGGAGATTTGTCTTCCAACAAGACAATGATCCAAAACATAAAGCAAAATCTACAATGGAATGGTTTAAAAATAAACATATCCAGGTGTTAGAATGGCCAAGTCAAAGTCCAGACCTGAATCCAATCGAGAATCTGTGGAAAGAACTGAAAACTGCTGATCACAAATGTATCTCCATCCAACCTCACTGAGCTCGAGCTGTTTTGCAAGGAGGAATGGGAAAACATTTCAGTCTCTCGATGTGCAAAACTGATAGAGACATACCCCAAGCGACTTACAGCTGTAATCGCAGCAAAAGGTGGCGCTACAAAGTATTAACTTATGGGGGCTGAATAATTTTGCACGCCCAATTTTTCAGTTTTTGATTTGTTAAAAAAGTTTGAAATATCCAATAAATGTCGTTCCACTTCATGATTGTGTCCCACTTGTTGTTGATTCTTCACAAAAAAATACAGTTTTATATCTTTATGTTTGAAGCCTGAAATGTGGCAAAAGGTCGCAAAGTTCAAGGGGGCCGAATACTTTCGCAAGGCACTGTACATACTCTATTACCTCAATTACCTCAATTACCTCGTACTGCTGCACATTGACTCGGTACCGGTACTCCTTGTATATCGCCTCATTATTGTTTGAATTGTGTTACTATTTCCTTTTTTATTTAGCAAATATTTGTCTTACTTTTTAACTCTAAACTGTTGGGAGTGGGCTCGTAAGTAAGCATTTCACTGTTACGTCTACATCTGTTGTATTCGGCGCATGTATTCAATAACAATTTATTTGATTTGAAGCTTGTATAAAGATGTTGGTGGTGAGGGCTGGGCAGGGACGACGGCTTGATATAAAGCAGTGTGAGTGGAAGAGAAGGCACGGGGCCTGTCTGTACCAGGCTAGTTTGATTGGTGAAGACAGGACCTATCTGTGGTTAGAGTGTCAGTGACTGTGAGGGCCTGGGAGGTCAGAGACAGTTGGCTGGATTTACTGGAGGGCCCCTCTATCTGTACTCCATCACACATACTGTAACAACATATAAAGTACATGTGTCATAGTTTAGTTTGACACATTAGTTTTTCACAATTCCTCACATTTAGTCCTAGTAAAAATTCCCTGTCTTAGGTCAGTTAGGATCACCACTTTATTTTAAGAATGTGAAATGTCAGAATAGTAGTAGAGAGAATGATTTATTTCAGCCTTTATTTCTTTCATCACATTCCCAGAGGGTTAGAAGTTTACATGCACTCAATTAGTATTTGGTAGCATTGCCTTTAAAATGTTTAACTTGGGTCAAACGTTTCAGGTAGCCTTCTACAAGCTTCCCACAATAAGTTGGGTAAATTTTGGCCCATTCCTCCTGACAGAGCTGGTGTAACTGAGTCAGGTTTCTAGGCCTCCTTGCTCGCACACGCTTTTTCAGTTCTGCCCACACATTTTCTATAAGATTGAGGTCAGCGCTTTGTGATGTGCCACTCCAATACCTTGACTTTGTTGTCCTTAAGCCATTTTGCCACAACTTTGCTATGCTTGGGGTCATTGTCCATTTGGACGACCCATTTGTGACCAAGCTTTAACTTCCTGACTGATGTCTTGAGATGTTGCTGTGTAAGTGTATGTAAACTTCTGACTTCAAATGTAGCTATATGCCATCTATGAAGTTTACTGTATCAAACCATCCCTAAGTGTCTGTGTAACTGATTGACAGGGATTCACAGGCACTGAGGGACTAGCCAGTAGACCACTCATACAACCACAGCTAATCCCGCTTGGCCACAGTGGAGTGGATGAAGTATTGTGGAGATTGCTTGAAACGAAAAAAGAAAGAAGAGAAAACTGACCTTTATAGGACTATAAACTGATCATTGCTCTGGAGAGGAGAATGGTGGCTTTGGGATTGCGGGGGCACCACACACACACGCACATGCGCGGGTGCACACACAGAGACACACACATAGTCACACACTCACACACCCTTGCCTATCTGATAGGGCCAGCATACTGGGGGAATGTGCCCTGGGACACGGCTGACCTTTAGGGAAGATCAATTAAAGTGAGAACCCTAGCTCCTACTGATATCAGTCAGTACAAGGACGCCACGCTTCTTACGTCACAAACTATAGAAAAAAAGCAAAAGGACTGTCCGAAAGATACATTTGGAACACTTATGTACCCCTGCCTCCAGAGATCCCCTCCTGTGGAATAACCGCAATGATCAACCCCTGAGATCTTAGCAATGGTGATTCTTCAGCCTAATTTGAACTACAACAGACACTCCCTCAAAGGATTCAACTCAACTTACTCCATAGAAGCGGATGATAAATTGATTCAATATTGGATACATGAAATACCACAACCAACAAGCCTCCAGGAGCAACATATTCTCTTAATGTATTTTTTTTAAAAACTAGATACACTTTATAAAATTTACGCAAAATTTGGAAATTGCATTACACCGGCGAACTTGGGCACACACCCTAATTTCCCAGCACCTAGCAGCTGAAACCCATTACCGGCTAAACATTGTCACCGATTCTCCTCTCCTTCTCCCATTTGTAGCTGGAGCAAATTCCCTCCCCTCCTTACCTACTCCACACCCCTCTGTTCTGCAGCTCTCCACAGCACTGAATAACCTCCATTACCCGTGGGCAAAACTGAATTAGACAATAACCAACGACAGCCGAGCGCAGCCTCCTCTTTTCAGATAAATAAGTAAGGTGAAACAGTGTGTGTGCTGAATTGTCCAGAGTCAATGAAATCCTCAGAGCCATAGGCTAGTCACCTAACTAGTAGAGGGAGTGTGGAGGAGTAGACACGGTCAGATGTTAGGTTAAGGGGAGCTAATTTAATTAATGAGTTGGATGCTGTTCTTTTCATTAACAAGCCTAGTTAAACGTACTGGGGCATGACAACACGACAACTGGGAAAGGAGATTAACACAGATTCACAGTCCTCACCAGACTAAAATAATCTCCAGCTAAGCGTAATTCTTGCTGTCTCTGTTCTTTCTCTCGCTCTCTCCCACTCTCTCCCAGTGCCAGGCTTCCTTCATTCCAATCTATTTCTATTTTGTCTCTCTCGTTTATGCCTCTTACTCTACCTCTTTCCTTCCTAATGTATTTCTCTTTTTATCTTCCCTCTCACCCTCAACCACTCTCCCTCTCTCTCTCCTCCCTCTTTCTTTCCCCTTTAACTTTTATCTCTGCTAAAACATAGAGCAGTGAGCAGTGCTGATCTGAGAGAGAAAGTGATATGAGATTGCTTTCAATCCAAACCAACTAGGCCATCCCAGGCCATAGCTGGGCCAATCAAGCTATACTAAGAGATTTCACAGACCAGGCGTAGCTGGGTATACATTAGTGTGTAGTGTCATGCTGCATGAATATGACAACTCCTCATTCCACTGATCACCTGATCTACTGCACTAAATATGGTTAGAACTGTATATCTAGGAGATGGAGGGTTGTGAGGGTTAAAAAAAAACATTTTACTACTGCTGAGGGGAGGAGGATCAAGTTGAGTATTACTTAGTATTTTAACTTTGAGTGGATGGTATGGAGTGGTCCTTATTGGAGGAGATGTTGAGTGTCACCAATTCCCCCCAATCCCCCCTACAATCAGCTTGACTTACCCAAGGGACTGCATCGTATTACTGCACAGTACTTTACTGTAAGCCTATGACAAACATAGTCTACCTAACCCTATGCTGGTTATAGATGGCAACATCTTCAAGAGAATTTGGGTAATTGAAAAGTGCTACATAAGTCCTGCGTATTATTATTGTTATTGTTAATAACAACATATCCTGATCTCTTTTTCAAGCAGGTTTGTATTGCACTAAAAGCAGTGGAAACATGTCGATGGCTATACTGATTACATGGGGGTGTAAAAGGCGGGGAGGGGGCAGAAGTGAAGAAGGAGAGAGGAGAGGGAAGAAGTGAGATGAGAGGGGTTTCTGTGATTGCCTGAAGCCCATCTCTCCCTCCATCCAGACAGAGAAGACAGAGACAGGAGAGATAGCTGCCTCATCTCAATGTTCTCTTATCCAGCCCTCTCTCTCCACTTCTTTCTTTTCATTTCTTCTTTCACCCCTGCCTTTATTAAATTCTAAAGCAGGCTGAAGACTGACAGAGATTGGCAGCAGCACCATAGATGAACACCAACATAAAAAAAACTCAGAAGAGCACGGGGGGGGGGGGCTTCAAATGAGAGGAGAGGAGGCTCAAACTGGGAACAGTCCATGGCCTCACAACCTTACTGCAGATCAAGAGTAGTTGTACAAGCTGGAGCTCAGAGCTTGAAGGCCAATGAAGGAGACAACTGTCTGGACAGTCAATGAAAGACAGACAGGATGGACTGACAAGCTTCACTGAGCTCTGCGGTCTGTTATTGGGAAGCCTGAATTTTCACCTTGTATGGTGTCTAAGAAATTAACTGTGACTTCGGAGTGGCACGTACTGTAGATTAGCCATGTGACTCACTAGCGCCTGCGGAAGCCTGGAGAAAGCAATGTGGTGGAGAAAGCAATGTGTTTTTAGAAGGTCTAAAAAGAAAAGGTAAAAGAAAGGAAATTATAGTATCTCAATAAGATGAATCACATGGATAGAATAGCATCATGGCATTTCAGGGTAGGATATCAAATGCCACGGTGTCATAAGTGGTGGCAGGTTTAAAAAGCTCAGCGGTGTGGATGATCAAAGACTCGAGCTCAGTGGAGCAAAACATGTGAACAAACCAAGACATTTTGCCTGCTTCAAGGGGAGCTGACAACAATGAAAAGTATATGTCAGCTATTCAATAAAATTGAGTTTTTAAATGTACTACCCGTGTGAGGTTCTTAAAGTCAAGTGCAGGTGTCACGACTTCCGCCAAAGTTGGTCCCTCTCCTTGCTCGGGCGGTGTTCGGCGGTCGAAGTCACCGACCTTCTAGCCATCGCTGAACCTCTTTTAATTTTCCTTTGGTTTTGTCTTGTCTTCCATCACACCTGGTTCCAATCCCATCAATTACATGTTGTGTATTTAACCCTCTGTTCCCCCTCATGTCCTTGACGGTGATTGTTTATTGTAAGTGCTTGTACCCATTATTTGGTTATTCTGTTTTCCAGTGGGTTTTTTGTTATTAAACTGAGCCGTTTGGAAACACAGTTTTTTCTCTCCTGCGTCTGACTTCTCTGCCGCCAGTATGCACCCCTTACAGCAGGGCTCTTGCTGCGTCCAACTTCAGTGTTGCATCTCACGTGACTACATGACTAAATTAGCTGAAACTGCACTTGTGAAAGTACAATAAACACTGATAAAAATGGAAACTGGCAAGTGATTGGCTATGAGAAAATTGTCTCCATAGAAATGGAGTAAGTAATTAATTGAAGGACGGGAGTGAGCATCTGCTCTTGTAAACATGAAAACACGTGGCTAACCTCTATACTCTACATTGTAAGCTTATAAAATGCAATTGTAAAAAAGAAGAAAAAAAACTATTTGTGCTGTTTTAACAATTGATTTTCCCATCATCAAGTGTAATGAATCATGTCCTTTTTGTTAGAGCCAACCAAATAGTGCACAACTGTTGATCCAGGAGGACAAAATGTTCTTGAAAACTTTCAGAGAAATTATTTTATCCAAATATGCTAAGTCTCTCAGCCAATTGGACACAAATCATCATCCCAAGACTAAATCAAAAATATCTTTCTGTCAGCAGTAATCATTGAGCTACGTACAGTGGGGCAAAAAAGTATTTAGTCAGCCACCAATAGTGCAAGTTCTCCCATTTAAAAAGATGAGAGAGGCTTGTAATTTTCATCATAGGTACACTTCAACTATGACAGACAAAATGAGAAAATAAATTCAAGAAAATCACATTGTAGGATTTTTTATGAATTTATTTGCAAATTATGGTGGAAAATAAATATTTGGTCACCTACAAACAAGCAAGATTTCTGGCTCTCACAGACCTGTAACTTATTCTTTAAGAGGCTCCTCTGTCCTCCACTCGTTACCTGTATTAATGGCACCTGTTTGAACTTGTTATCAGTATAAAAGACAACCTCAAAAAGTCACACTCCAAACTCCACTATGGCCAAGACCAAAGAGCAAAATTGTAGACCTGCACCAGGCTGGGAAGACTGAATCTGCAATAGGTAAGCAGCTTGGTTTGAAGAAATCAACTGTGGGAGCAATTATTAGGAAATTAGGAAATGGAAGACATATAAGACCACTGATAATCTCCCTCGATCTGGGGCTCCATGCAAGATCTCACCCCGTGGGGTCAAAATGATCACAAGAACGGTGAGCAAAAATCCCAGAACCACACGGGGGGACCTAGTGAATGACCTGCAGAGAGCTGGGACCAAAGTAACAAAGCCTACCATCAGTAACACACTACGCCTCCAAGGACTCAAATCCTGCAGTGCCAGACGTGTCCCCCTGCTTAAGCCAGTACATGTCCAGGCCCGTCTGAAGTTTGCTAGAGAGTATTTGGATGATCCAGAAGAAGATTGGGAGAATGTCACATGGTCAGATGAAACCAAAATATAACTTTTTGGTAAAAACTCAACTCGTCGTGTTTGGAGGACAAAGAATGCTGAGTTGCATCCAAAGAACACCATACCTACTGTGAAGCATGGGGGTGGAAACACCATGCTTTGGGGCTGTTTTTCTGCAAAGGGACCAGGACGACTGATCCGTGTAAAGGAAAAAATGAATGGGGCCATGTATCGTGAGATTTTGAGTGAAAACCTCCTTCCATCAGCAAGGGCATTGAAGATGAAATGTGGCTGTGTCTTTCAGCATGACAATGATCCCAAACACACCGCCCGGGCAACGAAGGTGTGGCTTCGTAAGAAGCATTTCAAGGTCCTGGAGTGGCTTAGCCAGTCTCCAGATCTCAACCCTATACAAAATCTTTGGAGGGAGTTGAAAGTCCGTGTTGCCCAGCAACAGCTCCAAAACATCACTGCTCTAGAGGAGATCTGCATGGAGGAATGGGCCAAAATACCAGCAACAGTGTGTGAAAACCTTGTGAAGACTTACAGAAAATGTTTGACCTCTGTCATTGCCAACAAAGGGTATATAACAAAGTATAAACTTTGTTATACGTTTGACCTCTGTCATTGCCAACAAAGGGTATATAACAAAGTATAAACTTTTGTTATTGACCAAATACTTATTTTCCACCATAATTTGCAAATAAATTCATTAGAAATCCTACAATGTGATAGTTGAATTGTACCTATGATGAAAATTACAGGCCTCTCTCATCTTTTTAAGTTGGAGAACTTGCACAATTGGTGGCTGACTAAATACTTTTTTGCCCCACTGTATTAATGAACTGGAGACCCATTCTAGGGAGATAGGTTTTCTTTTATGTTACCCGCAATGTTACCTTCATGTTTGATTGTCCAGTTCTCCTTTAGGGGAACATTCTATCTATGTTAGCAAAAACATTTGAATAACCTTTTTTGCATGTTTTGCTGTTAAAGTTACGAGAACATTCCGTTAATGTCTAGCCAAACTTATCTAGAACGTGGTTAGTGCTTTCACAGTGCTTTCAAACACATTGCTAAGACTGTTAGAGTAGGGTGACTCCCCTAGCAGTGAACCTAGGCCATCTGCACCAATGACAAGAACCCTACCCACTGTCCCAATAAGGGATATCTCTAGGACAAGTGTTTATTGGGTCAGTATAGTTAGATTAAAACACACTGTTTAGAAATGAAGGTCTACAGTACCCTCAACAGCACTATGTAGGGTGGCACCATGGTGTAGATGGATGACAGGTAGCTTCTGTCATCCTATGGGTACATTAACTTCAATACAAAACCTAGGAGGCTCATGGTTTTCACCCCCTTCCATAGACTTACACAGTAATTATGACAACTTCTGGAGGGCGTCCTCCAACCTAACAGAGCTCTTGCAGCATGAACTGACATGTTGTCCAACCAATCAAAGGACCAGAGTATGAATCTAGGACTGAAAGCATAAACTACAGCTAGCTAGTACTGCAGTGCATACAATGTGGTGAGTAGTTGACTCAAAGAGAGAGAAAGACAATAGTTAAACAGTTTTGAAAACGCTGTACTGCATGATTGTAGCGGGTTTAGTAACACGCTAATTCTATTTAGGCTTAGAAAGTGTTTTTTTTTCACCTGGTCACATACATCTGATGTGTTGTGCATTGAAGTCCACAAACAAAGGAAAAAGGTGAGAGAAGGAGAGCACGTAGGTGTGAGGAGGAATACAACGTGGCTGCTATGAAAGTGAACTGTGTTTACATGTGTTCACGCAAACGGAACGAAACGAAGTTAAATATACCTGAATTTGTCCAATAGAAACTCTCGTTTGCAACTGTTGGACAACTGATTGCACCCTAGATCAGCTAGATGCAGGCAAGAGTGTGCAATTAAGGTGGTGTTGAATGTGTCACTCTATCCATGTGTCACTGTCTGTCACCTCAAATGTTTTTACGACCTGTGTGCACCTATTTTGTAAACTTTCATTCATAGGCTAGGATGTAGCAACCTTATGATGGATAAAGGCAAAATTTGAGTAGTATGTTATCATATTATCACATCATCCAGTAACATGACATATATTGGATTAATATAAAATTGTAATATCTTCTGCTGTGTGATGGGGGAAAAATGTGGCCTAGAAGAAAATTACTTGAATAATTCAATGGATATTTTTGGCACAAATGTGATAACCAAAGTGTCTTTTTAGGAATGTTCTAATTGAACTTCTCTATGGGGCTATCTATGGGAACTGTCTTTTTTGGCTCGACATCAGCTAAACTGCAATACCGAAAGTGTCCTCTGAGCACAGTGGATAGTGTTCTTCTAAACCGGAACCCTGTGGTATTAATGGTTAACTTTGCATGACGTTCACAGAAAAGGAGAGATTAGAATAACTGGAAACTCTCAACAAAGACATGGGTGAGAAAATCAGACAGGGAGGTGACTGGGAGAATGTATAATTTTGGCAAAAAATAAATCTAGTGTGTGCGAGAAAAAGAGGCTGCAAATATGAAAGAAAGTCAATAAGATGATGACACTAACGGTTGGGCCAGTGCAACACAGCTCAGTGACTCTCCACTACAGTATAACCAACAGGCCCCTTAGCCATGGGATGAGTGCTACTAGCTAAGTCTGTATGTTAGAGGAAAAACAGTCTTGTAACCTGCATGTAAGATTCTGATCCCCACTGAAGTTAGAGTTAGGATACATGTACATCAATACACAAACAACACTGATTTTAAAATGTGTGTCAATGTGGTATTTTTTCGCTTAGGATCACCAAACCATATTTGTGCAACTGTATGCCAATGGACTAAAAACTTCCCATGTTCATGCGCTTACAGGGTTTTAAAGACTATAGGCCAGCAAATCACCCAAATTAAGGACGCCCTATCATATCCTGGCAGCCAGATGCAGGATCCCTATGGTCGCTAGTTGCACAGCCCCTTCGTCTTTTAAACCAGAGGATGGGGAAAAACACACCATGCAGACGGCTCTGTTCCCATAAGTCCTCCCTGACCTGACGGTGGGTCCAGGGGGACCAGAATTAGTGATCATATGGAATCTGCTGGGCTAGGACGGATCATCCCAGAGTGATGCGATATTTGGACGGGAGCTGGAGGGGGACTAGTGGGATTATCACAAGATGTGCTCGGCCAGATTAGGGAGAGGACGTAAACCTGATGGAGAACGGGTTACAGATTAACACTGCTGGTCAGTCAGTCTAGACTACAGAGAATAATAACACCTCTACTGTATACAATAGATTAGATACATCATACACTCTCAGATTAGATCCTTCTAACTGTCCTAGTCTCAATAAATACTATAGATGAATAAATTCCACTAACATTAGGATGAGGTTGTATGTTTCTACTAGAGCCACATAAAACAAAGAAGAAATAAATATGTATTGCCCCATACACCGGATGCAGTGAAATGAGTTGTTTTTCAACAGTCACCATAATGTGATGGATCACTTTGATCTGACTTTGACAAATGTAATATTTGATTTAGACATAACGCTACTGTTGATAATGCTAGACATACAGTACATGACATGTTCACACATACACACATGCATGCATGCACTCAAGCACACACAAACACAAACATGCACATTCATTATTGAAACATACCACATGACATAAACATCTATGTAGGAACATCAGTCATACACTGAATCTGAATGCACTGCTTTATCGATTCTTTACCGAAACATCAGATTTTTCCGCCAGACCTTTAATTGAAAACCTGTGTCAAATGGAAAATGTACAACACTGTCAAGAGCTAAACGAACAGCACACATGTCAAAGAGGAAGAACAAAACAATCAGAATTACCATACATATGCAAAAAAACAAAAACATTTTTGCAACAATTAATCATTGGCAATCACTGAAACAGTTTAATCAGAATCATTACAAATGGTTGATTATTCATTATGTCCGGTAATTAGATCATAAATGGTATGGATGTACTAGGTGAGGCTTTTGAAGGAGATCACACGCTGGGGACAAATAGAAAAGCCAGCTAAGGACGGATGACGATTAAATATGAGTTTTTTAAATTGCAAACAGGGACCAGGGCCAGATGGGGATATGTATTCCTCTGCCAGGTCTCTATAGAGAGAAATTCATCTTATTGATCCATTGTTGCATTTCACACATGTACAAGTGTGTATTAATACGGATATGTGAATTGGAAATGTGTTTTTTGCCCATTAGTTAAATGATGTGTGACGCCGATGTCTTATGTGGGTATGAGTGAGTGAGAATTCCATGGGCATAACTCCTAATGCTGCTATGATCACAACTTTATCTTAGTTAGTTTTTTACCATTTCTGATAGGGCTGAAGATGAAAGTTTAGGAACAAGTAGATGGAGATAACAATGGCAGAACCAGGGAAGTACCGACTCAACGCACTTCAAAGTTCTCCACTTCTGTCCATATCCACCCACCCCTACTCTTCTCTGTCTGCCTTGGGGGACAGAGTAATGACCAAGCTGACTTGCTGAGGTAGGCTAGTCATGCTGCATGTGTTCATAATTTCTGCTCTGCTCTCCTCTCCTCTGTTATTAGTTAATGCCTTAGTGGGACGTCAGGTAAATCAATTGGGGGCTGATCTTTAAAAGCTGACACGTAAGCGAGCACATTATCCCTATTTGCACTTCATTGCGTGCACCGCTGGGCAGTGCTGAACACTCACAATCAGCAGACAGCACAGGACAGAGTCCCAGTCATAACATACACAGGTTCAGATGTACTGTAGGACAGGGACAAGTGAAAGAGGAGAATGGGGAGAGTAGGGGGAGAGGGAAAGAGGGAGAGAGTGGAGAGGGAGGAAGACGGAGGGATGATTCAGAGGTTGAATAATTTACTTTGACAAAGGCCCAAAGGAAACCTGCGGGTGAGTTCTGATGGGTAATCTGCTTGACTTTGGAAAAATAGAGACGAGCACAAAAAAAATTGCCAAACACATCCTTTCTGGTTTTTTAAATAATTTCTTCCTACAAAATTGCTCATGAGATTTTGCACCCATGGCACTTATGTTCGTTCCTTAAATTGCTCTGATTAGTTTGTGAAGGGGACCTTTTTTTATGAAAAAATCTGAAATCAGATTGCATTGCGGAGCATGCAATCTACAAAATGTTACAGATGCTCCCTGCTTCCCTGCTGTATATCTCGTTCCTTCCATCTATCCCTCTGCTTGTGATTTTTACTCTCCCTCTCGCCACTCTCCCTCCATCTCTCTCTAGCTCTCTCTCGCCACTCTCTCTCCCTCCATCTCTCTCCAGCTCTCTCTCGCCACTTTCCATCCATCTCTCTCTCTCTTCCTCTGCTCTCCCTCCAGCTCTCCTCATCCGAGGCCCGATTCTACCAAGCAAAACCGAATTTAATGATAACATCCCTAACAGTGAGTTAACTTCATTAATAAGCTTTTGATAAACCCAACACCTTTTACTGTCGGTTGAGTTAATAAACCACCATCTCTATTTGATACATAGCCTACTGTATCAAAAATGTGATGATGTTTAGGAGGTAAATCTGCTTAGAGCAATAAACATCAAATTTGACTTGAAGAGGTATGGGTGTGAGTTTGAGTTATTGCTAAAGGTACATTGACAAACACATGCTGTACATGCAAATTGCACACAAATACAAAGGTTAGTTGTGTCATTCCACCTATTGGGTACTTTTTGAGTAGTCCAACTTGGTAAAAGGGGAGGCAAGTAGCCTGGCGGTTAAGAGTGTTGGGCCAGTAACTGAAAGGTTGCTGGTTCGAATCCCCGAGCTTACTAGGTGAAAAATAATTCAATGTCCATTGAGCAAGGCACTTAACCCTAATTGTTCCAGTATGTTGCGCTAGACAAGAGCATCTACAAAAAAAAAATGTTTTTAAGTAGTTACACCTCATTTTAACATTCTATCATAATGAGCACATGTTCAACTCAATAAAATAAAAAATGCTTTCCCATCTTAAAAAATACTACATTAAGTGCCAAACAAAGTAACATGGTTGACTGTAACAGGGTTGATGATTCATCATAAATCAGCCATAGATCCCCTTGTGACAGGGGGAATGGAAGCTTGTTGTGTACAACAGGGAGGGGCAATTGAAAGTCATTTTGAAAACACATTTTTTAATTATTAAATATTTCTGTCTATACATGGGAAACAGGGTTGACGTGTTCTACTTGACCCACTCAGTCTTCCACCACAAAACACCAGAAAATGGCCAAAAAGATTAGAAGTGGCTCAACAGCTTTTACACTAGTTTGACTAAGATGTTCAATGTTTAATTTGAAAACAAATATTTAAAATGGAAAAGTTTCAGCATAATATGTTATTATAGTAAAGCGAGAGTTCAGGTCACACAACAGGGTTGACATTAAAATTAGGGACAAAAATGAATCACTAATTACATTAAATAAATAATCATCTTCAGAAATGACTTTGTCAAAGCAACATAATAACTAGGGCTTTACAATGATGGTGAAAACCTGGAGAAATGTTAAGTGGGTTAACATTTTCCTAGAAGTCACAGAGGGACATGTCAAAATTATGAATTAAGTCTTTATTCATATAAAAAAATCTGATTTATTGAATTTTCCATGTGGTCTATGTTAAAGAGCACTTCATTTAATATAATATACTTTTAAAATGCAATATTGGTGCCCAATTGTACATAAAATATTATAGGGATGCAAAAGGCACTCATTTTGTGGATCGACCCAGTTCTGTTTACACACACAAACATACACACACACACACAGACAGCTCAAGACCCCAGCTCACCCATCTCCATGCAGGTCCTTAACTCTCTACAGTGGATTAGATGGCAGAAATATGGCATCCTGGGGGCGAATGGGCTGAATGTTTTAACGAGGCTGCAGCCCACTTTATTCCCTCCCATGTAGCAGTTATCTATCAGCTACTATGGCCATGCGGCCCTGAGCACAGCTTACACTTCACAGGTTATCCACCTCTGCCACTGGATATTTACACTGATCCCTACGTTTACATTCCAGGTCCCCTGGGGCCATAATACAGGAGCACTGGGACAGGCCTTGCTATGTCTAATCCCTATGGTCCAGAATCAAATACTCTCCTCGCAATGTTTGGACTGAGGGAGTTGGGTGTAAGAATAGTGAGAACGCACACACACGCACACAAACACCCACAGACAAGTCCTCAATGAATACACACACAGGTACCTTGCATGCGTGTGCGCGCACACACACACACACACACACAGACACACACTGTGTCATAAGCCCTGCTCAGTTTGAGAGGTGTGCTCACAGGAGGGCCTCACAACTACAGAGCTAGGTGTCTGAGTAGAACCCAGGGGAGACACTGTCAGAGAAACAGACAGTGTTCCTAGAGTTCCTAGACATGAGAACCACTACAAAGACTCCGTTTTGGCATTTCCCTGTAAAAAGCCCCATGAGCACTAACATATGAAGTTCATAGGAGCACATCAAATTTGGTGTCAAATGAAAGTGTATATTTTTTTGAATTTAAGGCATTTATAAATGTTTCAACCATTTTCCACCCTAAAAATGCAAAGGCAATGACAGACATAAAAGGGGTCTAAGAAAACATTCAGCATAGAACATCTATAACAGGAATTCATAGTAGTCACAAATCACAGTTGGTTCACATGCTACTGTTCTCCCTTCCACTGGCATGCTGTTATGTTCAGCTCAATGTTCTCTTTCTCTCACGTGGTAGTCAAAGCAAGAGTGTGAAAACACTCTGGACGAGCCCTCTCTCTCCCCATCTCTCTTCTTACTCTTCAGTTAGTGTCACCTCTCCCAGCGATTACTGAAACATACCCATGAGGCCCCTATTTCCATTTCCGGTCCACACCAACCAAATTTAGTCTTGTTTGGGGAGGAGCTCATTAGAATAATAGCCAGTGTGCAGAATAATACCCAAACATGCAAAGGAGGATATCAAATGTTCTGTCTTTGTGTGCCTATTCAGCATATATCACCATGAAGAGAATGACATTCATAATTATGCATTTCTCTATAGTACAGATCAGGGACTCATGATGTCTTTCTGTTACCATCATTCTGTTACCGAGTGTAAATCTATTTACTCCAGTTCAATAACCAAATGAGATTTGTTTCTAACTAAAGGTGCCATATCATAGCTGATAGCTCATTTTTTTCTACAGACATCTTTGAATCTTAATTCATAGATATTTAACAAGGTTTTTGAAAAATGTGGTCAGGGAGATTTTACCGACATTCTTTTACCAAACTTTACATCTGCACTGTTCATCGAGTAAACGTGTTTTTGTTAATGTTTCTGTGGAAATTGTTCAAAGTAGTCCATGTGCATAGAGTTGTACGGTTTGTTTAACTTTGCAATCAATGTCTTTTATTTGGCATACTTTTAAAGTGAAAAATATGCATAATTCTGTTACCATGGAATTGCCCAATTATAAAACCTGCCTTCCAGTGTATCCACTCTAGAGAAACGCCTGGTTATACGCCTGAAAGGCCCAATATGGAGTTGGGTAGTGGGTAGATGGCTGGAGTGTGTTGGGTGTAGTTTGTAGTGTGTGTAGCTCTTATGTAGTAACTCAGTCCTGGGATGCTCAGTGTAGTTCTAAGCAGCTACTCCTGTGTTAGTTCTGTTTGATGATAAGGTTTCAGAAAGGGAATATTTGATTTTTCTCCCTCACGGGTACCCAACGGGTGACTGTGTGTGTGACCATGCCAAGTTCTTGGCATTATCCCTGGATTGGGGGGCTGGTGTGTGTGATAAAGGAGTTTGAGAGGGCTATACGAGGGCTGCTTTCTGAAGTTTCTGGTCGTGTGTGTGTTTGTGCGCAATGTGCACGTTTACAATGTGATTGTGTTTGTTCACGTGTGTCTTGTGTGTTATATGCATATGTGTGTGCGTGCGTGTGTGCGTGTGTGTGTGTGTGTGTGTGTGTGTGTGTGTGTGTGTGTGTGTGTGTGTGTGTGTGTGTGTGTGTGTGTGTGTGTGTGTGTGTGTGTGTGTGTGTGTGTGTGTGTGTGTGTGTGTGTGGACAAACAGGATCTGTGTTAAGGGATCCTGTGTATAGTGGGTAACACTTCATCATCTATTCATGGGCCCAGGGGCAACTCTCAACCCTCTCCTCCTACAGTTAGGCCTCTTAGGGCAGCTGCTTTTACTGCATATGCTCCCGTCGAAATGCATCTGGGGGACTGGACTTGATCCATGGGCGTGTGGTAATGCAGCAGCATCATGGATAGTAATTCATGTTCTAGTCATTATTTAAACTATGATATACTGTATTTCATACTTGACTTGAAAGACTCTCATATCATTAAATAGATGAAATGTGGATGTGACGATTGTCCTATGGACAGCGGCCCACGGCCCCCCTTTTGTAGGCCCACATATCAATTTCCAAAACAAAACAAAAATGTATTGTCTATATATTTTTTTTGTGAAGGGGGGGTTAGAATAGTAGAACTTTAGTTGTGCATCAGCAGTTTTTCTCTTGTTATGTCAGTCACTGACAGTCACTCAATCAGCCCATGTCAGCTTGGAAAAATATTCTAGCCAGCTATCTATGCAAAATATTCTCTCTGCCCCAAAATGTGTAGAATTGCAGAAAACTTGCTTTAAAATTGCAAAAATGTCTCTGCGCCCCATGACAAAATGTGTAGAATTACAGGAAAATAACACATTGGTTATGTAACCTTTTCTGAAAGCAGTTATTCATTGTATTTATGTGTAGTTAGCTGTGTTTTCTGTGCATGCATTCAGAATGACCACAAGTTACATGTACAATGTGAAAGTAGATCAAATGAAATGTAAACGATTACCTTGTATTCCTTGTTTATTGAAGAGGGTTATCTGGCCATTTCCTGGTTGGAGGTTTCACCAGCAAACTTTTGTTTTTACTCTGTTCTATTACCTTTTCTTTTATTTTACTTGACTGTGATAAGGTCTCGGAAAAAAAGAGCGTCCTGTCTGTTAAATTAAAACAAGGCTTTGCCACTGCACAGCCATGGGCTTCTACAAGCAAGCGCCACTGCTGTGGTTACAGCCTTTTTAAAGATTGTGCTCCACAATATAAAATAACCAGTTGATATTCCGGTTTCAAAAAATAAATCTTAAATGGCACAATTCATTTACTGAATATACAGTATATGGGGCAATTTAGAAGTTATCTGTAATGGTTATGATAAATGAGGCATTGTTGCACACAGTTGGCTTATAGTCATATTTTTCTGGTCCTTGTGTACTCAAGTTCAATATAATTTATTGTGGCAGAATCTAAGAAAAATATGTGTTCTATTGATAAATATTGAAATCCCCTGTGAAGAGACTTGCAGCAAATGGAATTGCAGCAAATGGTTTTAAAATCATTTGTAAATGTTTAATCATTTTTTTTAAATGTGCCCCTACTTCCAGACAAAGTCAGGTGCCCATGCACACACACACACACACACACGCACACACACTCACACTCCTATGTTTGCTAATCATTAAGACCATACAGATCATTTAAGACTACTGTAAATTCATGATCTGCTTGTCAGGTTAAAGCTTCCCAGTGGAATCGACTCATTGCCTCATTAGCAATCTAGAGTGGCTGCCATTGAAATAGGATTTGCATCCTATTCATAATGCAAATGAAAAACAATTTCCTCGCGAACAAATTAACACCATTTTCAAAAGATAAATAGCCCCAGCTGTTTTATAATTTTTACTAAACAATCATATTCATTTCCACAGGTTCCCCAAGGGACATATACTAATGCATGCTAATGAGCATGCATTAGTTCATCAAAGGTAACTAGGAAATTCTTACACACCGGGGCATCGGATCCAGATAGTGTGTTGTTTTATAGTTAAATATGTATATTTTGCTGGCAAAGAATATTCTATCAGGCAGTTTTCAATTCAACAAGACATGTTATGCTATCCATAACAATTAATATCAGGTGTTAGGCTGATCTTTAACACTGGTCAGAGTAACACGTAATGTGTCTGTACTGTTGGATATAGGCCAGCGGATGGCTGAGAGATCACAGAGGAGAGAAAAGGTTGGAGTAAAGATGTTTTATCCTCCATGTATTATTGTTAAAGGTCACTAAGATAGGCTTTGCCTCCATTTTTCATACTTATTGTATCTAGGTCTTTTTTTTTACTCCCCTCTCCCCCTCTCTCTCCCCTTCTCCTTCCCTCCCTCCCTCTTCCCTTTCTGTTGTGCATATCTCCCTCCATGTATTGAAATGAAGTGGGACCATGTGATGGAGGCATTATAGACCCCTAAACCTGATAAGCTGCCATCTCAGTTTACTCCATTCTTCCTCTGAAGCTGATGAATACAAGAGCCTGAAATAACAGTTTATCCACTGTGTGTCACTTCCTGCCTCCCTCTCCTCTTTCGTGAAGACTTCCTGTTTACTCCCACTCCACCACTTCTCTTCTGTGAACACTCCTACTGTGATGTGGTTCAAGGGCATTGTTGAGCCCACACTCCATAGAGGGTCCATCTAGTGTGATAGTGTGATGATGACACAGAGACAAGTGCCTCTTAGGCTACAGTACCAGTCACATGCTAGGGTCAGACTCTTTTCACCAGGCCCTTTAAACTTGTGAATTGCCATGCAGACTTGGCTTGGAGGCTACTGAGACACAGAGTTGAAGAACCAAGTTTGACGTTCCCCAGACTTTGAAACCCTCTGGTCTCAGTGAAGAGTTGGTGTTGGGTGCTGAATTCATATATGCTTCCTAGATCTGACTTTCTCTGGTGTGTTAGGTTTTGTATTTAATAATGTGTTTTTCTAAGAGACTGGTTGTACGGTAGACAGTTGTGCAGTTAACAAGAAACAGTCATTATGCACATTTCAGGGTTCAGTCTTCATCGGCACACTCGATATCCTTGGTTTCTCAAATGATTGCATCGCCTGGTTCACCAACTACTTCTCTGATAGAGTTCAGTGTGTCAAATCGGAGGGCCTGTTGTCCGGGCCTCTGGCAGTCTCTATGGGGGTGCCACAGGGTTCAATTCTTGGACCGACTCTCTTCTCTGTATACATCAATGAGGTCGCTCTTGCTGCTGGTGAGTCTCTGATCCACCTCTATGCAGACGACACCATTCTGTATACTTCTGGCCCTTCTTTGGACACTGTATCAACAACCCTCCAGACAAGCTTCAATGCCATACAACTCTCCTTCCGCGGCCTCCAACTGCTCTTAAATACAAGTAAAACTAAATGCATGCTCTTCAACCGATCGCTGCCTGCACCTGCCCGCCCGTCCAGCATCACTACTCTGGACGGTTCTGACTTAGAATATGTGGAGAACTACAAATACCTAGGTGTCTGGTTAGACTGTAAACTCTCCTTCCAGACTCACATCAAACATCTCCAATCCAAAGTTAAATCTAGAATTGGCTTCCTATTTCGCAAACAAAGCATCCTTCACGCATGCTGCCAAACATACCCTCGTAAAAATGACCATCCTACCGATCCTCGACTTCAGCGATGTCATTTACAAAATAGCCTCCAATACCCTACTCAATAAATTGGATGCAGTCTATCACAGTGCCATCCGTTTTGTCACCAAAGCCCCATATACTACCCACCACTGCGACCTGTACGCTCTCGTTGTCATCTACAAGACCCTCCTAGGTAAAGTCGTCCCTTATCTCAGCTCACTGGTCACCATAGCAGCACCCACCTGTAGCACGCGCTCCAGCAGGTATATCTCTCTGGTCACCCCCAAAACCAATTCCTCATTTGGCCGCCTTTCCTTCCAGTTCTCTGCTGCCAATGACTGGATCGAACTACAAAAATCTCTGAAACTGGAAACACTTATCTCCCTCACTAGCTTTAAGCGCCAGCTATCAGAGCAGCTCACAGATTACTGCATCTGTACATAGCCCATCTATAATTTAGCCCAAACAACTACCTCTTCCCCTACTGTATTTATTTATTTATTTTGCTCCTTTGTACCCCATTATTTCTATCACTACTTTGCACATTCTTCCACTGCAAATCTACCATTCCAGTGTTTTACTTGCTATATTGTATTTACTTCGCCACCATGGCCTTTTTTTGCCTGTACCTCTCTTATCTCACCTCATTTGCTCACATTGTATATACTTATTTTTCTACTGTATTATTGACTGTATGTTTGTTTTACTCCATGTGTAACTCTGTGTTGTTGTATGTGTCGAACTGCTTTGCTTTATCTTGGCCAGGTCGCAACTGTAAATGAGAACTTGTTCTCAAGTTGCCTACCTGGTTAAATAAAGGTGAAATAAATCAATAAAATCAATAAATAAAATGCACAACAATATAGTCTGAACCAGAAACCAACAATATTGTCTACCAGAAACAACCGGCCAAAGACTCATTGAAAAGGAAACCTCATCCCGTCGCTATCTCCCTTTGCAACACTGAACAGCATGAGCGGAGGTGCACACGGAAGATTAGAAAAATGTTCCACAACACTTGGAGGACAATGGAAGAGGAGTTTATATGGTAAATTACATATTTTAAAATCAACACTTTTCACTATCCTGGAATAAAAGCGCTACAATATTCACTGTATTATTCAGGTAGTTCTCCATCTTTAGCCCTGGCCTGTGTGTCTCTGAGGTCTGAGCTGGTCAGTGTGGTCCGGCCTGATTGGTGGTCAGACATTGATCTGCTATGATAAGCGTATGGTTTGGAGGGAAGCCCTCGTCAGCTTCTGGAGCTGCTGCCCCTGGGTGGCTAAGCCTTGATCTGCCAAGGGGTGTGTGTATGCATATTTGTTCATGTGCATTTGCACATGTTATGTGTGTGTGTGTGTGCATGTGTGCGGTGTGTATGTGTATGTGTGCCAAACCCATGTGTGTATGTAGGTTGGGATCCTTGTCGTGTCCAATAATCCCAGAATCCTCTGATAACAGGAGTCCTCCCCTAGCAACCCTTCCCTCTTGCCTGCTCTCTAACCCCATCGCCTGCACATTGATGATTGTGTGGTCCGATCACGCCGATCATAAACAGTTTAATCCTGTTAGTCTGAATTTGAGGAGCAGATAAGCCCTGGCTGAGAAACACATGTCCAAAGAACCTGCCTAGACACACCGTACACTGGCTGACACACACACCGTACACTGGCTGACACACACACCGTACACTGGCTGAGAGGAACTCACTGTATAGTAGGCTAAATGGAACACCGACAGCACCAACTGAACTGCTGATTAGTGAGCTTTGGACTTAAGTTCATATATAGCAAACTCCCTGTGGGAATCATTATTCAAAACATATAACCTTGGAAAATATGAGCAGCATGACTGTAAAAAAGTTTAAGGAAAAACATGATTCACATTCGACAAGTGTATTAAAACAGGGATTCTCAAAGTGGGGTACTGAGGGGGCCAGTGGCCAGATCTAAAAATATTTCAATATTTTTATAAATATTACTAACAACAGATTAAACCAATTTTGGCCAAGGGATCCGTGGAATAAGTTTAAAGGGTTTATGTAATACAATACAATACAATGTAATATTAGTAATCTACAATGTTTGTTCTTAACCCTGGACAACATGGGCTTGGCATGCTCACAGGGATATTGGTATTTACAGTACTCCAACAATTATCAATTTTTCAACTTTAACTTGTTTTTTTTACATAAGTGCAATGTAATTTATGATACAACTGCAAAGTTTTCTCTCTGCCTCATGGCAAAATTGGTAAAATTGCAGGATATTAGATGGAAAACTGAAACATTTTCTCTCCGATGCCAAGATGCGAGCCTTCCCAGGGCCTGAGACTTGGTTCGTCCGACCATGCACTGCCAAACTCCAGTTGTGTTCTGATTATGAGGGGGTCCCTGATGAATTTGCTATAAGAAAAGAGGTCCTTGGCCCCAAAGGGTTTGAGAACCCCTGTATTAAAACACACACAGAGCAAATACTCTGGAAGTTCATTATATGTTGGGTGAGGAAAAGCAATGAGGCTTCTTGGCAGATTTCCTGTTCACCCAGGTTGACAAATTGGTATGGGCCTTTTGTCAGAGCTCCACCTTGAGCTCACTAGCGATTTTTTTCTGCTGTGATTACAATTTCAGGCATGAAAGTACACTATTGGAAATGCATATTTTCTTAAATCTCTATTTGCATGGCCCGTGGGATGTCTTCAGTCGCTTTGTCACTTTCTAATTAACGCTCAAAGCCCAATGAATCAATAACGAGCTTCCCTCTACTGCAGCACACTCAGTTCAAATGAACTATTCCTCAGCATTGAACTGTTTTGATGTTAGGGACATAAAACATGTCTTAATGAACACAGCAATAAATGGATGTGAATTGTTCAATATATTTATTTGTACAATCTAATCTAATCTATTTACACTGAGTGTACAAAACATTACAAACACCTGCTTTTCCATGACATAGACTGACCAGCTGAATCCAGGTGAAAGCTATGATCCTTTATCAATGTCACCTGTTAAATCCAGGGGAGAGACACGTTAAAGAAGGATTTTTACGCCTTGAGACAATTGAGACATGGAGGGTGAATGGGTGAGACAACAGATGTACGCGTCTTTGAACAGGGTATGTTAGTAGTGCTAGGCGCACCGGTTTGAGTGTGTCAAGAACCACAATGCTGCTCGGTTTTTCAGGCTCAACAGTTTCCTGTGTGTATCAAGAATGATCCACCACCTGAAGGACTTCCAGCCAACTTGACACAACTATGGGAAGCATTGGATTCAACATAGGCCAGCATTCCTGTGGAACGCTTTTGACACCTTATAGTTCATACCCCGACAGATTTAGGCTGTTCTGAGGGCAAAAGGGGGTGCAATCAGTATTAATGTTTTGTACACTCAGTGTATATTTTTTTTACAATTCTTAATGTTTAAACATGTTGTAATTATAAGAATGACTAGTATCTAGCTGTATGCATATAAAGCACATACATTTTCAGATGATCAAATGTATTTAAAATACTTGGTATGAGAAGGAGCAATGATTTCAGCAGCTGTGTTGCAGTATGTTCGACTATTTCCAATCACAAAGCAGATTAGTTGGGAGTAAAGAACCTCTGTAAGATTATCAGCCAGTGAATATCTTGCACAAGCATGACATTTAAAAACCAAAGAGTGTGAACTGTGAACATATTTGATGAATCACCATGAAACTCCATGGAGACGACAGACGAGACACAGCTCTCTGAGCCTTCTGGTTTCCAAGCAAACCCAAAGTGAAGACAGCATATATAATATTGTTCCAATATTGTATATTCTGTATGATGTCTATTTGGACTTGTGTCTGTATTCTGTTTGTATATTGTCTATTGCTGACAGCACCTTCTCACTAAGGCAAATTCTGGGTTTGTGTAAATGTCCTTGGCGAGTAAAAGTCTGATTCTGATAAAATGTCCTTGTAATTGTAATGGAGAAAAATATTTTTTTTGAATTGAATGGAAAAGAAGTCTTCTGACCTCAAAGGATTGGCGGCTCCCCTGCGGGACGTTTGAGCTAATGTATGCTAATGCGATTAGCATGAGGTTGTAAGTAACAAGAACATTTCCCAGGACATAGATATATCTGATATTAGCAGAAAGCTTAAATTCTTGCCATTTTAACTGCACTGTCCAATTTACAGTAGCTATTTTACAGTGGCTAATAATATATCATGCTATTGTTTGAGGAGAGTGTACAGTTTTGAACATCAAAGTTATTAATAAACAAATTAGGCACATTTGGGTTGGTTTTTTCTTTGCATGATCTTTTACCAGATCTAATGTGTTATATTCTCCTACATTAATTTCACATTTCCACAAAGTTCAAAGTGTTTCCTTTCAAATGGTACCAAGAAAATGCATATCCTTCCTTCAGGGCCTGAGCTTGGGCAAACATTTAAAAAAAGGGGCCGATCCTTAAGAGGTTTTTAATGGTACTTCCTGGATAAAGGTTAAATCAAAATGCCTCACTGTGACTTAAGGAGGCCCACTCACCTGAGGGTGAAGATCTGTACAGGTGACAGGATGGAGAGAGCCAGGAAAGTGGAGACTATCTCCCTCTGTCTGATTGGTCTAGAGGGCACCATCACCACAAAGTTACTGTCCAGCCTCAGCTCCGGCATGGGCTGGAACAGACGCACGCTCCCAATGCGCTGCATGGGTGTGGGACCCGAGAAGTACCCCATGGGCCCCTGGTGCTCTGTGCGCATGGAACTGCCTTTCCTTGAGTCCTCTGAGCTGCACTCCCCAGTCTCCGTGGACTGTACCATGTAGTAGAGCTCCACGGGGGTGCCCTGGGGCTGCTCCGGAGATCTCTGCCTCCCTGGCCTCACGGTGGGGGGACTGAACCAGCTAGCCAGGGGCTCCAGTTCTGCCACACACATCCCCAGCTCCCCCTTCAGACGACACGTGCCCCGCACCTCCTGGGTCTCGTGGAAGGCAAACATCCTGACACAGGGCAGCCTGTGGATGGTGGTATAGTCATCCCAGTCCCTGCCTCCCACATAGAACAACACTTGCACCTTTGGCCAACTGGGGTGAATCCTCTCACTGATGATGAAGGTATGGACCTTCCAGTTGTAGGTGAAAAGGGATGGAGAAGAGGAGGAGGAGGATGACAGGGAGGTAAAAGAGGGTCCGTTGAAGGGTCCGGGGCTCTGTAGGAGCTCCAGGGGGATGGGTTGCTGGGCAGACATGGGTCCGTAGCTGGCGTTGATGAAGGGCATCTGGCGGGCCTCCTGGATGAAGAAGGGCTCAGTCCTGGCCTGCAGGCTGGAGTTCCTCATTAGGTCCTGGTTGGCCTCCTTTAGGAAGAAGGCTGCCTTGGCATTGAGTACCTGGTAGCTGACAGGCAGGTAGCCGGGCATGGGGCCGTACCTCTGTAGACCATCAAGAATCACCCTGCTGTCTGCCACTGAAGGAGAGAGGAGAGGAAAGGAGAGAGGTTAGCTATCTACCTGTTAACCTCTATAACAAAGGGCAAAGCAGAGAGACGGGAAAGTGAATGAAAAGGGGGATTTTTTTATGGGAGTAGCAATTCAGGACCATGGACAGCGTACTAAACACTGAACATCTCTTTATCGCTATGCTTTTCTGGTCATTCACATTGCTATTCCAATGTCTTAATAACAAATGATTTGCTACAACATGTTCATATGACATCTCCTTCATGCATTATTGCGCTCATTTTATGGTGGTGCATGTAAAAGAACTTGCAGTTAAACGGAGAGACTAAAAGACCATGGATTAGGAATCAAATCTGATCTACATTGATAGACTGTTTCTACTGATAGACACGGTTCCTTGTTTAATCCTACTTACTCACTCACTTAGTCAGTCAACTCAGTCACTCAGTCATTCAGTCAGTCACTCACTCTCCTCTTCTCTATCTGAACAGCTTGGTTCACATTCTCCACACACTACTCCTGTCTGGAGTCTGAACCAGACCCTGTTATCAACCCCGGCACACCCAGCAGGGCCTCAACCCCCCCACCACCCCAACTCCACCTCATCTACACCTTCCCACTTCTGTCTCTCCCACTGATGTATGAAGAGCTGGAGACTGCTGAGACTGAAAACCGTTGTTTTCAAGGTAATCTGTTCACGTTCACATATGCCGATTCATGGACCGTCTATATCCGGGTCACATCCTGTTTACACAGACCAACATCACATGCACAATAGCACTTAGTGTGCACAGGGAGCAGCGCTAGCGGCGACTACTTTATCACGTCATCCAAAAGACTGGATGAATATCAAATTGGGTCTGAGCGATAATTATTTGAATAATTCAATGAATGTTTTGTGCATAAAGGTAATGACTAAAGTGTCTTATTAGGAATTCTCTAATCGGACTTCTCTTTGTGGCCGTCTATGGAAATTGTCTTTCGGGGCCGGGCATTAGTAAACTGCAGTACCGAAGCAAGACTGTAGGACCAGTCGAAAATTGGCTTCCAGACCGGAACCCTGGCCCCCAGACCGGAACCCTGGCCCCTTGGTCTCTCCCTTCACCATCAAGCTCCAGATATTTGGTCTGATGGAAGATTCTGAGAGAGGCCATTGATTTCCCGTTGTAGCTGAGCCGTGCGGTGGGAGCTAGGAGACACGGCAGTGATTTGTGACAGCCCAGTCCTCCAGCCTGGAGGACCGGGCTCCACAAGCTGTGGTCGGAATACTGAGGGCCATAAAGCACAATGTCTGTCTGTCTGTCTGTCTGTCTGTCTGTCTGTCTGTCTGTCTGTCTGTCTGTCTGTCTGTCTGTCTGTCTGTCTGTCTGTCTGTCTGTCTGTCTGTCTGTCTGTCTGTCTGTCTGTCTGTCTGTCTGTCTGTCTGTCTGTCTGTCTGTCTGTCTGTCTGTCTGTCTGTATGTCAGAGTGGAACAGAGAGACTACAGGGATATGAATGATGGTTGATACTCGAGTTTCAGTACATAAAAGTAGGCTACGACTACTGTGTGATGTTACACAAAGACTGAGTATAGAGGGAGAGCAGGCAGATGCTTAGCCGTGATGAAGCATGCCTCACAGAGAGATAGAGAGGTGTATCTGTCTCTCTCAGGGAGAGTTGGCTTACTGTTCTAGTTTTCACATACAGAAGTCCCGTGATAGAGACAGAGAATCTACTTTACAATCAAAGTGCTGTAATCACTTCCTAAATGTCAGCATGTTTTTCTTCATCTTCCAACGCTGACGTCCCTAAATGCAATAAGTAAAAGCTCCCCATTCACCTTGGGTTGGCACATACGTACATTTCCAGATTTTTTAATACAGTTTCTTCCAATGAAAACAGAGATGATTTGTGCAGGCACTTGACCTTCTTGCCAAATCCTGCCTACTGTAAACAGCCCAGTGATCCGTGAATACAAGTTAATCCCAGAGGAAAGGGACTGAAGAGTCTTTTTACATATTAAACAGGGAACTCTGCTTCACCAGCACTGGACATATGGGAGATGTTATCCATGCATGATTTAGGAGCCAAAACCCACAAGACTCAGTGACTCATGAATAATGAGTCCATACTGTACATATGCCATGGGATTCTCACTGACTGTTGGTATATACAGTAGGCTTCAAACAGCAATTTACCAATCGCTATAATCTCACTACTATAGAAAACATACAGTATTATGCATGATTATCAGGGTTGTTCACCGCTGTATCATACCATTACAGGTAATACCACACAAGCGTAGAAACAGTTAAATGTTTCTTCCGCCATAGCGAAAAGCTGCCACAACACTGCAAAATGTCAGTGGGTTAGGTTAAATGTGAGTGGGTTATATAGGCTAATTCTGTCTAAGTGCCCTAGCATGCCCAAGTATGATTCAGCGTAGTCTGACTGATCAGGAGGCCTACATTCTACCGTAGGTTGAGTAAAGGCACCGAATGTGGATCTCGTGTTTTAGGGACCGCCCGCTGTAGACGTCTGACTGCCGACATTTTTCACACGATTCTACATGTAAAAAGGGCGCGTGCTCAGTTCGCAAATTACATTGAGATGCTAAGTACCCTGGGCCAGCGAATGCTATTGGTGTGTCTGAGCTCTACAGGACTTAAGGACCATAAAGGAGAGTAATCCTTGCTCCCTGTGTGGCTAATCTAGCTGTGCCTCTGCTGCGCCTCCACAGTCAAAGAGAGATGCCACAGCAGGATGGGGTGGAAAAGAGTGAGGAGAAAGGTGGAGCATGGATGAGAGGGAGAAAGACCATAATGCATTGCAAGCTGTTGACAGGGAAAGACTGTGAAAGAACATCCTCAGCTCCCTCGGGATCAGTAAATGAAAGTACATGGACTAGTTTATATAGTAACCAATAATCAATTACACAGGAATAGCCAAACCCATGGCCGTAATCGTATGATCAGTAGACCCCAACCCCAGCATCTGTTGTATTTGTTTTATATATGGCCTGACCTTACAAATAATTAATCAAACAAAATCCTCCTCGAAGTTAGGGAGGGGGGAGGGGTTATGAAGTTGGTGGGGTCTCTTCCTATGAGCTTTGGAAAGCCCAGCAGGGGGTGTGTTTTTCTCAAGCCTGCTTTACAAGCTGTATACCAGAAACACACCCACTGAATACAAAGTGAATATGAGACTATGCAGGGAAATATACACAAACAAAAATACGTATTATTCTGAGTCAAAGTAGAGGAATAGCATTATCGTACATACTTTACTGTCTGAGGGTGAATAACAAGCACTTTCAACATC
Organism: Oncorhynchus mykiss; assembly: GCF_057628025.1. Taxonomy (NCBI): domain Eukaryota; kingdom Metazoa; phylum Chordata; class Actinopteri; order Salmoniformes; family Salmonidae; genus Oncorhynchus; species Oncorhynchus mykiss. The sequence goes on from NC_143026.1 coordinate 28,282,020, forward strand.
AAATCAAACCACATTTTATTGGTCACATACACATATTTAGCAGATGTAATTACGGGTGTAGCGAAATGCTTGATAAAGGGTTGCTTTTTTAACACTAAATTCATTCAGTCTAAACAAGAATATTCAATATGCAGCTCCTAGATGCTTCATGTGTGTTTGAAACTACTCATTAGGAAAATTACAGCCATTTAGTCCTTTTTTACCATTTACCCAAAATATGTTTCCCCAGAAAAACATTTGTATTCAACCTCTGACACTTCCAGTTGAAAATGGTACATGAAGCACTTTGCAATCACTTGATGTGAGACTGGTCCACAGAGAACACATAAGTGCCCTGGAACACTTTAAAGGCATGTTAACACTAAGCCCCCAATCAAAACAAACAGAGACAGACAGCTAGGAGGTCTCAAAGGTACATTTACCCAGAATGCTACCTGACATTTCTCCCTCCATCCTGAAATTGTAGTCTGTTGTGCTATTGATAACCTGCTGTAATCCAAAATTACATTTTACAAAAGTGGTAAATCAAGATGTTCCGTATATCAACTTCCCACTGGGCACAAACTGGTTGAATCAATCTTATTTCAACATAATTTGTCGATGTATTGTGATGTGGAATCTATGTGGAAAATACATTGTATTTGAAAAACCACATGATTATGCCATCATGGCAACCAAACATAGACAAACCTTGTATAAAATGCTTACCTTTGAAACAATGGCAAATCTTCAATGTTTCCACTATCAGAAAAAAATAACAATAGGCTTGGCAGCACTTCCTACTGGTGAATGAATCTGTCTACAGCCACCCTTTGGTCCTCCATCCAGGGTTTTAACCAAACCCCGTCCATCTTAGTCTTCATATGTGTCACTGACTACTACCAATGTGATATCAGGAGTTGGTGTATGAATAAGAAATATCTGACAATGTATGTACTTTGTTGTACTTTAAAATGTTGGAAAGTGCAGTAATAACACATTTAGATGACAACTCAACCTAAAATGTGGAATTTGGGGGGGAGAGAGAGAGAGAGAGAGAGAGAGAGAGAGAGAGAGAGATTTGAAAACAACAGGTCAGGGTTCATAGCCACAGGCAGAGCAGCAGAAACTGGATCAGCAGCAGATATTTGAGGGTATCTAAACCCATCGAGCATGTCAAGTGACTCAGCTTTTTTTAAACAAGCAAAAGAAAGTTTTCCTTGGTGCAGACTAAATATAATAATAGTTGTTACCAGACCACAGAGTTTCTGCAAACAACAGCAATAGCTGACCACGAACTTGTACCGTCTACAGAGTAACTTTCTACACGTGCGAGACGCTACCTATGGTCATTTAGTCAGGACAAACAAAAATCTTCAGTAAATGCTGACACAGACAGACACAGACCAGTGAAGGTGACAAAGCCACTGATGACTATAAGAGATGCGCCTGGGGAGAGTGGATCCTGTAGCTGAGTCTCCAGCCCTCAGGGGTAGCCAGCCAGCCAGTCAGAATGCAGTTTGGGCTACAGTAATTAGAGTACCTTTAGAGCTGGGGTAGAGCTGGGGTAGAACTGGGATAGAGCTGGGGTAGAGCTGGCCTAGATCCGGGGTAGAGCTGAGGTAGAGCCGGGCTAGAGCTGGGCTAGAGCCGGGCTAGATCCGGGGAAGAGCTGGGGTAGAGCTGGGATAGAGCCGGGGAAGAGCTGGGCTAGAGCTGGGGTAGATCTGGGATAGATCTGGGGTAGAGCTGGGATAGAGCTGGGCTAGATCCGGGGTAGACCTGAGGTAGAGCCGGGCTAGAGCTGGGATAGAGCTGGACTAATGCTGGGGTAGAGCTGGGCTAGAGCTGGGGTAGAGCAGGGGTAGATCTGGGGTAGAGCTGGGGTAAAGCTGGGATAGAGCTGGAGTAAAGCCGGGCTAGAGCTGGGGTAGAGCTGGGGTAAAGCTGGGCTAGAGCTTGGGAACAGCTGGGGTAAAGCCAGGCTAGAGCTGGGGTAGAGCTGGGGTAAAGCCGGGCTAGAGTTGGGGTACAGCTGGGGTAAAGCCAGTCTAGAGCTGGGGTGAAGCCGGGCTAGAGCTGGGGAAAAGCTGGGGTAAAGCTGGGGTAGAGCTGCGGTAAAGCCAGGCTACAGCCGGGGTAAAGTTGGGGTAAAGCTGGACTAGAGCTGGGCTAGAGCTGGGCTAGAGCTGGTGTAGAGCTAGGGTAGAGCTGGGCTAGAGCTGGGCTAGAACTGGTGTAGAGCTAGGGTAGAGCTGGGCTAGAGCTAGGGTAGAGCTAGGCTAGAGCTGGGCTAGAGCTGGAGCAGAGCTAGGCTAGAGCTGGGCTAGAGCTGGTGTAGAGCTAGACTAGATCCTGGGCAGAGCTGGGGTATAGCTGGGCTAGAGCTGGGCTAGATCCAGGGTATTGCTGGGGGAGAGCTGGGCTAGAGCTGGGGTAGAGCCGGGCTAGAGCTGAGCTAGAGCTGGGCTAATGCTGGGGTAGAGCTGGGGTAGAGCTGGGATAGAGCCGGGCTAGAGCCATGGTAAAGCTGGGCTAGAGCTGGGGTAGAGCAGGGGTAGATCTGGGGTAGAGCTGGGGTAAAGCTAGGGTAGAGCCGGAGTAAAACCGGGTTAGACCTGGGGTAGAGCCTGGCTAGAGCTGGGCTAGATCCGGTGTAGAGCTGGAGTAAAGCTGGACTAGAGCTGGGGTAAAGCTGGGCTAGAACCGGTGTAGATATGGGGTAGAGCTGGGGTAAAGCTGGGCTAGACCTGGGGTAGAGCCAGGCTAGAGTTGGGCTAGAGCTGGGGTAGAGCTGGGGTAGAGCTGGGATAGAGCCGGGCTAGAGCCATGGTAAAGCTGGGCTAGAGCTGGGGTAGAGCAGGGGTAGATCTGGGGTAGAGCTGGGGTAAAGCTAGGGTAGAGCTGGAGTAAAACCGGGTTAGACCTGGGGTAGAGCCTGGCTAGAGCTGGGCTAGATCCGGTGTAGAGCTGGAGTAAAGCTGGACTAGAGCTGGGGTAAAGCTGGGCTAGAACCGGTGTAGATATGGGGTAGAGCTGGGGTAAAGCTGGGCTAGACCTGGGGTAGAGCCAGGCTAGAGTTGGGCTAGAGCTGGGGTAGATCCAGCATAGAGCTGGAGTAGAGCTGGGCTAGATCCGGGGTAGAGCTGGGGTAGAGCCGGGCTAGAGCTGGGGTAGAGCTGGGGTAAAGCCGGGCTAGAGTTGGGGTACAGCTGGGGTAAAGCTGGGATAGAGCTGGGGTAAATCTGGGCTAGATCCGGTGTAGATATGGGGTAGAGCTGGGGTAAAGCTGGGCTAGACCTGGGGTAGAGCCAGGCTAGAGTTGGGCTAGAGCTGGGGTAGAACCGGGCTAGAGTTGGGCTAGAGCTGGTTTAGAGCTAGGGTAGAGCTGGGCTAGAGCTGGGGTAGAGCTTGTGAAGAGCTGGGGTAGAGCTGGGCTAGAGCTGGGGTAGAGCCCGTGTAGAGCTGGGGTAGAGCTGGAGTAGAGCTAGGCTAGAGCTGGGTTAGAGCTGGGATAGAGCTGGGGTAGAGCTGGTCTAGATCTGGGTAGAGCTGGGGTAGAGATGGTCTAGAGCTGGGGTAGAGCCAGGCTAGAGTTGGGCTAGTGCTGGGCTAAATCCAGCGTAGAGCTGGAGTAGAGCTGGGCTAGATCCGGGGTAGAGCTGGGGTAGAGCCGGGGTAGAGCTGGGGTAGAACCAGGCTAGAGTGTGGCTTGAGCCGGGCTAGATCCAGTTTAGAAATGGGCTAGAGTGGGTATAAAGCTGGGCTAGAGCTGGGTAGAGCTGGGGTAGAGCTGGGGTAAAGCCGGGCTAGAGCTCGGGTAAAGCCGGGGTAGAGCCGTGGTAGAGCTAGGGTAAAGCTGGAATAGAGCTGGGCTAGAGCTGGGGTAGAGCTGGGCTAGAGTTGGGCTAGAACTGGGGTAGAGCTGGGCTACACCTGGGGTAGAGCCGAGCTAGAGCTGGGCTAGAGCTGGGTAGAGCTGGGGTAGAGCTGGGGTAAAGCCGGGCTAGAGCTCGGGTAAAGCCGGGGTAGAGCCGTGGTAGAGCTAGGGTAAAGCTGGAATAGAGCTGGGCTAGAGCTGGGGTAGAGCTGGGCTAGAGCTGGGGTAGAGCTAGGCTAGAGCTGGGCTAGAGCTTCTGCAGAGCTAGGTTAGAGCTGAGCTAGAGCTGGTGTAGAGCTAGGCTAGAGCAGGGGTGGAGCTTGTGAAGAGCTGTGGTAGAGCTGGGCTAGAGCTGGGGTAGTGCCCATGTAGAGCTGCTGTAGATCTGGAGTAGAGCTAGGCTAGAGCTGGGGTAGAGCTGGGATAGAGCTGGGGTAGAGCTGGGATAGAGCTGGGCTAGAACCGGGGAAGAGCTGGGATAGAGCTTGGGTAGTGCTCGGCTAGATCTGGGGTAGAGCTGGGGTAGAGCCAGGCTAGAGTTGGGCTAGAGCCGGGCTAGATCCCGTGTAGAATTGGGCTAGAGCTGGTGTAAAGCTGGCTAGAGCTGGGTAGAGCTGGGGTAAGGCTGGGATAGAGCTGGGGTAAAGCAGGGATAGAGTTGGGGTAGAGCTGGGGTAAAGCCAGGCTAGAGCTGGAGTGCAGCTGGGGTAGAGCTGAGGTAAAGCTAGGGTAAAGCTGGGGTAGAGCTGGGGTAAAGCTGGGGTTGAGCTGGGGTAAAGCTGGACTAGAGCTGGGATAGAGCTGGGCTAGAGCTGGGGTAGAGCAGAGGGACATTCTGAAGTCTGGGGGTTTAATCGGATCACTTGTAGAGCCGGGTTGCACTTCATCTTTCATCGCCTTGCAACACATTAATAACCTATTGATACGTTAAATTATATTTCCCCCCTATTTTGTGAAATATTTAGCAAAATAAGGCATAGTGACTGGGCCAAGATGGATGAGGTAAGCCATATACAATATATATGTACAAAAGTACATTGACACCCATTTTTATTTGTCACGTGTCGAATACAACAGCTGTAGTAGACCTTACTGTGAAATGCTTACTTACAAGCCCTTAACCAACAACGCAGTTCAATAAATAGATTTGAGAAAATATTTACTAAATAAACTAAAGTAAAACTAAATAAAATAAAGTAACACAAGAAAATCACATAACAATAACAAGGCTATATACAGGGGGTACCGGCACCGAGTCAATGTGTGGGGGTATAGGTTAGTCGAAATAATTTGTAAAGTGTGGGGGGGGGAGAGGGGGGTTCAATGTAAATAGTCTGGGTGGCCACTTGATTAATTAATTGTTCAGCAGTCTTATGGCTTCGGGGTAGAAGGTGTTAAGGAGACTTTTGGTCCTAGACTTGGTGCTCCGGTACCGATTGCCGTGCGGCAGCATAGAGAACAATCTATGACTTGGGTGACTGGAGTCTTTGACAATTATTTGGGCCTTCCTCTGATGCCTCCTAGTATATAGGTAGGCAGGAAGCTTGACCCCAGTGATGTACTGGGCCGTACGCACTACCCACTGTAGCGCCTTACAGTCAGATGCTGATACCAGCCGGTGATACCGATACCTGCAGTTGCCATACCAGCCGGTGATGCAACCGGTCAGGATACGGCTATTTCAGCCACAGCCATTGCTGACAGGTGTATAAAATCGAGCACACAGCCATGCAATCTCAATAGACAAACATTGTCAGTAGAATGGCCTTACTGAAGAGCTCAGTGACTTCCAACCAGTCAGTTGGTCAAATATCTGCCCTGCTAGAACTGCCCCAGTAAGTGCTGTTATTGTGAAGAGGAAACATCTAGGATCAACAACTGCTCAGCCGCGAAGTGGTAGGCCACACAAGCTCACAGAACCGGACAGCCAAGTGCTGAAACACGTAACGCACAAAAATTGTCTGTCCTCGGTTGCAACACTCTACCAAGTTCCGAATTGCCTCTGGAAGCAACATCAGCACAAGAACTGTTCGCCAGGAACTTCATGAAATGGGTTTCCATGGCCAAGCCACCACACACAAGCCAAAGATCACCATGTGCAATGCCAAGCATCGGCTGGAGTAGTGTAAAGCTTGCCGGCCATTGGAATCTGGAGCAGTGGAAACGCGTTCTCTGGAGTGATGAATCACGTTTCACCATCTTGCAATCCAATGGACGAATCTGGGTTTGGTGGATGGCAAGAAAAAAAAGCTACATGCTCCAATTCATATTGCCAACTGTAAAGTTTGGTGGAGGAGGAATAATGGTCCGGGACTGTTTTTCATGGTTCAGGCTAGGCCCCTTAGTTCCAGTGAATGGAAATATTAACGCTACAGCATACAATGACATTATAGATGATTCTGTGCTTCCAACTTAGTAGCAACAGTTTGGGGAAGGCCCTTTCCTCTTTCAGCATAAAAACACTCCCGTCCACAAAGCGAGGTCCATACAGAAATGGTTTGTCGAGATCAGTGTGGAAGAACTTGACTGGCCTGCACAGAGCCCTGACCTCAACCCCTTCAAACACATTTGGGATGAATTGGAATGCCAACTGCGAGACAGGCCTAATCGCCCAACATCAGTGCCTGACCTCACTTATGCTCTATGTTCCAACGTCTAGTGGAAAGCCTTCCCAGAAGAGTGGATGCTGTTATAGCAGCAAAGGGAGACCAACTCCATATTAATGCCCATGATTTTGGAATGAGATGTTCAACGAGAAGGTGTCCACATACTTTTGGTCATGTAGTGTATATTTTATAGACATCAGCAATACATCTTCCCTTATGCTTCCTCCCATTTTTGAATAGCTTTAAAAAGGCAACATATTCTCTCAGCCTCATTGCAAAATGTGTAGAATTGCAGGATATTAGCTTTAAAACAGGAACATTTTCTCAGCCTCATGGCAAAATGTGTAGCATAGCATGAGATTAGCTATAAAACTGCAAATCCTTTTTCTCTTTGCCCCATGGCAAAATGGCAGGAAGTTTGTTTTTTTCTTCCCAAAAAAGCATTCCTAAAAATATAATTTAAAACGGTGGTACGCCACTGGCCAGACGGTGTCTATCTGAGCATGTGCACTCTGGTCCTGATGAGTCTGTGAGGCGTGAGGGAGAGGAGACGTGTGAGGAATCATAAACCTTCCGTCAGAGGAACAGCTAGCCACAGACAGTCATCTCTCTCAGATGAATGAGCCTCCATTACATCGTAACACAACACATTCCTTACTGCCATACTGATCGTCATTATCTAGGTGATGAGGAATTTACAACAGAGACTTATCAAGGCCTTTACTAAAAGTAATTAGATGCAACAATTCTAGTTACAGTCATCAAATCTGTCTGTAGAATGTTTGTCAAATATATTTCAGAAGTCATATAAGGTACATGAACAAGGGGATAGTTAAGTTGGAAAAGCAGAAAAATGTATTTAGAATGATTTAGAAAATATATTTAGTATCAAGGACATTACTTAAGGAAGTATTCACCTTAAATTCTTCACCTTCATCAAATTTGTGTAGAATTGAGAAAAAGGCTTTAGTCTAGGCCTACATGAAATGGAGTTGAAATCAAGTTGTTTGTTGTTTTCTCCACAGTAAATTCACCACACCACAAGCAGCCCCAATTAGAGCACAGCGGTAATTGCTCTAAAGCAGGATGCTTCAATTCCTGCTTCCCTGGTTGGACATTATGCTTTTCAATGCTATAGGAATCTTTAAGAAACGCTAATGGAAAAAAAATACCAAGTTGGGCATTAGTCACACATGGCTGGGGAAAACTCTTTCAGCATCTGCCTAGCTTCTCTTTATCTACGAGGAAGCAATTTTCTGCACTAAAGTTTGCAGGGAGACATCTCTCCCGGGTGGGGTTACTGAGCAATGAACAGTGCTCTGGCAGTCGTGGCAGAGGAAAAAACAGAAGCTGTCCGTTTTAAGACACATTGGGGACCTGAATGGACTTTTTATGACACTTCAAACCTGTCCATTGCCTGTAAACCTGATGCTGTGCATTGTATCGAGGGATCCAGGGAAGGGAATTGCAGTGGAGGCTTCGACACTGCCTGTAGTCAGCCACCGTTTAGCCGAGATGAACTAGGGAGGACTGACTCAAAATGAAGTGGGAGAAATATTCTGAGCTGAGCAATGCAGCAGTTTCCCTTCCTATAAGGGCAACAGAACAGCAATCCAAAGAGTTCAACTTTAACTGGATGGTTCGGATTGTGTCGTTTAGGGCCACAGATTGTGGAGAGGGCCAGGGAGCCAGTCTTCTTCCTATTTCCCATGTCAATGTGAAATTATCATCAGATTTCGCTGTTCTCTTGTAGCAAGCTGCCAGCATTCAAAGTGAGCGAAATAAATGTGGTGATGACAATGACAGATTACATGGTGCTTTGCTCAGACACGAGCCAGGCCCTGTGTCATAAATAACAGTGTCTGTTGACACATGGTAATCACATCCAAGTAAATCCATTTCAGGTGTAGACCCCGGCATGATATTTCTTGGCAAAACTGGGAAATAAAATGCAGTGAATAAGGCTGGAATAATGCAATGGGTTGCAGGTGAGGAGGGTGAATAATATACCTGCATTTACAGGAAGGTTACGTTGAATGAGAGTCAATTGTACTTGAGAACAAAGTAGGGATTCCATGATTTCGAAGGATGCAACAACAGTATATGGCCTGACCAAGATTCCACCAGGTCCATTATAACTGGAGCCAGGCAGAATGTGCACAAGTGGAATATAAATAATACATACCTTTTGTAATGCATTCAAATCAAACTACAGACTGTTGGACCTCTGAAAAGCATTGTCACAACAACCTTGCAGATTCCATCTTACCCAAATCATAACAAACAAAAGGTCCTTCAGAAGAGCGTATTGTCAAATTCTCCCAGGAAGTGGAAGTCTAATGTCAAAGGCAGGAGGTTATGGTAACAGGAAGCTATTTATTTGATAGCTATTGCTATCAAAATACAATTAAAGACAACTAATTGTCAAAACCAAGGTCTCTTAATGGATTTTGTGATATTATAAATGGTTTATTTCCCTGTATTCAGAAGGATACTGCACTTCTGAGAAGTCTTCTCTGTACATCTCTGAACTCTGGGGTGTTCAAAGGATACCCATGCTGTTCAGAAAGATGCTGGGCTGCTGAGTGTACAGTATGAACTGAATATATTTCAATACCAATTAAACCAAAGCCTCCCCCCAATTTTCACTCAGCATAGGGGGAGCTGCTTTGTCTAACAGCAACAGTATGAGCCGAATTGCTCTGGAGATTTTACATTCATCATAAATGGGGAGGAAATTAGTTGAAAGGGAGTGATTTTGGGAATTGAAAGCTGAGTGACTTTGAGTAAAATTAACATACAGTTTGTTTTGAGGTTAGACTATTGGATAAACTTTAGTATTCTAGTAATCTTGTTCCCAGACTCTTCCTCCCAAATGCGTGAAGAGTCTGGTGGACCAATACATCAAACTTGGCCTTCCTTAACCAATACAGAGTGCCGGGAGAATCTCCTGGTGCCAATATAATTGGCTTACTCGGCTTAACCTACCAACCAAACACCTAACCCTCCCTATAAACTAGCACACCACGAGCACAGTTTGATTCGTAAAAAATGTATGATGACAAATACTTTACTCAGTAGTTCACTCCCATAGAATTCTATGGTCACTTCCAGTAAGGCCAACTTTGAGTGGTTGATATCCCAGGCTTACATGCGCTGTGAGCAATAGCCTGGGGACAAGGTTATTATTTTAGTGACTGCTGCTGTTGAACAGGGGGAAGATGAAGAAGAAGAGGAAATGTATATGGTGTGTGAGTGTGCGTGAGCGTTTTCACTGTGCAGCCTCAGAAACTCTCTGTAAACAGAAATGTATATTGAGCCAGCTCGCGCCATCGTATGGATGATCAAAGATTTTGCCTCTAAAGGCTTCTAAACAGCTTCTACCCCCAAGCCATAAGACTCCTGAACATCTAATCAAATGGCTACCAAGGCTACCCCCCCCCCCCCCCCCCCACACACACACACACCCTCCTCTTTTACGCTCATTCTACTCTCTGTTATTATCTATGCATAGTCACTTTAATAACTCTACCTACATGTACATATTACCTCAATTACCTTGACTAACTGGTGCCCCGGCACATTGACTCTGTACCAGTACCCTCTGTATATAGCCTCCACATTGACTCTGTACCAGTACCCCCTGTATATAGCCTCCACATTGACTCTGTACCAGTACCCCCTGTATATAGCCTCCACATTGACTCTGTACCGGTAACCCCTCTATATAGCCTCCACATTGACTCTGTACCGGTACCCCCTGTATATAGCCTCCACATTGACTCTGTACCAGTACCCTCTGTATATAGCCTCCACATTGACTCTGTACCGGTACCCCCTGTATATAGCCTCCACATTGACTCTGTACCAGTACCCTCTGTATATAGCCTCCACATTGACTCTGTACCAGTACCCCCTGTATATAGCCTCCACATTGACTCTGTACCGGTACCCCCTGTATATAGCCTCCATATTGACTCTGTACCACTACCCCCTGTATATAGCCTCCACATTGACTCTGTACCAGTACCCCCTGTATATAGCCTCCACATTGACTCTGTACCGGTACCCCCTGTATATAGCCTCCACATTGACTCTGTACCAGTACCCTCTGTATATAGCCTCGCTATTGTTATTTTACTGCTGCCCTTTAATTATTTGTTACTTTTATTTATTTCCTTTTTTAGGTATTTAAAAAAAAATGCATTGTTGGTTAAGGGCTTGTAAGTAAGCATTTCACTGTAAGGTCTACATTGTATTTGGCGCATGTGACGAATAACATTTTATTTGATAAAGCCTGAACTCTAATATCTGTGAGAATTGTCCAGATCCGTTTACAGTCTGGGTGTAAGTAGTAAGCAGCCGCTGGCAGAGAGACATGGTTCCGTTCATCAGGAGTATAGTGGAGGTGGGCAAATCTGCTTCTGACAGCAGCGTAGTGATAAACAGCACAGGGGAACAGAGCCTGGGCTAGGATGGCCCTGAGGAATTCAACATGCGCAACCAGGAGGAATGAAAAGCAGTGTTTCAGTACAGCTCTGAAACTCTGAAATGAAATGAACTCGGGGTCCCCTGCATTCAAAGCTCACGCGGTATCCTCTCCCAGAGTGCCACAAGGAATTTGAGTCTCACTTTGTTTCGGGCTGGTAGAAAACGCCTCACTGTCATTTTCACTCAACTCCGAGGCATGGCCCTATCTTTCAGGCCTTCCTCCCCCAGTCAACTGATATTGTCACTAACAGCAAGAAAAAAGTTTGGTCAGATAATTACCACTAGCTGCCTCAGGTTTTGCTGAGAAAAAGCTTTTCAGAGAGTTTCCCTCTTTTTACGGCCAGTCATAAAATAAGGAGCCGCATCATAAAATGGCTCAATACTGTACCTCCATGGCACTCTAAAAAGCTGTCTCTACATGGAACATCACTTTTGGGTGAACTATGGAGCAGCAGTGTCCAAGGTGACATGGTCCATAGGCAGAGAGTAAATCCTATACCTGGTTGATTAGGAATTAGCCAATGTCCTCATTTTTTACAAACACAAACTCTCTTTGTGGTGCATTAATGAGCTCACTGAACTGAGATGTGCCATTTCAAATCAAAGTTTATTTGTCACTGTCACGCCCTGATCTGTTTCATCTGTTCCTGTGATTGTTTCCACACCCTCCAGGTGTCGCTTATTTTCCCCAGTGTATTTATCCCTGTGTTTCCTGTCTCTCTGTGCCAGGTCATCTTGTATGTTTAGTCAAGTCAACCTGCGTGTTTTTCCCGTACTCCTTTTCTATTCTGTTTTTATATTCCTATCGGTTCTGACCCCTGCCTGACTCTGGACTACTTTCCTGCCTGCCTGATCATCCTGCCTGCCCTGACCTTGATTCTGCCTGCCCTTCGGTACCTTTTGGACTGATCTGGTTTTGACCTTTTTTGCCTGTCCAACGACCATTCTCTAGCCTACCCCTTTGGATTAATAAACATCGTAAGACTCCAACCATCTGCCTCCTGTGTCTGCATCTGGGTCTCGACTTGTGCCTTGATAGTCACGTGCGCAGAATAGAACCTTACAGCGAATTGTTTACTAACAGGCTCTAACAAACAGTGCAATTTTTAAGTATAAAAAAAGCTATTAGGTGAACAATCGATAAGTAAAGAAATAAAAAATAACAGTAGTGAGGCTATGTACAGTATTGAGGCTATAACAGTAGCGAGGCTATAAACAGGCACCGATTAGTCGGGTTGATTGAGGTACTATGTACATGTAGGTATGGTTAAAGTGACTATGCATATATGATAAACAGAGAGTAGCAGTAGCGTAAAAGAGGGGGTGGTGGGTAACAAAGAGTAGCAGTAGCATAAAAGAGGGGGTGGTGGGTAACAGAGTAGCAGTAGCGTAAAAGAGGTGTTGGCAGGTGGCGGAACACAATGCAGATAGTCTGGGTAGACAATGTGTGGGAGCACCAGTTAGTCAGGCTAATTGAGGTAGTATGTACATTAATGTATAGTTAAAGTGACTATTTACAGTGGGGAGAACAAGTAGTTGATACACTGCCGATTTTGCAGGTTTACCTACTTACAGCTCCCTCCAAAGATTTTCTATTGGGTTCAGGTCTGGAGACTGGCTAGGCCACTCCAGGACATTGAGATGCTTCTTACGGAGCCCTCCTTAGTTGCCCTGGCTGTGTGTTCCGGGTCGTTGTCATGCTGGAAGACCTAGCCACGACCCATCTTCAATGCTTTTACTGAGGGAAGGAGGTTGTTGGCCAAGATCTCGCGATACATGGCCCCATCCATCCTCCCCTCAATACGGTGCAGTCGTCCTGTCCCCTTTGCAGAAAAGCATCCTCAAAGAATGATGTTCCACCTCAATGCTTCACGGTTGGGATGGTGTTCTTGGGGTTGTACTCATCCTTCTTCTTCCTCCAAACACTGCGAGTGGAGTTTAGACCAAAAAGCTCTATTTTTGTCTCATCAGACCACATGACCTTCTCCCATTCCTTCTCTGGATCATCCAGATGGTCATTGGCAAACTTCAGACGGGCCTGGACATGCGCTGGCTTGAGCAGGGGGACCTTGCGTGCGCTGCATGATTTTAATCCATGACGGCGTAGTGTGTTACTAATGGTTTTCTTTGAGACTGTGGTCCCAGCTCTCTTCAGGTCATTGACCAGGTCCTGCTGTGTAGTTCTGGGCTGATCCCTCACCTTCCTCATGATCATTGATGCCCCACGAGGTGAGAGCTTGCATGGAGCCCCAGACCGAGGGTGATTGACCGTCATCTTGAACTTCTTCCATTTTCTAATAATTGCGCCAACAGTTGTTGCCTTCTCACCAGGTTGCTTGCCTATTGTCCTGTAGCCCATCCCAGCCTTGTGCAGGTCTACACTTTTATCCCTGATGTCCTTACACAGCTCTCTGGTCTTGGCCATTGTGGAGAGGTTGGAGTCTGTTTGATTGAGTGTGTGGACAGGTGTCTTTTATACAGGTAACGAGTTCAAACAGGTGCAGTTAATACAGGTAACGAGTGGAGAACAGGAGGGCTTCTTAAAGAAAAACTAACAGGTCTGTGAGAACCAGAATTCTTACTGGTTGGTAGGTGATCAAATACTTATGTCATGCAATACAATTCTAATTAATTGCTTAAAAATCATACAATGTGATTTTCTGGATTGTTGTTTTAGATTCTGTCTCTCACAGTTGAAGTGTACCTATGATAAAAATGACAGACCACTACATGCTTTGTAAGTAGGAAAACCTGCAAAATCGACAGTGTATCAAATACTTGTTCTCCCCACTGTATATATGCTAAACAGAGAGTAGCAGCAGCAAGGACTACTGTCCATGTTGACATAATGGGCTCTTAATTAAGCTCGCATTGATATAGCACAACAATGGGTAAGCGGCTATTATGAGTTGTAGATACACTCTAGGACAGTGGTCACCACCAGCCTTTTCTGGGATAGAAAACAAACACCCCCTGGAGAGGTGAATCTCCCACATTGTGCTACTTATTAGTCTCAAAGCATAGTGGGCCCAAATAAATCCCATATATAACTTTTAAAACCGTTAGCGTTCACCTCTCCAATGCAGCCAGACAGACAACATGGTTGACTAATGTAGACTTCAAGATCCCACACCGACCAGGGTCACATGACTGTTCAGCTGCAGGATACTCAAATATCAAACTTCCCCTATACTAACTAACAACTAACAAATAAACACATATCTAGATAATGTAGAAACCTACACATTTTTTGTTACAAAAAGTATTTTTATAATTGTAATAATTTTCATAGGAAGTAATAGGTTCCATCATGTGTGCATATAAAACGTATTCTTATGACACCCTCACAACACACGAAGACAGCGTGGTGACATGGGAGAGAAGAGGGGGAAGAAGGAGTGGGTGTATAAGTGGCACTATAAAAGCATCTTCAGAGCACTATAAATGACTTCAAAATAACTATGAAATGACAGCTCCTTCAAGTAATAACTCAGTCTACAATACAATATGTTGTTGTTGTTCCCTTTCTCTCAGGGTAAGAGAAGGGTCCCCACAGGACAGACACACTCTCCTGCTCTTACTGTGCCATAGCAACATGGTAGCAACAGATGGGAGACGTCTGCATATCAGTTTGTACTACAACTACAGCAGCTATGAATGCAGAGCAATAGCTTGTGATAAATTCACTTAACAATTGGCTTTGAAATTTAGTGAGAATTTCCCTTTTGTTTACAGTAATGTGTGAACGGACATTAGAAGGTGGTATGGGGGGACGTTACGCCCAGGGTGGATAGTGGACATTGGGGCAGCAATAATAGCTATAAGCCTATAGACCTGGTGACATAGCATCTTGTCGGCAACTCATTCCGACTGCCCTTGTATCTGCTTTGACTGTGCTTGCGGAGATCTATGAGGCAGTCCACTGATGAGACCAGATCAATACTTAAGCCCCCTATTATAATTTCAAACCAAACAAGGGCCCCAAAATTAATCTCTCCATTCCAAGTTAGCGACTTCTCCTGACTAACACCATGGGAAAGGCTCTTTGTTTGTGTTTGTTCATATTGATCTGACACCAAGTGGATGGCCCGGACAAATCCATTTGATGCATGTTGGGCCTGTCAATACAAACTATTTCCTTGACTTTGATTTGTTGTTTCTGTCAGAAAAAAAGAGACATTGCGTATTCAGTCAAACAAGCACAACAGTTCCTTTTAAAACGAAACAAAACAAATACAGAGATGTCTTTATTTCCCAGTTAAACATTGTGGCTTGGCTTGTAGACCCTGTGCTCATTGGTGCCAATGTAACAAGCACCCAACTTTGTGCCCAGAAATGGCAGTTAGTCCTGGCACCAGTGCCCAGCCTGGCACAAACCACCACGACCTACCAGTCCAGGGTTTTGCAGGATTTTCTAACTAAACTCCACAATGTTGTCAAAACCACCCGGTGCTTAATTTGTAAACCGGGAGGTGGCGGAACAAAAAGAGGGGGTGATCTGTAGAGCTCTGAGGTACCGGAATACATGAGAGCAAAATATCACCGTTATAATAAAACATTGAATGCATATCATCGCATTTTCGTAGTGGTATAGAGCAGTAGCCTAGGGTCTGGGGAAAATGTGTCATTTTATCAGTTGTGTGTATTCACGGATGTCAGGGGAAGCCAGGCTTCCCCAAAGAATTGACAAAATAAATAAATAACATAACGTAAAATAATTCATATTTTGTCTCTCTGTGTTTCATAATTTTCCTTCAATTTGCAAGAGGCTGAATGTATCTCACAGAAGAAAGCATCCGTGCGAGCAAAACAGCTGCCCTCTGTCTCTCTATGTGTAGGCTATCTATCTGATACTGTCTGGTCCAAATGTGTATGACATTGTTGCAGCCCGTAGCATTGAAGGCAAGGGAAGCCAGACAGCATTTGGCCTCCCTTGATAAAAAAAAGTATACAAAATTTGCCAATCAGCATGGCACTAAACTGAGCGAGCTCAACTGTGAATGGTCCTGGCCAGAGAGGGGGGGGGTAGAGTCCAAATCATGACATTTTACATGACATTTGAATAACTTCTGTAGCTAATATTAGTTTCCCCCCTTTACGGCAGAATGACAGATTTGTATCTTGTCAGCTCGGGGATTCAATCTTGCAACCTTCCAGTTACTAGTCCAACGCTTTAACCACTAGGCTACCTGCCGCTCAGTGGCTAGCTAAAATTGTCTCTTTCCTAAATTAGCCATGGATGGAGATAGGGATTTGGACGTGTGGTTTTACTTAATTCTCTGTACTGGCCAATGTTTTAATGGTGATTCTGATCTAACCATAAATTCATACATTGTTGTGCCCCTGGCCTGAGTGGATGGAAGTTCAATATGTAGCTAGATGTAGAAGGCGAATGTTAACTAGCTAACATTTCCGATGAATGGAAGGGAGGGGGGGGGGTAGAGTCCAAATCATGACATTTTACATGACATTTGAATAGCTTCTGTAGCTAATATTAGTTTCCCCCCTTTACAGCAGGTGTTAGTCTTGACAAATCAAAGGCTATAGAGGCAGAAATACTACAGACTGTAACGTCGGGATAGTGATGGGTGTGGAGTCAGACGCAGAGAGCAGGAGGTAGATGGGAAAAAACGCCTTAATGTCCTCAAGCACAGTAACAGGGACAAACATGGGTGAAGCCCAAAACACAGGTGCAACAAAACGCAAACCCACTGTTACCAAGATACCGGACAGCGAAAACCCAAACCCACTGTTACCAAGATACCGGACAGCGAAAACCCAAACCCACTGTTACCAAGATACCGGACAGTGAAAACCCAAACCCACTGTTACCAAGATACCGGACAGCGAAAACCCAAACCCACTGTTACCAAGATACCGGACAGCGAAAACCCAAACCCACTGTTACCAAAATACCGGACAGCGAAAACCCAAACCCACTGTTACCAAGATACCGGACAGCGAAAACCCAAACCCACTGTTACCAAGATACCGGACAGCGAAAACCCAAACCCACTGTTACCAAGATACCGGACAGCGAAAACCCAAACCCACTGTTACCAAGATACCGGACAGCGAAAACCCAAACCCACTGTTACCAAGATACCGGACAGCGAAAACCCAAACCCACTGTTACCAAGATACCGGACAGCAAAAACCCAAACCCACTGTTACCAAGATACCGGACAGCGAAAACCCAAAACCACTGTTACCAAGATACCGGACAGCGAAAACCCAAAACCACTGTTACCAAGATACCGGACAGCGAAAACCCAAACCCACTGTTACCAAGATACCGGACAGCGAAAACCCAAAACCACTGTTACCAAGATACCGGACAGCGAAAACCCCAACCCACTGTTATCAAGATACCGGACAGCGAAAACCCAAAACCACTGTTACCAAGATACCGGACAGCGAAAACCCAAAACCACTGTTACCAAGATACCGGACAGCGAAAACCCAAAACCACTGTTACCAAGATACCGGACAGCGAAAACCCCCTGTTACCAAGATACCGGACAGTGAAAACCCAAAACCACTGTTACCAAGATACCGGACAGCGAAAACCCAAACCCACTGTTACCAAGATACCGGACAGCGAAAACCCAAAACCACTGTTACCAAGATACCGGACAGCGAAAACCCAAAACCACTGTTACCAAGATACCGGACAGCGAAAACCCAAACCCACTGTTACCAAGATACCGGACAGCGAAAACCCAAAACCACTGTTACCAAGATACCGGACAGCGAAAACCCAAACCCACTGTTACCAAGATACCGGACAGCGAAAACCCAAACCCACTGTTACCAAGATACCGGACAGCGAAAACCCCAACCCACTGTTACCAAGATACCGGACAGCGAAAACCCAAACCCACTGTTACCAAGATACCGGACAGCGAAAACCCCAACCCACTGTTACCAAGATACCGGACAGCGAAAACCCAAAACCACTGTTACCAAGATACCGGACAGCGAAAACCCAAACCCACTGTTACCAAGATACCGGACAGCGAAAACCCAAAACCACTGTTACCAAGATACCGGACAGCGAAAACCCACTGTTACCAAGATACCGGACAGCGAAAACCCAAAACCACTGTTACCAAGATACCGGACAGCGAAAACCCAAACCCACTGTTACCAAGATACCGGACAGCGAAAACCCAAAACCACTGTTA
This sequence comes from Oncorhynchus mykiss, assembly GCF_057628025.1. NCBI lineage: Eukaryota > Metazoa > Chordata > Actinopteri > Salmoniformes > Salmonidae > Oncorhynchus > Oncorhynchus mykiss. The sequence goes on from NC_143026.1 coordinate 28,300,163, forward strand.
CCAAGATACCGGACAGCGAAAACCCCAACCCACTGTTACCAAGATACCGGACAGCGAAAACCCAAAACCACTGTTACCAAGATACCGGACAGCGAAAACCCAAAACCATTGTTACCAAGATACCGGACAGCGAAAACCCAAACCCACTGTTACCAAGATACCGGACAGCGAAAACCCAAAACCACTGTTACCAAGATACCGGACAGCGAAAACCCCAACCCACTGTTACCAAGATACCGGACAGCGAAAACCCAAAACCACTGTTACCAAGATACCGGACAGCGAAAACCCAAACCCACTGTTACCAAGATACCGGACAGCGAAAACCCAAACCCACTGTTACCAAGATACCGGACAGCGAAAACCCCAACCCGCTGTTACCAAGATACCGGACAGCGAAAACCCAAACCCACTGTTACCAAGATACCGGACAGCGAAAACCCCAACCCACTGTTACCAAGATACCGGACAGCGAAAACCCAAAACCACTGTTACCAAGATACCGGACAGCGAAAACCCAAACCCACTGTTACCAAGATACCGGACAGCGAAAACCCAAACTCACTGTTACCAAGATACCGGACAGCGAAAACCCACGGTTACCAAGATACCGGACAGTGAAAACCCACTGTTACCAAAATACCGGACAGCGAAAACCCACTGTTACCAAGATACCGGACAGCGAAAACCCACTGTTACCAAAATACCGGACAGCGAAAACCCACTGTTACCAAAATACCGGACAGCGAAAACCCACTGTTACCAAGATACCGGACAGCGAAAACCCACTGTTACCAAAATACCGGACAGCGAAAACCCACTGTTACCAAAATACCGGACAGCGAAAACCCAAACCCACTGTTACCAAGATACCGGACAGCGAACACCACTAACGTAAAATAACCACAAGCCCGCACAAACACCAGCGGGCTAAACTAACTTAAATAACACCCATCCCAAAACCACAACTAGGAACAGGTGAAAACATTTAGACAAAAACAAACGAAAAGGAAAAAGGGATCGGTGGCAGCTAGTAGACCGGCGACGACAACCGCCGTGTGCCACCCGAACAGGAAGGGCAGGCACCTTCAGGGTTATTCGTGACACAGACGATGTAAACCTGCCTGAAATATGTACCTTACCGCAAAGGGGGCCAGTGGGAGGGCCAACGAGGAAGATGATGAAAGAGTTCCTAAGAAGTTAAAAGCATCAAAACCTTTTCTGACAGTGCCTTTTATTTGGTTTATTGTATATATCATTAGGTCATGTAACAACATGCTTTGTGGACTTCACTGGACAGAGGTTGCTATACGGTATTGTGATAAAACAAAGGTGTGGTTGAATTTATTCTATATATTACGGTCACAAGGCATATGAATTAACAGGTTACAGTGATTTTACCCACACACCGCTACTGCCTTTAATAAATGCATTTCAAGCAATTCTACATAATTTTCCATGACTGGAGACTTTGGCAGTATAGTTTTTAATACCACACAAATGATCGAATTGACAGGCTATTGACACCGACAAACTGAGAATCTGAGATCAATAAAAACAACCTTATGTTGAATCAATCAATAGCATAGGCATAGGTGTGTGGAGACAAATATTGTAGACTACAATATGAGAAGTAATTTTTGTCCTAAAATTGCCTTCCAGGTTCACTGACTCACCCAATAATGGGCAGCTCACTCGCCGATGATGGCCAATGTGTTCATGCCAAAAGCCTATCTCTCTCTTGTTTTACTTTGTACAATATTTGGAAGTTGATCAAATATTTTGGTAGCCCACAGCAGACAGATTAGAGTCTTCTCTATTCAGCAGGAGCCATTTGCTTTCTAACCTGTGTTTTCCCGCAACTGTATTTGATATATTGTGAAAGGCCTGTTTTGTCTGCATGCTGTTCACTGACAGATTTGCTGCATGTTCTCAACTGTAGGCTATGAAACCACCCACAAGTCCACAGCACCACACCTCAGCACTCCAACCCAGAGCTCAACAGCCACTCAGCCCATTGTTTTTCTTTCTCCCAAGGGCTCTCTTTCCCAATGCAGAGTGTGTGCAAACCCATTTCCGTGCCTCCCAGGTCATCCCCCTCGTTCAGCCAAAGTTGAGATGGCTTTCGGGTCACACTGTGCTCTCGCCAGGGTCGCATGTTAAGAAAAGTGTGTGTCGCATGAATCCAGATCTACGAACAGAACCCATACTGTGAGCTGTGGGATTGTACAAGAGACTCCCCCTCTCCACTAGCACCACTGTTGTTCTGTTCTGTTGTAGCTGTTATACTGTACAGTAGCTGCTGCTGCTGCTAGAGAGCTGACAGTCCTCACTGTTCACTGGTCTGGATATGAGAATAGTATAGGACATATTCTGGGTGGTCTTTCAACACCACACACAGACATTCACACTCACACACACACACACACACACAGTCATCACACTATGATAACACAGAGTGTTCAAGCTGAGTGAGGGAGTGTGTGTTTACTTTATGTGCACATACATACTGTACATATATATAGACAGTAGTACATGTGTGATTGCCTGTACTGTATTGTGACTCTCTATAGACTCTATAGACAATTCTTTGTGATTGTGAGCCCCACGCCTATTCAGTCATGTCATCTGATGCCGCTCTATTCATTACTAGTTATGTGTAGCACAGCCTTAATACCACATTTACTGTGGAGAGGGATAGATAGAGAGTGATAGAATAGAAGAGGGATTGTAAAAAGCAGTCCAGATTCTATGGAAAAGCTAGGGAGAGAAGTGTGCAGGGCTGATGGACAGGCAATAGGGGTTCCATTTTTACTTGCTGTTACTGAAAGCATTGGTTGACTTGACTATGGACTTTATTTCACAGAACTATAGACTTGAAACTCTCTCTTATCCATCTCCCTCACTATTCCTGCCCACCCCCACCCCTTTCTCTCCTCCCCACCTCCCACCCCCCTCGCTCCTCCCTACCCCTCTCTCTCCTCCCCACCCCCCACCCCCTCTCTCTCTTCCCCACCCCTCTCTCTCCTCTCTCCTCCCCACCCCCCACCCCTCTCTCTCCTCTCTCCTCCCCACCCCCCACCCCTCTCTCTCCTCCCTACCCCCCACCCCGTCTCTCTCCTCCCCACCCCTCTCTCTCCTCCCCACCCCCACCCCCACCCCTCTCTCTCCTCTCTCCTCCCCACCCCCCACCCCCTCGCTCCTCCCCACCCCCCACTCTCCTCCCCAACCCCCACCCCCTCTCTCTCCTCCCCACCACCCACCCCTCTCTCTGCTCCCCACCCCCACCCCTCTCTATCCTCTCTCCTCCCCTCCCCCACCCCCCCTCGCTCCTCCCCACCCCCTCTCTCCTCCCCAACCCCCACCCCCTCTCTCTCCTCTCCACCCCACCCCTCTCTCTCCTCCCCACCACCCACCCCCTCTCTCTCCTCTCCTCCCCACCCCCACCCCCTCTCTCCTCCACACCCCTCACTCACCCCCTTTCTCTCCTCCCCACCACCCAGCCCTCTTTTCCTCCCCAACCCCCACCCCTCTCTCTCCTCCCCACCACCCACCCCCTCTCTCTCCTCCCCAACCCCCACCCCTCTCTCTCCTCCCCACCACCCACCCCCTCTCTCTCCTCCCCACCACCCACCCCCTCTCTCTCCTCCCCACCACCCACCCCCTCTCTCTCCTCCCCACCCCCACCTCTCTCTCTCCTCCCCACCCCCACCTCTCTCTCTCCTCCCCACCACCCACCCCTCTCTCTCCTCCCCACCCCTCACTCACCCCCTTTCTATCCTTCTGCCCCATCTTTCTCTTTTCTATCCTTACCTCATTCCCACACACAAAACACATTATCTGTATAATGAGTACTGGGTCTCAGAGGGAGATGGGGAGGAGGTGATGGGGGAAGAGGGAGTACCAGTGTAACAGAAGGACCCCCTTCCACCTGCATTCTGAAGGAGTAACCCGTGGCTCCCCCCTCCCTCCCTCTGCCCCCTGGCCACGCCCCAGGGAAATGGGCCCGCTTGTCCCCCAGTTCCCTATCAGTGCTGCATCACAGACACACACCTCAGACACGGCTCCTATCACCTAGTCTGGCAGTTGGTGATTCACAGATCACACTCACTCTCACACGTACCGGCATGAATTGATGAAACACACACATATGCAGGAACGCACACACACACACACATAGACACACTCTCTCTCACAGTCTCATACCAGTGCACACACCAATAGAACCAAGGAAAGGCAAGGTCCAGTTTTTTAGATTGTGTTCTCAGTGTTCGGCAGCTGTCACAGCTCCTGTCACACACACACGCATACACATATGCACACATGCACATTTCTTGCTGCTCTCCGCCAAATCTGCCATAGTCAATATTTACAGCACGCCAGTGGAGTGAGAAAGCGAGTGAGCCCTACAGCCAAAACCAACCATTTGCGTGCGCCCACTGCCTCACTAATTGGGCACATTTGTCTTTCATTTAGCACTGGATTGAAGTGCAGGAATAGCTCCAAAAGCACACAGCTTCCATCTTAGCACAAGTTTACTGAGTGCCGTCCAAAATAATAGAAAAAGTTCTACAGCTGGTTCTGCCGCTCAAGATATGGAGTGAAGAGGACTTTTCTTGTGTACTTCTTGTTGGTCGCTCTAAGAATATTGGAGGAAAAGAGGCAGATCTGGAGGAAGTGAGATGATTGATTGAAGAGTGAGTCATTGAGGAGAGAAAGATGGGCTGGATGATTGGTCTCCCTCAATATGGCCAAAAACCAGCACTTTACTGTGCTTGCCATGGGTACATCATCGCCAGCAGTGTTGGGTGGCTGATATCTTAAGTGGACAGGTCTGTTGAGTGGCCAGGAATGGTCTGATGGAGGTACTAGCCAGGATTCAGTTAGACTGAATGGGAGCTGAGTGCACATTCTATTGGATGAGTGGACGGATGCCAATATCATGGTGCTTTTGTACATTGCCAGTCTCATATAGTGTTTCAAACCTGTGTGCACAACATACACTTTACTACATGCCCCCAACCCATATTCATTTTGTAGCATAACATAATGTATTTCCACTTTAAATATACAGTTCCACGAATACTTTATCTAGAATTACCAATATTAGACATTTAAAGCACTCGGTATGCCTTAGGACCAATTGGCCCCTATCAAAATGACCTTTTAAATTCAATAATTTCATACTGACTATCACAGGTATAGAATCTGACATTAAGGTATATCAATTAAAAACCTCATTATTCAATTAGCATGTGTCAGTAATGGAGCAATAGGAGAGGCGGTAAATTGCTCAGACCAATTAAAGCTGTGAAATTGCATGTCTAAACAGCAGTGGACGGCGAGATCACACTGGGAACATGATTTAAAATAATTGCTTCTTATTATCGGGGAAATAATTCCGGGCCTCAAGGGGATTTTGTGCACTGAGCGAAGGAGAGGGGAAGAGGAAGTGCGGCGCAATACGCATTGGAATGGAAAAACAACAAATTCAATCATTTTCCTAAGTATTTTTCAGTGTGCCCCATAACCATAATATAATATTCTGTTGTATTCTGTGCTGACTGGACAGAGACTTGTTAACACTGTGAGAGAGGCTGAAGTATATCTTAATAAAAAACATCCAACTCATATAGGACTATACCCTCACAGTGATACACACAAGGCAGGAAGAATGTTGCCCTGGAGGCAACTCTGCAGAGTGGTCACTAGCTAGCCAAGCCAAAAAACAATACAATCTGATTTTAAACCTAACCCTAATGGCTAACCATAACCTTAAAGTAAGACCAAAAAGCTCCTTTTTGTTTTCATGAATTTAAACAATATAACCAATTTTGACTTTGCAGCTGGCCCATCTAGCAGATATCCCTCAGTTCTACCTCCAGGGCAATAGACGTCAACCTGTCTATATATCACTCCCACCCCCTTCTCTTCTATCTCAGTTTAGGCTGTCTACAGGGGGTCATGTGGGGACATGTGGTGCTCTTATGTGCTGGGGTCGTGCTGGGGCTGTTTCAGACGCAATCTACCAGTGGGCCACATTCCATCAGTCGATCACTGCTCCTCGAGTTGATTTCACAGGGGAGCCAGAAATATTTATTAAAGGAAGGAGGAAGAAACAGATTTCTTTGTGTGCGTATGCAGGAGGCTGAAATTGGCGTGCTTACAAACCTGGATGGACTCTGCATAGTTAATTAAGATGAAACTATTCAATTCTGGTGAGATTGAGCAGCGATTGGACACATGCTGCACGGGGAGACCGCTCTGATTAGCAGTCGAGGCAGCGCGTTCCAATGCATTTTGATGCGAGACAATATTCCACTTTTTCAATTACACACCCCAACAGCCCCCTAACTACCAAAACCAACTCATTTGCATAATTTAAATATAATTATAGTGTGCTGAAAACATAGTTCTGTTGTGTTTGCTATTACAATTGTTTTCATTTTGCCTCCAGTTTTTTCTATGGTCGAGATAGGTTCTTTTTTTCTCCTGAAATGAATATTTCTGAAATCAATCTTTGAGGATACGCCTCAAGGTCAGGGAACGTGTCAAGATAACTTTGAGTCAGAAGAAAATAGTTAATCTGGTCAGAATCATTTCAAACAAGGTAGTGAGGCTCAAACATTTACAATTGCTGTCTTATTTGACAGACCTCTCACAATATTATCAAACAACTGAATGCTCCGACCATGTTTCAAACGTCTTTATAGGCTGGTCCCTCTTCTCTCCTGCTTTTAAGGATTAGCCTGGACACATGGCATACTTCTGTATGATAGTCAGTAGACAGAGAAGATTGTTACTACATTGTCTTATCGAGATATGGCTCATTCAACAGCAGCTTAACATTTTGCACTCAGCATCACGCTGGTCATTTCCATGCTAAACACTAGTTCACTCAAACAGATGTGAAGGCGACCTGTGTTCACCTGGCTTCCAGATGGTATTTACCCATCTCTAGGTGTAAAATTACCCACAGCTGGGTCCACCACCCGCCACTAAACCACACTCTGCAAGTCAAACATGTGTGTTTGTGTGTGTGCTTCTGCGTGTGTGTTTTTGCAGTGTATTTACATCTGGTTGTGATGAATAGGGACACACTCAATCAATTCACATGCATGCACAAACACATTCAAACAAACATTAATCATTGCCTGCTTAGAGCGGACAGCTTCTGCCCATGATGGACTTACTTCCTCTTGAAGAGCCAACTCAACCTGCCTCAACATTACTTCATCAGAAAGCTGCGATGCCAGGAGCAAGACCTGCACTCAATAAAATGTTCCATTCATTTCATCAAAACTAATAATAGCATGCTTGCAATCATCTTGTTGAGCCAGGGAAGCAGTACAATGAGTTGTTGCTGGCCTAAATTATCATATAAAGAGGAATAAAGAAATGTATTGCACGCCGTTCTCCAACTTTTTTTTCCACATAACACAGCTGCATCAAAGCAGAAATCAATTTATTTTTGACTGTGCGTTATTGAGTCACTGCATGCAGCCCTAGTTTATGAAGATGCACATTATAATTAGTCTACAAAGACTCATTGAATATTCAGCATTCAGCACTCCAGATACATCACATGATTCCTGGGACATTGTCCTGGGACAATGAAAATAGATGAGAAAATAATTTAAGTTTTTGTTGCTGGATGATCAGCAAAGTACAAGGCCCTGTTCACATTCACCCGACATCTGACTGTAATTCATCTTGCTACATTAAAGAAATTACAGTGACAATGATAGATAATGCACTAAATTAATTCTAATTCCACATTTATCCGTATCTAAGTTTCAGCCACGGTGAAAGTCTCTCTAGTGTAGCTGCATTTGAGTCTCTTTTTAAAGGTGTTATTCGTTCTCTTTTATCCTGTTATCTGTTATTTAGTTGACTCTAATGAAAAGCAGGCTTTGTCTGACTGAGCTAAATGTCACAGCAGCACAAAGCAGAAAATACAGTCAGATCCCGTGTCAGTGTTCGGCCTGTCAGTATCATACCACAAGCCATGCAGACCATCTCCCTGTGCCAGCCCCGAACCCCAAGCACCAAGCCCCAAGCCCCGAACCCCAAGCCCCAAACCCCAAGCACCAATCCCCAAGCCCCAAGCCCCAAGCCCTGAACCCCAAGCACCAAGCACCAAGCCCTGAACCCCAAGCCCCGAACCCCAAGCCCCGAACCCCAAGCACCAAGCACCAAGCCCCAAGCCCCGAACCCCAAGCCCCGAACCCCAAGCCCCGAACCCCAAGCACCAAGCCGTGGGAAAGTACTGCTCGGATCATCTCTAGAATACATTGTGCAGAGCAAGTGTCTACTTCAGAACACGTCTGAGTCCTACTGAGCACCACGCAATACTAGACCTGGAGGGCTGAATAAACAAGCCTTCAGTCTCCTCCTATTCCACTAGCCGTTTAGTAGTGGAGCTGTGCTTTCCAGACCTATAGCAGTCCTAGTCCTACAGTCAAACACAGCTGGTGAACGAGAATACCCTTTTACTAACGTATTCCCCAGCAAGTCGATCACGGATTTCTTCAAGTAGCCCAGTTCTACCACCGGGCTCCCATAGTCCCTTAGCTAAACAACATGGCAGAAGTCCCTTCAACATTCTACCACAAACACATCCTACATCCATCCACCATACAGGACAAAACCACAACCAGTGGAGCGTTCTAGAGCAGGCTCATCTATTCAGCATAAGTCTTTGACCCACCCCTTCCAGCCCACAAAATTACACAGCACCCCTCCATCCACCATCTGATGTTGAATAACAAATTGAGACATAATTTTAGTTGAGCCACAGGGAGCCATTTTCTAGCTTTGATTAGCAGCAGTGTCAGGGAGCTGTATGTTGTGGTGGTGGGAGCTGTGTGTTGTGGTGGTTGGAGCTGAGCCAGGAAATGTCAGGTCATCAGATTCCTCACTCCCTGCTCCACACACACTCAAATTGAGGGAGCGCAAAACATCAGCTCTAAATGTAATTCCAAACTGATGAGCTCACCACAGAGTAAATTCATCAGATTTACATATGAAAGAGGTTACAGTTGTTCGACAACAGAATGAAAATAGTGCTAATTAGCCGTACAGGGGTGATAGAGTTTCTCAGCGTGCACTAATACATACCTCGGTGAAGGCAAGGTGTGGATTTAAATAAAACAAAGCAGCGTTTACCAGCGCACCCTGGGAAACCTAATTACAAACTGGATGTAAAGAGCACAGGAGATAGTGTGTGAAATAACATTGGGAGCAATCTCATGAAGGGCTGGGAGCAAACATGTTGGAGTAAAAATATGGGGTCTTTAGAGTTCGTTCTGTGGTGTATATCATGGCATGTCATCAATACGGTCTCTCTGTGTTCATCTAAACATTATTTCAAATGTTTCTTCTGTGTAGTGCACGGCAAAATACTTTTCCAGTGTGTGTTCTCTGTGTGACGGGTTTGTTTGATGCCTATCTGTGTTTCTTTCTATAGCAGGACGCTGTGCTGCGTTCTTTCACATACTGCTTTGCCTTCCTTCCAAAGCCAGGTCATATAGAAAGCTGTGCCTGGACAGAGATTGGCCCTGCTATTGTAGCCTGAAACCAGACACACAGAGCCTTGGTAATACATCTACAAAGAAACACTTAAAGCCCAATGCAGCCGTTTTTACTTCAAAATCAAATCATTTCAGGGTAACATTTAAGTATCTAAAAAAAAAATGCTTTTTAGCAAAAAAAAATATTTCTCAATCAAGAATTTTGCTAGGACTGTCTGGGAGCAGTCTGAGTGGGGAGGCGATGGCCATCAATGCACTGGAGGGGCCTAATGGGAGAGAGGTTATTGACAAAGAGGTTTGGAACTCTTTGTCATTAGTCTATTACAACTTAAACCGTTTTCACATTGACAATAGCAAAGGGACATTTTTGAGAGACAATACTGTTGTGTAAACTTGCGAAATGATCACGTCTCAAGCACTACTTCCAGAGGTCGCGCACGACACTCATCCGACAGTTGTCCCCTTCTGAGCGTGGCAGTGTGAACAGAATTGTGTCGTTGAGCTCAACACTCTTAAAGTATAAATTGTAATAGCAGATCACTGTTTTTGAAACAGCTGGGATGTGTAGAAAATGTTCTTTATATTTGAGAATTGTTTATTGAGTTTTTACAAAAAATTGCAGTAACGGCGTGTTACATTCTGATATTGTCGCAGTAGCTGCCACCTGCTGGCTGCACTGAGCCACGTAAAACTATGAAAGCCCATTGACGCCACCATTTAAAAACAAATAATTGCCAATAGACCTACTATCTCAAAATGTTGAGATACGCTCAGCAAACTACGTAAGTTAATATTTTTAGATAGTATATCACAATAATAGAATCAGTTGTTTCATTTGTAAGATTGTGTGCTGAGGTGGCACCACAGGTCCCAGACTGGTGGGGGGAAACTGTTTTCCTGGGGCCCAGAGTTTTTCCTGATCTGGTAGGCTAACCTCACTAGGTAAAACTCTGGGTACATCTCAACTCGCTGGGGAATTATACCCATGTTTTCAGTCTCAATATTCTTTTTAAATCCACAGGCTTTGGCTGCATCTCAGCTCCCCCTATGTGGGCCTTTTAAGAGCTGATTTATCCTCCATTACTAAGCTCTAGGCTGGTCCAGGCAGGACTGGCTCCGGGGAGGGTTGGCTCCGGGCAGGGCTGGTTCCGGGCAGGGCTGGTCCAGGCAGGGTTGGTTCCGGGCAGGGCTGGTCCAGGCAGCGTTGGCTCCGGGCAAGGTTGGCTCCGGGCAGGGCTGGTTCCGGGCAGGGGTGGTCCAGGCAGGGCTGGTCCAGGCAGGACTGGCTCCGGGGAGGGTTGGCTCCGGGCAGGGCTGGTTCCGGGCAGGGGTGGTCCAGGCAGGGCTGGTCCAGGCAGGACTGGCTCCGGGGAGGGGTGGTCCAGGCAGGGCTGGTTCCGGGCAGGGGTGGTCCAGGCAGGGTTGGCTCCGGGCAGGGATAGTCCATGCAGGGTTGGCTCCAGGCAGGGTTTGCTCCGGGCAGGGCTAGTCCAGGCAGGGTTGGCTCCAGGCAGGGTTTGCTCCGGGCAGGGCTGGTCCAGGCAGGGTTGGTTCCGGGCAGGGCTGGCTCCGGGCAGGGCTGGCTCCGGGCAGGGCTGGTCCAGGCAGGGTTGGCTCCGGGCAGGGCTGGCTCCGGGCAGGGCTGGTCCAGGCAGGGTTGGCTCCGGGCAGGGCTGGTCCAGGCAGTGCTGGCTCCAGGCAGGGCTGGTCCAGGCAGGGTTGGCTCCGGGCAGGGCTGGTCCAGGCAGGGTTGGCTCAAGGCAGGGATGGCTCCAGGCAGGGCTGGCTCCGGGCAGGTCTACAGCACCAAAGCTACTTCAGTGCTTAGTGAGGATCCGGCAGGACATCGGCCAGTGAAAGAACAGCTCAATGAGATACATTGGAAACCACTATAATTGTCCTGGATGAGAGACAGGAACACCGTAAGCATGGACCAGATCACAGAAAACACATAGATCAGGAGTGATCGGTTTGGGGTCAATCTGGGGACCTGCCTTGCCAATGCCATATGCTCTTGTCATGTTGACAAAATGTTGCGTCGACATCTAACCTTCCCTGATTGTGGAAAAGGACTCAAAAATTGAATTTAAATCTACACATGTTATATGGTGAAGTATGGTGTGTGGTCAAGCCACAGTGGTTTGACAGCCAGTACGGAGCAAAGGAAGACGAGACAAGGGAGCAGCTGGAAGAGGAAATTGTTGGGTCGGTGCTCAGCGAGACGAGAACTGCCTCCCTCGCTTTGTCCTTCGCGTCAGTGGAGTCAGCCTGGGAAGGAGAGGATTGCCTATTCCTTTTAGATTTCCATTCGTTCTGCTGGAGCTCCACTCTGGACAGGGGAGGGGAGGGGCCAGGGAGTGAAGAAGTGGAGGGCAGGTGAGGAGAAAGGGTGCGGGGGGTTGCAATACAACCTTATCAGGGATCACAGACTTCGTCTGCAGAAAGGAATCATGTAAATGATGCATGTGTCAGCAGGGTTTTCCACTCGCCACTCTCTGCCCACAGAGCAGCCAACTACAGCAAGTACTTCAGAAGAGAAGGAGAATGGAAGAAGTTGAGATGAGAGGTAGGTTGAAAGTAAGGACCTGGAGGTGAAGCTCTTGATTCCAGTGTTAGATTATGTACTGAACTAAGGCCCGATTTCCTTTGCTCAACACACAGTGTCACATTGAAGAGGTAAAAGTCTTGCTAAAACTGTTGACTTCCTCCCTGTTCAAATTAATCGGCACAAAAACTAATACACTCACATACACATTCCCATAATAATATTGTCAAAGCCTGAAAACATTTATCATTCCCTGATGAAACCTATTTCACTGCAGATTGCAATTTTCTGATGAAATAGGGAGTAGCGACTGGCATCCAACACATACAATGCAAACTAGAAATAGACCAATATGAGTTTTCCAAGAGAGGTACACATTTTCTTGAGCCCAGACTGGCCTTTAGCATGCACATCGATCAGCATCCATCTCTCATTCTCATATCCAATGTACTCTGCTGAGCAGTAAACACAGTACACACAAACAACATAGGCTATACCAAACTAAAAAGGCCTACCACAAAACTAACCTTAATGGGTATGGTATTATTGCCAGGAGTTATAGGTTTCAACATAAGTCAATTGAAGAAAGAGCTGTTTTGAATCCTTCCCAGATTTAAGAAAGCATTATTCATCACCGATCACATGGCACACCCTAATATATATTCATTAGAAGGGAAAGGTTTGTCAGATGGTCAGAGAGTATGTTGTTCAGCAAATAAATGCTTCAAGCATTCCAATTAATTTTCCCATATATACGGTTCAGCTGGTTAACACATAGGAATGTAGGTTTATGGAGTAATTCCTATTTCTAATATTGTTTGTATTGGTGGAGCTTTCAGCAATGTTTACTGCACCTATCGAGGCAGTGTTGCTGAAAATGTGGTTAGGGAATTGATTATTGGTTTGGAAATCACATTATTTTGAATTGTGGAATAACCTCCCTTGGGTCCCCGGTTCAATTCCTGAGCCTCTGTTAAGTTTGAAATTCACCTGTCTACATTTTCCTCCTGGGTATAAGAACGTGTGCTCAGTTTTGTTGTGTTAGGTTGAACTTTTCAAGGTGTTTTTCGTTTTTTGTTCCCTTACATTTGATGAACCAGTTGGGAAATTGATCAATGGGAAATAGCTCGGAGTTACCCCATTCCGGGAACAAGACAATCAGAAAGAAAGAGTATCTCATCACTGGTGTTCCAGAGGAACAGACCATAATTTCATGCCAGCTATCAAAACCATTCAAGCCATTATCAATAACAAGGTCATGTTGTTTGATGCCAAAAGCCCAATAACACCCTGCTCTGTGGGGATGGATAGCATTGAAAAACAGCCATGCCTAGTTGTTATGGAACGGCTGACATACCAGCTCACTACAGGATCTGTGTACGTACAATCCTGGTTGATTGTACTACTTCTACTTGGAAAATAACAGAAATCTGTCTCCTTCAAAATAAAAACGTATTCTGACGTGTTCCTCTAAAACCCATACATTTCACATAAAGTCAAAGTGTTAGTCCAACTCAACAGGGAATTAAAACAAGGAAAGACAGAAGATGGAAAAGATTGGCCCCCTCAGGGATTAGAGCTGCCAGGGGAGGAGAGATTGGCTAATGTCTCCCTGTCTATGACTCCTGATTGGGTAGATGTGTGGGGATGTGTGGTAAGTCTTTTAACTAATGCTCTGTTAACTATGTTAATGTCTCCAGACCTCCTGTGATGCGTTGTCCCGCTTGGCAGGCTCTGATGTTGTTTGCCCACTGAGATGAGTGCGTGGAGAGCAGCGTGGAGCTTCCGAGCTCCCAGCCCCATCCGGGGAAGGCGTGTACCATATTCCCAATGCTCCCCCCTCCCTCCCCGACTCCCAGATGTCACACAGGAATCAACAAATGTTCTATTTCATCTTACTGCCTACATTAATCTAACCCCTCTCCATTCCCACATACAGTGGGGTCATTTATAAATATGAGCAGAAATGACTGTATAAAATAAATAATTAAAATAGTGAGGCACCGTTTATACTAATACAGTTGCTTTTAACAAGTAATTTTTTTTGCTCAAAAAGGTAGGAATCAAAATGACAGTATTGACACCACTGTTTTCAATACGTTCAATACCTCATCTTGCAAAGATAACAGCACTCAGACTTTTCTAAAGTGTTGTATGAGCTGGGAACCACATTGGGAAGGATGTTCGACCATTCCTCAAAAGAGAATCCTTCCATATCCTTGATATTCTTTGTCTGCACTTATCAACTGCCCTCTTCAATTCAAACCATGTTTTCAATGTGTTTCAAGTCTGTAGACTGAGATGGCCAATACAAAATGTTGATTTTGTGGCCAATTAGCCCTTTCTTTGTGGATTTTGATGTGTGCTTGCGGTTACTGTCTTACTGGAATATCCAATTGCGGCCAAGTTTCAACCTCCTGTTAGAGGCAACCATGTTTTGGGCTAAAATATCCTGGTACTGGGTAAAGGTCATGTGGAAGTGATGAACTTCCAGTGGAAGTAAAATAGCCCCATAACATCAAAGATCCACCGCCATATTTTACAGTAGGTATGGGATTCTTTTCTGCTCATGCATTCTAATTTCGACGCCAAACCCACCACTGGTGTGCCTGGCCCAAGAGCTCTATTTGCATGTCATCCAACATTAGTAAACACCTGGAGTTGGGGTTTTGGCACTTGGATTGGAACCTGTACTTTGTTCAGATGTACCTCTGATCCCATTCATGAGAAACAATGAGGACTTTTTTTCTCCTCTGTGTTTATTCATTGGTGTTTCTAGTAAAGTGAGTGACACAGTTTACACAAATAACGACACACAGCTATACACAAAGTCAATCCCAAACTGTAGCTAGGCCCTTGGTCATGTAATTTTACCGTAGTACATATTACTGTAGTGAAGGCAGGGTTTTACATTTTTGGCAATGACCTTTATTCTATGAATCTACTCATGATGTGTCCAAATAAACAGCACTCTGTGTTGCTGTTACTAACATTGAGCAGTAAACACGATGTTGTCAGAAGACCCACATTATGAAATAGGTGATAGCAGCCCTCTTCACTCTAACCAGGTCACTCAGACACAAACAGACATCCCTAAAAATCACTTGTAATTGTGTGTGTGTGTGTGTGTGTGTGTGTGTGTGTGTGTGTGTGTGTGTGTGTGTGTGTGTGTGTGTGTGTGTGTGTGTGTGTGTGTGTGTGTGTGTGTGTGCGCGCGCGCGTGTGTAATGATGCTGGCATTTGCAGCTGTCTCTTTGTCTCACTTTCCATTATTTCTCTGGACTCCCTCTCCTCCTCGTTATCTCTACCTCCCCAACAGGTGACTGCTATATCTAAAAGGTCCATCGCATTAATTAAATAAAAATCAATTGTCCTTTCAAATCTGATGTCATTTTTACGGTTTACAGTAATCAGCAGAACCAAATAATACAAACAGCAGCAGAAAAAACAGGCTGTGGAATCAGCATTGATTTGAAGAGGAGAAATCAGATTAATGTACTCAACCCTCCTCAAGATGACCTGTGTTTCCATGTTACGATTCTTATAGACTGCTCTATAGCATACTGTTCCTATATACAGTATGCTGGTGAAGTGAATACCCCAGCTTTGCCCACTACTGCACTCTTCCTGATGTTTTTATACACCATTCCTCCCTACTGCAGCTCTTTACACTGCTGCTCCTTAACCATAGAGTCCTATAACATATATTGCTTGTTTTACTCTACTGCTCAGCCAGGCTTATAGTGCCGACCTCTGGTCTTCTGCAGTGAAATGGTGTGTGTGTGTGTGTGTGTGTGTGTGTGTGTGTGTGTGTGTGTGTGTGTGTGTGTGTGTGTGTGTGTGTGTGTGTCTCCCTCAAGGGAGAGCCGTCTGTGAGACTGAACTGGGCCACGACATCCCCTGAGGCTCCACACACCAGGAGGCAGACAACGAGCAGGACATAATCCATTCAGCCTTTTACGTTAACGGTCCAATGATGTTTTGTTCCTTGACCTCTCCCACCTGCACACATATGCAATACACACACACAAACAAACAGGTACAACCACAAGAGTACATGCTGAGAAGATCCCTAAAACACAACATTCTCTTTCCCCACACACAAATGCTGTGTACTCGCACACACACTTGCTTGCCAATGGCAGGCTTTGGCAAGCAGCCATGCTGAGTACATTACCAGACTCCCTCTCTCAGCCCAGCATCAGGTTTATAGAACATGACTGAGGTTCAAAACCGTGGTGGGACACACCTGCAAATATGCTAAAACTATATCTAGTTCTATTCACAATGCCAATAATCCAAACCAACCTGTCCTTGACCCATAGGCTAGAATATTACACATAGAGTTTAGTCACTACCATAACAGATTATTCTTCTCTCTATATCCCTGCCTTGAATATAGTAATTCCCATGTATTTTATAACATCTCACCACTCCTAGTGGTATTTCATATTACAATTTAGTCCTCCACTTTCCAGGAGAAAGAGCTAGAGATTCTCACATTTCTGTTAACCCATGCCTATTATTTGCCTTGTTCATGATGATGACTAACATTAAGATGATAAATTAGAAAAGGATGTAAAATCAAATCAAATCAAATTTTATTTTATTTTGAGAGATCATTCAGAGAGATAATTGAGAGAAAGTTGATATGATTGCTACTAAATAGCAATTTAAATAGTGTCTATTAAATAACAATTAAATTGTGGCTATACTGGATATGATTGGATACTCATCACAGAACACATTGGAGATTCCCAGAAATATCCTGATTTAAATATGATGTGAATTGTGTGTGCCGAGGGCATCACATCTCAATGAAAGAAAATGATAGCGTATGACGAGCACAGGCTAAAATTGCAGTATAGCCTGTTATTCATATTAACAAAAGTGGGATTAGGAGAATTTCTCACCTCCGCAAAGAACGACCACCGCAAACCCCACTGTGCAAAGTAGAGTCATCTTTCCTTCCGGTGATTCAGAAACTTCCACACGTACAAAAAAATGAAAAAAGGCGGGACGACTCTGGTCCCTAACGACGCTCCGGAGGGAAGGAGCCAGAACTTTGCGCACAACTTTTCTCTTGTCTCTTTCAAAAATTAACAGGATACACGTTTTCCATGAATTACACAATTGATGAATCTCCTCAGTACAAGCGCTGAAAGCTGACGAAAGTCCGACAGTCAACAGCCGTCCCTGGCACGACAGGTACCCAAACAGTGCGAAATGTCTTGGTGCTGAGGAGGGAACTGAGAAACTCCAGGGGAATAACGGTCCGTGCCAGTATCCAACCCTTATGCAATAAACTAGAATGTATCCTTAATTTAACTGTTTATTTAATTAATTTAAGATTTTAATGGCCCGGTTTAGAGAGTTACCGAGTGTAAATTGTATTGACCGTTGTTCACATTTGTGTCCATTGCGCAGACTATGATTCCGACATCACCAGTTGAACCTCTTGACGCAGGTCTTTGACATAACACGAGAAACCGTGCGCCCAAATTTTTTTACCGGAGGGTGCATCAGTGGTCTCCACATTAGACCCTAAGCGCGCTGCACCACGTTATATTTATTGGCCACCTTTATTGTAAAAACACCTCATGAAAACTATCTTCAATTTAGAATTACTCAAATATAATTTTCGTTTTATGACAATTTCCTCAGTAGACCTAGTTGTCTGCTGGATATCACATGGTCCATTGTTCTTTTGCGCGTGTTAGGCTACTGTCTATAGAATACGGCGAGGGTCACAAACAATGCACATAATTTTTACAAAATAATTTCTTCCTCCACGTTTTCTTCAGATGTTCAGCGGGAAAATGCTCTTGTCACAGTATAGGCTAAGATGTTTTATCCGGCTATTGTGTCCAGCTACATTCTGATAGAGAAATTCGTTTATTTCGCTCTCTGAGATTAATCAATATGAAGATTGGGCTATCATAAGATTCCATCATTCTTTTAATAGTTATACTTTTTGTGTGTAAAATAATTTAAGAAAGAGTTTAATTAATATCGTGCTCCTCTCACCACTCTGCAGCAATGGCAGTGAGTGAGTCATGATCAGCGCGCGCGCAGAGAAACCGAATGGGATGGATTGGCAACTTCTTAGTGAGGCATCACGTGCAGGCAAATTTCACCGACACCTACCATATGTAGGCTAATTGCCAACATCCTTGAAATGATTGCATTCATATGAATTAGTAGGCTGTAAAATGTTATAGGGTTATGATGATAAGCTTCCAGCAGAAACACCTGCCTGTCATTTGCTAAGGTCCTGCAATAGGAAAAGCATGTGTTTCACACCCAGAATGATAATTTTGCAATGGTTCCCTTCACCTCACCTCTCTGGTAATTTTGAATAATTATAAATCGTCATGACAACCCTCTATTTTTCCTCCTACATTATTTAGAGGCTATTCTCTCATAAATTCAATGCAGAGCAGCTATGACATGCATACACAACAGAAGTCCTTGTACAGTTGTATACAACCTGTTGGGTTGGTCTCACAGTTTACAGTATGGGACCTTCATAAGAATCAACAGTGCCCCCTATAGGATATATCATTGTACAGGCACTGACATCAACCACTGGGACAGTGTCTTTTCACTTAGATCAGTAACAGAAGTCTTCTTTTTGTTTATTGTAATAGAGCTTATGTGGCAGCAGTGGCATATGTTAAAGAGCATAGTTGAATCATGACTGCTAAAGAGACTGGAATGAAAGAGTAAAAACAAACTAGCACATATTGTATTACAATTAAATTCCATACAAGAGAAAATAAAGATTGTCTGGTCAATTTGATGAACAAACCCCATGACAATTCCAACCAGTGGTTTAGCAAAGGGCCTACATCACATAGTATATCTCTCAGTAGGCTAACTGGAGTGTAAGTGGTTTTACTAAGCATGAAACAGATAACATGTCAGTGGGCTGAGTGTCTCTCTGTGACCCTGGAAGAGAGGCTCTCGCCATGTTCACACACTCCCCATGTTCCAAAGCCACAGTGAATGATGCATAATGGAAAGCCTAACTGTTGACACAAAGGGAAGGAAGGCAGAGGAGCAGCAATTCGCAGCTGAAGCCTCTCCAGTCTCAACGCTAACTGGCATATTACTGACCGTCACAGGAGGAATGACGTGTGTGAATTTGAGGAGGGAACTTTTATTTTCTTTCCTCTGCTCTCCCTCCCCTCTCATCCCTTCCATCTGCCCAGGGGCATTTACGTAAGTAAACTTGAAATGGTGGGAGAAAAAGAAAACGGGGCTTTCATTCATTGTTTGCACGAACAACTGAGTGGTTACCTTCCATTGTTTGGTGTCCTCTGTCATAGCGCTTTGAGAGATGCACGTCGTCCATAACTGTAATGGTCACCTCGCATCAAGAGAACTCTTGATCTGAAAAACATAAATGGTTTTGTAGTGGAAAATGGTTGTTGACTGTGAAATCACATCCCAAAATAGGATGAAGAGGACAAATCCACAAACACAACTTCTCAGCATTAGTCCTAATCCTCATCATGTCTTATTTTACATAGTGCTCCTCAGTACATACTTCCCAGATGTCTCTTTGCAGGTAAGATAACTGAATGAATAAAGAGGACAGACATCTTGATTCTGTTGGCTGAGTTTAATTGTCTGTCTGACTCAGAGGATTGACTGACTCACTGCAGCGTCAGAGTGGCTCTTTGAGTATCTGGGACCTGGGGAGCAAGTACATCCCCACCTACTGAGAACACTTGGATGTGTTTAGTAGCCCTGCTACCCTCTGGTTCACAGAGTCAGTGTTCACACAGAGACAAAATCACTAAATAATTGATGAGTTGCATAAGACGGGTGCTGCTGCATTGATCTGAATCCATGTGAGACTGTTAGCCCATCTGTATCAATTACTAAATGGATCGGGGTAATGGAGGGTATGCAGGAACTCAACAACCATGCCCATGTCTTTGGATGACTGGACAGGAAGACATTTGATGAGAAAACTTCAGGGCATGAGGTCCTCATGGCGTCTTATAACTCTACAATCAGCGTGACCAGACCAGGTGTTGACTGGGTACGCGGGTTGTCTGCACACACCAAGTTGGCCCATTGAGCTAAAGCCTAGGTATTACCTTAGGAAGCTAACACAATTCTCAGTGATGAAAAAATTACCCAATTGTCATACTTGAGTAGAAGTAAAGATACCTTAATAGAAAATGACTCAAGTAAAAGTGAAAGTCACCCAGTAAAATAGTACTTGAGCAAAAGTTTTAAAGTATTTGGTTTTAAATATACTTAAGAATCAAAAGTAAATATAATTGCTCAAATATACTTAAGTATCAAAAGCAAACCAGATTTTCTTGTTTTTTTAATTTACAGATAGCCAGGAGCACACTCCAACACTCAGACATAATTTACAAATGAAGCATTTGTGTTTAGTGAGTCTGCCAGATCAGAGGCAGTAGGTATGACCAGGGATGATCAGGGATGTTCTCTTGATAAGTGTGTGAATTGAACCATTTTCCTGAACTCAGCATTCAAAATGTAACGAGTACTTTTGGGATTCAGAGAAACTGTATGGAGTAAACATTTTATTATTTTCATTAGGAATGTAAAAATAGAAATAGTAAAGTACAAATACCCCCAAAAACTACTTAAATAGTATTTTAAAGTATTTGTACTCAAGTACACCACTGACGAATCTTTACATGTAAGGCAAGGTTACTCATCTTGCAAGCATAGTCAAAAAATATTACATACAGAGAGAGACAGAGAGAGAGAGAGAGAGAGCGAGAGAGAGAGAGAGACAGACAGACAGAGAGAGAGAGAGAGAGAGAGCGAGAGAGAGAGAGAGAGCGAGGGAGGGAGGGAAAAACACACAATAATTCCCTTAGAGGCCAATGCACTCTGCTGCCTGCGTGTCTGTACTCTGGCCTCTGCCTGCTAATGTCAGGTCCAGTAATTAACATTTATCAGTCTCTGAGTAAGACCTTTCCCCGCGAGGGGAGAGTGATGTCTTACCTGCACTGCTCTTTTCCCTCCACCGCACTTTGTTCTCACACTATAGTCATTATAATGGCAGGCAGTCAGAGGGAGAGCTCAGATCAAGACTAAACTGCCACCTGCAGTCATAAGACAGGTAACAATGACTATATGGTGTAAACCCCACATCCATTACATCTAATGTGTGGGTGTAAACATGAAAATAATACAAATAAAAAGTAGGACCGGGTGAGATCCCCCTCCTCATCAATGTGATTTTATTCCTGCATCTGGGTCTGGAAAACGCTGAGTGGTAAGACCTTGTTGGCAATGGGTAAATATGTTTAATTTAAGTTGACGGACATCTTATTACGTCCTTGATGTAACACCTTGAGACTCCCATACAGCCTCCCATTGAAAGGCATTAGCTTTGGCAGAGGGATGCAGGGATCATAAGCACATTGATAGGCTATCCGTAGAGTGGCCAACTACTGTGGGTTAAAGAGCAGTACTGATGGATTGATAAGTCACAAGGACACATTATGCCATCAGAGGCTGAAAGAACCAAAGCTGATATTACTGATATGATAGTGTTCCTGCATTATGAATATAAATCACTTAATTTTGTTCATGCCAAATAGCTCTTTACCGGGAAAAGGAACAGTATGCCAGGATGGGCAGACTGCTTTTTGAACCTGTAGAATATATCTGAATTAGAGGCACAATCTAAGACTAGAGACAATGCAAACGTTCATTAGTTTGAGCCATATTAACGTTTATACCCAAAGACGCACCTTAACCATGACATAGCATAATCATGCAAATGATCATCAGTGTGGAATCTGGAAGGACAGTAATAATGTCCATTTGTTGTTTTGCCCATTTCACCATCATCCCAGGGTATCAGGTTTCAGGTATGACCCAGATGCAGACAGTGTTGAAGAAACAAAAGTGTATTTCTAGTACAGGGGCAGGCAAACGACAGGTCAAAGGCAGGCAGTAGTCAGTTATCCAGGGAAGGTGCAAAAGGTCCAGAGCGGCAGGCAGTCTCAGGGTCAGGGCAGGAAGAGGTCAATCATCCAGTGAGGTGGGGCAAGGTATAGAACGGCATGCAGGTTCAGGGTCAGGGCAGGCAGAAAGGTCAAACTGGGAAGGACTAGAAAACAGGAGCAAGAACAGACAGGAGCAAGGGAACAAAAGCTGGTAGGTTTCACAAGAAAAAAAAACTGGCAACAAACAGACAGAGAACACTGGTAAAAATACAAGGGATAATGGGGAAGATGGGTGACACCTGGAGGGGGTTGGAGACAAGATCAATCACGATCGAGACAGATCAGGGTGTGAAAGACCCCTCCCCAGGGGCGCATACCTGGTTGACCAGGGTGCCAGCATTGGAAATCTACAGTCCCTAGTGGGGACCCAGCACCTCTCCTCAGAGACAAAACTCTCCCAGTCAACCAGGTACTGGAACCCCCTGCCCGAGGTCGAACCTTCCTGGAAACAGGAGACAAAGGGCTGTGAGACATGGGTTTAGCTCTGGATGTATACGGAGTGTACGGGACAACAGAAGACGAACAACAGAGGGGCTAATGACCGTGGAGATGGGAAAAGGGCCGATATACCGGGGGGAAAGTTTGTGGGATTTCACCCGGAGAGGGGCAGATCCTGGGTGGACAGCCATACCTTCTGCCCGAGACGATACCAGGGAACCGGGGTCCGGTGGAAATCCGCTTGTCGTCTATACCTGGAGGTGGTCTTGAGGAGGGCCGACCGGGCTCTCCTCCATGTTTGACGACAGCGGCGGACAAACATCTAGGCCGAAGGTATGCTGACCTCATCTTCTTGCTCAGGGAAGAGCGGGGGCTGATACCCCAGGGAACACTCAAAGGGTGATAGGCCCATGGCAGAGCAGGGAAGGGTGTTGCGGGCGCAATCGACACACACATGCTGCTGGCTCCAGGTGGTGGGGTTGGCGGTGCAGAGTAGTCTCTAGGTCTTGGTTGGCTCGCTCCGACTGGCTGTTGTACTGGGGGTGGAATCCGGAGGACAGGCTGTCCGACCCGTGACAAAGTCCAGGGAGATGTGAGACCAGGGATGATGAGGGACAGGCAGAGGTTGGAGGAGACCAGCTGGAGCTTGCCGAGGAGTCTTGATCTGTGCTCAGACCGTGCAAGCGACAATGAATGCGGAGATGTCAGGAGCCATGGTAGGCCACCAAAAGCGTTGTCGCACAAAAGCCAGGGTCCGATGTGAGCCCATGTGGCTGGGAACGCTGCGCCTCACGAACATGCTTTCCTATACCCCAGCTAAGTGTGCTGTCGCCAGACACGAGGGGAGTAGGATGGTCTCAGGTTCTGGGGTAGTAACCGTGGGGCTATAGCGGCGTGACATCGCATCCGGCTTGACATTCTTGGATCAAGAAACTCACGATTCCCATTGAAACAGTGGGAGAATAAAGCGCTGGGATGCAACTTGAGGTCCAGGGCAGACCACTGGGACAGGACAGCCCCCACTCCGACATCCGAAGCATATGCCTCCATCATGACCTGGCGGGACGGGTCAGGATGAAGTGAGATGGGAGGTCTGCTGAAGCGGTGTTTGAGATCCCGGATCGCACGGTCAGCAGCTGAGAACCACGTAAACAGAACTTTTGAGTGCAGACAGGGAGGCCAGGGTGCTGTAGCCCCAGATAAAGCAGCGATAAACATTGGCGAACCCCAGGAAACATTGCAGTTGTATTCTGGACATAGGCTGGGGCCAATAAACCACCATTCTCATCTTCCCGGGATTCATCTTTACACGCCCTGCAGCAATGATAACCAGAAAGGAGATGGTGGAGCGATGGAATTCGCACTTCATTGCTTTTACAAAAAGTTGGTTCTCCAGGAGGCGTTGGAGAACCTGTCGGACGTGAAGCACGTGTTCTTGGGTGGAGCGAGAGAAAACTAGGATGTCATCAAGGTAGACGAAGATGAACTGGTACAACATGTCGCAGAGAACATCATTAACCAGAGCCTGGAACACGTCAGGGTCGTTGGTAAGGCCAAATAGAATGACCAGATACTAGTGACCGCTGGCTGTGTTGAAGGCAATCTTCCACTCGTCCCCTTCCATTATCCACACCAGGTGGTAGGCATTCCATAGATCCAGCTTGGAGAACACGGTAGCCCCCTGGGGCGGCTTGAAGGTCGAGGAGATGAGAGGTAGCGGGTAGCGGTTCTTCACCATGATGTCGTTGAGACCTCGGTGGTCGATGCATGGGCGCAGGGTTTTGTCCTTCTTCTCCACAAGGAAGAACCCTGCGCCGGCAGGGAATGCAGAAGGACGGATTAACCCTGCAGTCCTCAATGTAGGTCTCCATAGCCTTGGTCTCCGGACCCGACACAGAGTACAGTCATCCCCGGGGTGGAGTGGTGCCTGGGAGAAGGTCAATCCCGCAGTCATAGTCTGCTCACTTCTGTTGCTGGACACACACATAGAGGGCTAACCTAATTTAGGCCAGCAGGACTCTAAGCATAGGAATATGTTTATTTTATTTACCGCCATGTAAAAATAACTAACCTTAGTGGCATAAGCTAATCAATAGGGTGCCTCTGCATCCAGAGTTTAATGTGTGTCTGACCTGTAGGGCCTCTGGCTTTGTCTCTCAAAATAAGAGAAGGTGGGTCCATTAGCAACACTTATAAAGGTGTGTTTTAGTGGAGAGAAAATACTAATCACCACTGTCATTCAAGCCTCAATATTAACATTGATGAATCATGTGGCCAGACTTGTTCCCTACAGGCTGAGACGTTGCCAGACAGTTTCAATTAAAAATGGCTGATGAATCATTGTCATGAAGTCAATCTCTGAGTCATTAAAGGAAGCCCTGCCATTAGTACTTTTATTGCATAAAGGATCACCAGCCATTCATCTGAGAGTCATTATCATGCCCATCACATCACACACACAGTTACAAAGCCTCTCCAATGGTGAGGGGTGGACAGCTACCTGTCATATGAATTGATAACCCTTACAAATGCCATAACTGTCAGTCCATTTAATACCCCTGACACATTTTTTCGGCTAGATTGGCTATAACAACCACAATGACGCCCATTTTTGTTCTTGTAAAACTGCAAAGAGGTGCTGGGAATGCCAATGGTCCAGAGGATATCCGCAAGGTCACCTACCTGAACTTGCATGACATGACACGTCCTTGTGCTCTCTCCCAGCTTGGATAGAAAGTTGTGAGTAAAACCAGTCTATCAATGCCAAATAATACAGTCCGTCCAACACTAGCTGACTAAGATTTGTTTCATTATGTAGTGTACTAGCTATATAGCTATAGCTACATACAGTGCCTTGCGAAAGTATTCGGCCCCCTTGAACTTTGCGACCTTTTGCCACATTTCAGGCTTCAAACATAAAGATATAAAACTGTATTTTTTTGTGAAGAATCAACAACAAGTGGGACACAATCATGAAGTGGAACGACATTTATTGGATATTTCAAACTTTTTTAACAAAATCAAAAACTGAAAAATTGGGCGTGCAAAATTATTCAGCCCCTTTACTTTCAGTGCAGCAAACTCTCTCCAGAAGTTCAGTGAGGATCTCTGAATGATCCAATGTTGACCTAAATGACTAATGATGATAAATACAATCCACCTGTGTGTAATCAAGTCTCCGTATAAATGCACCTGCACTGTGATAGTCTCAGAGGTCCGTTAAAAGCGCAGAGAGCATCATGAAGAACAAGGAACACACCAGGCAGGTCCGAGATACTGTTGTGAAGAAGTTTAAAGCCGGATTTGGATACAAAAAGATTTCCCAAGCTTTAACATCCCAAGGAGCACTGTGCAAGCGATAATATTGAAAGGGAAGGAGTATCAGACCACTGCAAATCTACCAAGACCTGGCCGTCCCTCTAAACTTTCAGCTCATACAAGGAGAAGACTGATCAGCCAAGAGGCCCATGATCACTCTGGATGAACTGCAGAGATCTACAGCTGAGGTGGGAGACTCTGTCCATAGGACAACAATCAGTCGTATATTGCACAAATCTGGCCTTTATGGAAGAGTGGCAAGAAGAAAGCCATTTCTTAAAGATATCCATAAAAAGTGTTGTTTAAAGTTTGCCACAAGCCACCTGGGAGACACACCAAACATGTGGAAGAAGGTGCTCTGGTCAGATGAAACCAAAATTGAACTTTTTGGCAACAATGCAAAACGTTATGTTTGGCGTAAAAGCAACACAGCTGAACACACCATCCCCACTGTCAAACATGGTGGTGGCAGCATCATGGTTTGGGCCTGCTTTTCTTCAGCAGGGACAGGGAAGATGGTTAAAATTGATGGGAAGATGGATGGAGCCAAATACAGGACCATTCTGGAAGAAAACCTGATGGAGTCTGCAAAAGACCTGAGACTGGGACGGAGATTTGTCTTCCAACAAGACAATGATTCAAAACATAAAGCAAAATCTACAATGGAATGGTTCAAAAATAAACATATCCAGGTGTTAGAATGGCCATGTCAAAGTCCAGACCTGAATCCAATCGAGAATCTGTGGAAAGAACTGAAAACTGCTGTTCACAAATGCTCTCCCTCCAACCTCACTGAGCTCGAGCTGTTTTGCAAGGAGGAATGGGAAAAAATGTCAGTCTCTCGATGTGCAAAACTGATAAAGACATACCCCAAGCGACTTACAGCTGTAATCGCAGCAAAAGGTGGCGCTACAAAGTATTAACTTAAGGGGGCTGAATAATTTTGCACGCCCAATTTTTCAGTTTTTGATTTGTTAAAAAAGTTTGAAATATCCAATAAATGTCGTTCCACTTCATGATTGTGTCCCACTTGTTGTTGATTCTTCACAAAAAAATACAGTTTTATATCTTTATGTTTGAAGCCTGAAATGTGGCAAAAGGTCGCAAAGTTCAAGGGGGCCGAATACTTTCGCAAGGCACTGTAGCTATTTACCGTATTAAGCTGCTATTTTTAAAATGTTTAAATCCCTACGGTGAAGCATGATGGTGGCAGCATCATGCTGTGGGGATATTTTTCCACGGCAGGGACTGGGAGACTAGTATGGATCAAAGGAAAGATGAGCAAAGTACAGAAAGCTCCTTGAAGGAAACCTGCTCCAGAGTGCTCAGGACGTCAGACTGGGGTGAAGGTTCACCTTCCAACAGGACAATGACCCTAAGCACACAGCCAGGACAATGCTGGAGTGGCTTTGGAACAATTCTCTGAATGTCCTTGAGTAGCCCAGCCAGAGCCCGGACATGAACCTGATTGAACATCTCTGGAGAGACTTAAAATTAGCTGTGCAGCAACGATCCCCATCCAACCTGACAGAGCTTGAGAGGATCTGCAGAGAAGAATGGGAGAAACTCCCCAAATACAGGTGTGCCAAGCTTGTAGCGTCATACCCAAGAAGACTCAAGGCTGTAATCGCTGCCAAAGGTGCAACAATAAAGTACTGAGTAAAGGGACTGAATACTTATGTAAATACTAGATTTCCATTTTTTTATGATTTACACATTTGCTAAAAATTCATAAAACCTGTTTTTGCATTGTCATTATGGGTATTGTGTGTAGTAGATTGATGTGGGGAAAAACTATTGAATTAATTTAAAATAAGGCTGTAACGTAACAAAATGTAGAAAAAGTCAAGGGGTCTGAATACTTTTACAAATGCACTGTATCAATGAATTGGAGACACGAGTACAGTATGCAGCACCAAGCACTACTGGATGCAGAAATCAAATGTCTAATGTTTTCAGATGATCTGGTGCTTCTGTCCCCAACCAAGGAGGGCCTAGAGCAGCACCTACAGTTAAGTCGGAAGTTTACATACATTTAGGTTGGAGTCATTAAAACTCGTTTTTCAACCACTCCACAAATTTCTTGTTAACAAACTATAGTTTTGGCAAGTCGGATAGGACATCTACTTTGTGCATGACACAAGTAATATTTTCCAACAATTGTTTACAGACAGATTATTTCACTTATAATTCACTGCATCACAATTCCAGTGGTTCAGAAGATTACATACACAAAGCTGACTGTGCCTTTAAACAGCTTGGAAAATTCCAGAAAATTATGTCATGGCTTTAGAAGCTTCTGATAGGCTAATTGACATAATTTGAGTCAATAGAAGGTGTACCTGTGGATGTATTTCAAGGCCTACCTTCAAACTGAGTGCCTTTTTGCTTGACATCATGGGAAAATCAAATGACATCAGCCAAGACATTAGAAAATAAATTGTAGACCTCCACAAGTCTGGTTCATCCTTGGGAGCAATTTCCAAACACCTGAAGGTACCACGGTCATCTGTACAAACAATAGTACGCAAGTATAAACACCATGGGACCAGGTAGCCGTCATACCGCTCAGGAAGGAGACGCGTTCCGTCTCCTAGAGATTATCATACTTTGGTGTGAAAAGTGCAAATCAATCCCAGAACAACAGCAAAGGACTTTGTGAAGACACTGGAGGAAACAGGTACAAACGTATCTATATCCACAGTAAAACAAGTCCTATATTGACATAACCTGAAAGGCCGCTCAGCGAGGAAGAAGCCACTGCTCCAAAACCGCCTTAATAAAGCCAGACAACGGTTTCCAACTGCACATGGGGACAAAGGTCATACTTTTTGGAGAAATGTCCCCTGGTCTGATGAAACACAAATTATCATCATTTTGAAATGGAACTGTTTGGCAATAATGACCATCGTTATGTTTGGAGGAAAAAGGGGGAGGCTTGCAAGCCGAAGAACACCATCCCAACCTTGAAGCACAGGGGTGGCAGCATCATGTTGTGGGAGTGCTTTGCTGCAGGAGGGACTGGTGAACTTCACAAAATAGATGACATCACGAGGAAGAAAATTATGTGGCTATATTGAAGCAACCTCTCAAGACATCAGTTAAAGCTTGGTCACAAATGGGTCTTCCAAACGGACAATGACCCCAAGCATACTTCCAAAGTTGCGGCAAAATGGCTTAAGGACAGCAAAGTCAAGGTATTGAGGTGGCCATCACAAAGCCCTGACCTCGATCCTATAGAAAATGTGTGGGCAGAACTGAAAAAAGCATGTGTGAGCAAGGAGGCCTACAAACCTGACTCAGTTACACCAGCTCTGTCAGGAGGAATGGGCCAAAATTCACCCAAATGATTGTGGGAATCTTTTGGAAGGCTACCCAAAACATTTGACCCAAGTTAAACAATTTATAGGCAATGCTACCAAATACTAATTGAGTGTATGTAAACTTCTGACCCACTGGTAATGTGATGAAATAAATAAAAGCTGAAATAAATCATTCTCTCTACTATTATTCTGACATTTCACATTCTTAAAATAAAGTGGTGATCCTAACTGACCTAAGACAGGGAAATTTTACTAGGATTACATGTCAGGAATTGTGAAAAACTGAGTTTAAATGTATTTGGCTAAGGTGTATGTAAACTTCCAACTTCAACTGTAGATCTTCTGCAATAATTATGTCAGACTTGGGCCCTGACAGTGAATCTCAGTAAGGCAAAAATAATGGTGTTCCAAAAAAAGTCCAGTAGCCAGGACAATAAATACACATTCTATCTAGACACCATTGCCTTAGAGCACAAAAATAATTATACCTACCTCGGCCTAAACCTCAACACCACAGGTAACATCCACAAGGCTGTGAATGATCTAAGAGACAAGGCAAGAAGGGCCTCCTATTCCATCAAAGGAACATAAAACTCAACAACCAATTAGGATCTGTCTAAAAAATACTTTAAATCAGTTATAGAACCCAGTGCCATATATGGTTGTGAGGTTTTGGGTCCACTCACCAACCAGGAATTCACAAAATAGGACAAGACCCAATTGAGACTCTGCATGCAGAATTCTGCAAAAATATTGTGTATAATGCAAAATCTCAAACAATGCATGCAGTGCAGAATTAGGACTATACCTGCTAGTTATCAAAATTCAGAAAAGAGCTGTTAAATTCTACAATCACCTAAAAGAAAGCGATGCCCACACATTCCACCACAAAGCCCTGACCTGTTACAGAGAGATTAACCTAGAGACGAGACCTCTCAACCAGTGGGTTCCAGGAGACCAACACAATTAGACCCAATCAAATTATGAGAAAGCAAAAAGATAACTATGACACAATGGAAAGAATCAACCAAATAAAACGGAGCAAATTGGAATGCTATCTGGCCCTAAACAGAGTACACAGTTTCAGAATACTTGATTGGCCACTGTGACTGACCCACGTATTTCCCACAGATCACACAGACCCACAAAGAATTTGAAAACAAATCAAACATTGATAAACTCCCATATCTCTTAGCTAAAATAATGTGCAATCATAGCAGCAAGATGTGTGGCCTGTAGCCATGAGAAATGGGCAACAAGTGGTGCACAAACAACATTGTAAATACCACCAATATTGATCTGTTTATGTATCCTACCCCACTATTCATACTATAACTAATTGCACATTTCTAAAACACTGTAGATAGCTGATAATAACACTTGAAATGTGTATGATTTTCATTGTGTTAATTGACATCGTTTTTGTTTCTTCACACTTTTGTTTCATTTCACTTGCTTTTGCCATGTAAACATATGTTTCCCATGACAATAAAGCCCTTTTGAATTGAGAGGGAGAGAGAAAGAGAGAGAAAGAGAACAAGAAAGAGATAGAGAGAGAACTGGATGTATTGTTCATCATACTTAAGCGAGTAACATATCCTACAGAGCTGAGAAGTGTTTTGATATACAGTGTGAAAACATGTTTAGAAATGTTTGCTAATTCATTGAAAATCAAAATGAAATACATAAATATCTCATAAGTATTCACACTCCTGAGTCAATACGTGTTACAATTACCTTTGGCAGTGATTACATCTGTGAGTCTTTCTGGGTAAGTCTCTAAGAACTTTGCACACCTGGATTGTACAATATTTGCCCATTATTATTTTCTAAATTCTTCAAGCTCTGTCAAATTGTTTGTTGATCATTGCTAGACAACCATTTTCAAGTCTTGTCATAGATTTGAAAGCAAATTTAAGTCAAAACTGTAACTCGGCCACTTGCTCTTTAGATTATTGTCCTGCTGAAATGTGAATTAATCTCCCAGTGTCTGGTGGAAAGCAGACTTGACCAGGTTTTCCCATAGGATTTGGCCTGTGCTTAGCTCCATTCCGTTTCTTTATTACCCTGAAAAACTCCCCAGTCCTTGGCGATTACAAGCATACCCATAACATGATGCAGCCACCACAATGCTTGAAAATATTTGCCCCAAATATAACACTTTGGATTCAGGAGAAAATGTTTTTTGCAGTTTTACTTTAGTGCCTTGTTGCAACAAGGCACTACAGTTATACTGCTACAAATTTGGCAAAGCAATTAACTTTTTGTTCTTGTAGGTGCAAAATTGTTTTGTTACAGTCCAATGCTATGTAAATGCTTGAGTTGAATAGTACTAGTTACTGGTAATTTTCCACAGTCACTGGTAATTTTCCACACCTGTCCAGTAACCTCTTTACATACAACACACAGAGGAGTAAGTTATTACTGGTTCATTATCTATAGGGCTCTAAAAGCCAGGCGGACATCTAGTTTCCTCTGGTTTAAAGATTTTATCACTCATCTCACTCATCTTGGACATTAATATGCTGTGAGAACTGGTTAGAACGTGTTCTCATTTGTGTTATTTTTCTAAAGAAGAGAAGCCAATTACCCCATCTCTTTTCTAAGCTTACCTCACCAAGAATGTGGTATAGCTCTTTGTGTAGGTAGATAAGGTATATAAAGACTATGTCATTTGTAAATTAACAATATCCTCTCCGGGTCCATCTTGAGAGAGTGATCTTCCTTGCAATTGCTTGAATAAACCTCTTATTACTGATAAATGAGTTCTGCCTGATTCCATGAAAGAGTTTTCTTCAACATCCTGAATACAAAGTGTTATGGGCCTCTGGTATGACCATAATTGGTTTAATATCTCCATTGGGGTGAGGTGAGATCAAACCAAAAGGGAACAAACCAACATGGCTGACAAGTTTGTATTATGTGAGAGTTTGTTTCTTTTCATACTAGGTGAATACAAATATTCCAAAACATGCATCCTGTTTGCAAACTTATTATGTGACTTGATAAGCAAATTCTTACTCCTGAACTTATTTAGGCTTGCCATAACAAAGTGGTTGAATACTTATTGAGTCAATACATTTAAGCTTTTCATTTTTTATTAATTTGTGAACATTTCAAAAAACAGAATTCCCCTTTGACAGTATGGGTCATTGTGTGTAGGCCAGTGACCAAAAAAACTCAATTGTAGCAATTTTTAGTTCTGGCTGTAACACAACAAAATGTGAAAAAAGTAAAGGGGGTGGAATACATTCTGAAGGCACCATATAATCAAAGAGAAACCACTATTTAAAAGTGAGAATATAGTTAACCTAATATGAAAAAGAAACATAAACTCTTACACAAACTTGTCAGCCATGTCTTTTTATGGGGTCAGTTTGCTCTCTTTCAGTTTGATCTCACCTCACCCCAACGGAGATATCAAAGCAATATGGTCAGACCTTTTCGGTGCAGAGGCCCAGAGTGCAGCCGTGAGTCCGGCTGAAGTGTTTACCCACTAGTGGCTGTATCTGTCAGGGTGACATATGAAGGCGCTTATCCCCCGTATCTAGGAGAGCAGGGGAAAGCAGGGGGAGGAGGGGGATGCACAGGGAGGAGAGTGAGGCAGGGGGAGAAGGGGATACACAGGAGAGCAGAGTGGTGTCAAACTGCAGGCACAGCATGTTTATAATGAGGGGAACACCACACTGAAGCAGTATATAAAGAAAAAGAGACTATCGCACATTAAGGTCTGAATGTTTTACCACAGGTAATAAAGACCCTCCTGGCAAATCAAATTCACAGAGAAAACACCATCCCTCCAGCAGTGACCACGACCAGTAAGAGAGTTGTTTTCCTCTAAAGCAGATTATCTTTTCTCTTCTCTTATGAGTGGCGATTATCACAACCACAGCACCCGTTATCTGAAATTGTGTCTCTCGTCATGGTTTAAATATGAGTGTAATTGAGTTTTGGAGGTAGGCCTGCTTGATCTGCTAAAATGTGAATACATCTGCCCTTGATGTAGTAGGGGTAGTTCTCAGATGTTAAGGGGTGGGGGATAGGGATTAGCTTTGGGTGTCTGAGTGGTATTTGGAGCATTAAAACAGGTCATATTATTGATCACGTCAAAGTCATCCCACTGTGCACAAACTGGTTGAATCAATGTTGTTTCAAGGTCATTTGTCAACGTATTGTGATGTGGAGTCTACGTGGAAAATACATTGGATTTGAAAAAACGTAAACTGTTGTTTGAGGGGTGACATTTCATCCACAGAATTATGTCGAAATGGTAACCAAATTCCAACATAAACAAACTGTCACGTCCTGACCTTAGTTCCTTATTTATGTCTCTATTTTAGTTTATGGTGGACCCCACTCCACCACAAAGTGTGGTCCACGTCCCGCGCCAGAGCCGCCACCGCGGACAGAAGCCCACCCAGACCCTCCCCTATGGGTTTAGGTTTTGCGGCCGGGGAGGGTACTGTCATGTCCTGACCTTAGTTCCTTTTTTATGTCTCTATTTTAGTTTGGTCAGGGTGTGAGTTGGTGTGGGCATTCTATGTTTTTGTTCTATGTTTTTTATTTCTGGTTTTGGCCTTGTATGGTTCCCAATCAGAGGCAGCTGTCAATCGTTGTCTCTGATTGAGAACCATACTTAGGCAGCCTGTTTTCCCACTATGGGTTGTGGGTAGTTGTTTTCTGTCTTTGTATTAGTTACCAGACGGAACTGTTTCAGTTGTTCTTTTTGTTTACTTTGTATTGTAGTGTTCTGTTCAGTTTAATAAAATGACGAACACTTACCACGCTGCATATTGGTCCGATCCTTCCTACTCCTCCTCAGAAGAGGAGGAAAACCGTTACACAAACCTTGTATTAAATACAGTGCATTTGGAAAGTATTCAGACCCCTTGACTTTTTCCACATTTTGTTATGTTACAGCCGTATTCTAAAATGTATTTTAAAAAAAATTTACCTCGTCAATCTACACACAATACTGAAATATCACATTTACAAGTATTCAGACCCTTTACTCAGTACCTTGTTGAAGCACCTTTGGCAGCGATTGCAGCCTTGAGTCTTCTTGGGTATGACGTTACAAGCTTGGCACACGTGTATTTGGGGAGTTTTTCCCTGCAGATCCTCTCAAGCTCTGTTTCAGTTGAACGTCGCTGCACAGCTATTGTTTGGTCTCTCTAGAGATTCAGAGACTTGTCCCAAAGCCACTCTTGCATTGTCTTGGCTGCGTGCTTAAGTTTGTTGTCCTGTTGAAAGGTGAAACTTCACCCCAGTCTGAGGATCTGAGTGCTCTGGAGCAGGTTTTCATCAAGGATCTCTTTATACTTTGCTCCGTTCATCTTTCCCTCGATCCTGACTAGTCTCCCAGTCCCTGCCGCTGAAAAACATCCCCACAGCATGATTCTGCCACCACCATGCTTCACCGTAGGAATGGTGCAAGGTTTCCTATACATGTGATGGTTGGCATTCATGCCAAAGAGTTCAATCTTGGTTTCATCAGACCAGAGAATGTTGTTTCTCTTGGTCTGAGTTCTTTTGGCAAACTCCAATCATGCTGTCATGTGCCTTTTACTGAGTAGTGTCTTCCGTCAGGCCACTCTACCATCAAGGCCGTATTGGTGGAGTTCTGTAGAGATGGTTGTCCTTTTGGAAGGCTCTCCTATCTCCACAGAGAAACTCTGGAGCTCTGTCAGAGGTACCATCTGGTTCTTGGTCACCTACCTGACCAAAGCCCTTCTCTGCCAGATGCTCAGTTTGGCCAGGCGGCCAGTCCTAGGAAGAGTCTTGGTGTTTCCAAACTTCTTCCATTTAAGAATGATGGAGGCCACTGTGTTCTTGGGGACCTTCAATGCTGCAGAAATGTTTTGGTACCTTTCACCAGATCTGTGCAGCCATAGAAAAATGATCCAATTTTCAGACTTGAGTAAAAAATAAAGATAATCTTAATAGAACATTTCTAAAATCAAAGTGAAAGTCATCAAGTAAAATATTACTTGAGTAAACGTCTGAAAGTATTTGGTTTTAAATATACTTAAGTATCAAAAGTTCAAGTAAAAGTATAAATCATTTGACATTAGTTATATTAAGCAAAGCAGACGGCACAATATATTTTTGTTGTTTAAATTTACGGATATCCAGGGACACACTCTACCACCCAGACATCCGCCAGATCAGAGGCGGTAGGGATGACCAGGAATGTTCTCTTGATAAGTGTGTGAATTGGACCATTTTCATTTCCGGCAAAGCATTCGAAATGTAACTAGTACTTTTGGGTGTCAGGGAAATTGTATGGAGTAAAAAGTATATTCTTTTCTTTAGGAACGTAGTGGAGTAAAAGTAGAAGTTGGCAAACATATATATAGTAAAGTATAGCACAGATACCTCCAACAACTACTTAAGTATTACATTAAAGAATGTTAACTTAAGTACTTTACACCACTGCAGGTTAACAAATGATGTTGCCAACTCAATCAAAAATCTAAGTTATCAACCAAAAATAAAAGTTAAAGAATGGGATTAAGTCAGTGGCTCAGATGGAACTATCCAAGTAGTAGTTACATCTCTTTTAAATTATGATTTGGTTGTGTTGTCAACCAAACTGTCACTCCCTGATCTGTTTCATTTGTCTTTGTGATTGTCTCCACTCCCCTCCAGGTGTCACCCATCTTCCCTATTATCCCCTGTGTATTTATACCTGTGTTCTCTGTTTGCCTGTTGGCAGTTCGTCTTGTTTGTTCAAGTAAACGAGCGTTTTTGTCTCAGTTCCTGCTTGCTCTCTTTTCTCGCCCTCCTGGTTTTGACCCTTGCCTGTCCTGACTCCGAGCCCGCCTGTCTGCCCCTGAGCCTGCCTGCCGACCTGTACCTTTTCCCCCTTCTGGATTACGACCTCTGCCTTACCCTGACCCTGCCTGCCACCCGTTCCTGCTGCCCCTCCTCTGGTTTACTGACCCCTGCCTGTCTTGACCTGTCTATTGCCTGCCCCTGTTGGAATGTTAAACTATTGTTTATTCAACGTGGTCTGCGTTTGGGTCTTACCTTCATACCTGATGCAAACACAATTCAATAATACTTTCGAAATACAGTAAAGAGCCTAAAGTTAAAGCTATTTTACAAACTAATGTAACATTTAACCTTAAAATGAGTAACACATCCATGGCCACATCTTGAGTTTACTGTACCTATGCATTTCTTCTTATGTAATCATATAGCGCGTGCATGTTCAAGATAGCATGCATAGGTTGTAGCAGGTCTGCGGAGATCTTCACCTGTGCTGTAATCTGCGCAGAATCACAAACAGCATTGAACACTTGCACCATGTACAATTAATGTAATTTTAACTGCAATGTAAGTAATTTGGTTCTGCTATTAGAGAAAGGACAGGGAGAACACATTAATCTGTTGTATAAATAAACAAAATATTTGACATTGTGTTCCCATTTGAACTTTATTGTGCTTTTAAGTGGTTGAAAGCGCAGCAATAGACATTTGGGTGGAATCTAAACCAAAAATCAGACAGTTTTTACATTGGAATTTGGTTGTGCTTTTAGATGGTTGAAAGTGATAAAACATTGGAAATTCAACTAACTGGCAGTCTTTTTGAGTAGGTGAATATAGGTTGCAATCATTGACGAACATCTCAACCAAATATTATCCACGTTGAAATGACGTGATGTGCAGAGTGAGATATACTGTAGCTTTTGTATTAACATGTCATTAAAACATTTCCATTGTAGTCTATAATACCAGCCTATCCCCGAGGAGCTTATTGTAATGCTCATCTGAAATCCAGCCTGGCCTATAACACTGGAGTGTGGCTGTAGTGTTGTGTTTACAGAGACCACTTCTCTCACACTATGAGCTCATCCTTTGCATGTTTACATGCACCCACAGCCTTATCACCATGACAAATACGAGGTGCAATCCACCACTTAGTTCAACCGCCCTGTCGGTAACACCTAATGACACCATTGCGTGTGATTAATTTAGCTCTGGAGGATTCAGGTCATTAAGAGTTGAATTCATTATGAGGTGCGTCCCTCTGAATGACAAGTGGAGGCCCTTAGGGAGCAGAATAAAATGGAGTCCTTAAAAATTGAGCAAACATGGCCATAATCAAGTACTTTAATCTCTGCTCCAATCCTGTTGGACGTTATGGTAAATGTCATTTTTGTTTACCCTTTGATGCATGTAAAATTGGGGGAGGACGGATTCAATAAATTAATAAATACATAAATCACAGCCTAAAGACCATCTGCTCAAAAACAGTCTACATATAGCCCTATCCATAGTCATTCAATATCAATACCACTGACTTTGGTCTCTCAAACCATTTCTCATGATAGGTATATGTCGAAATGGAAGGATGTACTGTACACATCCTGCATATGAACATATGGCAGAAATGTTTAGCCAAACATTTTTCAAGAAAGACACTCTCGGGTGTTAATGTAAGAGCTGTTCAATCAAAGGGTTTGTGTTTCTATGTCAGAGAGAAGGTTTCTGGCATTTCCTGGTGACTCCTTGCTGAGAGGGGTCATGGAAGACAGACTGGTCAGCTCTGCCGTACTGCTGAAATTAATTGATGTCATTTCCTATGATTTTTTGTGGAGTGCCTAGCGTCTCCAGTCAGGAATATTTCATGGACAAGACCCCATTTCCACCCTCCTCACCTGCTGAGTGGAATTCTGGGTAAGCAGCAGAGTGAGTGTTATGTATGATGCATTGTCTATGTACTTTCCAATGAGCTGAATAGCGGGTCTGGGATGAACAATGTATTTTTTTTTACAGATTGGTAGAAAGCTTTGAGGTCATGAAGAGCTCAGGAGTTGAAAAGTTGACAGCTGAAGTTGTTCGGAGTTAAAAATGTAGTGTTATAGTTGATCGGAATCAATAAAAACTGCTGTAGACAAAATCCCTGAGCCATTAATAGCATATTTTCAATTTTGCAGTGTATACATTTCAAGTTTTGTTTTTCTAATTCTCATGCAAGACAAATGAAAAACGACCACTGAATAAATCAATAATGATTGTCTACGACATGCGATTTAAAAATAATTTATTGTTTTCTACCAAGGTACTGAGACACACCCTGACAAACACCACCAAACGTAAAATGAACAAATATGCCTGTGAGTAAAATGAACCAGATTAATCAGTTAGGACAAAAAAACAACAACGTTGTATCCCTTGACAAAATTGTATGTTCTGAGCTTCATTATGTTTTGAGGTTGAGCTTGAATAACCCTCTCTGTGAGAATAAAAATATCCTACTGTATGTCGTTGCTCAAGAATGTGCAAATAAATTGAACAGAATGAAAGCACCTGAATGCATGCTGCTAACCATGGATGGCTCTTGTTTAATGAAATACAATTGGCTCTGCATTCTGCTTTAAGCACTCCCTCCATTGTCAGAGCTGTGCGTCTGAAATGGCACCATATACCCTATTTAGTGCATGACTTTCCCCAGAGCCCTACAGGAATAGGTTGCCATTTGGGACACAGACTCTCTGTTCATTTCTACTGGAGAAGGTTTGAGGGTAATATTAAGGAGACTCTGGGAGTGAGAGACTGGACTGGAGTGATAGGAGAAGTCAGTGGTGCTGATAACAGACAGCCATCCCAACAAACCTTAATTCCACATGTCTATCCTGTCTTTCAAAGAGCTGTGAGGGGGAAAGTCTCAAGAACTGGGATTGGGCCGAAAAGAGGCTGGATCAGCGTAAACTGGCTCATAGTCACTGTTGGAGTGGAGCCATCCACACATCCTATCCTCAGATTGAGAGAAAGAAAAAACAAACATGGGTCAAAAAGTGAATAGATCAAGCCACAGCTTATATCAGACTAAATAGATTGTTTCTCTGTTTTTCAGAAGCCCCAAACTTGGAGTAAACCCACCACAACAGCCCATTCTCCTACAACTGCAAACACAGAGGCACCAACAATAATATTGCCAAGCTATCTCCCACAACTGTTGGATGCCTTCTCTATCATCTCTGGACCATCATCATCCACCCCAACTCACTCCTCATTCCCTCTTCCACATCCCCCTGCCTTGGCCTGGACAGCCAGGTGCATCATGCACCCCAAAATTCTTCCTGCAATCTAGAGCCATAATCATTATGCATAATTCGATGACAAAAATATGTTTATTTTTCTGCATAGTAAGCATACCTCTTGAGTTGTCTGTATCCTCCTGACTGAGGGATCGTTTTTTTAAAGAAACTAAATATTCTTCTCTGCATCTCTGCTCAAATCTGGGTAAAAAATTGAAAGACATGTGAGTCTTATTCAGTACATTTGGTAATTGCTTTATTTTCTAGTCTATCAACCTTGCCAGCAGGCATGCCAGCTAAGATAGTTAGACAAGCTAGCTACTCTAATTTAATTGAGAGCCTGAAATGGCTTCTTGATAGCTAGTTATGAGGTAGCAAGTTATACATTTCATAAAATTGCTAGGTGTCTAGCAGTATTACAGAGAAACAACAACAAAATGTTTTACCATTTGTTTATTTTTTTGTTTTTATAAAACAGGATAAATCTGAGGGGGCAAGTGCCCCTGTAACCCCTGTGGGCATGACGCCTCTGTTGACATCTGCCATGGCTGGGCTGGAGCCATGAGATCCATCATCCCGCTCCATCCCCGCTGCTCCTGCTTTCTTAAAAAAAAAATGTTTACCCCGTTTTCTCCCCAATTTCGTGGTATCCAATTGATTTAGTAGCTACTATCTTGTTTCATCGCTACAACTCCCGTACGGGCTCGGGAGAGACGAAGGTTGAAAGTCATGCGTCCTCCGATACACAACCCAACCAAGCCGCACTGCTTCTTAACACATCGCGCATCCAACCCGGAAGACAGCCGCACCAATGTGTCGGAGGAAACACTGTGCACCTGGCAACCTTGGTTAGTGCGCACTGCGCCCGGCCTGCCACAGGAGTCGCTTGTGCGTGATGAGACAAGGATATCCCTACCAGCCAACCCCTCCCTAGCCCAGACGACGCTAGGCTATTTGTGCGTCGCCCCACGGACCTCCCGGTCGCGGCCGGTTATGACAGAGCCTGGGCACGAGTCTCTGGTGGCACAGCTGGTGCTGCAGTACAGCGCCCTTAACCACTGCGCCACCCAGGAGGCCGCTGCTGCTCCTGATAATGCTAATAATAACCTCCACACTGTCACCTCCGTCTCACCGGCCCAACCAGCACAGCCAGAGGCAACCCTCTACAGATTGCCTTCTCTGATTAGGACCCCATTAAAGAGGGTTTTTACCCACACTCTCCCCCAGGGACTGTCACACTTTGTTTGCCTATCAAAAGACCCTGTGGAGTCCACAGTGACCTTTTGGTCAAGTTGGAAATGAATGTTATTTATGTATCAGTTAAATTTTCTAACAAGCCTCCAGAGTGGCGCAGCGGTCTAAGGCACTGCACCGCAGCGCTAGAGGCATCCATACAGACCCAGGTTTGATCCCAGGGAGATGCATGAGCTGGCACACAATTGTCCCAGTGTCCGGGTTAGGGGAGGGTTTGGCCGGCTGGGGCGGGCTGGGCGCATCTATGTTGACTTTGGTCACCAGTTGTACAGTGTTTCCTCCTAAACATTGGTGCAGCTGTCTTC
Organism: Oncorhynchus mykiss; assembly: GCF_057628025.1. NCBI lineage: Eukaryota > Metazoa > Chordata > Actinopteri > Salmoniformes > Salmonidae > Oncorhynchus > Oncorhynchus mykiss. Next base: position 28,340,941 of record NC_143026.1, read on the forward strand.
CAGGTTAAGTGGGCAGTGCAGCTTGCGCAGGGTTGTGTTTCGGAGGACGCGTGGCTCTTGACCTTTACCTCTCCCGAGTCTGTACGGGTGTTGCAGCGATGGGACAAGACTGTAACTACCAATTTGATATCCTGAAAAAGTGGTACAAACAAATGTATAATAATAATTGTTTGACAAAATGTTATCATTAGCTGATGAGATGCATTTTTTAATAGCACCTTGGGTGATTCTACATCACACAACTTTTGTTTCTCTATGCAAACAACTTTTTACTATTTATGAATGCTTAAGCATCATGCATGTGTAGACCCCTCTACAGTTACACACACTGAAAGGTTAAGCAAGGATACAGGCCACTCATCTCCTGTTGCCTCCATCCCTATTGTATTCTAGACCACATGTCACTGAGCTGTGGTGGACACTGTTTAAGGTTTTATTAGTAGTATGTTTATTTTTTATTTATTTCACCTTTATTTAACCAGGTAGGCTAGTTGAGAACAAGTTCTCATTTACAACTGCGACCTGGCCAAGATAAAGCATAGCAGTGTGAACAGACAGCAACACAGAGTTACACATGGAGTAAACAATAAACAAGTCAATAACACAGTAGAATAATAATAATAATTTTAAAAAAGAGTCTATATACATTGTGTGCAAAAGGCATGAGGAGGTAATAATAATAATAATAATTACAATTTAGCAGATTAACACTGGAGTGATAAATGATCAGATGGTCATGTGCAGGTAGAGATACTGGTGTGCAAAAGAGCAGAAAAGTAAATAAATAAAAACAGTATGGGGATGAGGTAGGTAAATTGGGTGGGCTATTTACCGATGTACTATGTACAGCTGCAGCGATCAGTTAGCTGCTCAGATAGCAGATGTTTAAAGTTGATGAGGGAGAAAAAAGTCTCCAACTTCAACGATTTTTGCAATTAGTTCCAGTCACAGGCAGCAGAGAACTGGAACGAAAGGCGGCCAAATGAGGTGTTGGCTTTAGGGATGATCAGTGAGATACACCTGCTGGAGCGTGTGCTACGGGTGGGTGTTGCCATCGTGACCAGTGTACTGAGATAAGGCGGAGCTTTACCTAGCATGGACTTGTAGATGACCTGGAGCCAGTGGGTCTGGCGACGAATATATAGCGAGGGCCAGCCGACTAGAGCATACAGGTCGCAGTGGTGGGTGGTATAAAGTGCTTTAGTAACAAAGCGGATGGCACTGTGATAAACTGCATCCAGTTTGCTGAGTAGAGTATTGGAAGCCATTTTGTAGATGACATCGCCGAAGTCAAGGATCGGTAGGAAAGTCAGTTTTACTAGGGTAAGTTTGGCAGCGTGAGTGAAGGAGGCTTTGTTGCGAAACAGAATGCCGATTCTAGATTTGATTTTGGATTGGAGATGTTTGATATGAGTCTGGAAGGAGAGTTTACAGTCTAGCCAGACACCTAGGTACTTATATATGTCCACATATTCTAGGTCGGAACCATCCAAGGTGGTGATGCTAGTCGGGCATGTGGGTGCAGGCAGCGAACGGTTGAAAAGCATGCATTTGGTTTTACTAGCGTTTAAGAGCAGTTGGAGGCCACGGGAGGAGTGTTGTATAGCATTGAAGCTCGTTTGGAGGTTAGATAGCACAGTGTCCAAGGAAGGACCAGAAGTATACAGAATGGTGTCGCCTGCGTAGAGGTGAATCAGGGAATCTCCCGCAGTAAGAGCAACATCATTGATATATACAGAGAAAAGAGTCGGCCCGAGAATTGAACCCTGTGGCACCCCCATAGAGACTGCCAGAGGACCGGACAACTGGAGCTGTTGGCCAAGGTTGGAGTAGCCAGGAGGAAGGCATGGCCAGCCGTTGAGAAATGCTTGTTGAAGTTTTCGATTATCATGGATTTATCGGTGGTGACCGTGTTACCTAGCCTCAGTGCAGTGGGCAGCTGGGAGGAGGTGCTCTTGTTCTCCATGGATTTTACAGTGTCCCAGAACTTTTTGGAGTTATAGCTACAGGATGCAAATTTCTGCTTGAAAAAGCTGGCCTTTGCTTTCCTGACTGACTGTGTGTATTGGTTAATGACTTCCCTGAACAGTTGCATATCGCGGGGACTATTCGATGCTATTGCAGTCCGCCACAGAATGTTTTTGTGCTGGTCGTGGGTAGTCAGGTCTGGAGTGAACCAGGGGCTAAATCTGTTCTTAGTTCTGCATTTTTTGAACGGAGCATGCTTATGGTGAGGAAGTTACTTTTAAAGAATGACCAGGCATCCTCAACTGACAGGATGTCAATATCCTTTCAGGATACCCGGGCCAGGTCGATTAGAAAGGCTTGCTCGCAGAAGTGTTTTAGGGAGCGTTTGACAGTGATTAGGGGTGGTCGTTTGACTGCGGACCCGTAGCGGATACAGGCAATAAGGCAGTGATCGCTGAGATCCTGATTGAAGACAGCAGAGATGTATTTGGAGGGCCAGTTGGTCAGGATAACGTCTATGAGGGTGCCCTTGTTTACAGATTTAGTGTTGTACCTGGTGGGTTCCTTGATGATTTGTGTGAGATTGAGGGCATCTAGCTTAGATTGTAGGCATATCCCAGTTTTAGTCACCTAACAGAACAATCTCTGAAGCTAGATGGGGGGTGATCAATTCACAAATGGTGTCCAGGGCACAGGTGGGCGCTGAGGGGGGTCGGTAGCAGGGTGCAACAGTGAGAGACTTATTTCTGGAGAGATTAATTTTTAAAATTGGAAGTTCAAACTGTTTGTGTATGGACCTGGAAAGTATGACATTACTTTGCAGGCTATCTCTGCAGTAGATTGCAACTCCTCCCCCTTTGGCAGTTCTATCTTGACGGAAAATGTTATAGTTGGGTATGGACATCTCAGAATTTTGGGTGGCCTTCCTAAACCAGGATTCAGACACAGCAAAGACATCAGGGTTGGCAGAGTCTGCTAAAGCAGTGAGTAAAACAAACTTAGGGAGGAGGCTTCTGATGTTGACATGCATGAAACAAAGGCTTTTTCGATCACAGAAGTCAACAAATGAGGGTGCCTGGGGACATGCAGGGCCTGGGTTTACCTCCACATCACCCACGGAACAGAGGAGGAGTAGAATGAGGGCGCGGCTAAAGGCTATTAAAACTGGTCGCCTAGAGCGTTTTTATTTTTATTTTACTAGGCAAGTCAGTTAAGAACAAATTATTATTTTCAATGATGGCCTAGGAACAGTGGGTTAACTGCCTGTTGAGGGGCAGAACAACCTTGTCAGCTCGGGGATTTGAACTTGCAACCTTCCGGTTACTAGTCCAACGCTCTAAACACTAGGCTACCCTGCCCCCACGCCCCTAGAGTGTAGGGGGACAAAGAATAAAAGGAGCAGATTTCTGGGCGTGGTAGAATATATTCAGGGCATAATGCGCAGACAGGTGGGGTGCGGGTACAGTGGAGGTAAGCCCAGGCACTGGGTGATGATAAGAGAGGTTGTATCTCTGGACATGCTGGTTGTAATGGGTGAGGTCACCGCATGTGTGGGAGGTTGGACAAAGGAGGTATCAGAGGTATGAAGAGTGGAACTAGGGGGTCCATTGTAAACTAAAACAATGATAACTAACCTGAACAACAGTATACAAGGCATATTGACATTTGAGAGAGACATACAGCGAGGCATAACGTAATCACAGGTGTTGATTGGGAGAGCTAGCTAAAACAACAGGTGAGACAACAACAGCTAATCAGCGAACACAACAACAGCAGGTAAAATGGCGATGACTAGGCAGAGAGGGTCGCATTAACTACACACAGAGCCTGAGTTCGCGGCTGGGGCAGACAGATACAAAATAAATAAACAGAATGGAGTACTGTGATTAATGGACAGTCCAGTATGCATCAGCTATGTAGCCAAGTGATCATAGTGTCCAGGGGGCAGCAGTAGATGGAACAGGGGAGCCCCACTACGCTAGCGACACGGCGTTTAAAGTTAGTAGCGTCTGCTCCGACGGAGGCCGGATGTAGGCACAGCGGATGGAGTATTCGTCGGCAGACCAGTCATGGTGGTCCGGCGGGGCACCATGTCAACAGAGAATCCAAGCCAGATGGCGAAAGAGGTATTGTGGAATTTAGTTTGCTAGCCGGGAGATGTGCCTGGCTCACGGCTAACTGGTGCTAGCTTCGTGGCAGTGGCATTAGCCACTATATCCAATCGGTTTACAGCAAGGATCCGGTGGAGTTTTGGGCTCTAGCCGTGTATGAGTGGGGTTCGGGTGAACAGCTGAGTAGGCCGGGAGGTGGGCCTCAGGGAATAGCTTCGGTACTAGATGCCACGGTGAATGAAAGCTAGCTGTGAGCTTGCAAGCTGTGAGCTAGCTAGCTGCAAACTGTGAGCTAGCTAGCTAGCTAGCTACAAGCTAGCTGTGAAGATCAGAAGTAGTGGTCCAGGGATTACGGCAGGAATCCGGCGTTGTTGTGGAGAGACAGTCCGATATTGGTAGACAGGCGAGTATTGTCCAGGCTAAAAACAGGGCTGGTATCTGTGCAGAAGGTAAACGCCGCTAGCAGTGGCTAACAATGACTAAATAGCTTGTAGCTAATTAGCTGGTTAGCTTCTGGTGATTCTTGAATGTGTTCTAAAATTGAAAATAATAGCGATTCCGTATCACATTGGGTGAGGCAGTTTACCGGAAGGTATAATCGAATAAAAAAATCGAGAAGAGATTGAAAATATATTGAAATATACAGTGCCTTGCGAAAGTATTCGGCCCCCTTGAACTTTGCGATCTTTTGCCACATTTCAGGCTTCAAACATAAAGATATAAAACTGTATTTTTTTGTGAAGAATCAACAACAAGTGGGACACAATCATGAAGTGGAACGACATTTATTGGATATTTCAAACTTTTTTAACAAATCAAAAACTGAAAAATTGGGCGTGCAAAATTATTCAGCCCCCTTAAGTTAATACTTTGTAGCGCCACCTTTTGCTGCGATTACAGCTGTAAGTCACTTGAGGTATGTCTCTATCAGTTTTGCACATCGAGAGACTGAACATTTTTGCCATTCCTCCTTGCAAAACAGCTCGAGCTCAGTGAGGTTGGATGGAGAGCATTTGTGAACAGCAGTTTTCAGTTCTTTCCACAGATTCTCGATTGGATTCAGGTCTGGACTTTGACTTGGCCATTCTAAAACCTGGATATGTTTATTTTTGAACCATTCCATTGTAGATTTTGCTTTATGTTTTGGATCATTGTCTTGTTGGAAGACAAATCTCCGTCCCAGTCTCAGGTCTTTTGCAGACTCCATCAGGTTTTCTTCCAGAATGGTCCTGTATTTGGCTCCATCCATCTTCCCATCAATTTTAACCATCTTCCCTGTCCCTGCTGAAGAAAAGCAGGCCCAAACCATGATGCTGCCACCACCATGTTTGACAGTGGGGATGGTGTGTTCAGCTGTGTTGCTTTTACGCCAAACATAACGTTTTGCATTGTTGCCAAAAAGTTCAATTTTGGTTTCATCTGACCAGAGCACCTTCTTCCACATGTTTGGTGTGTCTCAGGTGGCTTGTGGCAAACTTTAAATGACACTTTTTATGGAAATCTTTAAGAAATGGCTTTCTTCTTGCCACTCTTCCATAAAGGCCAGATTTGTGCAATATACGACTGATTGTTGTCCTATGGACAGAGTCTCCCACCTCAGCTGTAGATCTCTGCAGTTCATCCAGAGTGATCATGGGCCTCTTGGCTGCATCTCTGATCAGTATTCTCCTTGTATGAGCTGAAAGTTTAGAGGGACGGTGTCACGAGTCCGACCGAGGGTGTTTCCCTTTCCCGGGCAGGTGGCGCTCGGCGGTCGTCCTCACTGGCCTATTAGCTGCCACTGATTGTTTTTCCTTCCCCTCCTTGTATGTTGAGTGGTAGCACCTGTGGATGTTTAATTAGTTTGTCTTTATTAGACAGCCGGCCCGCCTGGTTGTTGTGCGGGATTATTTCTATGTAACCTTCGGCTCTGTGGTATAAGCACGTGTTAGTGTCCGGTTGGGATTGTTTCCCATTGTACATTTTGATTCCCTGTGTTTTGGGAACGCAACTTTTTTGTGAGCACCCTGTGGTGCGTTGGTGCGATTAAAAGACGCGCAGCATTGAACTCTCTGTCTCCTGCATTTGACTCCACACCCACGACACCCGGAGCATTACAGACGGCCAGGTCTTGGTAGATTTGCAGTGGTCTGATACTCCTTCCATTTCAATATTATCGCTTGCACAGTGCTCCTTGGGATGTTTAAAGCTTGGGAAATCTTTTGGTATCCAAATCCGGCTTTTAACTTCTTCACAACAGTATCTCGGACCTGCCTGGTGTGTTCCTTGTTCTTCATGATGCTCTCTGCGCTTTTAACGGACCTCTGAGACTATCACAGTGCAGGTGCATTTATACGGAGACTTGATTACACACAGGTGGATTGTATTTATCATCATTAGTCATTTAGGTCAACATTGGATCATTCAGAGATCCTCACTGAACTTCTGGAGAGAGTTTGCTGCACTGAAAGTAAAGGTGCTGAATAATTTTGCACGTCCAATTTTTCAGTTTTTAATTTGTTAAAAAAGTTTGAAATATCCAATAAATGTCGTTCCACTTCATGATTGTGTCCCACTTGTTGTTGATTCTTCACAAAAAAAATACAGTTTTATATCTTTATGTTTGAAGCCTGAAATGTGGCAAAAGGTCGCAAAGTTCAAGGGGGCCGAATACTTTCGCAAGACACTGTATATACAAAAAATACAAAAGTACACAAGAGGACAAAACAAACACGTCTTCACTGCTACGCCATCTTGGATTTACGGGATACACATAGTATACAGCATCCAACAAAAAGCTTACTTCCAGGTTCCTGCTTGACAATGCAACAACAATAAGAAATAATAAAATAGAATAATACGAACATAAATGGTTCAGTAGAATAGAATAAATGTTTTACCATAAGTATAATACAGGAAGGCACAATTTATAGTCCAACATTTACATGTGTTTTGGGGAAGGGGGGATTGGGGGGACAAGTATTTTAAATTGTGCAGTATTTGGCAATCACAATAAGAGTCTGGTAGCAGCAGTTGCGATGTGTGTGTAGCGTGAATGTGTGTGTGTGTGTGTGTGTGTGTGTGTGTGTGTGTGTGTGTGTGTGTGTGCATGTGTGCTAAGGTGCAGAGAATCAGTGCAGGTGGTCAGTCCAGCTCAAGTGTTCTGCAGTCTGATGGCATGTAGATAGAAACTGTCTCTGAGCCTGTTGGTATCAGACCTCATGCTCCAATACCATCTGCCCGACGGTAAGGGAGTGAACAGCTCGTGGCTGGGGTGTGTGGGGTCCTTGCTGATGCTGCGTGCCTTCCTCAGGCACTGTTTAGAGTAGATGTCCTAGATGGCTGAGAGCACCACGGGCCTTGTGGGCGTGGACGGAGAAATTCCTGTACTGGACAGTAATACTTCCTGTACTGGACAGTAATACTCAGTTTGTGGGTGATTGGAGCAGAGGGACGCCCTGCCCCTTTGTGCTCCTCTGTAGCCTCTAGCCTGTTTCTATGCCCTGGCGATGGGCAAAGGCCCCGTAAATCACTGACCCTGGCACAGTTAAAACAATTATTAGAGACAGAAGACATAGAATCTTGTCTATCCCTGCCCCACGCCCTGCCATTAGAGCTCTGGTATTAATAACCCGCTTCTCAAGAGGAAGAACAGAAAATAACAAAGATCTTATTTTTCCTCAAAATAAGAGGAGACAATTCACTGAGTTTCCCCAAGGGTAATCACTTCTAATCTATGTGACTTGGAATTAAACTTTGTGGAACATGTTTGACCAAGGACTTATAACACATGCAGAACAGCATGGATGTCATGCATTGTCGCCAAATATAGAGTTTACTGAAAAGGGACGCTAGGGGCAAGGCAAGTACTACTAATGTAATTTCATAATAGAGATGGGAAAAAGCTTATTATACGATAAATACTAATGCTCTACCATGATAATGTAACCTCCACTGCCATAAATAACCAACTTGGCACCCTAAATTGTTTCCCATTTTCAATGCCAATCTGCCCTTACTGTGTAGGGAGAGAGAAACTACTGGAGTGAATCTCAGTCCATTATCAGGCAGGCTTCTCTCCAGGTAATTTTTCTGGCAACCAAGTAATCCCAATAGACAGAATGGAAAAGAAAAATGTCATATTTCCTCTTCACTTTTAAATTCATGAGACTTCTCCCTTATCAGCTCACGGGAGTCTTGACCTGTTTAACTTCCTGCAGGCATTCACAATGTGTGTGGGAGTTAACCCCCCCCCCCCCCCCCCACTGACGTTTTACCAAGTTCCCCTCTGTCCCCCAGGGGACTGATAACACGTCACACATGCAGAGATGCAGTATGGGGATAGGGGACAGGGCTTCCCAAATTGCTTTCCTAAACTTGATTAGCATTTCACCACCTCTACTCATCTCTGAGTATTATGGGGGCAGGCCACAGCCTCGTTGTTCTCTGCTGCGTTCTACGTACAGTATGTCTGGATCGTTTTATGCTGGGGTGTGATAAGATGGGTACTTGAATTTGCACCGATACGGGTTAAATGCCAACACACGTGCAATCTATACTATGAGTGTGATCACTGCATCTACATACATTTGTCAAATACATTCTCATTTCCATCACTGTAATGGATGTAAAATCAAATAAGACACCGTCTCTGATTAGATGTGAATGGACTAATCAAATGGCAGTGGGTTAATTGCGCTGTTATTGAATGCAATGCAATCAAAGCAGAGTAGTTAAAACATAATTAAGATGAGGATTGGATTGTAGATGGACTTTTGGTCGGAACCATAACTCAGGGAATTGATCATTTGAGATGTGTGGAAGCAAGCTCCCAGGCAACGATGCCAATGAATGAAAGATCATTGATCAGAGGGATCTGGTCACTGTCGTACTGTACATGTATGCACATCTGGGATCAAGACTTGTCAAAAACTTTTGGGGAATGTAATAGTCTACTGACACACCGGTGTGTCAATTTAATTGGTAGAAATAAAAAGATCCCCATCTAAATCTGAGCTCCAGAAGTATTGGGACAGTGACACATGTATTTATTTATTTTTCACTCTGTACTCCAGCAAAGGATTTGAAATGATACATTGACTATGAGGTTAAAGTGCAAACTGCTGTTCCTTAGGCTATGGCCTAAAATAAATGAATTCATATGGTCAGAATATTATACTTTGTAGCATAGGCTTCTGTTTTTATGAAAATATTACATCTGGTGAAAGGCCAACGACATTTGGTCCTTTCAAGACTGTTACGTGACATTAGAAATGTGATTTCAGAGACACAAGGTAACAATAGTTTATGATTAAAGGGACCAGAGTCCGTCTGTTACCATCATCATTATCATGATTTATATCATTCAAAATCACCAAATAATGTATTTAGAAGCCCACTAGGCTACTAACTTGTTGTCATTAAATGTCCTGGATAATAGAAAGGAAATACCTTTGGGTGTTCCTACAACAGCCTAGGCTATCCTACACAGTCACTCAAAGTAGCCGACCTCGGTGTCTAATCCCATGCACAGAAACATATGAAAACATTAACTCATTGCCTTGATGCCTTCTCTGTTAAATCTTTAATACCCTGGTGGTTTCTCTGTTAAATATTTAAGACCCTGGTGGTTTCTCTGTTAAATATTTAATACCCTGGTGGTTTCTCTGTTAAATATTTAATACCCTGGTGGTTTCTCTGTAAATCTTTAATACCCTGGTGGTTTCTCTGTTAAATATTTAATACCCTGGTGGTTTCTCTGTTAAATCTTTAATACCTTGGTGGTTTCTCTGTTAAATATTTAAGATCCTGGTGGTTTCTCTGTTAAATATTTAAGACCCTGGTGGATTCTCTGTTAAATCTTTAATACCCTGGTGGTTTCTCTGTTAAATATTTAATACCCTGGTGGTTTCTCTGTTAAATCTTTAATACCTTGGTGGTTTCTCTGTTAAATATTTAAGATCCTGGTGGTTTCTCTGTTAAATATTTAAGACCCTGGTGGATTCTCTGTTAAATATTTAAGACCCTGGTGGTTTCTCTGTTAAATATTTAAGACCCTGGTGGTTTCTCTGTTAAATCTTTAAGACCTGGTGGTTTCTCTGTTAAATCTTTAAGACCCTGGTGGTTTCTCTGTTAAATATTTAAGACCCTGGTGGTTTCTCTGTTAAATATTTAAGACCTTGGTGGATTCTCTGTTAAATATTTAAGACCCTGGTGGTTTCTCTGTTAAATATTTAAGACCCTGGTGGTTTCTCTGTTAAATATTTAAGACCCTGGTGGTTTCTCTGTTAAATATTTAAGACCCTGGTGGTTTCTCTGTTAAATCTTTAAGACCTTGGTGGGGTCTCTGTTAAATATTTAAGACCCTGGTGGTTTCTCTGTTAAATATTTAAGACCCTGGTGGATTCTCTGTTAAATATTTAAGACCTTGGTGGATTTTCTGTTAAATATTTAAGACCCTGGTGGTTTCTCTGTTAAATATTTAAGACCCTGGTGGTTTCTCTGTTAAATATTTAAGACCCTGGTGGTTTCTCTGTTAAATATTTAAGACCCTGGTGGTTTCTCTGTTAAATCTTTAAGACCTTGGTGGGGTCTCTGTTAAATATTTAAGACCCTGGTGGTTTCTCTGTTAAATATTTAAGACCCTGGTGGATTCTCTGTTAAATATTTAAGACCTTGGTGGATTTTCTGTTAAATATTTAAGACCCTGGTGGTTTCTCTGTTAAATATTTAAGACCCTGGTGGTTTCTCTGTTAAATATTTAATACCCTACTGTAAATCTGTAGACAATAGCAGATAATCAACATAAATGTAGGGGTATTGGATTGGATGTAACGTGGATCAAAACGGTCTTCACTGGTGCAACAAACAAGACATTAATATATTCTGGATATGCTTTCTGAACACTGTTTTCCGGACTGGATTCTTTTACATCAAGTGCTATATCACAACAGCTGTTTATCACTTGACTGTAATCAGCTGATGATAGTTGACAATATCACCATGCATAACAAACAACTGGATACGTGCATCCAACAAGTAGATATATTAGCCTAGGCATTGCCTATTGAGGAACAACGCAAGTTCTAACTCGGTTAGAAGCATCAGATTTTGCAAGCGCATACATCACTTCGAATTTGTGTGCCCATGAAAACTTTTTTCACAGGGTAGCCTGAACTATCAATATGAACATTTGATAAATTGGTGCTGCCGTTGATAGCACACCATCTCATGGACTCAGCAAGACTTGTTCCGCTGATGGGCCAAAAGGGGTTGTTCAGATGATTAAGCTTTCAGAACACCTAGCCTATTGGTCAATCAGCTCACAGTTGTCTGGACACTTTCTTATGTGCAATGCAGGTCAGTCATATTCCCGTCTCCTTTTCACAATGGTGTAAAGTGCTTAGGTAAAAATACTTCAAAAAAGTACTACTTAAGTCATTTTGGGGGGTATCTGTACTTTAATTTACTATTTATATTTTAAGACACCTTTTACTTTTACTTAATTTACATTCCTAAAGAAAATAATGTACTTTTTACTCCTTACATTTTCCCTGACACCCCAAAGTACTCGTTACATTTTGAATGATTAGCAGGAGAGGAAAAGGGTGCAATTCACACAATTATCAAAAGAACACCCTTAGTTATGCCTACAGCCTCTGGTCTGGCAGACTCACTAAACACACATGCTTCATTAGTAAATTATGTCTGAGTGTTGGAGTGTGCCACAGGCTTTCTGTAAATAAAACAACAACAATAAAATGGCGCCATCTGGTTTGCTTAACATAAGGAATTTGAAATGATTTGTACTTTTACTTTTGATACTTAAGTATATTTGAGCAATTACATGTACTTTTGATACTTAAGTATATTTAAAACCAAATACTTTTAGACTTTTACTCAAGTAGTATTTTACTGGGTGACTTTTACTTTTACTTGAGTCATTTTCTATTAAGGTTATCTTTACTTTTACTCAAGTATGACAATTGGGTACTTTTTCCAACACTGCCTTTTCATATCAACAAAATGCATCTGGTAGCATACTGATATGACTTTACATAGGCTGTCGGTGCGGATCATTATAGCCTAATACTCTAATCGATGGAAAGATTTAGTGTGCTGCTGACAAACAGCGTGCAGAAGCTCTAATAATTAACCTATTCTAAAAACATTAATCATAATGTGCTTGAAATGAATGAATCGGCACTCTTTGCTAAAGCCAATTATGATGTTTGAGTAGGCTATAGGCCTATTCAAGTAAATCATAGGCCTAGTTTTATTATATTGATAATTAGATGATATAGATCAAATTGAAAGAACATTTACTATAACAGGGTTGAAAGCTGTATACCTTGCACGTTTTTTATTAATTAATTAATTAATGTGTTAGTAGGCTTGTTTTTCAAGATGTTCACCCAAACCGGATTTATTTATTCTTTCTAAATGAAAGAACTATATATATTTTTTTATATACAATATTCTGCTCATATTAACAAATGTATATACAATATTCTGCCCGTATAAACAATCTTATTTTAGGGCATAAGTGAACCAATATATGAGAGACTTCAGAAAGGTTTCCCTACCGAGCCACCATCTAGCCGTCGTTCGCCAGCCAACCACGCACAGGCGTTGTTCCTCAGCCAATCATGCACACGCAGGGGGGCGCGCGGACAGAAGAGTCGCCGACAAAGGAGTTTGCTTCCGCTGCAGCTTTCGCTCTAAAATGTAACGCATTGCGGCGGTGCTTCGCCTTTGACCTACGGGCAAATCGATCATCACGTCAATTGAGATCATACTGGAGACCATAATTTCTACATCTACAGTGATTGGACCTGCTCTAATGTTAGACAGGAAAGACATTTAACTGCAAAGATATTGCTATGGGTAGCTAAAAACGTATAGCAGAGTACAATTAAGGTCAAGCATCAGAGGACGACCTTCATTAATAAACGGACAGTAAATTAAGGACTAGAGTAGTATTGTTGATGATAGAGAGTTCATTTATGGTCTTCCTTTTTTATTGATTGACAAAAAAATACATGTAAAGAGAGAAAGGCCAAATGATTTGGCCCCTCTCCAGTTTATCAAGTCTGGTGTGGGACTTGGAGACAAAAGCAGCTCAAGCAGGAAATGCACCACCATTTTGAGGAAACAGGTGGCTTTGCATTCTCCAGATTCACACCTGCAACCAATCAGGTCACATAAGCAATTAATTAAAATGGTCTAATAAATAATGTGTACATGTAATGACTACTTTACATTTTTATGACAACTTATCATCAAAGATGATGCTAAAAACATAGTATAGTATAGTAGAATTCAGGTCAAGCATAGAATCTTCAATCATAAAACGAGCAGCAAATTAAGGACAGGGGTGGTATTGTTGACGATACAGAGTTCATTTATCCATGTCCTTTATTATGGTCTGTCTTTTTCCATTCATATTGATTGACATATGAAAGCAAGGCAACAGTAAACATGTCGCCCCACACAAATAATGCAGCCCCCTACCTTGGGCCAATTGAGATCATTTTGTAAATGCCGTATTTCTATGGCAAAGACAACTCATTCACCCAAGTTTTGTCAAAATTGGGCCAGTGCCGTCTGAGATATTGCGTGTGATGAATGGACAGAGACAGATCCACAGTCCCTCCCTGATTTCATCTTGGGGTACAATATGGAGCTAGAGAGAAAAATAACCGATGGTTTGGCTCCTCTCCAGGTGATCTTGGTCACAGAGTGGTCAAGAAGGTGACATCCATCAATGGCAACAGAAAAAAACACCCCTAAATGCCTGACTCCTCCCATCGCAGCAGCAACAGAGTGATGATAGCCTTGTCTCAAATAAAGGCCGATCCATTGGTCTGATACCGTCTTTGCACTGACAGATGAGGCCCCGTTTGATAAAGGGTTGATTTGCCACAGGGGAAATACGGATGGAATTACAAGGGTCACCTTTATTTTGTCCTCCCCTCAATCCCAAGTAAAACAGGGTTGAAAAAAACTATGCACAGACCCAAGCAGGTTGATTGCAATATAGCTCTCTTATTATCTGTTCCAGAGACAAAGCCCCCACCCCCAGACCACAGGTTTGTTGTCTCTTTTTATGACTTTAAAATAACTGTCCAGTGTTTCAAGATTTCTATTAAATATTACCTATAATTAATTACAATATGAGTGAAAACATTTTCCTTCCAAACATTTTTTTATTAAGTATATGTTAAAAAATTCAAAAGGCACTGGCACATCTGAGCAATCTAATTTGCAGGTGCATGGCAACAATTGAACAAGATGAAGGGAAAAGGAAACCGCACACTGCTCTTGATAGTACCACTGATATGTAATAAGCCTACGTATCGGCCTCACGGCCTTCGTCAGATCTTTTGTGATTTTTTTTACATTTGCACCCCTATGTAGACCTAGCCCCTCCCACATCCGTTCTACACATCGAATGGGGTTGAAGGCAAAGGGAAAAACAAATAAGTGCCACCAAATATATCAATATGCGTTTCATAAATATTACAAAAGTGTATAAATAAGAAGTATGAAACACGTCTTTAAAATCACAATGAGGACATAGCAAGTTTTCAATAGTCATTGGGTACAGAGTGATCAATCAAATCTCTTATGCGGAGGCGATTATAAGAAATGAGAAAACAAGTGATGCTAGTGAAGATATGGTAGTGGATGCGCCACAGTCTGTTGTTTGCTGCCAGTCAAAAGATAACATGTGTGTTAAAAATGTGGATTTTGTGGCTTTGATTGCCACAGTTAAAAACTGTACGGCTCAAGTCTCAAAGAAGTCTAAGAAACTGAACATTATTGTAGCTGCAGCAGAAAAGGTTTTGGGACATAAGGATTTTACATCTGAAACCCCTTTGAGCCTGTGTAGGGGTCCGATCTGTAAACATTTTTACAGAAAAGTTGTTTGATTTAGTTTGTTCATTGAAAAAAAAATCCTGACAGTAGGTGGCGGGATGCACATTAAATTGTGCGATCACCAATACACCATAGAAGAAGAACTGTTTTATTTGAGATACAAGTTTGAGGTGTTTTTTTGTGTGTTTTGTTCTCCAATTTAGGATGAGTCAACAACATTATTTGGGTATGAGTTAACAGAATATGAATAAGATTTTCACTTGACAGTTACTTTAACAAAAGAGGAGGGGGGAAACTGGATATTTTTGTTATTGGATTAAAGTCTGGCCATTTTTTGTCGAGGGAGGTAAGAAACATTGTAAATTAACCCAGTGCATGTTGAGATTAGGCTATTTTGAAAACAAATGGCTTTGTCAGCCCGTAGCATTGTTAGCTGCTGCCTGCCACATTGTCAACTGGGTTAGCCGCTATACTAAGCCAGCTAACGGTAGCTCACAAACTGATGGCAGTACAGAAAGCTAGCTAACTACAGGTGAGTTAACTTCCCAGTCAACACAAACATATGTTGTTCTGTCAATCCTAATGAGGTTACTGTAAAATGCAGCCTATGTACAAGTCTGTTTGACTATTATTCCACTCCTTGCCCCTCCTGTCATGCTAAACATCGTTGTCATATAACAGAGAGTACAAGGAGTGGAATGTTAGCTAAACATACTGGTACTTAGGCTAGCCTAGATGTTAGATTTTTCACATGACACTGGAATAACTTTTTTTGCTGGGCTAGTAGTAGACTAGGCCTATTTAATATTGTGTGCTGTCACATCCTACTGGGCACACACTGGTTGAATCAAGGTTGTTTCCACGTTATTTATATGAAATGACATTGACCCAACGTGGAATAGATGTTGAATCAACATCTGTGCCCAGTGTGGTTTAATTACAGTTTCTCATTTATTCATGCTCAGTATGTGTCAGAAATGGTGGTTCTTTACATTCATGCTTAGACCATGTCATTACGTTGCTTATTTTGCAAAGAATTATCTGTTTCTTTGTAACATTTCTACCGCAACTCACTATCTTGAGAGTTTTACATTGAGTGTTCTTCTGGGGAGCGTACTAGCACGCCTGTCTCATCCATTACTTTTCCTGTGTAGTGCACGCAGAGTTGGGATAATCCATTCTGAAGCGTCAGTGACACAATATTATGTTTTGTGCTTATTAAAATGCATTATACTATTTCCACATCTTTTTTTATGTAAAATTTTAAAAATGAGAGTTGTTTTGGGATATATTTTTGTTTCATGTGCTGATTCACCTGTCGTTGGTATAGATAGACCTATCCTATCTAAAAAATAAAATAAAAATACAATTTCCTTGTTCAGCCATTTGCTTTTTCTTGTTAGTCGTCATTTGCACTGTGGACCTACAGCACTGGAAATTATTATTTTAAAATATATATATATATATATATATTTGGTAACACTGCTCAGCCTGCTGTCCAACTGTGTGCTACAAAACCCAACTAACTAGGCTGTTGGGTCTTCTACCTTAACAAATGCATAAACATGAACTGCAGTGTGTGTATGTGGTGTGTGTCTAAAAACAACATTGAAATTATGAGGTTAGTATTCATATGCAGAATACAATAATGCCATATTTGGAATGTCTCAGTGAAAATCACTGTCTTTGTGTGTGGCCTCTCCTCCTTGATTCTCATTCCCAAAAACCTTTTTCAAACCTATGCAACTAAACCTATGCAATCAAAGTTCACAGAATTGGTTCACATTATTCATGAATACCATGCATACATACAGCTTTATTCATCTGCTTTCATTTCACATTTAAGTGGTGCCTTCCATGAGGCCAATTAGCATTTCTGTCATAGAGGAACCAGGGCAAGGTCTTTGTTTCTCAACACTGTTGCTAAGGAACCTGTTAAAATGTTTTATTGAAAAGGTGTTGCTCACAATGCCACACGGGGTCTTTGTAGCCTGAAATTGTTCTCTCCGGGATGCCATAGGTTAATGGGGACTTGGTCACACATTAGTGGTCATGGCTTGAAGGGATAAAGCTTTTGTCAAATTAACTAAAAAGTTACATTTATTTTGCATTTTAGCTAATCCTTTTCCTAACCTTAACCTAATTATCCTAACCTGATACGTTCATTTCCCTCACCTGCTGCGTAAATTCCAACTGCTATAAAAAGTAAAATCTGACAAAAGCTGTATGCCATCCAGTAAAAACCCACATTAGTGGTATTATGTAAATGGCTGGAGGGGGGTTTGGAGTTGATGGAAATTAATCTGATTATTATTATATTCATGTGCTTGCCCTCCACTGCCATATGTATTATCACTGATCATGGGCCTTTTCTTTTCCTAATCGGGTTATATAGTAATAGTATATTAAAATATGCTCCAAAAGGACAGAGAGTCATTGGACCATGGGATGCATACAGTACCTCATTCAACTTTTTGTGAGCATAAATACTATAGGTGATCTCTTTTTAGGGGATATTTGGTGCTTAAATGTTGTATTATCCTGATAAATCTGGTTATTGTTCTGTAATCCTGTTTGTTGTTGCATTATCCTTATGAAAAAATATAATCATTAAACGTAAAGAGTCCCTTTTAATCAGAGGTATTATCAGATCGGATAAGCCCACATCGGCATCCACAGAGAAAGACAGGAGCTTATTGAATGCCTAGACCGGGATGCTACTGCAATAACGCTCTGCAGTTTAAAGTGATGAAATTAGAATTATTAATCAGCCATTGATTAATCATTTTGACACACTGCCTAATTTCCCGGCAGGACAGGGGACTCCAAAGGGTATTTGTGAGGGATGCGCGCACTTAAATCAAAACAGGATGTAATACGATTTGTAAGCCTGTTCCGCTGGGATTTAATACTCCATTAACACAGGGGCATGTCACTGTAAAATTAAAACACATCATAAAGATACACACAAACCAATAGTTATGCCACATACTAGGCTACACTAAGCACACTTAACTTTGCACTTGCAAAAAGCATACTTTGCACCTATCTTGAGTTAGTTTCTTTCAGTTAAGGGGTTTGAAAAAATCTACCATCCATGATTGATTCACCTGATTGATTGTTGATATACTTAGAAAGTTTATGTAAATGTAACAATATTTAACCGTAAGTCAAGGCTGGACTGCATTTGGGGCCCAGGGGCCTTTTTTAGGAAAACAGATTTTTTTTTTTAATTGGGGGGGGGAGACAGCTAACTTTGCTTTTCAACACATTTTGTGTAGAAGAAATGTGCCGTTTTATAATGCTATTCTACACATCTTGTAATGAGGCTATGAGAAAATGTAGCAATTTTAAAGCTCATTTCCAGCCATTCTACACTTTTTTCCATGGGTCAGAGAAAAAGTGTGCTGTTTAATAGCTCATCTCGTGCTATTGTTCACATTTTGCCATGAGGCTGAGAGAGAATTGAGCTTTTAAAGCTAATTTTCTGCAATTCTACACATTTGGCTATCTGGGGGTGCCCCCAACCTCCTGGGGGCCCACAACCATTCGGTAATCCCACCCTGCAGTAAGTAATATTACTTTATCACAATTCCATGTAGTCTATGAACCAACTTTCATCATCGACCTAGGTTCCTGGAGTGCCGCAGGATTTTGCCCCAACTATACACCACACCAGACAACTGAGCTAATTGATCAGTTCAGTGATTGCCTAAATTCAACACACCTGGTCTTCCAGGTTGGTTAAATCAAAAACATGAAGTGCCTGCAGCACTCCAGGACCAGTGTTGCCTAACCCTGACATAGAGAAGGATAGAGACCTCTAGTAGCCAAAAGGTTGTACTAGCATGGGCAGCATAATTGAGGGTTTCTAACGTAGTCAACTGGGTGGGACCTCCAACGTCATTAGCTGATGCCTCCGGGTGACCCTGTTGGAGTCATGTCCAACCGGGTCATCAGGAGGGATCAGCCTATTGTGAAGAAGAAAATGTACTACTTTAAAATGGAGATCGCATGGGCAGCGCCATTGAGGCTCACAGAAGCTATAATGGCACAGATACAAAGATGAGTCCTCTATCTATCTCTATGGCCTAGGTCTACTAAAACTTTTTGGAGGTGGCAACACTGCCATCTACCTACAATATTGTACCTAGCTCTTCCTTCCTTCAGGCACGATTCACACGGGAGCGCGCGTTCGCGTGCCACATCCTTCAGCGAAATGACATAATTTCGCTTCGCTATGCTGTTTCTGATAGAAACGCGGTAGATTGGAACCCATAGATAGGACGAGGATACATATACATAGATAGGACTAAGATACATATATTTGATGAACTGGAAAGTCTGGCCATTTTTTGTCGAGGGAGGTAAGAAACATTAAGTTAACCCAGTGCATGTTGAGATGAGGCTATTTTGAAAACAAATTGCTTTGTCAGCCCGTAGCATTGTTAGCTGCTGCCTGCCACATTTAGCCGCTAAACTAAGCCAGCTAACGGTAGCTCACAAGCTGATGGCAGTACAGAAAGCTAGCTAACCACAGGCAGGCTAGCTAGAAAGCAAACGTTAGTGCTAGCTTGCTGATGTTAGGTAACGTTAGTTATCCAACGCAAAGCTATGTAATTACTGGTGGTTATAGTTTCAGCCACGTTTAAATTTGAATGGCTTATTGGCTATCTTGCTTCCGGTGTTTAAGCGTTTTGTAGTCATATGTGCCCCTCACTGGGTAGCTAGCCAGCTAACTGTAGTTAGCTATGCTCCTAATTTGTTTGATATAGATAATCACAATATCAACAAAGCCCCTCTGAACAATTTCTGCTTTGTCTATCCAGGTGTCAATTGGATTCTGAATCGCGTCTGACCGCGTCTCGTCTAACTAGAATTTTCTATGGCTGCCCCAGCCATGCAACAGCCCAGTTACCTTCTGGTTAGTTAGTATATTGTGTTGCTGCTCGTCATGAGCAACATGTGAACTTCATGTTGACTACTTGAATTTGAGACAATGCCAAGTCATTGTCACATAATCGCTAGCATAGTACCGTGGCAGCAGTAACTGTTGTCAGCAGTAATGATGTTGTCTTTTCTTTACAGGCCAACCTGAAAATGGACTCGACCACCAAGCCTTTTCTCCAGTGTTGCCAGGAGCTGGTGAAGGTCATTGATGACTACCCTGCAAAGGTACAGTTTGTCTGTATAAGCCAGTGTTGTTTATACGGGGGGGGGGGGGTTGTAGTTATAGTTGGATATTGATGATCTGACCTATGTCAATGTTTAGTCAGTCAGCATGTCAGCTTTGTACCTGAACCTGGTTCAACTCAACCATGTTACCTAAAAACATTCATCCTCTGTTATTATCTCTCTCTGCAGGAGCTGCACCTGATTTTCCCCTGGCTGGTAGAGAGCGTTTTCGGCAGTCTTGACGGTGTCATCGTGGGCTGGAACTTGGGATTTCTGCAGGCGTGCAGCAATCAGTACAACATCGTTATGGACTTTCTCAATCCTAGGTAGTCTGTCATCCTATGTCTGTCTTTGTGTTCCCGTGTCTTTCTGTCCACTGTCTACCTTTATGACGTTGAATTTTAGAAAAGCAGTAATTTACTGATTTTAATTATGATCGTGTGATTTTCAGTGGTCCAATGATGAAGCTTGTGTACAAGCTTCAAGCAGAGGAGTACAAATATGAAATACCAGTCAGCTTCCTGCCTGTAAGTCGCATCTCTTTTTAAACATAACTTTTTTTATTTGATACATAGCAAGGTCTTCCACAATTTTTTTTTTTTTACACTAACCACTTTATTATTTCTCCTCCCCTCTTGCAGGGTCCTGTAAAGGTGTCCATACAGGAAGGTGTTCTCCCAGATTGCCCACTTTTAAACAACAAGCTGCATTTTCCTCTGTCTGGTCTGCAGACACTCAGCCTGGCACTCAGTATCCTTGACGCTCAAACTCACTCGGCCCTTGCTTTCTCAAAAACATTGTTGACAATGTATGTTTGTGATTTTGGTGTATTTTAAAGTCTGGTGGTATGTCCTTAACCCTCTTCAGATCCCTTTGAATATTACATGTTTATGTTTGCCTCCAGTCTCATAACACCAAAGGTAACGATGCTCAACTGTCATAACAATATCTTATTTTGGTAGTTTGTGATACGTGAATCAGACTATATTATTTGACCTCACACAAGTGTTTTGATGTTGTGTTCTCAGAACTACTCTCTAGGACAGCATGTGAGCAGCCTGGATAGTGCATACTTTGTGCTAGTGGACACCTACCTCAAGTATTTCCTTCCTACAGAGGGCAGTGTTCCCCCTTCTCCATTCATCTATAAAAGAGGCTCTGTGTCTCCACCTGCTCCCAGGTACTCTACAGTGGGGATAGAACTCCAAAGTCAGATGTGACTGAGGGCGCTAACAGGGTTGTGATCAGTGGGGTGATAACATTTTGAAGGATGCTACCTGAACTTGTCCAATAAGAGCACATACTTTCTTATTCCTTTGCCTCCTTTTAGTTTCTCTTTCCTTCCTAATGCTAGGAAACTCACTGCGCACTGTCATGTCTTTGGTGTCCAGGGCTCCCAGCGTGCCTTTTGCAGGGTATGGCATCCACAGCGCCAGCCTCCTTAAGCGCCACATATCCCATCAGCCCTCAGTCACTGCTGACCCTGCAGCCCAGGAGATCTGGAGGTCAGAGGCATTACTACAGGTGAGCCGCCTTCATCATTTGTCAGCCATGAATGGATTTGGTGTGAACTGTCAGTCAGGTGTTTAGGGTATCGGGAATAAGACGTGTGTGTTATCCCCAGGTGTTTGTGGAGATGTGGCTGCATCACTACTCCCTGGAGATGTATCAGAAGCTGCAGTCCCCCCAGGTGAAGGTAAGAGCATGTCACACATGGCCCTTCCCACTACCAGGCTCAACCCCTTCACCTGCACTGCAATACCGCACGGCTGACTGGCTGATCACTACTCCTCCCCCTCCACACACACACACACACACACACTTGAACCACAGCAGGGCTCACCCCATTGAGTACCATTTGCCTCACATGGTGATCTGCATCAAATCAACCTGGCTTTCACAACTGGGACACAAAACGGGTCCCACTGTACTCTTTTTAACTAGAGGGGAATATTTCTATCTGAATAAGATGTGCACTCTCATCTGGGCTATAGAAATGTGATTTGTATCCATCTCCTTTTTCACTGTATATGAGTTTTTTTTTTTTTTTTTTCAATTTCTAATACATCTTTCAGGGTAACTGGAAAATCAGACAGAGGGAGGTCTGGCTTTAGTTTGTCTTGACTGTCTTTATTTGCATAGATTATGAAGCATGAATACTGTCAAAATGATCAAAATTCAATGTCAAACCAATCAAAAAAGGGCATGGGATCAGGCATTTCTAATTTTATATGAAAGGCAGGCTTTTTGTTTGGAGGATTTTCTTTTGTTGCTGAATTATTGGCATATGGGCAACTGCAGTGCAAATTTACTGCACTTATTTTTGTATGTGTATCTGGTAGTAGTGCGTTTGCTTCTCTCAGACCTGTGCATGCTGTCTGTGGCTCCATTCACTGTTTCAGTACCCTTGTGTTGTTTATTTGGCTGTTCAGCTGTTTGCCATCTCTACATCCATTCAATATAATCTAGCCAAGTCTTTTTCATTATCCATACACCTCTCAAATCCCCAAAGGCGTAAAAGCCATATTCTTCCTATCCCTGCTATCACCTAGTAGCCTAGTACATATGCCATCTTCTGTTAGAATGTATAGTTAAAGTATGTGGTTGTCCATAGTGTAAGAGATGCAGTACTCCCACTCCCCCCTAAAAAAAACTACCGGTCATGGCCATTGGACCGAAACAATCCTTTTACCTTTGAACCGTTCTTCCCAAAAACCTCTAAGAAATCTGTTTTTAACCATGTTTTGTGTCCCTCATTGTAGAGATAAAACCATTCATCTTTCCTGTGTTTGGTATGAAAGGGCTACTACATCACTCTAGCTGCCATAGCATTGTGTTCATGTGGTCAATATATTTCTGTTTGTCTTTATCCTTTGTTTTGTTTCTGCTCATTTTCTCCCCTTTTTGGTCTTCACCTCTTTTTCTTTGGATGCACCCTATCCTTTCTATTCATGTTCACCTCCCTCTTCTCTCTCTCCTATTTCCCCCCCACTGTAATGTTGTTTCCCTCCTCTTCCTCCCCTGGTTGTGATGGGTCGTACAGCTGGCGCTGCTGCAGTATCGCCTCAGTATGTCCAGCATGCTGTGCCAACCCCTGACCCCTCCTGGCTCTGGAACCCTCCACACGTACCAAGTACTTTTCCCTTTTCATTCAATCCCACTAGGCTTGCTGGAGGTAAACCTAGGCCCTGAAGACAGAGTAGCGCTAAGGTTAGGACAGGAAGGTCAAGGGTACTTCTCTTCAAGAAAGCATTTGAATGCTGTTACAGTGCATTCTATAAAACCAACTGCCTGAACGCAACCAGTCGAAGACCTATCCTTGGATGGGCCCCATTTTGACAGCACACCATTTTGACATAATGTCAGACCAACATCTCACAGTAGAATATGGCCAATAGAGAAATATCCCTGAAAGGAGAATTTGACATTTTATTTTGTGCGCATGTGCACGTACCCTTCTTCTTTTAAAGCATGTCTTGCTATGTTACTATGTGGTTAATGTGTGTACCATTTCTTTCTCATTTCACATTTTTCCATTCTGCGCAAACAATACTACAGTATTCAAAACCTCAAAAACCACATTGCCCTAAATCAATGAATTCATCATCAAATTGTCTACCTCTTTCTCTAAGAATAATGGGCCTGAATCTCAATTTAAAGTCTGTGCCTGTTTCTGAGCTAGACACATGGAATGCCTTTTCCAGATAGACTTTTTCAACAACAGGGTCATTTGAGAAACAGTACCAGGAATAGGGGTTATGTTCCAAGCCCGCTGTGTGATTGGTTATTGTTATCCGAGGAGCTTCTTATGATTGGCTGCTGTCCCTGTGGATTTGTGTATGACTGGCTGTTTCAGGAGCCATTCACCCCAACAGAGGAGCACGTTCTGGTGGTTCGTCTCCTAGTGAAGCACCTCCATGCCTTCTCCTGCAGCCTGAAACCTGAGCAGGTCTCCTCCTCGGCTCACTCCCACACCAGCCCCCTGGAGGAGTTGAAGAGGTGAGTTGAGCAGTGAGCACCACCAGGGTCAGACATTAGGGTCGACATTCTCAACTTTATTGTAACTTTAAATGGTCTGGATCTAGTTTGGCCTCTAATTCACTGTTGGTCTGTCTCTAGGGTGGTGGTACATCGTTTTGTCCAGCAGAAGCTATATGTGTTCCTCCAGCACTGCTTTGGCCACTGGCCTTTAGATGCCTCTTTCAGAGTGGTAGGTGTCACAGCTCAATCCTCAACCTTCTCAGCTTGGGTGAAGTGTTGGTGTCAATCACAAATTTTCATTGGGTCCAACCAATACAACTCACCACCTCCTATAATGGAGATAAAAATGTTTGTGTGCTCTTATCTCTAAAGCACCACTGTATCTCTACGTTTAGGTGTTGGAGACGTGGCTTAGCTACATCCAGCCATGGAGGTACACAGGAGAGAAGACCAATCCTCAGACAGACCAGAACAAAGGTGTACCTGAGAAATGGTGAGTTATTTGTTGGATCACCAGATGGGTCAGGCTGAATAAATGTGTTTGTAGTGCTTCCTTCAAGTCTTTGACTCTGCAGTACTGACAAGGAATTAGATATTTGTCTTATTGCTTCCTCACATTTTTACATTAATCTTCCTAACCAGTTTTTCTCAACAAAAAATTCAGGAGCTTGTTTGTTCAGGAGAACCTGCTCATGTACACCAAGCTCTTTCAGGGCTTCCTTAACAGGGTGGTACGCACAGACCTGGTCAACGTCAAAAATGCACTAATGGTCTTCAGGGTGGCCAAAGTCTTCGCTCAGCCAAATCTATCGGAGATGATTCAGAAAGGTAAGGACAAAAACAGTCACCCAGCCTTATGATACTTGTGTGATGTATATGCACTAATAGTCATGTAATGGTCCAGCTATAGCAGTCTGAGCTGTCACTGCCCTGTCCTAATGTAATTCTCCTGTCCTTCCACTTTCTGTCCCTCTCCAGGAGAGCAGCTGTTTCTGGAGCCGGAGCATGTCCTCCACCACCGGCAGCACCGGTGCTTCCTCTCGCCGGGCCACGGTGGCAGCTTTTTATCGGCCCGGCAGCCTGTGGTGACAGACAGGGTGTTCAGGGTGAAGAGCCACGTGTATGGTCTGGAGGGCCAAGACTGTCAGTATAAACAGATGTTCGGCATGGAGCTGAGGGGCACGGTGAGTGGAGCGGAGGGGACCATACTAGCGATCAAGTTAATTTCAATTCCAGACAGTTTGCAAATTCCAATTCTGAAATTGAGCCCAACTTTGGGAGAAAAGATCTGAGATTTCTAAGCGAATCACAAACTTGCAGTATCAAATCGCAATACATATCGTATCTCCAACTAAGTATCGTGAGGTCCCTGGAAATTCCCAGTGCTAGTAAAATGAGCTAGCTATATTCTGCAAGATTAGATCTCTCTGAACTGCACTCTGTTGCTGTTGCTTGCTGACTGTCTTGGTAAGTCTACGTTATTCTTGTTTATCAAAA
The DNA here is from genome assembly GCF_057628025.1 of Oncorhynchus mykiss. Classification (NCBI taxonomy): domain Eukaryota; kingdom Metazoa; phylum Chordata; class Actinopteri; order Salmoniformes; family Salmonidae; genus Oncorhynchus; species Oncorhynchus mykiss. The sequence continues at coordinate 28,366,533 of NC_143026.1, forward strand.
GACCCAACCGCCTAGGCCTGCCCTTTTGCTTAGATGGACCAACTATAAACGTGGTCAGTTGTCATCCTCCTTTGGTGTAGGTCTTGAAGCTCATTCAGATCATCGACCAGGCGAGGCAGACCGCCAAGAAGATGTCAGATCAGTCAGCTGAGGTGGCGGCCAACAACTCCTTCATGTCCTGGTTTGGAATGGGCTCCCCTGACCTCAACTACACCTTCAATGGAGGAGAGGTGGATGACACCGGGGCGTGTGTTAAGACCCATGAGTTTCTGGAGAGGTCACTGGACTACCTCTGTCAGATATTTCGGGTAGGTTTACATATCACTTTTCCTGAACATTTAGCATGAGCTAATGCAGACTTAATTCCTCAACTCATGCTATGTTTTGTCGTCTACAGCTGAATGCAGGACAACTGTCTCAGCTGATGGCTACCCTAGGCTCTGGTCAGGACGATGGGAACTCCAAGCAGCTACCAGACTGTGTTCAAGGGGAGAACGGACTCATCCTCACAGACCTGGGCCGGATGCAGGTCAGACTACTTATTCAACTTTAATAACCAAACCCCTTCAACACACATACATCCCTTATGATATATCCACACACTGTTAAATATGTGATGTTTTTTCAGGTCATCAATGGACTGCGTAGATTTGAGATAGAGTACCAAGGGGACCCAGAGCTTCAGCCCATCAGGAGCTATGAGAACGCCATCCTGGTCAGACTGTTCTTCAAGATCTCATCTCTGGTGAATGAGAGGGTATGTGACATGGCAATTCTTTGCAATTTGCAAAACTGATACCCTGAACCTGTCATCTCTATTTGACTGTGAGACCTCAGCAGTGCTGTAAACTATCATGATCTATTCTGAAATATGTACATCTGTTGTATACACCCAAAAGCTGAACTAAGAGAAAATGGGTTTCCATAGAAGTCAGAATTCTGTCTGTTTTGGCCTGTCATAATTGTTGCCTCTCCCATCCAAAGTTCGGAGGTCACATGGATGCTCTGTGCTCCCGGCCGGACTTCCTGGGCCAGTTGGGACGGCACTACCTGGCCAGCCCCGAGGCCGCGGCGGATGGCAGGTGCAGGAGCCCAGAGACACGACTAACAGCAGAGAGGTACCGACGGCCGCGGCTAAGCCTGCGCATGCTGGCGAGCTACAGAACCCTGCTGATGCTTCTACTGCTTTACCTGTTTGGGGCACTGTTCTCACTCGGCCCCATGTCCAGCACACTACTCATCCTTACAGGAGGATTTCTCTACGGACTCTTAAGTTGCCCTGTTTGGAGATAAACTCAAGTTCCAGTAGCAGGAGAATGAAATGGCTTTTTTTTTTGCCACTTGCCTTCATGCTTGGGCCACCTATTGTGATAAATGTTGTTTCTTTTTAATCTTGTAAATAAATTCAAGCACATTGCCGTTTGGATGACGTTACGCTAAATATTAATATTTTTAAGCAGTTTTACTGGTTGATATGTGAAGGATAGTTGTTTGATTTAAAATTCTAACAAGATATTGAATGTTTGTCACTTGAACAATGAAAGGATGGTGGTGATTATCCTCAAACTACAAGATTTACAGGTGTAGTAAAGACTCTTGCACTAGTATTTTTACCTCAATGGTAGAGGAAAATGTAGGTTTCTGCCGAAATAGACACTCAAACGTATTTATTTTTTCATGAGCTGGCCATAAACAATCACTGTCCTAGTTTTCGAAAGGTCTAGAACTGACCTTGTAAAAAAGAAAAATGCTGAGTTGTCCTCACTTTTGAGGACACAAGCTCAAGTACAAATAATATGAACATTTATTTGTACTTGAAATACCAAATACAATATCAGCATGTAATGTGGCTAGTTAGTGCATTTATTTTAGGAGATTTTACAACTATCAATTTAGGAGTCTACAATCTCACCATGTTCAACCTGCTGATCAATGTGCCTCAGCGTAGTCCCCATTCGCAACGGTATATACCTTTGAGGAAGTGCATTCTGGGGGTTCTAAGAATTAGCACGAATTTGTCAACAAAAGTACAACATAAATATTTTCTGAGATGTGAGATAATTAACTTGCTATACATAGTATCGTATAGCGTTGGAATAGTGACATTACGTACTTTCTATGAAAGTAGGCCAGTTTCTCGACATATGCCGCGTTCATAACAACTGGTAAATCGGAATTCTCTGCCTTCCGTGTTCAGTAAATTGAAAACAACTGGGAATCGGGGGAAAAAACGAGCTCCGACTTAGAAAAATTTGAACGGTGATCCAACTCGGAATTGCAACCTTGAACTCAAGCCTCCTTTTAGAGTACTGATATGATTTTACCTCGTATTTCTCCGAGTTCCCAATTGATTTGAATGCGGCATACATTTAGCAATCGCATGACGCAGCAGTCTGCCGGGTGGGACGTTATACGTTCCTTCATTAATTGGATTTCTAGCAACTTTCTATATCTCTGGCAACGGTACCATGCAATGCACCCTGATCTAAAGAGGCAGACAAATAGGAAAAATGTGCTAGGCCCTTCGTTAAATCAAATTCTCGAGGTAGAAATATAGCATAAATATGATCAATGGCTCATTCGAGAGAATACAGCCTCCGGAATGGCGCAGCAGTCGCAGTGCTAGAGGCATCACTACAGACCCGGGTTCGATCCTGGGCTGTATAACAACCGGCCATGGACTGGAGTCCCATAGGGCGGCACACAATTGGCCCTGTGTCGTCTGGATTAGGGGAGGGTTTGGCCGGGGGCTGTACAAGTAGGCCATCATTGTAAATAAGAATTAGTTCTTAACTGACTTGCCTAGTTAAAAAGCGTTAAATGTTTTATGATAGGCAGTGGCGATCTGTCATTCAGGGCAGATGAGCCCCACTTGTTTAGCAAAAAATAATTGGTTTTGTGTATTATTTTGGCAATATGTGTCACATATCAGTTTGCAAACAATGTCAAATATATACACATTACCATTCAAAAGTTCTAGCTACCCTAATACATTTTCCATGAAAACATACATGAAATGAGTTGCAAAATGATAGAAAATATAGTCAAGATGTTGACAAGGTTATAAATAATGATTTTTCAATTAAATAATAGTGTCCTTCAAACTTTGCTTTTGTCAAAGAATCCTCCATTTGCAGCAATTACAGCCTTGTTGACCTTTGGCATTCTAGTTGTCAATTTGTTGAGGTAATCTGACGAGATTTCACCCCATGCTTCCTGAAGCACCTCCAACAAATTGGATTGGCTTGATGGGCACTTCTTACGTACCATACGGTCAAGCTGTTCCCACAACAGCTCAATAGGTTTGAGATCCGGTGACTGTGCTGGCCACTCCATTATAGACAGAATACCAGCTGACGGCTTCTTCCCTAAATAGTTATTGCATAGTTTGGCTCTGTGCTTTGGGTCATTGTCCTGTTGTAGGAGGAAATTGGCTCCAATTAAGCTCCGTCCACAGGGTATGGCAAGGCGTTGCAAAATGGAGTGATTGCTTTCCTTCTTCAAGATCCCTTTTACCCTGTACAAATTTCCCACTTTACCACCACCAAAGCACTCCCAGACCATCACATTTCCTCCACTGTGCTTGAAAGATGGTGTCAAGCACTACTCCAGCATCTTTTTATTTTTTATGCATCTCACAAACGTTTTTCTTTCTGATTGAATTTAATTCATTTTGACCAACAGACATATCCGAACACCTCAGACTTAGATTTGTCTGTCCATAACATGTTTTTCAAATCTTCCTCTGTCTAATGTCTGTGTTCTTTTGCTCATCTTAATCTTTTATTTTTATTGGCCAGTCTGAGATGTTTTTTTCTTTGCAACTCTGCCTAGAAGGCCAGCATCCCGGAGTGGCCTCTTCACTGTTGACATTGAGACTGGTGTTTTGCGGGTACTATTTAATGAAGCTGCCAGTTGAGGACTTGTGAGGTGTCTGTTTTTCAAACTAGATACTCTAATGTACTTGTCCTCTTGCTCAGTTGTGCACCGGTGCATCCCACTCCTCTTTCTATTCTGGTTAGACAGTTTGCACTGTTCTATGAAGGGAGTAGTACACAGCGTTGTACGAGATCTTGAGTTTCTTGGCAATTTCTCGCATGGAATAGCCTTCATTTCTCAGAACAAGTATAGACGAGTTTCAGAAGAAAGTTATTTGTTTCTGGCCATTTTGAGCCTGTAATCGAAACCCCAAATGCTGATGCTCAAAATACTCAACCAGTCCAAAGAAGGCCAGTTTTATTGCTTCTTTAATCAGAACTACAGTTTTCAGCTGTGCTAACATAATTGCAAAAGGGTTTCTAATAATCATTCAGCCTTTTAAAATGAGAAACTTGGATTAGCTAACACAACGTGCCATTGGAACACAGGAGTGATGGTTGCTGATAATGGGCCTCTGTATGCCTATGTAGATATTCCATACAAAATCAGCTGTTTCCAGCTACAATAGTCATTTACAACATTGACAATGTCTACACTTGTCTACACTATTTCGGATCAATTTTATGTTATTTTAATGGGCAAAAATAGTGCTTTTCTTTCAAAAACAAGGACATTTCTAAGTGACCCCAAACTTTTGAACGGTATATATACAAGTACCGGCGCCGACAGAGATGGCCGCCTCGCTTCGCGTTCCTAGGAAACTATGCAGTTTTTTGTTTTTTTACGTGTTATTTCTTACATTAGTACCCCAGCTCATCTTAGGTTTCATTACATACAGTCGAGAAGAACTACTGAATATAAGATCAGCATCAACTCACCATCAGTACTACCAAGAATATGTTTTTCGCGACGCGGATCCTGTGTTCTGCCTTACAAACAGGACAACTGAGTGGATTCCATGCAGCGACCCAAAAAAAAAACAACTCCGAAAAAGAGGGAAACGAGGCGGTCTTCTGGTCAGACTCCGGAGACGGGCACATCGTGCACCACTCCCTAGCATTCTTCTTGCCAATGTCCAGTCTCTTGACAACAAGGTTGATGAAATCCGAGCAAGGGTAGCATTCCAGAGGGACATCAGAGACTGTAACGTTCTTTGCTTCACGGAAACGTGGCTCACTGGAGAGACTCTATCCGAAGCGGTGCAGCCAACGGGTTTCTCCACACATCGCGCAGACAGAAACAAACAACTTTCTGGTAAGAAGAGGGGCGGGGGCGTATGCCTTATGACTAACGTGACATGGTGTGATGAAAGAAACATACAGGAACTCAAATCCTTCTGTTCACCTGATTTAGAATTCCTCACAATCAAATGTAGACCGCATTATCTACCAAGAGAATTCTCTTCGATTATAATCACAGCCGTATACATCCCCCCCCAAGCAGACACATCGATGGCTCTGAACGAACTTTATTTAACTCTTTGCAAACTGGAAACCATTCATCCGGAGGCTGCATTCATTGTAGCTGGGGATTTTAACAAGGCTAATCTGAAAACAAGACTCCCTAAATTTTATCAGCATATCGATTGCGCAACCAGGGGTGGAAAGACCTTGGATCATTGTTACTCTAACTTCCGCAACGCATATAAGGCCCTGCCCCGCCCCCCTTTCGGAAAAGCTGACCACGACTCCATTTTGTTGATCCCTGCCTACAGACAGAAACTAAAGCAAGAGGCTCCCACGCTGAGGTCTGTCCAACGCTGGTCCGACCAAGCTGACTCCACACTCCAAGACTGCTTCCACCACGTGGACTGGGACATTTTTCGTATTGCGTCAGACAACAACATTGACGAATACGCTGATTCGGTGTGTGAGTTCATTAGAACGTGCGTTGAAGATGTCGTTCCCATAGCAACGATTAAAACATTCCCTAACCAGAAACCGTGGATTGATGGCAGCATTCGCGTGAAACTGAAAGCGTGAACCACTGCTTTTAATCAGGGGAAGGTGTCTGGTAACATGACCGAATACAAACAGTGCAGCTATTCCCTCCGCAAGGCTATCAAACAAGCTAAGCGTCAGTACAGAGACAAAGTAGAATCTCAATTCAACGGCTCAGACACAAGAGGCATGTGGCAGGGTCTACAGTCAATCACGGACTACAGGAAGAAATCCAGCCCAGTCACGGACCAGGATGTCCTGCTCCCAGGCAGACTAAACAACTTTTTTGCCCGCTTTGAGGACAATACAGTGCCACTGACACGGCCGGCAACGAAAACATGCGGTCTCTCCTTCACTGCAGCCGAGGTGAGTAAGACATTTAAACGTGTTAACCCTCGCAAGGCTGCAGGCCCAGACGGCATCCCCAGCCGCGCCCTCAGAGCATGCGCAGACCAGCTGGCCGGTGTGTTTACGGACATATTCAATCAATCCCTATACCAGTCTGCTGTTCCCACATGCTTCAAGAGGGCCACCATTGTTCCTGTTCCCAAGAAAGCTAAGGTAACTGAGCTAAACGACTACCGCCCCGTAGCACTCACTTCCGTCATCATGAAGTGCTTTGAGAGACTAGTCAAGGACCATATCACCTCCACCCTACCTGACACCCTAGACCCACTCCAATTTGCTTACCGCCCAAATAGGTCCACAGACGATGCAATCTCAACCACACTGCACACCGCCCTAACCCATCTGGACAAGAGGAATACCTATGTGAGAATGCTGTTCATTGACTACAGCTCGGCATTCAACACCATAGTACCCTCCAAGCTCGTCATCAAGCTCGAGACCCTGGGTCTCGACCCCGCCCTGTGCAACTGGGTACTGGACTTCCTGACGGGCCGCCCCCAGGTGGTGAGGGTAGGCAACAACATCTCCTCCCCGCTGATCCTCAACACTGGGGCCCCACAAGGGTGCGTTCTGAGCCCTCTCCTGTACTCCCTGTTCACCCACGACTGCGTGGCCACGCACGCCTCCAACTCAATCATCAAGTTTGCGGACGACACAACAGTGGTAGGCTTGATTACCAACAACGACGAGACGGCCTACAGGGAGGAGGTGAGGGCCCTCGGAGTGTGGTGTCAGGAAAATAACCTCACACTCAACGTCAACAAAACTAAGGAGATGATTGTGGACTTCAGGAAACAGCAGAGGGAACACCCCCCTATCCACATCGATGGAACAGTAGTGGAGAGGGTAGCAAGTTTTAAGTTCCTCGGCATACACATCACAGACAAACTGAATTGGTCCACTCACACAGACAGCATTGTGAAGAAGGCGCAGCAGCGCCTCTTCAACCTCAGGAGGCTGAAGAAATTTGGCTTGTCACCAAAAGCACTCACAAACTTCTACAGATGCACAATCGAGAGCATCCTGGCGGGCTGTATCACCGCCTGGTACGGCAACTGCTCCGCCCTCAACCGTAAGGCTCTCCAGAGGGTGGTGAGGTCTGCACAACGCATCACCGGGGGCAAACTACCTGCCCTCCAGGACACCTACACCACCCGATGTCACAGGAAGGCCATAAAGATCATCAAGGACATCAACCACCCGAGCCACTGCCTGTTCACCCCGCTATCATCCAGAAGGCGAGGTCAGTACAGGTGCATCAAAGCTGGGACCGAGAGACTGAAAAACAGCTTCTATCTCAAGGCCATCAGACTGTTAAACAGCCACCACTAACATTGAGTGGCTGCTGCCAACACACTGACACTGACTCAACTCCAGCCACTTTAATAATGGGAATTGATGGGAAATGATGTAAATATATCACTAGCCACTTTAAACAATGCTACCTTATATAATGTTACTTACCCTACATTATTCATCTCATATGCATACGTATATACTGTACTCTATATCATCGACTGTATCCTTATGTAATACATGTATCACTAGCCACTTTAAACTATGCCACTTTGTTTACATACTCATCTCATTTGTACATACTGTACTCGATACCATCTACTGTATCTTGCCTATGCTGCTCTGTACCATCACTCATTCATATATCCTTATGTACATATTCTTTATCCCCTTACACTGTGTACAAGACAGTAGTTTTGGAATTGTTAGTTAGATTACTTGTTGGTTATTACTGCATTGTCGGAACTAGAAGCACAAGCATTTCGCTACACTCGCATTAACATCTGCTAACCATGTGTATGTGACAAATAAAATTTGATTTGATTTGATTTGAAGTTTGGAAACACCTACTCATTCAAGGTTTTTCTTTATATTTACTATTTTCTACATTGTAGAATAATAGTGAAGACATCAAAACTATGAAATAAAACATGGAATCATGAAGTAACCAAAAAAGTGTTAAACAAATCAAAATATATTTTGAAAGTAGCCACACTTTGCCTTTATGACAGCTTTGCACACTCTTGGCATTCTCTCGACTAACTTCATGAGGAATGCTTTTCCAACAGTCTTGAAGGAGTTCCCACAGATGCTGAGCACTTTTTGGTTGCTTTTCCTTCACTCTGCGTTCCAACTCATCCCAAACCATCACAATTGGGTTGAGGTCAGGTGATTGTGGAGGCCAGGACATCTGATGCAGCACTCCATCACCCTCCTCCTTCGTCAAATAGGCCTTACACAGCCTGGAGGCGAGTTGGGTCATTGTCCTGTTGAAAAGCAAATGATAGTCCCACTAAGCGCAATCCAGATGGGATGGCGTATCGCTGCAGAATGCTGTGGTAGCCATGCTGGTTAAGTGTGCCTTGAATTCTAAATAAATCACTGACAGTGTCACCAGCAAAGCACCCCTCACCATCACCCCTTCTCCATGCTTCACGGTGGGAACCACACATGCAGAGATATCCGTTTACTTACTGTAAGTCTCACAAGAACACAACAGTTGGATTCAAAAATCTTAAATTTGGACTTTTCAGATCAAAGGACAGATTTACACCAGTCTAATGTCCATTGCTCCTTTAGTAGTGGTTTCTTTGCAGCAATTGGACCATGAAGGCTTGATTCACACTATCTCCTCTGAAGAGTTAATGTTGAGATGTGTCTGTTACTTGAACTCCGTGAAGCATTTATTTGTGCTGCAATTTCTGAGGCTGGTAACTCAAATTAACTTATCCTCTGCAGCTGAGGTACAGTTGAAGTCAGAAATTTACATACACCTTGGCCAAATACATTTAAACTCAGTTTTTCACAATTCCTGACATTTAATCCTCGTAAGAATTCCCTGTCTTAGGCAAGTTAGGATCACCACTTTATTTTAAGAATGTGAAATCTCAGAATAAGAGTAGAGAGTGATTTATTTCAAGTTTTATTTTTTCATCACATTCCCAGTGGGTCAGAAGTTGACATACACTCAATTAGTATTTGGTAGCATTGCCTTTACATTTTTTAACTTGGGTCAAGCATTTTGTGTTGCCTTCCACAAGCTTCCCACAATAAGTTGGGTGAGTTTTGGCCCATTCCTCCTGACAGAGCTGGTGTAATTCAGTCAGATTTGTAGGCCTCCTTGCTCGCACACGCTTTTTCAGTTCTGCCCACAAAGGGCTTTGTGATGGCCACTCCAATACCTTGACTTTGTTGTCCTTAAGCCATTTTGCCACAACTTCGGAAGTATGCTTGGGGTCATTGTCCTTTTTGAAGACCCATTTGCGACCAAGCTTTAACTTCCTGACTGATGTCTTGAGATATTTCCACATAATTTTCTTCCTCATGATGCCATCTATTTTGTGAATTAAACCAGTCCCTCCTGCAGCAAAGCACCCCCACAGCATGCTGCTGCCACCCCCGTGCTTCACGGTTGGAATGGTTTTCTTCGGCTTGCAAGTCTCACCCTTTTTCCTCCAAACATAACGATGGTCATTATGGCCAAACAGTTCCAATTTTGTTTCATTAGACCAGAGGACATTTCTCCAAAAAGTACAATCTTTGTCCCCATGTGCAGTTGCAAACCGTAGTCTGGCTTTTCTTATGGCGGTTTGGAGCAGTGGCTTCTTCCTTGCTGAGCTGCCTTTCAGGTTATGTCAATATAGGACTTGTTTTACTGTGGATATAGATACTCTTGTACCTGTTTCCTCCAGCATCTTCACAAGGTAATTTGCTGTTGTTGTGGGATTGATTTGTACTTTTCGCGCCAAAGTATGTTCTTCTCTAGGAGACAGAACGCGTCTCCTTCTTATGGTCCTATGGTGTTTATGCTTGCGTACTATTGTTTGTACAGATGATCGTGGTACCTTCAGGCGTTTGGAAATTCCTCCCAAGGATGAACCAGACTTGTGGAGGTCTACAATTTCTTTTTATTTTGATTTTCCAATGATGTCAAGCATAGAGGCACTGAGTTTGAAGGTAGGCCTTGAAATACATCCACAGGTACACCTCCAATTCACTCAAATGATGTCAATTAGCTTTTCAGATGCTTCTAAATTCATGACATCATTTTCTGGAATTTTCCAAGCTGTTTAAAGGCACAGTTCACATACACTAAGTTATCTTCTGACCCACTGGATACAGTGAATTATAAGTGAAATGATCTGTCTGTAAACAATTATTGGAAAAATGACTTGTCATGCACAAAGTATATGTCCTAACCGACTTGCCAAAACTAAAGTTTGCTAACAAGAAATTTGTGGAGTTGTTGAAAAACGAAGATTTAATGACTCCGACCTAAGTGTATGTAAACTTCCGATTTCAACTGTAACTTTGGGTCTTCCTTTCCTTTGGCGGTCCTGGTGAGAGCCAGTTTCATCATAGCGCTTGATGGTTTTTCGACTGCACTTGAAGAAACTTTAAAAGGTTTTGAAATTTTCCACATTGACTGACCTTCATTTCTTAAAGTAATTATGGACTGTCGTTTCTCTTTGCTTATTTGAGCTGTTCTTGACATAATATGGACTTGGTATTTTACCAAATAGGGCTATCTTCTGTACACTACCCCTACCAAGTAACAACACAACTGATTGGCTCAAACACATTAATCAATCAATCAAATGTATTTATAAAGCCCTTCTTACATCAGCTGATGTCACAAAGTGCTGGACAGAAACCCAGCCTAAAACCCCAAACAGCAAGCAATGCAGGTGTAGAAGCACGTTGGCTAGGAAAAACTCCCTAGAAAGGCCAGAACCTAGGAAGAAACCTAGAGAGGAACCAGGCTATGAGGAGTGGCTCTTCTGGCTGTGCCCGGTGGAGATTATAACAGAACATGGCCAAGATGTTAAAATGTTCATAAATGACCAGTAGGGTCAAATAATAATAATCAGTTTTTGTCGAGGGTGCAACAGGTCAGCACCTCAGGAGTAAATGTCAGTTGGCTATTCAGAGTATATCTACTGCTCCTGCTGTCTCTAGAGAGTTGAAAACAGCAAGTCTGGGACAGGTAGCATGTCCGGTGAACAGGTCAGGATCCCATAGCCGCAGGCAGAACAGTTGAAACTGGAGGAGCAGCACGGCCATTAAGAAGGAAAGAAATTCCATTAACTTTTAACAAGGCACACCTGTTAATTGAAATACATTCCACCTCATGAAGCTGGTTGAGAGAATGCCAAGAGTGTGCAAAGCTGTCATCAAGGTAAAGGGTGGCTACTTTGAAGAATCTCAAATATAAAATATATTTTTATTTGATATGAATATGATTTGTTTAACACTTTTTTGTTTGAACACTTGAATGAGCAGGTGTGTCAAAACTTCTGACTGGTACTGTATATCATTCAGTTAATAAAGTCCCATACAAACATTCTCTTTTTTGCTTTCTTGTGTAAGGCAGCTCCAAAATGCAGGTGTTTCAGCCTAGCTCAGTGCTTTCTGTGGTTGTGGGGCAGCAAGTGAAAAATACGGAGTGTAGGGGTTAGTAATGTTCCCTAGTTGCTCCGTGACTGGCTTGGTGTTGTCACTCATGGGGACCCTATGTCAACGCAGAATCTATGGGTAGAGCTCGAAAATTCAAGCCCCTTGGGTGCTGCCATACAGTTATATTACGAGTGCCCATCCAAGAAGGCTCGAGGTCATTGGCCACAGATAAAATGATGTCAAATCACGTTACATCTACAGTAGCTTTGATTGGACAGCGTCAACGTCATACTTTCCAAATCTTAGCTAGGAGTCATTATCATGAATCAAGTCAACAATCTACTGGCAAATCCTTTTCAATCCTTGTCATATGAAGGGAAATAATGAATCATTGGACATAAACATTACCAACAACAAGTTGAAAATCGCAAAATCAACAGTGACTGGTTTGGAAGGAATCAGTGGCTAACTTCAAGCATTGCAAAGCAATCACTAGCCTGCTATTCAGTGGAGTGGGTGTGTGGTCCAAGTCTGAGGTTATGGGTCTCTTTTCCAAGCTTAAAAGGATAAACATTCGACATTGGCCTTGCTGTCAATCCAGCATGACTTCTGCCGTGCTCAAAACAACTGGAAACTCTGACATTTCAGACTTCAATGAGATCAAGACAACTGGGAACTGGAAAAAGAAAATAGCTCTGACTGGGAAAATACGTTTTGAACGGTCATCCAACTCGGAATTGCAAGTCGGGAACTCTGCCTCTTTCTAGAGCTTCGACCTGAAGATCACTGACGTCATCGTGATTCGACTTTGTTTTTTCAGAGTTCCGCGCCACCTTCCTGTTCAAGTGAGCACAGAACAACAAGGTTCAAAAAAGTATTCTATGCTGCTGCATAAATGATGTAATATGCCAGGGAGATATGTATACTGTAGCTAAGAAAGTAATACTAAGTGTATGTTCTGTAGTAAGCAGTTAGCCCATGTGCCTCACCCTAATAATTTGGTCCCTTTTCCCCACATAATTTAACCTACTGTTCTGACTTGGTGAAGCACATGTAGCCTATAGCCTTTTATTAAGAAATGTAATTATCTAATATTGTAAGAGCTTTCATTGTCTGCTTATGTGCCCCTTTTATTTATCCTACGGTTCTAACTTGGTGTACAGGGAGAATACTGTAAGAACGACCCATGTTCTGAATTCTGTCGCTGTACATTTCAAAAGTGCTGAACAAACAGTTATATTGACTACGCCCGTCCTAGCTCGCTCCTCAATTTCTTAATTGAAATTACGGATTGCCTCTTATGCGCTCGTCGTCACCTTATGCCATAGTTTGTACATCTCAATTGTCAGTAGAAACCACATTTGTTTAAGCAAGTCAGTCATATCAGCTATGTTTTTTTTAAAGGCAGCAAATGAGGCTGAATTAACTGTTTTGCTACCAGTCAAGGCTCAGCTGATAGCCAGGTCTAGTAGTGTTGGGACTGCTGTTGGGACAGCTTTATGTTGGCCCTAACAGTTTGTGGGCACCGTTTGTCACCGTTATAGTGCAATGAATGTATTGTTTAGTGTTGTGTAGTGGCTTTGCTGGCATGCATAGATTTTTTTTCCTGTTTGCCCCACCAAGATTTACATGCTAAAATCGTCACTGATGATAGACATTTTCGCAAACTAAAAGTCGTATTCCTATTAACTTCCAGTGTAGTGAGAGACTTTATCATGGTGATCCCTCAAGCATTTCTCCATGTTTGAACGCCAATAACTCAGATACACATGAAAACATAAAATGACCCAGGGAATCGATAGAACATCACTCAGATGCACAAAAACATTTTAACGTTCAAAATGGGTGAACCTTTTCTTTAAGCATGAAGTGATTTCGTCCATCTGTGACCAAGAGAAACTGGTCTTCTTTCAATTCTATGAAATTATTTAGTATTTGTTCATGTGGAAAGCTCTAAGTCCGGCTAAGAATATCACATCGAGATGAAACCACGATGGCTGGACTCGCTAGACTGTCATCATTCATATGCAGTCTCCCTGGGCCAAAGATACTTTTGAGGAGATGGGAAACTCCATTGGAATCGTATTAACGGTCATTGTGAACCTTACCCATTCGTTGTCAATGGGCCGTGCGGTTCATTCTGGGACAAGGAGTTCACTCCTTCAAGAAGTGAATGTGAGTCAATTGGACGCTAACTCAATAACCCAACATTAGCATGAATTACGTGAACAAGTACAACATTACAAATATTTTCAGCAATGAGAGATAATTAACTTGTTCTCTGTAATATTGTATAGCATTGAAATCGTGACATTGCATACCTTTGAGGAAAATAGGCAGATTTCTCAACTAATACCCTAGCCGTCTTCGAGAGGATCAAAACCGTAATGTATAATGGGTAAATTGACTGACTGATCTAAAAATGATAATGTAGTTATTTATGATGCCATGCTCTAGATAATTGCCAGATAACATGTTAATTTCTCTAGTGTAAGCCGCCTCTAATGTCGTTTTAGAGAACGTGGCAGTACGTCCAACCGGCATCACAACCACAGACCACGTGTATCCATACCAACCCAGGACATCCACATCTGGCTTCTTCCCTGAGGGATCGTCTGAGACCAGCCACCCAGACAGCTGATGAAACTGTGGGTTTGTGCAACTGAAGAATTTCAGCACAAACTGTCAAAAACCGTCTCAGGGAAGCTCATCTGCGTGCTTGCGGTCCTCACCAGGGTCTTGACTTGACTGCAGTTTGGCGTTGTACCCAACTTCAGTGGGCAAATGCTCACCTTTGATGGCCACTGGCACTCTGGAGAAGTGTGCTCTCTACGGATGAATCCCGGTCTCAACTATGGCAGACAAAGTGATGGCAGATGGTTTGCTGATGTCAACGTTGTGAACAGAGTGCCCCATTGTGGCGGTGGGGTTTCGATATGGGCAGATATAAGCTACGGACAACGAACACAATGGTAATATTATCAATGGCAATTTGAATGCACGTGACGAGATCATGAGGCCCATTGTCGTGACATTTATCCGCCGCCATCACCTCATGTTTCAGCATGATAATGCACAGTCCAATGTCACAAGGATCTGTACACAATTCCTGGAAGCTGAAAATGTCCCAATTCTACCATGGCCTGCATACTCACCAGACATGTCACCCATTGAGCATGTTTTGGATGCTCTGGATTGAAGTGTACGACAGCGTGTTCCAGTTCCCACCAATATCCATAATCGTTGCACAGCTATTGAAGAGGAGTGGGACAACATTTCACAGGTCACAATCAACAGCCTGATCAACTCTTTGCGAAGGAGATCAATCTGCATGAAGCAAATGGTGGTCACACCAGATACTGACTGTCCCCCCCCCCCCCCCTACTTTTTTTAAGGGTATCTGTGACCAACAGATGCATATCTGTATTCCCAGTCATGTGAAATCCATAGATTAGGCCCTAATGAATTTATTTTAATTGACTGATTTTCTTATATGAACTGTAACTCAGTCAAATCTTTGAAATTGTTGCATGTTGCATTCATATTTTTGTTCAGTGCAGTAACCAACGCCAAGGCGGCCCGTAAAGTTTTTCACAGAGCCAGCTTGTCTCTGTCTGATATTATTGTGATGCCTACACAGCATCTGGGTGCTCATTATATACACACTAACTATAGCTAAATAACATAGCAATATTTAATGATGTTTTGCCAGCAAGATTGATCTTTTAGAATATCTCATTTTAATTCCAGAAGATGGACAATCAAGACTAATAGTGAGAGGTGGAAATGCATTGAACCAGAGGCAGGTAGGCTACAGGTAGGATGATTAACCTGTGCCCCCACACATTGACTCTGTACCGGTACCCCCTTTATATAGTCTCGCTACAACACCCAATAGTACTCGTTACATTTTGAATGCTTAGCAGGACAAGAAAATTATCACATTTTTGCACTTATCAAGAGAACATCCCTGGTCATCCCTACTGTCTCTGATCTGGCGGTCTCACTAAACCCAAATGCTTTTTTTTGTAAATTATGTGAGTGTTGGGGTGTGCCCCTCCCTATCTGTAAATTAAAAAAATTAAATAATAATAATGCCATCTGGTTTGCCTAACATAAGGAATTAGAAAATATTTATACTTTTACTTTTGATACTTAAGTATATTTAAAACCAAATACTTTGACTTTTACTCTAATAGTATTTTACTGGGTGACTGTCACTTTTACTTGAGTCACTTTCTATTAAGGTATCTTTGCCTATACTCAAGTACAACAATTTGGTACTTTCCACCCCTGTGTAAATGCAACAAGTACTGATACTGTATCATATAATAGTACTCACAGCTTTCCGAGAAAAACGTGTCCGGAAGTTTTGCAAGCATGCCCGGGAAGTCTCGCAATGTTTTTATTTTATTAACAGTAACATGCCAAACATAACAGCCAGAGGGCTTCCACAAAGAAATTAGAAAAAAATTAAAATGATCCACATTATATCAATTATATCATTATATCAATTCAAATACAGACATGTAGCAAATACATTTTTTAAACATTTTGTTTTGTATACGTTTTAACGACTCTAAATAGTTTTCCAAATCAGATTTAAAAATTAAGGGGATTTTTCTTCATATATTTTGAGGCCAAGATATAGTTTTACATCAGTCCAGAACACTTCACTATATAAACAATGACAGAAGTGTTCAATAGATTGTTTCTAGTTCACAAAAACTGCATTCACTGGTAACATCAGGTATATATTTAGAAATCAAGCTATTACACGGATAGAATCTATGGATAATCTTAAAGGAGATCTCCTTTACTTTATTGGTCACCATAAATATGTGTGGAGTGAGCCAAGCATGGCGCCAGTTTACATCAAACACTGAAGCCCAACAAAATATCGCAGAGGGAATAGACTTCCTGTAGAAAATATCCCTTAATAAACGATAGTTGAATTTCGTATCTAGTAGACCAATGCCATTCACCTGGATATCGCTTACAATCGGAGATGTTCCAAAATATGCATTATTCTGAAGTAAAGTTTTTATCCCACTAGGTATAGCTTTAATAACTGTGTCATATGCCTTGCTTGAAACCTCAACCTTTATCTTTCCATACATTTTCTCTGTAAATAGATTCCCACTAAAAATCATAATCGGTCGACCTCTACTCTGAACTTCTGAAAACAAAACGAGGTATAACATTCCAGAAACTATGAGGATTTTTTATGTACCTTTTAATCCAGTTGACCTTTGATATCTGATTGAAGAGAGTGAAGTCTAAGACATTTAGACCGCCATCACAAACCCTCTTATGTGGCTTGTTTTTCCATATGAAGTTGTACAAAAGCCTAAGGTACAGCAAGTGGATTTGGGAATGTCAATAGATGAAAAAAGATAGGATGCACGATATAGCCCCTCAGCTTCGGATAAAAGCACCCTTCCTTGAAGACTTTTTTTTGTGACAGATTCAGTTACAGGGTTCAAATTAAGATCACCAAAAATCTTACGGCTGTGAATGATCTTTACACCGAGGTAGGTTACAGTATCTTTTTCAGAGATGTTACAATCTGATGGATTGACAGCTCCTTTCATAACAAACCTGAGATTTTGGAGAACTGCTTCACGATATCCAATGCTAATCTAGTTTGTGACACATTTTATTTTATTTTAAATGGTGTCATCCACCAGTTGGGATATCTTGATCTCTCTGGCCAGGAATGTAATGCCTTCAAATTGACTTTTATGAACTAATGAGCATAAAATTTGAGATACTAACAAAAATAAAAAAGGTGAAGTTGGACAACCTTGTCATATTCCTTTGTAAATGTTAAATCTTGAGGATGTTCCATGACAGAGTTTGATACAACTATTGCCACCATTAAATATAGTTCTAATAGCATCAACAGCAAAAAACGACCAAATTCCAAATGCTTAAGACAATCAAAGATAAAATTGTGACTTACTGTATCAAATGCTTTCTGAAAATCCCAAAATAGGATAACAGGGAAGTCATTAGATATATGGCGCCCTTTCATAAACGCTGATTGACATTCATCAATCAGATCATTCAAGCAAGACTTCAACCTTTTTGCAAAGATTATGGCTATAATTTTGTAGTTGTTATTTAGGAGTGTGATTGGATGCCAATTATCAATATTTAAGAGATCCTTGTGTGGTTTAGGTATAAGAGTAATAACCCCTTGCTTCAGAGAGGCAGGTAATTCTCCCTTCTTTATAGCCTCCTCCTAAAGGCTTCAAGTAAAAAGTGTGCTATTTCTTCAGAGAAGGTTTTTTCTTCCCAATACGATGAGAGACATCCACAGCCATATCCATCGGAGAAGTCCTGTGCCACACGGTTACAGATGTCTCTTACTAAGCGCTTCACATTCTCATCCTGGTCCTAGGGGACACCGTAAAGCCGTAGCCCCCACCTTCTCCGGTATCGCTCTGCTTCGGATAAGCACTCTTGACTGTCTGTGATGGTCTTCTCCTGTGCAGTGCATTTCTCAGAAGTAGCCGTTTTTGCACGTTTATGCTCTTCGATACTCTTGTATGCATGACTCAGAGAGGTCTCGAGGTCAACTATTTTTGATGTTTTCGCGTATCATTTTCTCCAGACCATCGGCTCTTTCGTTTATCTTTGCAGAGACAGCATCGACTATGTTCTCCCGAGGAGTCAGATGGCGTTTTTTCTCCAATGTATGAGTGCTCAGCTAGAAACTGCCTTCTCTTTGCTCTTTCACACATTTTTTTCTTACATTTCTCAAAGTTTCAGATCAAATTAGCGGTCAATTAAGCTTTGTTCTCTATTGTGTTTACTATAAGCCAAGTTCTGTTACATTTAAGTACGTTTGCGAGGGATAAAAGTTAAGGTTACTCGGAGCAAGCTGAAATCTCGTCTGCACTCGCCGCCATCTTCACCACCCCCAGTCTCGCGATGTTGCTCCTCTTGGTTTGGAAACTCTGCTTCACATAGAACCATATGGTATTCACAGGGTGCTTTGTACACCAAAATGTCAGTCGGAACCGGTCCAGACCCGCACTTAATTTCTAAGAAATAAAGTAATAAATTGAACTGAAAATATAATTATTTGCCTTTATCGTTTCTGTATGCTTGTCTATATGTGTTCTTGCAAAGACGAGACAGACATTTACAGTGACACAATGCTGCGTTCGAATGGTCGAATGTTCAGATACGTTTATATTTCCCGCCACCGGAGCAACACAGTATGGTTGTCATGGCAACGTTGTATGGTAGTAGTGCATGTCCACTAAGGAGAGTGAAAGGGGAAATAAATCGTTGTCGATAGTGGCTGTGGGTAATCGGTGTATTTTTATTTTTCCTAGCTGTCTCGTTAAATTGTTTCTAAACTTTGCATATTGTGGAGGTGAACAATCCATTTAACCGGGAACGTTTACGATAAGGGGTAATGGCTGCACGATTATGCATGCGGAAAGAATGACCTGTTGTTATTTGTTAGCTACATAGTAGCTAGCTAGACTAAGTTAGCCAGCCAGTTTAAAAAAAACTGTCGTGTTGCTAGCTAACCGTATAGTTTAGCTATGTCAGGCAACAGTCTTCCGCCTGTCCGAAATCTACCCCACTGGTCCCGCGTTGGATGTCTTGACAAGCCTTGCTTTCCACAACCACGTCCTTTCCCGTTTAACCACCTTGAACCGCTGTCCGATTCACCCCGAGGGGACAGAGGGGGAGAGGTCTCATCTCACCGGGACATGGATACTCGCGTTGCATCGCTTCAGAGGAATATTCAGTTCCTGCAACTACAGCACAAGGACACTCTTCAGAAGCTACACGGTGAAATAGATGACCTCAGACGGGAAAATAAAGGTGAGTCAAACCTGTCCTCGTGTCTTTACTGATGTTTTTGATTTCCAAAAGCGTCATCATAGGCAGCAGATTTGTTTGTCATGGTTTGAGCACCATAATTTTCATCTTTGCACAGTAACGTTATACATCATGTTACTAAGTTAAAATAGCATATAAAATGTATGGCCTTTCCCCTTAACTATACCAATGCCACAATTTAAGCTAGACTACTGCCTTTCTTTCCATACAGCCTAATAGGCCTAGATTTTATGGGTAGCCACTAGCCAGCAATAATTTGTATATGATAAAGTTCTTTAGTGGAAATCTGTATCTGTAATACATGTTTGTTTGCACGTTTTTTAGCATGATAATCACACAGGGATCTGAGGATGAGGCACTGCTGACAGAGGTGACACACTATAGCCTAGCGCTAGTGGTTGCATAGTGATAGTTATTGAATGAGGAAAATGAAAGGATGGTGAGTATCTCACCGTGGGAGGCGGTGGAATGCAGTATCATTTTACAGAACAGACAAGCTTCTCTATATCGCCTCCGCATCCTATCCCCCCCACAAAGAGATATTTCAATCCAGTTAAAAAGAATCACATGGGTCCTCTGTCTTCACTCTGTCAGAGCAGCGAGACACATAGTGCCAAGGTTGCTCAAAGGACCTTGTTAGAAGAGCTTATAAACAGCACGGCAGTTGAGGTATGCTGTTGCTGCCACCTGTCATGTCTACTTCTGTTCTGTGTCATGTCTTCTACATGACCTCTCTTTGACTTTGATGTTACAGAGCTGCAGTATAAGCTGATCATGGAGCCTTCAAAGTCTTGCAGAAAAGGTAGGCTTCAATCATCTCTTCAATCATTGCTGGAACAAGTGGGCTAGGTCTATTAGGACCAATAAAGCATTGGCTCTTGGACTTTCAGATCTGTGGTCGTTAGATATTACTTTTCACAACATCTCTTTAAGTTTCCCATAATAGAAATCAATGAACAAGGATTGTGTAAGCTTGTGTGGCGCATATGCCTACCTATTGGGGAAGGTATTTCTTTAGGATCAAGCCACCGGAGCACAAGGCCACCGACACAGGGCAGTGAGGCCCAGACAGAGAGAGTGATCTACCTGGAGCAACCTTTACAAGACACACGCCCATCTCAAGACCCATGGCTCAGGTAAGCATCCATACCTCTACCCCCTAGTTCATCTTCTCCAAAAGTGTCTCGTCTAAAAACACTTGTTTGACCCCCACGGAAGCAGTATAGCGGGGGACGGTTGTGTGGCTCACGCCTACACTGAGACCACTGGAGTGGCAAAGCTTGAACACGAGTCAGAGTTGAGGGGAGGCCTCATCACCTCTCTACAACCCCTCCGGATCCACAGCAGCCCATCCCATCCCCCCCGACCCCCCACCCTTCAAGAATGTGAGGTTATCATACGGCAGCTCTACAACGCCAACAGCCTGCAGTCTCAGGAGGTCAGATGTCATCCTCTGACACATCGATGCTATTGCACAGTCCCTTAGCATTGGCCAACATAACTATGGTTTAGAACAGTGGGAAACCAATCTTTTCTGAGTCAAGATCACTTTCGCAGTCAAAAAGCAAGTGGAAATCTACTGCTCAGATTTAGCTTTTTTACATTAACCTCATACAGTTTTGTAGGAATACGGTTTGGGCAGTAGGCCTAAAACATTATCACAGCATATTGGCTATATGATTGGCCTGCCAATATTGTTAATCAGACCATATTATATTTCAAAACTCAAGCTTTGATAATAAAATATATAATTGGTTTAGCACTTGTGAGGCACTGTGGAGCATGAATTGAAATAATTAGCTTTTTTGTTTTACTGGGCTGATGGTGCCTGCATCTGATGGTCAACCAGGTCAAATCAGGACGATGACCGTTCAAAACTATTTTTCCCAACCGCCTCTCACGGTCCCTGCTCTCTCCTTCCTTTCCTCCGGTAAGACTGACCAGAGAGAGGGGACACCGTCTTCCACCTGATGGCGAAACTCAAGTCGCACCGCATCTGCCTCATGCACAAATTCATGTTGTTCCTATGACCAGAGAAAGTTAAATATCCCTTAATATTAAATTTGACACGTCGAGCTGCTAATAATAAAACGCAGGGCTATCGATACTTGGCTACTCATTCATTGCAGTTGCAGCCTGAAGAATCGTGTTTTATAATAGTGTTGAATATAGACTTAAAATCACTCATAAAAACAGCAGCTCTTGGCTGTATTCGTTGAGTCTCTCTGTGGTCATGGTTTTAAAAGTTATTCAATCTTACGTAGGCTAGTAGCCTATTAAACTTGGCTGTGGCCAGGGTCATGGAAGCTCTGTAACTACAGTGATTTGAGCTATCCGACTGGGCAGCGCAGTAGGTGCACTCGATTTAGTCACAGATTTGCCGGTCCGCCAGGTAGGCGGAGTTTGTCTCATGGGAACACTTTGCTTACCCGGTGCGCAGGACTTTTGAATCAAGTGCACCTGCCAGCAACAGCTCAACACAACATTTTTTAAAGGAGCGCAAGCCTTTATTGTTCGTTGGCTTTTCTACAGAAATATTGGGTGATCGACTAGGAATGCCTTAAAGATCGCGATCGACCGGTTGGCAACCACTGGTTTAGAATGATTCTACTAAAACCGGTCATTTTGTGCAGCAGACAATTAAAATAGATTGTCACATTGTAAAACCATAAACTACATAAATATGTCTTACATTTACAAAGGCATGCATAATTTGTCATTTGCCCAATAGCTAGTTGTTTTCTGACCATGTTCTCCATAACTCAATGTAAAGTTTACATGGAGAACTGACAGTGTTCTTTCAGTGAAGTATCGCTCTCCCTGATGGTTTGTTTCATATAGATTATACGTGTGAAGGCTGTCCTCCGAGACATTGTGTTCAACAAGAAAATCACTCCTGAGAACTACATCATGACAAAGGCCTACCTTGCTGACAGCACCAGGTAAATAGCAGTTTAGTAGGCATCTTGTCCACCTGAATAAGTCATTTATATTAAAAAAATATTTAAAAAATACAGGTAAATTGTACAATACATTTAATTTCCCTCTCAGCAAGGCAGAGAAGTTTCCCCAACTAGCACTTCCCAAGAGAATGTAAGTGAATCTTTCCTAATCTCTTATACAGAAACATTAACCTTGGTAGTGGAACAGCTATCCTCCATGTCCCTGTACCCTTTCCAGGTCTGGGAACCAGGCAGGGGTGACAGAGAGGGTGATCCTCCCAGCCCTCAAACAGCACCTGAGCTCCAGCATCGCAGAGAGGCAGAAAAGGACCCAGGCTGTACAGAGGAGCAGGCTGAGGAGAACAGTGCATTGAGAGGGGCAAACAGTACAGCAGGCCAGCCAGCACCGCAGAACCAAAGCCTCTTTAAATAAGATCAGGACCAGCTCCTATTATGGCCATTGAAGGACTTAAATTACCACTTAATGAATGTTAACAGTACCTGTCAAAAGTTTGGACACACCTACTAATTCCAGGGTTTCTTTATTTTTACTATTTTCTACATTGTAGAAATACATCTACATTGTAGAAAATAGTGAAGGGAAAAGGGGATACGTAGTCAGTTGTCCAACTGAATGTATTCAACCGAAATGTGTCTTCCGCATTTAACCCAACCCCTCTGAATCAGAGGAGCTACCTTAATTGACATCCACGTCTTCTGCGCCCGGGGAACAGTGGGTTTACTACCTTGTCAGCTTCGGGGATTCAATCCAGCAACTTTCCAGTTACTGGCCCAACACTAACCACTAGGCTACCTGCATATGGAATCATGTAGTAACCAAAAAAAGTGTTAAACAAATCAAAATATATTTTGAGATTCTTCAAAATAGCCAACCATTTATCTTGACAGCTTTGCACACTTTTGGCATTCTCTTAACCAGCTTCATGAGCTAGTCACCTGGAATGCATTTCAATTAACAGGTGTGCCTTGTTAAAAGTTCATTTGTGGAATTTCTTTCATTCTTAATGCGTTTCAGCCAATCAGTTGTCACAACACAAGGTAGGGGTGGTATGCAGAATATAGCCCTATTTGGTAAAAGACCAAGTCCATATTTTGGCAAGAACAGCACAAATAAGCAAAGAGAAACAACACTCCATCATTACTTTAAGACATGAAGGTCAGTCAATCTGGAAAATTAAGAACTTTGAAACTTTCTTCAAGTACAGTCGCTAAAACCATCAAGCGCCATGATGAAACTGGCTCTCATGTTGACCACCACAGGAAAGGAAGACCCAGAATTACCTCTGCTGCAGAGGATGTTAGAATTAACTGCACCTCAGATTGCAGCCCAAATAAAAGCTTCAGGGTTCAAGTAACAGAAAAATCAACATCTCTTCAGAGGAGACTGTGTGAAATCAGGCCTTCGTGGTTGAATTACTGCAAAGAACCACTACTAAAGGACACCAATAAAAAGAAAACACTTGCTTGGGCCAAGAAACATGAGCAATGGACATTGGAGATCTGTCCTTTGGGCTGATGAGTCCAAATGTGAGATTTTAGGTTCTAACCACCATGTTTTAGTGAGACAGAGTAGTGAGACAGAGTAGGTGTAGGTGTAGGTGTAGGTGAACCAAGGAGGAGAGTGATCACCCGACCTCAACCCAATTGAGATGGTTTGGGATGAGTTGGACCACAGGAAAGCAACCAACAAGTGCTCACCATATGTGGGAACACCTTCAATACTGTTGGAAAAGCATTGGGGTGGCAGGTAGCCAAGTGGTTAGGGCGTTGGACTAGTAACCGAAAGGTTGCAAGATCGAATCCCTGAGCTGACAAGGTAAAAAATCTGTTGTTCTGCTCCTGGACAAGGCAGTGTTCCTAGGCTGTTATTGAAAATAAGAATTTGTTCTCAACTGACTTGCCTAGTTAAATAAAGGTAAAATTAAAAAAAATACAATTCCTAATGAAGCTGGTTGACAGAATGCAAAGCTGTCATCAAGGTGGCTACTTTGAAGAATCTCAAATATGTTTTGATTTGTTTAACACTTTTGGTTACAACATGATGTGTTATTTCATGTCTTCACTATTATTCTACAATATAAAAATACTAAAAATAAAGAAAAGCCCTGGAATGAGTAGAGAACATGTAAGCTTTTGACTGGTACTGTATATAAAGTTAATATTTCAATGTACATACATTTTTATTTCTCCCTATTAAACTTATTTTGGTGTGCCGTTGTTGTTAGGTTGGTCAAGTCAGTTGAATTTCGTCTTATGGTAAAGGATGATGGGGATGGATCTGGTTAATGAAAACAGGTGAGCAAAAAAGTATTTATTCTTGATAACAAAAAGACAAATTCCCTTACGAGCACATATACACACTTCAAAGCTTTACACAGAAAAGTGTTTAGTTATTGGTTATACATATTCTCACCCTAGAATTCTTTACAGAACACACCCCAAATGGACTTTCTCATAATACCATTTTGTGTTGAAGCCTCAACAGCACACCCTAGTGGTGGTAGGGGAGAGCTGGCGTTCCAGGGTGAGGTAGCCCACCCTTTTCAGTTTGCACAGTCTGTGATAAGTTATGTTGTCTCCAGCAGAGGTTTGATGAAGAGGTGAGCCTCTTGTCTACGCTGCAGAAAGACAGGCTTGTCTGACACTCTGGGCCCAAGTATTGAGCAGTGCAGTCACAGAGTGCTTGTCTGGGAGCTGTAGGAGTTTGGAGGTCATGTTTCTGTGAACGTTCTTTAGGAAGGGGTTGGCACCTGGAGAGAAAAACAAAGTGATGCATTAATCAACTAGAAAATGCATGAAACCTGAAAAGACTAGCTACTGACATGGCAGTATGGTTAAAAAATTAAAATTGTTATTTTGCTGAACATTTAATTTGTTATACATTTTAAACTGTAGGTAATATTGGGCAACATTTCATTACAACCAAAGTTAAAGTCAATTTGACTAAAACAGGCTACATACTTGAGTATGGGTACAGAGAGAGCCAGTGTGTCTTACCATACACTTGCCCATCGTCTGCCCACTGAGGGCTTTGGTCTGGGTAGTCTGCAGGGATGCTGAGCTGGAGAGGTGGCACACTTGGCAGGTTCTTGTCGTCTGGAAGAGAAAAGCAGAGAATAGCATCAGACATCAATTAACTTTATCTTTGAGGGAGGATAATGTGATTTCCCCCAGCCTTAATTTCTTAACGCCCTAAACCAGGGGTCGGCAACAGGCGGCCCCGTAAGGATTTTAGTCTTGTAAAAATCAGGAATTCAGCTAGAAATTAGTTTAATTTAGGAAATCTGTTCCCACGAATAAAAAAGAGAGACGTGATCGTGTCTCAATGCAACCGTGGCTGGATCTAGTTGCCAACCTCTGCCCTAAACTCACCTAGTTTACAGATTAGATGTACCGTGCCGTTGTTACTGCAGAATGAGGGGTCCAGGTTAACCAGGAACTTGGCGTTGAGGCGGGCCACCTCCCCCTGCAGGATGTTGGGGATGGTCTGGCGGTCATCCTCCTCGTGTTTCCTCTTCCGGGCCACGATGGTGGGGCCTCTGTGGAGTGGAGTGGGAGAAAATAGAGATGGGTGTCAGATGACGGCCTGATCCCACTGCTACTGTACTCTTTCACACACTTTCTAAATGCACTGTAGGGAAATGAGGATGGTCTTGTATCAATGATAGAGACGTGGACAGATCTAAAGCAGGGTCGCGCCAAGATATCAGCTGAAAATGTGTCCACCCTGTAGGGTTTCTGGACATGAAGGAGTGGTTAGGGTAAACTCACGTGATTGGAGGCCCGTGGATGGCTGTCATGGCTGGGGCAAAGGTACGGTACAGGGAATGGTTGAAAACAGGAGAGCGGATGTTTGCCATGACGGCATCCAAGAGGGGCTGGCACAGGTACTGCTGCTTGGTGCAGGGCACAGGTGGAGGGGGTGGTGTCGGCTAGAACAAGTTTAGAATAATGTCTTATTAATAAGCTAAATAGGGAAACATTTAGTTAAATAGTTGCTAGGGTTTTAGGTTCTTTACAACTAATGATTCACTTTCAATGGGTAACCTTTATGAACTCACAACAGAAAGACATTTTGAGACCCAAAGAGCAATATAACGGCACAAAGATTTTCACCATGATTGAAAAACGGGGTCTCACGCTTACCACAGCCATATCATTTTTCAGTTTCTCCAGTGCTATCTCACACTTCTGTAAGGTCCTGAGAGGACACCTGCAAGTCAGGGAGAGGAGATACATTCTATAACCATTGTTAAGACCAACATGGATAGGCACTGACACACTCATAAGCAACACACTTGTATTATTGTACCTTGTGCTGGGGTCAGTGAGAATGTTCAGCAGGCTCTTCATCTTACTCAGGTCCTTTTTCCTATCTGTTGGGAACACAAACTCCCTTTAGTGAGTGGGAACCGCCGAGAATGGACATAAAAGTAAGAAAGAGCATGGCATGAGTGTATACCTTCGTTTTTGTCTATCTTGTTGATCATCCTGCGCAGCGGCTCGATGTATTTGGAAAGCTGTTTGAGTTTCTCCATGTACTGTTGGTCCTCCAGTTGAGAGGCACCGACTGGACTTATCACTGAACTGGGGTTCCCTACACATCACCAGACAACCACATGGGACAACAATCAGAATACTCATATACAGGTGAAGTCTGAAGTTTACATACACCTCAGCCAAATACATTTAAACTCAGTTTCACAATTCCTGACATTTAATCATAGTAAAAATTCCCTGTCTTCAGTCAGGATCACCACTTTATTTTAAGAATGTGAAATGTCAGAATAATAGCAGAGAAAGTGTTTTTTTCAGCTTCTATTTCTTTCATCACATTCCCAGTGGG
This sequence comes from Oncorhynchus mykiss, assembly GCF_057628025.1. Taxonomy (NCBI): domain Eukaryota; kingdom Metazoa; phylum Chordata; class Actinopteri; order Salmoniformes; family Salmonidae; genus Oncorhynchus; species Oncorhynchus mykiss. The sequence continues at coordinate 28,393,850 of NC_143026.1, forward strand.
TCAGAAGTTTACATACACTCAATTAGTATTTGGTAGCATTGCCTTTAAAATTGTTTAACTTGGGTCAAATGTTTTGAGTAGCCTTCCACAAGCTTCCCACAATAAGTTGGATGAGTTTTGGCCCATTCCTCCTGACAGAGCTGGTGTAACTCAGTCAGGTTTGTAGGCCTCCTTGCTCGCACACGCCTTTTCAGTTCTGCCCACAAATGTTCTATAGGATCGAGGTCAGGGCTTTGTGACGGCCACTCCAATACCTTGACTTTGTTGTCCTTAAGCCATTTTGCCGCAACTTTGGAAGTATGCTTGGGGTCATTGTCAGTTTGGAAGACCCATTTGCGACCAAGCTTTAACTTCCTGACTGATGTCTTCAGATGTTGCTTCAATATAGCCACATCATTTTCCTACCTCATGAAGCCATCTATTTTGTGAATTAAACCAGTCCCTCCTGCAGAAAAGCACCCCCACAACATGATGCTGCTACCCCCGTGCTTCACGATTGGGATGGTGTTCTTCGGCTTGCAAGCCTCCCCCTTTTTCCTCCAAACATAACGATGGTCATTATGGCCAAACAGTTCCATTTTTGTTTCATCAGACCAGAGGACATGTCCCCATGTGCAGTTGCAAACCGTTGTCTGGCTTTTTTATGGTGGTTTTGGAGCAGTGGCTTCTTCCTTGCTGAGCGGCCTTTCAGGTTATGTCGATATAGGACTCGTTTTACTGTGCATATAGATACTTTTGTACATGTTTCCTCCAGCATCACAAGTTCCTTTGCTGTTGTTCTGAGATTGATTTGCACTTTTCGCACCAAAGTATGTTAATCTCTAGGAGATGGAACGCGTCTCCTTACTGAGTGGTATGACAGTTGCGTGTTCCCATGGTGTTTATACTCGCGTACTATTGTTTGTACAGATTAACGTGGTACCTTCAGGCGTTTGGAAATTGCTCCCAAGGATTAACCAGGTCTACATTTTTTGGGGGATTCTCCCATGATGTCAAGCATAGAGGCACTGAGTTTGAAGGTAGGCCTTGAAATACATCGACAGGTACACTTCCAATTGACTCAAATTATGTCAATTAGCCTATCAGAAGCTTCTAAAGCCATGACATCATTTTCTGGAATATTCCAAGCTGTTTAAAGGCACAGTCAACTTAGTGTATGTAAACTTCTGACCCACTGGATTTGTGATACAGTGAATTATAAGTGAAATAATCTGTCTAAACAATTGTTGGGAAAATGACTTGTGTCATGCACAAAGTAGATGTCCTAACCGACTTGCCAAAACTATAGTTTGTTAACAAGAAATTTGTGGAGTGGTTGAAAAACGAGTTTTAATGACTCCAACATAAGTGTATGTAAACTTCCGACTTCAACTGTACATTCAATATGTGTATACATATACAGGGGTACTGAGAATGGGTTTGATTGGGCTTCCAATATTTGGCATAACAGGCAAATGGGAAACTAAAGAAGCTCCATACAAATCAGCATCTTACATAAAGATAATTAAGAATGTCAACTTTAGTAAGGAAAACAATCATAGGTGAGGTATGAGGCTTACGGGCTTAGAACCGCACCTCTGCTCCAGTGAGGAGTTGGGACAGTACCTGGAGTGTTGAGAGGTCCTGGGGAGGGGACACCATAGTTCTGCGGGGTGCGTGCGGTGGCTGGGCTATGTGAGGGCTGGGGGGACGGGCTAGGCTGGAAGCCCCCCGGCGACGGTGTGGGACCAGAACTGCTGTGAAGAAACACAATACAGGGTCATAGTTGACACCAGAGAATTTCATTTCAAGATTACACCTGAAATAAAACTTTCAAATGCCATATTCCAGTCAATGAGTGAGCATGCCAACTTTGCTCACCTGACTGAGTTTGGCTGGGAGGATGGGGGCTGTGGCGATGGCTGTGGCTGGGGAGGGGGGGGCATGGACTGGGGTGTCTGCACCTGTACCGGCGAGGGCGATGACATCATCTGGTGCTGCTGCACCTTTGGAGGAGGTGAAAAGAAAAGAGAGCTCACATCAGAGGAACCCAAGCAACTGTTCAGCTGGTTGGAAGCTGCATCACATTACCATCCAACCTTAATAGCAGGGGGAAAAACCTGCTTCAAGCCATTACGCCGATCAGGGCCTGAGTGCCTACTGAGGAAGATGGGAAGAAAATATAATTGAGTGTCTTATTGGTACTTACCAAACACAACAATGAATACTTAGCAATACACTACATTTCCAACAAAATCTATAGGCTTACTAGAGCTGGGCAATATGGACAAAAATACATATTGCGATAAATTGACCAGTTGTTTGCGATATTGATAAATCATTACTAAATTATTATTTTGTGGGGAGGTGCTAGAGTTGGCAATATGTACAAAAAGTCATTGTGATAAATGTAACTATTTTGCTGGATAATAATAAATACAACTATTAAAAAAAAGATGTCATGGACAAATACTTTACATTAGCGGTAGGACTCTAGACAGATTTCTTCCAGTACCCAGTAAGACAATAGATGGTAGCTTATGATTAAAAAAAATAAGCTATTTCATCTAACATATCCAGGGAATGCATGATTGTTATTTTGATATGCAACCTGTCAAAATAGAATCCAGCCTAGGATTAGCCTATCAGATTTAATTTGGCCTCTTTGTGCACATCGGACTACAGGCTAAATATGATATTGTTGCCATGTAGACTAATTAATGAATCTATCAGTAAATGTAGGCTAATGATCTACAAAAACTTTCCAGCGCTAGGCCTAGGCTACTTGATGTAGGCCTATACACTGCAAATTGCGCGCTCCACTCTTCGGGCGCATCGAAACCATACTAGGCTTACAGCCTACTCCAGTTATAAAGTGGTGCCATGAACTCAGTATTAAGAGGTGATAAATAAATGCTATACTCACAGAAAGCTGTGACACTCCTCTCTGGAACTGGAACAGTAGTTGCTTTGAAAACTGTATTTTTCCCGCAATTGCATTTTGAGAAACGGTCATATACTTGTGCTTCTCAGAATGCATCTCTCCCTCCTCCGTGCACACAGTGGGGAGAGGGAGTGGCTCGCTCACAGCAGCCAACAGCAAAACAGGGACAGGCAGATACTTTCATAGCAGATAATGCATAGGCTATTACTGTGGGAAAAACTATTTCAGAGCCATCTACAGGAACGTTGTGTAGCAAAATCACAAAAAATTACAGAGGTACACAAAATGCTTCAGTAAGAGGAAGGCAATGTCGGTGTCGGTAATTTTGGGTTTATTGTCCCAGCTCTAAGGCCTACCCTTCATGGGTTCCAAATCAGAACCTGATTGTAGAAGGTACAACTCTCTTTTCATGAATCAACTACATGCTGAGCATGAGAACAGACATTCACTATCAGATCTAATTCCAATGGTCTGTGTAAGGAGCAGGAGAGGTGGTTTGGGTAAAGTGGGGAGGAGATTAGAGGGCTGCACTGAAGGGTAATAGTTGGCATAAGGAAGCACACCAGAGGGACATGGTTTTAGGAGAGGTGGTCACCATAGAGGTCAGGGTCAGAGTACTGCCTGGTCACTCTACCTTGGCGTAAATACCTGTGGTAACTGCTGTCCTCCCACGGCAGCAGAGTTTGGAGGTATGGCGGGGTTCGAGGCAGCGCGGGGCAACCGGGGCGGAATTTGCATCCCAAGGCGGGGCATCATCATCTTGGAGGTGGACAGAGGGGACAACAGACATATCACAAGCAAAACAAGAAATGCAATGCATCAGCGGAGATGAGGCGCATGCATGCACAATGCATTTGCACACGCATATGCAAGCAAGCTCCCAAGAACAACACTTGTAAGGTACACAAGAACAAACATATACACGTACACACACATGCACGCACACTCATTGACACACATCACACAGTAACAGTTAGTCATATCTTTAACCCTGGTGTGAGACACACAGCCAGGCAGTGTTACCATGACAACAGTGATGAGGCCTTCCACAGCCAGTGGGAACTTGCTCCCTCTTTATTCACAAGGCTAAACTATGCAGTGCGTTTGACAATTATTTAAATTGATTAGTGAAGTACAGAAGGTAAACATCTGTCAAATGACTACAAATAACATAATCATTTTTGGTAATCTAGTATAACTAGCTTTAAGTATTTTAAATGACCGCCAATGGTGGAACCCCATTGTTCCCCCCAGTAAGAGGTTTGGCAGTGATTTCCCAACCGTGTCTATTGGTCAATTGGATGAGATGGTGGGGGTCCTTCAATAATTGATGATGCCATATCTTTGCATCTAAGAGTAGCGCTAGTAGATGTAGCAGCTGAGTTAAAGGATATATTTGGTTTGCAGGACAGAGTAGGCATGCAGTTATAGCATTCATTGCACGAACAGCACACATGCATGAAGGGGGAACAACACATTCTAAAGTAGGTCTGAGGTATAATAAAGAGACATCCTCTGGGAGAGAAACTTTCATTTCTCTCAGCAGCCCACCCATGGGTTTCATTCTGAGAAACCTTCAATAGGGAGGAGAATTAGCGTTGGGGTGAAGAGGTCTCCATTAATTCTAGTTTGGTAGAGAAAGAAGGGATGGGGGAGTGTCCTGTGGAAATTAATCCTAGCTCTATCACTCCTTTGCCGGGAAGCGATAAGATGAGTACCAAGCCTATCAGGAAATTCTCAAAAAGCACCATACAGTGCCTTCAGAAAAGTAATCATGCCCTTTATTCAACATTTTGTTGCATTACAGCCTGAATTCTAAATATATTAAATATATTACTCTACACACAATAATGACAAAGTGAAAACATGTTTGGACATTTTAGCAAATGTATTGAGCATTTTATACCGACATATCTAATTTACATAAATAAGTATTCACACCTGAGTCAATACTTTGTATAAGCAGCTTTGGCAGAGATTACAATGTAAAAATGTAACTCGGAACACTCAGGAACATTGATCCACCATCTAAAGTGTAATGAATAAATTTACCATGCTCAAAGGATATTCAATGTATTTTATATTTTTACCCAATTACCAATAGGTTCCCTTCTTTGTGGGGCATTGGGAAACCTCCCTGGCCTTTGTGGTTGAATCGGTGTTTGAAATTCACTGCTCGACTACCACACACACATACAGATAATTGTATGTGTGGGGTAGAGATGAGGTAGTCATTCAAAAATCATGTTAAAGAATATTATTGCACACAGAGTGAGTCCATGCAACTTATTATGTGACTTGTTAAGCAAATTATTACTCTTGAACGTATTTAGGCTTGCCATAACAAAGGGGTTGTATACTTATTGACTCAAGACATTTCAGCTTTTCATTTTCTATTAAATTCTTAAAAATGTCAATAAACATAATTCCAGTTTGACATTATGGGGTATTGCGTGTAGGTCAGTGATAAAAATATAAATTTATTCCATTTTAAATTCAAGCCATTCCAAAATAAAATGTGGAAAACACAAGGGGTGTGAATCTTTTGAAGGCACTGTACATGCAAATGACAACCAACTAAATTGATTCCCTGGGTTACGTAGGAGATTCATCATTCTGTTCAAACCAAAGAACCCCTGAGCCATTAAGCAGAAAATGTGCCATTATATGAATCGATGCAAGCTTAAGTCTCTCTAGCTAATGCTATGTGATATAACAACTACTACTACCTTCTGGCTATGGCAGCAGCTTAAGTATGGCAACAGGCAACACAGGAAACTAAATATGATCAAAACAGTACTGCCATAACCAAGCAAAAAGGCAGTAACTGCTCATTTCGTCAAAAATGTGTTAATGTCATTTTTACTACATTAAATGCTTAATAATGTGGACAAATATCCTGCCTCTATTATATTGTGTTTTGGAGAAAAGAATGGAGGTCATGTTAGCAGTAACTGCATAAAGTTACTGTGAGACCAAGGTAAATAAAAGCCATTTTTCTCAGTTCCACACTATGAGCAGTTAATGCCTTTTTGCTTGGTAGGGCAGCGTAGAGTTTGCGACCCAAAATTCAATCAACCCTGTCGTCACTCCAAACGGGTAAATCTGAAAGCATGCACTCACTCCAGGCCAGGCTCAGTGACCAGTGGCAGTCAATCAGTTCCACCACACCAGCTTGCAGTGCTCTTACCTGGCCAGGTACAGCTGCCGCTAGCTGGGCCTGAGCCGCCGCCTGTTGGGCTTGCTGCGCTGCCTGCTGGGCCTGCTGCTGCTGTTGCTGCTGCTGCTGCAATGCTCTAGCCTGGCCACACACAAAGCACACACACATACAAAGAACACACGGCACATACACACACATAGGGAAGCAAGCAAGCAGAGGGGTGTGTAAACAAGTTACTGGAATATGTGTGTTATCCCAGATACTATAGATTATCAATTTAGAGTGGACAACAAAGAGTCACCACTATTCTACAGAGATTTAACTAAACTTTAAGTTCATCTTTTTCAATAACACCACCTCTGCTTTACCTGCAAGGCTTGGATCTTGAGCTGCTGCTGTTGCTGCTGCTGCTGTTGCTGCTGCTGCTGACTGAGTGAGCTGATGGGCACATGCTGTGTGGGGGCCATCTGCCCAGCCAGAGACTGGGGCACCATGCCCTGCTGCTGCTGGGAGTGGGGGGGCAGCTGGGTCGGCTGGGGCTGAGACTGAACCTGTTGCTGCTGTTGTTGCTGGACCATGTGCTGGATGGACTGTGCATGCTGCTGTTGGAGTTGTAACTGAATCTGCTGTTGCTGGTGCCTTGATGGGTGCATCTGAAGACAGATGGGGGAGGGTGTGTAAATAATTAAGAAGCAGATTATTTTAAACCAAAAATATATTTTGTCGTCATGTCATACTTGTTTACCAAAAGATAAACCAATTCAACTGCCTTCTTGCATGTTTGCTTTTAATTGTACATCTAGGCAGGCTATCATGGCAGGGCTTTTAAGCTTATACCTGGTTCTGTTGTTGCTGGTTTTGGGACTGCTGCTGCTGCTGGTTTTGGTGCTGCTGTTGGAGCTGTTGGTTCTGATGGTGTTGCTGCTGTAATTGTTGCAGCTTCATCTGCTGCTGGACCTGAAACTGCTGCTGTTGTATGGCTGTCTGTTGTTGCATTGCTGTCTGCTGCTGCTGCTGCTGCTGCTGCTGCATGGCCGTCTGTTGCTGTTGTTGCATGGCTGTCTGTTGCTGCTGTGCCTGGAACTGCTGGAACTGGATGGACTGTTGCTGGGCCTGCTGCTGGGCCTGCTGCTGGGCAATCTGCTGCATCTGCATCTGCCCTGGACCTCCTACTACAGGGAGGATGTGGACAAAACAGACATCCTCCAGCTGAAAACGTGGGGAAAGCCCTGGAGGAAAAGCCCTACACCTGAGCACACAGAAATAAGAGTCTGGAGCAGTGCATGTAAGCCGAGTTGAGCAGTTGGACACCCTGTTCATCTCACAGAGCGCTCCACGTCTTTTCCCACGCTCCAGTCAAACTGTGCCCGCTCAGCTCCCACTCATCTCCGCTCACATGCTCTGAGCCTCACGGAGGACACAGAAATATGAGTTTGGAGGTCCCTGATACAAAATCAAAATGTCATGACTGGTAAGCTATTGATCCAATTGTTTCTGTGTGCTAACAGACAGAATTAAAATAAGTAAGGGATAATCAACGAGGCGTTCTATGGAAAAATATTGAATGACGTGGAAGGTGTGTTCCTCATTTCAAAGTTGCATCGTACTGCAGCACCACTTACAGGATGCCTCGGTATGGTACAGCATGTTACAGTGCATGACGTCATAGTATTTTACTGTCAGCCATTGTTGCCGTTAATGCCCTTAATGCTTGTTGAAGCCACCAGAGGGCATCTTTGAGGGCGTCTTCATGAAGCTTGTTGGCGCTTGCTTTCTTTCCTAAATAATCCTACAGAGGTCCATGCAGGCCAGACATTTTGATTGCTATACCCTATCTGAAAGAGTATAACAAGTTAATGAATTTTGTTGACATGAAGCAACCATAGCCTCAGCTACTATAGCACAGAGAAATACATGCTATTCTGTTCTTTTGAAAGTAAATTGTCTTAGTATTATGTTTTTTAATGACCTTAAACAAAATATTAATGGATTCCTTTGTGATTGTGTATTTAAATGTATTTATAGACTGGCAGCTATTGGTAGGCTACTTGTCGAGTCCTGGATATTCTACTGTTAATATGCATAGCGCACAGCAGACCTTCATGGTACTTTGATGAAATGCTCAGTAAGTTGTCTTTTATGATATTTATCTTAATGTAGGCCTACTACTTGAGTGTACACATATTTTTTACTTGAAATACACATATTTCAGTAAATTCAGGGACAGGTGGGTTTAAGGTTTTTAATTAAATAAAGTTATTGAAATTACATGGAGCTGTAAGCCTAAGAGTCCTGTTTACTGTAGCTGTTTTTAGCGTAACTTACTTATTGGCATAAAGGCCGACTTCAATATACAGTACATCAATCAATCATTCCTGCATGTCATCACACAGCATACAAGTCATCCATGTACTTAACTAAGGGACCCTTGAATATTTAAACAATTAATAAACCGTAACATGTGGCTAAAGCGATTGAATTCACGATCGCATTTTACTGTTTTTAATATTGGCTATACTAGAGACTAAAACATTTTTAACTATATGGGATTGATTATAATTTGGTTGTAAAGTATTATTGTATTTGATGTGTTGTTTATACTATTAGAAATGTAGCTTAATTAAATTGATTAATATTATGGTGTTTCTATTCCAAGAAAAATGAAAATGCATTTTACATTAGCCTATGTAGGCCTCAGGGTTTCCTTTAGGACAATATGGCGCTGTACGACCGGTCGAGAGTAGGTCTAGGCTAGGTCTAGGCTACTAAGTGACTGGAAGAGAAGAGCAAAATAATCCTAACATTTCCACAGTCTAATTGTAGGCTAACTAATATCTAAACGGAGATATGATTGATTTATCAAGACCAGTCCCCATGCATGTCTAAAAGCAGCGTGAAACGCTGCGGAAATAGTTGACCACATGTGGGTAGGCTATTGCTTCAAATCCTATTATAACAGTTGGATAACTTTGGGTGTTTCAGTATGCAACAATTTGTTGCTTTCAATTGCATTAGCCTACTTTATTCCACTATTTCTCTCATTCAGTGATTTATTCCCATAGTAATTCGTTATGGATCCATCCAGATGTGGTTAGAAAACAGTGCATGTGGTGGGCTATGCAAAGAGATGGGTGAAGTGACATGCCTCGCAAACATCCATTAATACATTTAAAGTCCCTAAACTCGGCAAGAGTATTGTCCTGCTGATAGCCCATCAAGGGGTGGATGCCTTCTTATGTATTCAAATGTATTGGAAAGGCTGCTAAACCATTTACACCTGGCCCACAGCGTTATTACATACTTACAGTACAGTGCACTTTCACGCCATTCTCCACCTGACTCTCTACCAATGCCACCAGAATATTTTTTCTATTGTTGTTATCTATTCGGTAACATTCCACAAGTAAATGTAATAAATATAACACCTACATTTAATAGCTCTGGTTTTCGCCATCAACTTGTTAATTTAGCAGACATCACTTGCGTATATTTCAGTAAACACCTAGTTTAAGAATATAAGACCATTTTAATTTCTATTAGAATAAAAACCGTACAGTGTAACAGTTTTAGTAAGTAATAAGCTACGGTCCAGTTGCAGCTTTTTCTGACAAAGTAGAAACAAAAAAACTTTTTTTTTTGTATGTGCGCGTGGGACAGAGGAAGAGCAATTCTTACACTATTGTTCTGAATTCAAACACTCTTCATCATCCTCATCAATCAGCTCATTAAAATTCAATTGTAATACATTTTGTCACTTCCGTTCAACAACTCGCTTTTGCATGTGCTCCAAAGGGATAACATGATATAGGTTCATTAAATAATCCAAAGGAAAAATGTGATAATGTTTTAGCCTAGTGGATATACAGTACACCTACTCATTCAAGTTGTATTTTCACTATTTTCTACATTATAGAATAATAGTGAAGGCATCAAAACTATGAAATAACACATATGTATTCATGTAGTAACCAAAAAAAGTGTTAAATCAAAATAGATTTTAGATTCTTCAAAGTAGTCACCCTTCACCCTGATGACAGCTTTGCACTCTTGGAATTCTCTCAACCAGCCATCCCCTCTGAAGCCATTCTTCTGGGATATAAGAGTGCAGTGAGACCCTATGGGTTGGACGATACTTTTCTCGTCAATCATCTTGAAAAAAAAAATTTCTTACAAATTGAAAATCAACCAAAGTCCGCCTTTAAATGCTTTATTTAAATGTAGAAAGTGCGTGGGCAACGGAGAGAAACAAAATAGTGCAGTTTGAGGCCATGTGGCGGAGAGTGATACAGGCGCTGGAGATGGGGATGTGAGCAGGTGGGTCTGGGCAAGTGCGATGTAGTTGTCGTTTGTATGTGCCGAGGCTATATGACTGCACCATCAACTTGTTTATTTAGCAGACATTACTTGCTGCTTATATTCAGTCAACAGATATTTTCACTTAGTTTAACAACAGTTCAAGGAAGTAATATGCTACAGTCCAGTTACAGCTTCTTCTGATGAAGTAGAGACAAAAAAAAATGAGTATTTTTTCAGGTGTGCGTGTGTGGACAGAGAAAGAGCAATTCTTACACTATTGTCCTAAATGTAATCGCCCTCTTCTTCTTCTTCATCCTTATCATTCAGTTAATTCAAATTTAATTTAAGTCATGCACAATTCAGTATCAATTTGGTTTATATCACCAAATCATTGACAGCATTCATTCAGGTAGACACACATTAGCGCCTTGGGACCAAAAAAGCATAATCAGCACTCTATCTCCCACTTGCGGTGGTCTGGAGCAATGAAGCAGGGGCGCAGGGTAACGTACTAAACCACAAATTACCTTTAAGCAAACTGGTGCGCTATAGCCAATCTGAGCTACAGTAGGCCTATATGCAAATAACCCATTTGCCAAACGGGCCCAATATCTTTCACTTTGAAATGGACTGTGTTTACAGGCAGTAGCAACAGCTACACAACATACACCTGAATAGATTTCACAGTCCTATTGATCAAACAACCATGAAAAATATAGGCTCTCCCCCTCAGTTGCCTATGCACATCAACAAGATCAACAACTAATGCTAGCCAGAGTGAGATTAGCTCAAATCTAGAGGGAACATTAGATAAACCCTCTCAAACGTTTTCAGCTAGTTGGCCGTCAATTTCACAGATAAACGATGGGGAATAGTAGCGTGGAATAGTCGCCTGCTCGTCCTGCAGCTTGTCCCAACCCACATTTTGACTACTGAATGGGAACTTGCCAGCCCACCCATTTGACCGATGCCAAATACATTTGATTGATGCCAAATACATTTGGTTGACAACTAAGAGATATGCCTACTGTTGTGACGACCCTCCCACTCTGTCTGCCAAATTCTTTCTCTTTACTTTTTATTTTCCTTAATAGGATGTCGGTGGGCAGAGCCGGGAGGGTCGTCAGCGAAATGGGACACACCTGGGCTCGGGTGTGTCCCAGGATAAATGCGCCTCTTTCCCATTCATTGAAGAGTCTCTCTCCATGCAGACACAGATTTTGGTTGTGGCATTTTTGTGGCTGTTTGCGTTGGCACCTTTCAACAACCCTCATTATCACGTATGCAAGAAACCACTCACTTACACTACTGATTACACACACCATTGTTAATTATATTTAGTTCACTTTAGTTATATAAATATATTTTGTTATTGCCCATCTCCAAGTTGTCTCCTTGTTTGTTACGTGCTTTGAGCCGGTTCGTGACAAGTGGGGGCTTGTCCGGGATTTCATAAGGTTGGTTCCTAGACATTTTGGTGTATAGCACTTTGTTGCATTATGAAGGACTAATACTAGTGTAATTTGGCTTACTAGTATGTGTGTTGTTTGGGCGAAAAATGTGTTAATGTTAAACTCTGTAGGTGCTTAATTTGCATCTTTTGTTACATCTTGTTTTAGTTGTAATGTTTGGTGCCCAGTACTGGTTGCCTTTGTTTGGTTGGTTGGTAAACTTGCCACTGCAGTGGATAGTTCGTTGTGTGCTGCATTGGAGAAAGTACATTGGTTCGTTCGTCCTCCCCCTCCCCTCTGTTAGGCTTAGCGACGTGTTTCACTTTGGAATACATTGGGCATGGTTATTTTGTTTTGTGTGGTGTCTGTGGACTGAACAATTGTCTCGGGGGCACAGCCGTGGCTTGGGGGAATCTGCCAGTGTGCTGGGGGGTTTATTTCCTTGCCAGCGCGCTACAGTGCGTAATTACCAACCACAAATCCGCTCGAAGACTAGGGTTGAGTTACTGTAGATTTTGGGGAAGCTCCATATATATCTCCTCTCTCTTCTGTGGTGCCCAGTGTGATTGTCATCTGGTTGTGGTCTGGTGTGCTCAGCAGAGGGGAAGAGCGAGATCTTTTAATTTTTTTTATTTTCTGTTGACTATGGTGTCTTACGTAGACGAGTTCATTCGCTTTCCATCAGAGGAACTGTTAGAATTATGTACTAAAGAACAGCTGTTGAAAGTTGCTGAACACTACAAGGTTGAAATTTGTGATAAACGTCAAATTCTATTAGGGTGATATTGAAGGCCAATCTGATGGAGTGGTATTCTTGAAGTTACCACTGGGGCAGCCTTTGCTGAGGACTCGCTGTCTCCCCGTATCGTTACAATGACCGCGCCATCGGTTAGTCCTAGTAGTCTTCTTTTTGAACTGCTTCGGTTACAGTTAGAGCATGATCGTGAAAAGCTAGAGCATGATTGTGTAAAGTATGAAAAGGAATTGGTGTTTAAACCGGATTTGGAGCGTGCTAAATTCAAGCTGCAACAAGAGCGGTTAGAGTTGGTTAGGGAAGGAAAGCTCTCAGGGGAGAGTTTGCTCTGGGAAGGTGACCCAGATTTACCTAGGGGTCATTCCTCTTTTGGTCGTGCCCCGGACACATTTGATATTGTTGGGAACTTATGGTTGTTGCCTCAATTTAATGAAAAGGACCCTGAGACATTCTTTTCGTTGTTTGAGCGTGTTGCTGACGCTAGGAGTTGGCCTGATTCTGACCACACTTTAATGTTGCAGTGTGTACTGACTGGTAAAGCGCAGGATGCAATATCCAGCTCTTAGTGTTGCCGACAGTGTCAGTTATGACACTTAGGTTAATTTACGAATTGGTTCCTGAGGCTTACAGTCAACGATTTAGAACTTTAAAAAGGGATGATACAGACTCATGTTGAGTTTGCACGAGTATTATCGCTGATGTTCCACCTCTGCAGTTATGACTTTCCAAGGGCTGTGTGATCTGATTATGTTAGAGCAATTAAAGGACACAATCACTGATCGTATAGCCACGTACATTAATGAACGAAAAGTAAAGACTGTTGCTGAAGCTGCGGTTTTGGCGAACGAGTATGTTTTGACTCACAAGTGTCTTTGCAGAGCCACGTATTTGGAGAGAGTGGGAGCGTTCCGAGCGATTTGGGCCTCGCTCACCGAGATACTTTGGTTCACGGGCAGAGTTTCATTCAACTAGGAGCCTGACTCCCGTGGTAAAGCTGACTTTGGTCAAGAGTGTCACTACTGTCAAGGTTCAGGTCATTGGAAAAACGAATGTCCGGTTCTCAGGGCTAGGGGTAAATTCAGTACATGTGATTACGTTAAATCTAAGCCTACGGCGTTAGCTGCGCCTGTTCCACATCAGTTCATTCCTGACACCTCGTCTCATGCCCAGGGGCATGTGAAAGTCCATATTGACCCAGACTATTTACATTTCATTACGGAGCGGTTTGTCGTCAGGAAGAACCTAGTGCCAGTAAAGATCCTGAGACACAAGTGCCTCTGAATTGTTTGTGTTGGAATTTGTGTTACCCTTCTCTGCTGAGACTGATTCGGTGAATAGTGTTCTAATTAGGGGAATAGGTTTGAACACTGTCAGTTCCATTGCATGAACTGATGTTGGATTGTGGACTGGTTAAAGGTGAGGTTGTTGTGGGGGTTTGTTCTTCGTTGCCTATTGAGGGTATCGACGTTATCCGATCTAATGAATGCGCAACGGGATTGACCCCACATTAGAAGAGTTGCGTGACCAAATTGTGCCTGTGGAACAGTTGGGAGATGTCGCCCATGGCTATTTTCTCCAATGGTATTTATTTTATTTTTGGGTGTGAGGAGAACCTACAATCGCATATTAAGACATTTCTTTTGGCCTAGGTTAAAGAGGGATGTTTAGGAGTTCATCAAAACTTGTCACACCTGTCAATTAACTGGTAAACCTAATCAAGCCGGTAACACTGTTTCCTATTCCTGTACTCAGCCAACCTTTTGAGTATCTGATTATTGACGTTTGGTCCTCTGCCTCGTTCTAAAAAGGGTAGTAGTTACCTGTTCACTGTAATGTCAGACCACTAGGTTTCCTGCTGCCTATCCTCTCCGGTGTATCACGACTAAGTCTGTGTTAAAAGCTTTGACTCAGGGATTCCAAACAGTGAGAGAAACTAAGGTCATTCAGAGAGAACAATGATCTAATTTCACCTCCAATCTGTTTGGTCAGGTTCTCCAACTGCTCCATATTAAACACAATTTGTCTAACGCCTATCACGCGCAAAGTCAAGGAGCACTGGAACGTTTCCATCAAACACTTAAGTCTTTGTTGAGAGCTTATTGTACGGAGATGGATAAGGATTGGGAGGGGTTGCCTTGGTTACTGTTAGCCGCTAGGTAGGTTTCACAGGAGAGCACGGGTTTCAGTCCAAATGACCTTGTGTTTGGACATAAGGTGCGTGGACTTCTATCTGTTCTCCAGGATGACTGGAAGTCCCCTCAGTCCCTGTTTATTGTATGTGTGTGATTTCCGGTGACGCCTGTACGCCACTAGTGAAATGGCTAAAGAGAAGCTGTCATCTTCACAGGAGAGGATGAAGGGCATATTTGATCAGCGAACTGAGCCTCGTCACTTTAGTCCAGGTGACCGGGTTCTTGCTCTGCTGCCAATTGTTGGTTCTCCTTTTCAAGCCAAGTTTCAAGGTCCATATACGGTGATGCGCCAGTACACTGAGCAAAACTATCTAGTTGCCACTCCAGAATGGAGAAAAGCACACCAACTGTGCCATGTAAATTTGTTAAAACTATTATGCACATTCTTCTGAGACTGAACAGTGGGAGTCAACAGGACAGTAAACCTGTTATTTTGGCCGATACCGTTATTTCCCTAGGTTCTTGTCATGCTCGGTTCGTGCATGAGGAGGAAGATGTTCCTGGTCCTGACGTTTGTAGATTGAAAAATTCAGAGACACTGGATATTTTAGACAGCCTTCTCGCTCATCTACCTGTTGATGGGCAGAAAGAGATGGTTGGTCTGATTCTGAGATTTCCATGTTTGTTTTCTGATACACCTACCCATACAAACTTAATAGAACATGATATTGACATTGGAGATGCTGACCCCATTCGTCAGCGGTTCTATAGAGTTTCTTTAGAGAAACTGTGTTGTCTGGATGCTAAGGTCAGGTACATGCTGGAGAGTAAGAAGGCAGAGCCTTTCTCCAGTTGGGCTTCTCCCTGTATCTTGGTCAGTATACCGGATGGGACAAACAGATTTTGTACGGACTACCGGAAGGTAAAGTGTCACTAAGCCAGATTAATTACCTCTTCCTCAGATGGAGGACTGCGTTAATCAAGTCGGCGCAGCTAAGTTTGTGAGCAAATTTGACCTCTTAAAGGGCTATTGGCAGGTGCCACTGACGAGTAGGGCACGTGAAATCTCTGCCTTTATTACAACCTCTGGTCTGTACTCGTATTCAGTTATGAGTTTCGGCCTGCGTAATGCACCTGCCACTTTTCAGCGACTTATGAACAGGGTTGTCTCCGGTCTGGCCGGGTGCGCTCTTTATCTGGACGATGTAGTGATATATGCAGATACTTGGGAGGAACATCTGTCCCGTATTCAAGCCTTGTTCAAGCTCCGGGTCTCCTCACGATCAATCTGGCTAAATGTGAGTTTGCTCAGGCGACCGTTACATACCTTGGAAAGGTGGTTGGGCAGGGTGAAGTGCGTCCTGTTTGGGCTAAAGTGGTAGCTATTGATGCTTTTCCACCACCAACTACTAAAAAGGAATTGATGCGTTTCTCGAGAATGAGTGGTTATTATTGTAGTTTTTATTGGAACTTCTCTACTGTGGTCGCTCCCTTGACAGTGTTTTATTTTGTGTCTGGTATTGTCCTGTTCTGTCGCTCCTGTCTGTTCCCTTTTGGTCTCATTTTATTTCCTCTTAAAGGTTACTTCCTGTCCAAAGGTTGCTGAGGTCTGGGGAGGACGAGGTTGGCTGGGGCAAAAGGACGCAAAGGCTGGATTAATTTGCCGTGTGACTGGTATGGTGTTCCGGGGTCTCTGTTGGACCCCGGTTTTATTGGGTGGGGGGGGGACAACCCTCCCACTGTCTGCCGAATTCTCTTTGCTTTTGTTTTCCTTAATAGGATGTCGGTGGGCGGAGCCAGGAGGGTCGTCAGCAAAATGGCACACCTGGGCTCGGGTGTGTCCCAGGAAAAATGCACCTCTTCCCAATCCATTGAGACTCTTGCCATGCAGACACAGATTTTGGCTGTGGCATTTTTGTGGCTGTTTTTGGTGTTTACACCTTGCACGCAACCACTCACACTACTGATTACTGATTACACACACCATTGTTAATTATATTTAGGTTACTTTACTTAAATACATGTATTTTGTTGTTCCTTATCTCCACGTTGTCTCCTTGTTTGTTACGTGCTTTGAGCCGGTTCGTGACACTGTGGATAAGTCGTTCTAAGTTCAGCTTAAATAGCTAGCAAAGCGATTCACATTTCTTGCTAGCTAACCAAATGCCACCTGCATCTCTAGCTGTACCTACCCCAAAACAATGAGTCAGTCACTCACCCACTCCTCCAATGACATGACATCCTCCTAGAAACTAGCTAATGTTAGGCTTTGTGATTTTTAACTAGCTACAAAAATAAATATGCTAGCCCAGGGGTGTCAAACTCCATCAGCGAACAGGCCATATTGAAAAAACAATGAATTTGCGGGCTAGACATAGCTTCTTTGTATTTTTTTTACGTGCAACTTCGACCCAATGGCCAAAATATGGCCCTTTATAATGTCCACTTATGTACATAGGATGTCGTATATAGCATTTTGACTTATTTAAACAAAATATAAATAATATTTGTCCAGCTTTGCTGCTATGCCTGCAAGTGTTCATAATGTTGTGAAACTAATCAAAAAGTATTTAATTACTCCAATCAACAACCTATCTATAGGTTGTTGCAACATTTGAACTTAACATGGATTTCAGTGTTTTTGTACTGCATGAATCCCCGGTGCGGTTGAAGGCAGCATTGCTGTATGGTGCACTTAAAATGTATTGTAGTTGTGTAGCCAGACTAGGCGACTGCTTAATATGTTGCTGTAATAGGCCTGCATATTTCTCCTTTGCATAGTGTTTTGTTGCAGGTTTAGTTTTGTCATTCATTGTCCAGCTTTAAAAACCGAAACCAGACTGCAACATTTTAGCAGCCTAGCTAGGACTGTGTCATGTGTCTGTCTGTACAGTTTCCCTGCGCTGTAGGCTCTAAATGGGACACACGAAAGCAGTGCAGTTGAATTTGAATTTAGTGATGCAAGCACATCAGCCTGTAGTTCCATAAAGTAGATGACTTAACTGTTGACTCCTTTATACTAGCTTGTGTGCCCTAGTCGGCCCACGGGCTTTGTTTGTTACACATGTGAGCTAACCTATTATCCACCTTATGATCATTGCCCTTGCAAGTGTGATTGTAGTTACATTTTCTGTTCAAAATATTGAGTCATTGAAACAAACGGTGAGCCCCGATTGTGTGGAGGCAGCAAACAATGTACCAGGCCATCTGATTTACAACCTGATAGCAATATTTTTTGGACTACCAAGTATTGGTGAATTATATTAATCATGTATTGAACTGCATCCATCTATTCTGCCAACAATGCCTTACTGTATGTCATGGAATTTTTTGTCAAATATAACCTATTTTTAAAACCTCAAAGTTGGTTTTGAAGCATAAACTGGGAATTTTATTGACTATGATTGTTTGTCTCATATCTGCAAAGTATATAGTTAAAATGCTGTCAGTTCCACTTTAACACATTTGCCGAACGAAATGTTAATTTGCAGGTAGTATTGTGTTCAACATCCACTGAAGTAGCTAGCAAGTTCACTAGATAGCTACAGTAGTTGCCTTGTCAACCAAACAGACTTGCTAGTTTAGCTAACCAAACCATCAGTCCTAGCCTGCTATTATGAAAATCTAATTCAATAATATCAATGTTTTAAATTAAACTTTTGCTTTCAAAAGCAGCTCGAACATGTGAATTCTACCGTACGTTATAGTGATAATGCAGGCTCTAGAAAGCCCTTCAAGCCAATCAGAAACGAGTATTCAACAACACCATGGTATAAACATGAAATAAAGTGAGAAAATTAAATAGCTTCAGAGATACTCACTCGATTGAGGATTTCCAGCCACTCCTGCCATGGCATGCTGACTCATTTGCATCTGCCCCATTCCACCCATGGGCGCACCAGGTGGCCGAGGCCCCATACCGATGCCCCCTGGAACCCCTGGAACACCTGGGAGATTTGTCAGGGCATTCATGGGATCTGGAAGAGGGGAGGCAATGTGTACATTTACAAATGTGCAGTGGCATATGTAGATATTCTTCTGAAAGTATTTTAGTAACGGAGAACATGTTTTGCAAAATAATAACACACCAGGACCACCTCCTTGCGCCTTTTTATCTGCAAAACAAAAAAAGTCCATTACGTGACTTAACAGATTAGCCGTCTCGAAAAATATGAATGTGAGCTAGACATACATAATAGATAGAAAAAGTATGTGGGGTACGTACGAATGTCTCTGAAATGAATGATCAACCTTGCTACCAGGGACAAGTATTCTTCCTGTTCAGAAGTAAACAATAACACACTTAGATGAGAGATGGCCATTATTTACCAATAATTCCAGTTACTCATATACAATGTTAGAGTTTGATGATCCATGATGAGGATACTAGGTGTGTGTAAATTAAACCGTTCACTCACTCTAGATTTGGCTTTGACATAGACATGGTTCTCCATATCATTGCTGGACTTCGTGTGTGCAGTCCCAGCCTTTCTCATCGCCTCTTCACTGAAAGAGAAGAAGTGATTCAGATAGATGCTGTATTTTGCTAGCACACATGTCAATGATATTCGTTACATTCCTGGCAGATAAAGTGCATTTTATTCCAAGTAAGGCCAAGCAGGAATGTCACTGGGGTCTGTGTTGTAGCTAGCATCTTGCTAACTAACATTAACTAACGTTAGCTGGCTAAATAGTAGGGGAGGATCCAGGAGCATGGATTTTGTGGGGACAGTCGAGTGTTAAAAGGCTAGAGACAAGTGGGAACAACAGGAACTTATGTTATGAGTGTGGGGATTTACTGCCGCTACCTAAGCTGCAGGAGACAGTCTTCTGTTTTTAGCTGTGAGGAATGGAAGAGGAAAAAGAGGAAGGTGTTCAAGAGAATGAGGAAAGCAGAGGTTGAATTTGATGAAGATGGCAATAGAAAAGGAGATAGGGGGTGAAATAGACTGGTGCCAAGTCGAGTGCTGGAGGTGAAATGGAAGTGAGTTAAGGCGAGTTAAGTGAAGTAGAAGGTGTGGTGTAGTGGTCGGAGCCCGAGGTCTGCATCGATGGACATGAAAACGAATGATCTGGTCCAGTAGGAGTGAGATTTGTCCTTTTGGTGGATCCATTTGTGGTTTCAGGTTGGGTGGGAAATTATTTGAGTCAGTGATGGTAACACATAGTGGGCTTGAGACATTTGTGTGCGTTTCTTCCAACCAGAGAGAGCAGGCACTACGCATCACGCAACTATACTGTTACAGGTGTCAAACTTATGGGCACGTGGCAGCAGTGTGTAGGAGGTTAGTTCCTAGGTGTGAGAAGTGTGCA
This sequence comes from Oncorhynchus mykiss, assembly GCF_057628025.1. Lineage (NCBI taxonomy): Eukaryota > Metazoa > Chordata > Actinopteri > Salmoniformes > Salmonidae > Oncorhynchus > Oncorhynchus mykiss. The sequence goes on from NC_143026.1 coordinate 28,413,879, forward strand.
GAAAATCATGATACAAAGGAATGTGTAGTATTGGGAAAATAATTGGTATGTGCTAATTGTAGTAGTGGACATGGTGCTGGAGATCAGAAGTGTCCGGTGCAAGAGAGGCGGGTTGAGGTTACCAGGATTAGACGCAGTGAAAGATGTAGAGGAAGATGGATCCAGTGTGAGGGATACTGAGACAATCCCTGCTAATTAATAGTAGATCTGTGCCAGCAGAGGGATAGGTCAATGAGTGAAATGCTTCAGTATGCTTGGATTCTTAGCGTTCATAGCTATGGTTACCAACTGTACAGCAGAGAAGTATGTGTGAATACGAGATTTGACTTCAGGAGAGTTACAGGGTGTGTTGAGGTCCTGTCCTCGCAGGCCATTGTCCTGGGGTAGGGCCAGATAGGGTTAAATCGTGTAATTTTGTGCATCAAATTATAATGGATTTATATCCCAATCTAGTTGGTGGGGGTAATGCAACATAAATTGGATGCCAACCGCCGATAAACCTCTCCGAAGAAGTTACATAGCAAGCGAAGCAAAGACAGCGAAGACTATAGTAACTAGCTACTTTAACTAACCATTAGCTGAAAGCCCAAATAGCTAAACGTCTCAAAACTTCTCGGGAAAAACACTCTAATTAGCTAGGTCTTTATGGCAAATACGGACACATGTAGCTAACTACATCAACCCTGATTAAGCTTGGTTTACGGCTTCATAACAAGCATGTTTCATAGCTAGCTGGCTAGTAACCAGAGGAGCCGCCAATGGGCTGATCCATAAAGCCAAATAAGCGACTGCCCCGGCTAGCTGCTAACTCGTTAGCGCTGACTGAAGTTGTGGTGAGCTAGCTAGCCACTGTAGTGATAATAGCGGAGTAACTAAAATATCACAACGTTTACAAACAATATTAATAAAACATAATTGTCTCACATTTGTGCAACAACTTTCTGTCGGAATGCAGGGCTTCTCCAGTCGCTATCTGGTCCTGGGACCTCCATTGCAGAGTCTTCTTCTTCGTGTAAATTTCCGGGAGACTAGACGCTGTGTTGCGTATTGCTGCCTTTCGCAGGTCGGAGTGCGGATTGCACATTTTGGTCACTGGGGAATCGGGAAATCTTTAATTTCTCTACCATCTAACCCTGCACCTATACACTATCCCCAAAACCCACCACCTCATCCCAATACTTGGACCTAAATGGTCGTGCCAGGCTGTCGACCTGGGATGATGGAACCCCTTCTCTCAACTTCCTGTAGATCTTATGCACTAAAACCTCTCACACTCAAAATATTTATCTGCTGCTGCAACCTTGGAGAGGAAATGGCGCAACCTTGCTCACCATAATAATACATAGTTTTATTAGACACGTTTAATAAAAGATTGACGTTTCAGCCGTCAATGGCCTTCTTCAGAATAATAACAAAGGGAAAGAACAAGTTCATATAGGGCATAGGGAAGGCCATTAGGGGAAAACTATGCTGCTGCAACTACCACAGCTATCTCCTGTGATTCCCACTCCATCAGTACAGTGCAGTTGATCACCATGGCTATAAACACAAGAAACCCAACCTTACTAAACCTTACTCTTCAGGCCTACTCACTCCCAGTCTAATCACTCACATTTGGGCTATCTTCTACTCTTTTTTTTTTATTTTATTTAACTAGGCAAGTCAGTTAAGAACAAATTCTTATTTTCAATGACAGCCTAGGAACAGTGGGTTAACTGCCTGTTCAGGGGCAGAACGACAGATTTGTACCTTGTCAGTTTGGGGGTTTGAACTTGCAACCTGCCGGTTACTAGTCCAACACTCTAACCACTCTCTTCGATGCCTCAGCATAGGAAACTTACTGCCACACTCGAACTCTGGCGGTCTCAACCTGTCTCTCTTTCTCACAGGGCACTTCGGATCCCCAGCTGCATGGGTGCACCCACAGTTGACACACAGTGCTTTCTCTATCCCAACTGTACACTACCTCTATGTCCTCCTGCACATCTCTCACATCTTGGGGTCTCCCTTCTACACATTGCTGCAACATGTCTGAATCCTTGACACCCAAAGCACCGTAGAGGTTTCATAGCAGAATAGCAACTACAACCTAACCTGACCTCATCAGATAGAAACTCTGTGTCAAAAATCTACAAAACAGACAGTTTATTCTCAGTCTCGCCATTGCCACTGAGTCTATGGATCACCAAACGGCGGGCGTCACAAACACCAGGAATGTTATTTTTCCTTTGAGCCACCTCTACACTCAACGCTAACCCACTGAACACCCCTTTGAGCGGTGCCCTGTTCACATTTTCATAAATTCATAGAATGTTTGTAAATGACGTATAGTAAGACATTTGTGAACATTCTATAGCAATATAGAGTGGTAAAGTGACGTTTGGGAAATTAATTAAATGACATGATTCATCATGGCAACAGGAGAAAAAAGGTCTCAAACCTCCTTCTTCACCCCAGTTGAGTTAGAAATATGAATGAATGTGTATGCAAGAAAAAAAGCAATACAGTAGCAGCAGCAAAATAACAACAAAAAATTGCTTTTATCTTGAGTGTTCCACTTATTCAACATATTTATTACGTGTGTGTGTGTGTGTGTGTGTGTGTGTGTTTTAATATTTAACAAAACGTACTTGGCAGCAAGCAATTGTGATGTTGTTTAGCCTACCCTACCTAATTAAACATCATTCATTGGCTACATTCAACATGTGATATTTAAGTAGTTAGTGAAATTTTCAAAGCAACAAAAAAAAAAAGTAGCATTTTCAGCCATCCTAACACGGGCAGCATTTAATACTGTCTATTTGAAAGTAACACCTAAATGCCTTTGTACATACAAGTCTCCAAATTTGTGCTCACTGGACATGTTCAAATTTGTCCTCCATTATAGCCAATATAAAAAAGGCTGAGGGCTGAAAAACAGTTGGGGATCCACCCCTACCACCACCCACAGAGGCTGAAGGGACACAAGGGCCTACATAAGAGGTTAGTTATTAAAATGAATTATATGTACATTCATCCTTTTGCCAGTGTCACCTCAGTGACTCCCACCCATCCATCTATGACACAACTTGGCACACTGATTTTCTTGTAGCAGTACAATTCTTTGTAATTGACTGCTGTTACTTTTTCAGATTCTTAATTGTCCTTCAGACATCCTAATCTGTTTTAAGGTGACTCAGTTTATGTGGCCTGCACACTGTTGTAAAAACAAAATTCATATTAGGTGGGGAACTTTTCTGGGTAAAGTTATAATTTAACTGTCTAATCTTCATCTTCTACCAGTTACTGATGGTGTCATCTGTCCGGTGGAGCCTTCTGCCATAACAGACCTCCATGCAGTTGTAAGTACTCTTGATACTCCACAGATTTTATAACGGGTTAGAGTAGAACACCCAAATGGTTGAATTTTCATTACAGGAGGATGAAGACACCTTGTCAGCTGCCACAGAGAGGGAAGATACAGAGAGGCCTATTGAGGTTTACACCTTAAAAATAACATCTAACAGTTGATGATAGTGTTGTACCATAATAAAACCTTATTATATATAAAGTCTTTATTTGACACTGGGGAGGTGATGGATCAATCAGAAATGATGGTAGCATATTGTGTCTCTGACTGCTCTTCCATCTCATGCGTCAGTGGGGTGGTTAGGATCATTATCAGGATCGTTCACTGGTTGAGTAGGACATTGATCTCCTCTAATTGTGGCAATGTTGTGGAGAATCACACATGCCACAATAATGACACTTGCCCTTTCTGGGGTGACCCTGAGCCTACGAAGGCACTGGAACCGGGCCTTGAGCATCCCAATGGTCATCTCTACCCTGGCTCGTGTCCTGCAGTGAGCCAAGTTATAACGTTGCTGCGAGCCGGGCTAAGGATCAGGGTAAGGGTAAGGGGTCAGCAAATAGGGCTGGCAGGGGTACCCTCTGTCACCAAGCAGGTAACCATCGAACTCTCCTATGATAATACGAGGATACAGTCAACATTTTCAGTTGCATTAGGAGGAAACAATTGGATATTGGATATAGCTATATATATATATATATATATAACTCACCACGGGCAAATCTAGCGCTCAGTGTATACAGAAATGTGCAAGTCATGCACAGACCCAGGCCACTTTGCTTCCACGTGGCTGATGTGCGCTGCATCACATATGATCTTCACAGTGCAGAACAGTAATTAGCTGCAGTAGCTGTATTCTGATGTAACTTTCATTTGGAATGCCAAAGGCTACTATTTAAGCCTACCTGCACATTAATGCTGTGGAAAGACTTCCTATTCACATATTCTTCTTCATTTACTGAAGGAGCTGTGATAGGAATATGAATGCCATCTATGCAGCCAATCACACCTGGAAATCCTAAAATATATCAAATTAACTGATTAGTGCATCAAGTCTCAAAGCTTCATACTAAATTAATTAATTATTGCTTAGACTGATACCTGCAATTCTGTGGAATTCTTGGAGTCTTGTGGGTCTGTGACTTGGGAACACCACAAAAGTGTACAGTAAACGTTAGTGTAAGAGTCACATTTCTGACAGACCGACAGACGGTTGCCTTGGAAATATGCTCAGCGTCACCGTGGTTATATAGAAACCCCCCATGGCAAAAAAACTAAGTGCAACACAAAGAATTTGTTCCGAACTGAGAGCATGTTCACGATGTGTCACATGAACAATATTAGGCTTGAGAAAATTGTTCAGATGAATGATCAATTGGGAAGAAAAACGGAAACGCTCAAACAGATAATCATCAGGGAATGATAAAACATCCAAGCGGGGTCTAATCACCCTCTTCCCGACAGGCTTCAGCTAAAGAGGAGGATAAACTCAGGGTTAGTTGAAGAAAACCTGCCAGTGAGCAGGTTAGCTCTTGCCATAGTAACTGACTCAGAGTTAAGCTGAACTGGCTTTGTAGAACCGAAAACCCAAAGTTTTCTTAAACTCTGAGTCAACTAACTCTAAACCCGCTTTCTGAAACAGGGTCCAGGACCTCCTCCTTGCGCCTTTTTATCTGCAAAATAAAACACAGTCCATTACGTAACTCGACTTGACAGAATAGCTGTCTCGAAAAATCTGAACGTGAACCAGAACTACATAGCAGATAGAAAAGGAATGTGGGGTTCGGACGAATATCCCTTAAGTGAATGATCAACCTTGCTACCAGGAACAAGTATTCTTCTTTTTCAGAAGTAAACAATAACATACTTATTAGATGAGAGATGGTCATCATTATTTACCAATAATTCCAGTTACTCATATACAATGTTAAAGAGTAGTCTGATGATCCATGATGAGATGTGTGAGATTACTAGGTGTGTGTGTAATTTAAAATGTTCACTTACACAAGATTTGGCTTTGACATAAACATGATTCTCCATATCATTGCTGGACTTCATGTGGGCAGTCCCTGCCTTTCTCATCTCCTACTCACTAAAAAAGAAGAAGCGATTCAGATAGATTTTGCCTGCTGTATTTTCCTAGCAACACATGCCAATGATATTCGTTTCATTCCTGGCAGATAAAGTGCATTTTATTCCAAGTGAGGCCAAGCAGGAATGTCACTGGGGTCTGTGTTGTAGCTAGCATCTTGCTAACTACCATTAACTAACGTTAGCTAACTACATAGCAGGGGCGGATCCAGGAGCATGGATTTTGTGGGCACAGTAAAGTGGAAAGCGGGAACAACAGGAACATCTGTTATGAGTGTGGGGATTTACTGCCGCTACCAAAGCTGCAGGAGACAGTATTCTGTTTTTAGCTGTGAGGAATGGAAGAGGAAAAAGAGGAAGAAGGCTTCAAAGAGAATGAGGAAAGCAGAGGTTGAATTTGATGAAGATTGCGGAAGAAAGGGAGATGGGGGTGAAGAAGATTGGTGTCAAGTACAGAGTGAGCAGTATGCCAAGTTGAGTGTTGGAGGTGAAATGTAAGTGAGTGATGGCAAGATAAGTGAAGTGGAAGGTGTGGTAAATAGGTCGGAGCCCAAACCTGGCATCAATGATAAAGTAGAATCTGGTCTAGTAGGAGTGAGATTTTTGGAGAAAGTGGATCCTTACCTTTTGGCGGATCCATTTGTGGTTTCAGGCTTGATGGAAAAGGAGTTGAGTCGGTGAAAGTAACACGTAGCGGGTTTGTGATATTTGTGTGTTTCTTCCAACCAGAGGGAGCAGGTGCTCCATGTCATGCAACTCAGGGCAAGATCGGTTTAATTCTTTGCTCTTAGGAACAGGGCACCATTGAAAGGAGTGATTGTTGGGGTAGCAGTAAATGTGAAGGCGGACCAGCTGAATGGGAAGATTCCCAGTGTTTGTGATGCTCAGTTGGTGCAACGTAGGCATGGTGGCGCGTGTGGTGAGACAGAGGAGTTGTTGTCTGTTGTTTTGAGTTTTGATGTTGATTCTTTGACTGACAAAGTGATGTTTAGATATTTCAGTTATCCAATAGGAGTTTTTGTGCCAAACCCATTACGTTGTTACAGGTATCAAGCTTATGGGCATGTGGCAGCAGTGTGTAGGAGGTTAGTTCCTAGGTGTGAGAAGTGTGCAGAAAATCATGATACAAAGGAATGTGTAGTATTGGGGAAATAATTGGTATGTGCTAATTGTAGTAGTGGACATGGTGCTGGAGATCAGAAGTGTTCAGTGAGAGAAGTAGTTTGAGGTGGCCAGAGTCAGAGTATTGCAGAAGGTGTAGTAGATCTGTGCCAGCACAGAGTGATACGCCAACAAGTGGTATATGCATCAGTAATGTTGGCTTCTTAGCGTTCATAGCAATTTAACGTAAATCACAGACAATAGATGTTGTGGTGTCAGACTTCAGGAGAGTTACAGGGTGTGTTGACTGGTGGTGTCCTGTCCTCCCAGGCCATTGGCATGGTGCAGAAGCAGATAGGGTAAAAGTAGTGGAATGGGGTAGTGGGTTTTTGTTGAGTTTAGGGTTCTTTGGAAGTTTTTTTGTATTTCCTATAGTCCAGTTAGGGGCTACTGCAACATATTGGATGCCAACCACCGTTAAACCCCACCGCAGAATAACATACTTATTTACAGTTAAAGTTTTCCATCCATTCAATAAATGCAACAATGTAACTGTAATTTTCAAAGACATTTCTGATTAAGTTGATTGTAGTAGTGATCAGCAAATCCTTGACGGGAAGTGATGCACTTTTGTACTCAAAATAGAAATGGTTCAAATCAGGGCAATCTAAATCAGTAGGCAGGCAAATCCCTTCAATGATTACATTTTGGCCTTGGCCTATGAATTTCATGGGTCTACAAAGCCTTCTATTCTAAGGATGTAACTGTGAGACAAGGAATTAGATGTGCATTGTTTTACAAACATACACCCTGTGCCATGTGTTTTTTATGGGTTATCAGTACCAGCTTCAAAGCATCACCATGCAACTGGAATGAGACTATATGCTGAAATATCTCTAATAGTAGCTATAGTTTATGTTCAAGATTTATTGTCAGTGAAATGCTTAACTCGCAAGCTCTACTGTACAGTCCAGAAATCAACATCAACATAGTATCACTATATATATACCAGTCAAAACTCATTCAAGGGTTTTTCTTAATTTTTACAATTTTCTACATTATAAAACAAAAGTGAAGACATCAAACCTATGAAATAGCACATATGGAATCATGTAGTAACCAAAAAAGTGTTTAACAAATTTAAATATATTTTATATTTGAGATTCTTCAAAGTAGCCACCCTTTTCCTTGACGACAGCTTTGCACACTCTTGGCATTCTCTCAACCAGCTTCATGTAGTAGTCACCTGGAATGCATTTAAATTACCAGGTGCGCCTTGTTAAAAGTTAATTTGTGGAATTTCTTTCCTTCTTAATGCGTTTGAGCAAATCTGTTGTGTTGTGACATGGTAGGGGTGGCATACAGAAGATAGCCTTATTTGGTAAAAGACCAAGTCCATATTGTGACAAGAATAGCTCAAATAAGCAAAGAGAAATTACAGTCAATCCGGAAAATGTCAAGAACTTTGAAAGTTTCTTCAAGTGCAATCACAAAAACCATCATGATGAAACTGGCTCACATGAGGACCGTCACAGGAATGGAGACCTAGAGTTACCTCTGATGTAGAGGATAAGTTAATTAGAGTTAACTGCACCTCAGATTGCAGCCCAAATAAATGCTTCACATAGTTCAAGTAACAGACACATCTCAACATCAACTATTCAGAGAATACTTAGTGAATCAGACCTTCATTGTCGAATTGCTGCAAAGAACCACTGCTAAAGGACACCAATAAAAAGAAGAAACTTGGTTGGGGTAAGAAACACGAGCAATGGACTTTAGACGGGTGGAGATCTGTGCTTTGGTCTGATGAGTGCTGTGTCTTTGTGAGATGCAGAGTAGGTGAACGGATGATCTCTGCATGCGTGGTTCACACCATGAAGCATGGAGGAGGAAGTGTGATGATGTGGGGATGCTTTACTGGTGACACTGTCTGTGATTTATTAAGAATTCAAGGCACACTTAACCAGCATGGCTACCACAGCATTCTGCAGTAATACGCCATCCCATCCGGTTTGCGCTTAGTGGGACTATCATTTGTTTTTCAACAGGGCAATGACCCAACAAACACACTCAACGTCTGTGTAAGGGCTATTTGAACAAGATGGATAGTAATGGAGTGCAGCATCAGATGACCTGGCCTCCACAATCACCTGACCTCAAATGATATTCCTAATTGAGATGGTTTGGGATGAGTTGGACTGCAGAGTGAAGGAAAAACATCCAGCAAGTGCTCAGCATATATGGGAACTCCTTCAAGACTGTTGTAAAAGCATTCCAGGTGAAGCTGGTTGAGAGAATGCAAATAGTGTGAAAAGCTGTTATTAAGGTAAAGGGTGGCTACTTTGATTAAATGTTGGAAACTTTAATTAAATGTCAGGAATTGTGAAAAACTGAGTTTAATAGTATTTGGCTAAGGTGTATGTAAACTTCCCACTTTAACTGTATATATACACACACACACACACACACACACACACACACACACACACACACACACACACACACACACACACACACACACACACACATTGTATAGAAAATTAGGAACACCTTCCTAATATTAAGTTGCACCCTCTTTTGCCCTCAGTATAGCCTCAAGTTGTCAAGGCATGGACTCTACAAGGTGTCGAAAGCATTCCACAGGGATGCTGGACCACGTGGACGCCACTGTTTCCCACAGTTGTGTCAAGTTGGCTGGATATGCTTTGGGTAGTGGACCATTCTTGAGTCACACTGTAAACTGTTGAGCGTGAAAAACCCAGCAGCATTGCAGTTTTTGACACACTCAAACAAGTGTGACTGCCACCTACTACCATACCTTGTTCAAAGGCACTTAAATATTTTGTCTTGCCCATTCACCCTCTGAGTGTCACACATACACAATCCATTTCTCAATAATTAAATATCCATCTTTAACCTGTCTCCTCCCCTTCACCTACACCGATTGAAGTGGATTTAACAGGTTACATAAATAAGTGATCATAGCTTTCACCTGGATTCACCTGGTCAGTCTGTCATGGAAAGAGCAGGTGTTCCTAATGTTTTGTACAATCAGTGTATATATAAATAAAACACGAGAAATAAGAAGCGAGAGGAATCTATATATAGGGTTAATGTGATATATGATTTAAATGTTCACTCGTGTTAATATTTACCCATGTTCATCCATGTCTCTCCTTCAGGGATCTCAGTCTATTCAGAATCTATTTCAGCATCATGTGATCTCACTGTGGAAATACTGAAAGTTCTAAATAAATTAATGAAGGTTCATGGTGGTTTCCATTACCCACTAGAGCGTGTTGAAATCGAGGAAACCAGGTGTCTTGCATTTCAGCAGAGTCACACAAACACAAAGATTGCATCTCCCAAATAGCCTAAATGCATACATTTGGGCATGACCATTTTTAACATAAATTACACGGTATATTGCATGGGTGATTTGTTATTCGTAAAGGGGAAGTGTATTTCAAAGGGACAAAGAAACAGGTCTGATTCTGATATGCATAGGCCTACAATATATCCATTTTTGTCTGTCCTTACCAACACTTATGACTGCCGTAGCAGTTGTTTTTGTGTGTGTGTTTTATTGTTTTTACAGAATCGTTGGTCATTCCTGGAATTTTATATTTTTTGATAGGGAGTCAATGCTGAGACCAATGTCTCTTTTCCAGATGAGCCCTGTTTAGCATAACATTACACATCAAAATGCAATATACACATTAAATTACACATCCATACACATTAAAATACATTTTATTAGACAATACACAAAAGGAAAACACAATCATAAAAAACAGATTCACTGAACATTCTTCCTTAATTGAAAATTAAAATGAAACAAATAACTTAGAAGGCATTTTTCAAAGAACCAAAATGCAGAAATTATACATAAAAACACTAAAAAATAAATCAGCAGGTTTGCAGAAATTCTGTAAATGCATCTTTATGGTATTTTCCATCTTGGTCAGTGAAGAGAACAAATGCAATGTGCAATTTGTATAAAGCATCCTAGGCCTATACCTGTAATCCTGAGAAGGCTGGTGAGAGGAGCTATAGGAGAAGATATAGGAGGACGGGCTCATTATAATGGCTGGAAATGTTGTTTCCATGTGTTTGATTCCATTCCATCTATTCCATTCCATCCATTAAAATGAGCCTGTCCTATAGCTCCTCAGACCAGCCACCTCTGGTGAAATCAGCAGATATTATACATTCACATAAAAACTCCTGATTGTTTTCATCCAATTTGTTGCACCAGTGAGCCTTTGCGGGAATGTGGGAATTGGCAGGCATTAGCAAGAACCAGTGGGTGCAAATCTATTAACATTCAGACTGTGTTGCAGTGATGAGACCAAACCAGCTGCAGTCTCAAGAGGTATGGACCATGACAACTCTTCTATTTCCAAACCAAGAGAGGAAGATACAATCTCAATGTGGCCCAATGTTATACTTTTTGCTCTGTTCTATGTGGTTGCCTCATAAAGTCTACAAAACAACATCTCATGCTAATATTAGTCCTAATACCATGCATGAACTCATTTGCTTTATGGTTTGCAAGAGGGGTCTTGGGTGGCAATGTTTCCTGAATTCAAATGCAGCCTGTCCCTTTCTAGAATGTGGGGAGGCCCAAGTTGATCTGTCACGGTTCTGTGCCAGATGACACTTCAGAGAAGCTTGAATGGAGGGGAAGTTGAGAATCAACAGGAATTGAAATAGGGAAATATGCTGCTGGGGACATCTATTCATGTGTAGACTGAATGGTGAATAGCATACACTAGGCTAATAATCTACTGTCAACAGTTGCCTGCGCTGAAGATGTCTAAATCGGTCCACTAATACAGGACTAGTAAAGGCCCAGTGCACTACTTTAGTATAAAAAATAAAACATTAAATGTATTTGAATGTTTACCAGCATTTGTAACTTGAGTCTGATAATTATCTGTACAAAGCAGTTCATCTGATAATACTTGTGGAATAAAAAATACTTGCTTGATATATCTTGTCCAGTTTCTTGAAATACTTTGCAAATGCAACTTATTTCTATGTGAAAACTGAAATGGTTGATTGATTCCTTTTTAGTAGACACTCTTATCCAATGCAACTTACTAGTGAGTGCATAAATTTTCATACTGGTCCCCCGTGGGAATCAAACCCACAACCCTAGTATTGTAAGCGCCATGCTTTCCTAACTGAGCCACAGCATCACATCACATTGCCACAAACCACTAGACTTCTCAATGTATTCAATTACTGTATTATGCATACTTTTTCTTCATGGTGATGGAAAGTCTAATGGTACAAATCTAGATGACCAGGCTATGTAAGATCCAGTAATGTATATTTAAATAAAGGTTAAATAACACATTTTAAAAAGTAAAGGCCCAGTGTACTACTTTTTTTTAGCAAACAATATTTGTATACTTTTTTCATGGGTGCTACTTCAAGTTGCCTTCTGAATCAAAGTCCATTTGAAAACTATACATTTGTACAAAGGACCACCATCAAGGTCTTCCTATGATCTGGATATGAAGTCCTCCTATGTTGTCCATATTGATTGGATGCAGGCCAAGAACCTGTCTTTACCTCCACTCATTATCAGTGGGGGTTTTCAGGCAATTAGATAAGCCTCAGCCAACTAATAATAAAATCCACTGTGTCGTTTCAGATAGACATCTATTTCATATAGACAGCTTTAGTGATTTTTTCTTCTTCTCAGAAACCCACAGTGTATTTTTTTTGTCGCGCCGGGGTGGAGCACTCGCTCGAGGCGACAGTGACGTGCAGATAGACTGGGAGCGCGCAGATCCGCCCTCTATCCGCCATTTTTTTGTTGTCTCAGACTCAATCAGGTTGGAGGTGTGGAGCCGAGTATAAACAAGGGAAAGACAAATACTAGTGAGTCCTTATTATTGAAAAAAATCAGAGGACAGAAATATACTCAAGAAATTCGACTGTTTTGGGACTCTATACACATGCAGGGGAACCGAGACACTCTTGTGATTTAATTTTGTGTGGAGACGTGTTGCAGGCCGCCATTTTTTGTTACTGCCTCAAAAGTCTGTCGGGACTCAAGAAAAGGATTGAACATATATATTTCGTGCCTTACAGTTCGACCAAGAAGATACAAAGTAACAATTTGGGCTCCGGCGCACAGCTATTTGCAACATTGTATCGACAATGGAGACTCGTTTAATCAAGTAGTGAGGCGACCTTTTCCGTTCTCATTTACTGACAGGGACTGGATATACATTATATTGTTTCATGAGATGTATGTTTGCTTTTTCGGGAAGACGGAACTTAAAGAGGAACCTTGATTGATCATTGTTGCAGTCAGGCATTCTGTATATGTATAGCTTCTACTTTTAGACATTGAGAACTGGCATTTGTCATTGACAATAAACGAATAACCGTTACGCTTCAGAGTTGTCTCAGGCAATTCACAGTCTCTGAAACGTCAGGTTACGTTTGTATTGGATTTAACTAACTGAAACCTGCAGCCTTCGACTTGAAAATCAATTTGGGCGGCTGATTACCCTTCCCTGGATCTTCAAAATCGTTATCTAGCTTATTTAGTTAACTTCTGTGTTTTTGTTTATTTATTGTTTTAAGCTAATATTTGTTATTTCTATTTTGTTTATAGAAGTTAATTTTGATCAAATATGTCATCTGCAAGGTTCGATCCGTCGGACCGGTCCAGTTGGTATTTTGGGCCGGTGTCGAGACAGGAGGCGCAGAATAGATTACAAGGACAGAGGCATGGCATGTTTTTGGTTCGGGATTCTTCAACCTGCCCTGGCGACTATGTGCTGTCAGTATCTGAAAATTCCAAAGTGTCCCACTATATCATCAACTCCTTACCAAGCATGAGGTTCAAAATTGGAGATCAAGAATTTGATCACCTCCCAGCACTTTTGGAGTTCTATAAAATCCACTACCTGGATACGACTACACTGATAGAACCTGCCCCCAGGTAAGGAACTGCCAGAGGCTGTGCCTGCGGCCACATACCACTCAATGGAAATAAGTTAAAAGCTCTTATTTAGGCCTCAGGTTTTCAAGATCTTTAAAATTCCAATGACTTGACACATTACCTGCTATGTGATGGACCTCTCAGAAACTGAGTCAGGGTTGTATCCCATGTCGATCATAAACTTGACCAGTCTTCTACTTATTGAGTAGTGACTGCATGTAATGATAGGTTTAACAATGACTTACATAGTTCCTGTCCGGCTAGGGCTACTGTCTTACACCAGTTTGAGTTATTTATATGTTTCATAACAATTTTAACCTTGACTGGTGTGGTATGTTCACAAAGGGGGTGTGACACAAAACAGTAGTGACATTTGGGGAGAGGAATGTATGTACTTTGATCTAGTCCAGCGTTTCCCAAACTCTGTCCTGTGGATCCCAAGAGGTGCCCGTTTAGTTTTTTGCCCTTGCACTGGCAAACATTGATTATTTGAATCAGCTGTGTAGTGCTAAGGCAAAAAACAAAATACTGGGAAATACTGATCTAGTCAGATGATTTCAGTATTTCAGCAGTAAAACTTGTGTTCATATTATATTGAAACAGTTGTGTGATAATCAATACTGAACCAAAATACACTTCATGACAAAGTATGTGGACACCTGCTTCTAGTCGAACATCTTATTTCAAAATCATCGGCATTAATATGAAGTTGGTCCCCCTTTGCTGCTATAACAGCCTCCATTCTTCTGGGAAGGCTTTCCACTAGATGTTGGAATATTGCTGTAGGGACTTGATTCCATTCAGCCACGAGCATAAGTGAGGTCGGGCACTGATGATGGGTGATTAGGCCTTTCTCGCAGTCAGCATTCCAATTCACCCCAAAGGTGTTCGATGGGGTTGAGGTCAATGCTCTGTCCAGTCAAGTTCTTACACACCAATCTCAACAGACCATTTCTGTATGGACCTCGCTTTGTGCATTTGGCCAATGTTATGCTGAAACAGGAAAGGGCCTTCCACAACATTGAAAGCACAGAATCGTCTAGAATGTAATTGTATGCTGTAATGTTAAGATTTCCCTTCACTGGAACTAAGGGGTCTAGCCCAAACCATGAAAACAGCACCCAGACCATTATTCCCCCTCCACCCAACTTCACAGTTGGCACTATGCAATCGGGCAGGTAGGGTTCCCCTGGCCTCCGCCAAACCCAGATTCGTCTGTCGGTGAAGCGTTAGTCGTCACTCGAGAATGTGTTTCCACTGCTCCAGAGTCCAATGGTGGCGATCTTTACACCACTCCAGTCGTCGCTTGGCATTACGCATTGTGCGGCTGCTTGGCCATGGAAACCCATTTCATGAAGCTCCAGACGAACAGTTCTTGTGCTGACGTTGCTTCCAGAGGCAGTTTGGAACTCGGTAGTGAGTGTTGCAACCGAGGACGGAAGATTTTTATACGCTACGTGCTTCAGCACTCGGTGGTCAGTGTTCTGTGAGCTTGTGTGGCCTACCACTTCGTGTCTGAGCAGTTGTTGATCCTAGATATTCCACTTTACAATAACAGCACTTACAGTTGACTGGGGCAGCTCTCGAAGGGCAGAAATTTGGCGAACTGACTTGTTCGAAAGGTGGTATCCTATGGCGGTGCCACGTTGAAAGTCACTGAGCTCTTCAGTAAGGCCATTCTACTGACAATGTTTGTCTATGGAGATTTCCTGGCTGTGTGCTTGATTTTTATTTACCTGTCCACAACTGGTGTGACTGAAATAGCTAAATCCACTAATTTGAAGTGGTGTCCACAAACTTTTGTATATATAGTGTATAAATGCAACAAGAAACGATTAAAAAAAGATTTTACTGAGTTAGTTTGTATAAGGAAATCAGTCAATTTAAATAAATTAGGCCCTAGTCTATGGACTGGAGAAACCGATATGCATCTGTTGGTCACAAATACCTTAAAAAAAAAGTTTGGGGCGTGGATCAGAAAACCAGTTAGTATCTGGTGTGACCACCATTTTCTTCATGTAGTGCGACACATCTCCTTCGCATCAATCAGGCTGTTGATTGTGGCTTCTGGAATGTTGTCCCACTCCTCTTCAATGGCTGTGCAAAGTTGCTGCATATTGGTGGGAACTGGAACATGCTGTCGTACACGTCGATCCAGCATCCCAAACATGCTCAATGGTTGACATGTCTGGTGAGAATGCAGGCCATGGAAGAACTGTGAAATGTTCAACTTCCAGGAATTGTGTACAGATCCTTGCGATATGGGGCAGTGTATTATCATGCTAAAAGAATGAGATGATGGCGGCAGTTGAATGGCACGACAATGGGCCTCAGGATCTCGTCACGGAATCTCTATGCATTCAAATTGCCATCAATAAAATGCAATTGTGTTCGTTGTCTGTAGTTTATGCCTGCCCATACCATAACCCCACCGCCACCATGGGGCACTGTGTTCACAACGTGGACATCAGCAAACCGCTCGCCCTCACAACACCATACACTTGGTCTGCGGTTGTGACGTCGGTTGGACATGCTGCCAAATCCTCTAAAACAACTTTGTAGGTGGCTTATGGTAGAGAAAGGAACATTCAATTCTCTGACAACAGTTCTGGTGGACATTCCTGCAGTCAGCATATCATTTGCATGCTGCCTCAACTTGAGACATCTGTGACATTGTGTTGTGTGCACATTTTAGTGGCCTTTTATTGTCCCCAGCACAAGATGCACATGTGTAATGATCGTGCTGTTAAATTGACTTCTTGATATGCCACACCTGTCAGGTGTGGATGGAATATCTTGGCAAAAGAGAGATTCTCACCAACAGGGATGTAAACAAATTTGTGCACAACATTTTAGAGATGAGCTTTTTGTGCATATGGAACATTTCTGGGACTTTTTATTCCAACTCATGAAACATGGGACCAACACTTTACATGTTGCATTCATATTTTAATTCAGTGTACATGTTAATCTGTTTTTTTTTTTTTATGCTCCCCCCTCCTCCGGGCCCTCTTCCTCCCCAGGTACCCAAGCACAGCTATAGGCACCAGCCCCATTCAGACGATGGGCGGCCCAGAAGACAACCTGGAGTATGTGCGGACTCTGTACGACTTCACGGGCAGCGATGCTGAGGACCTGCCCTTTAAGAAGGGGGAGATCCTGATCATCCTGGAGAAGCCTGAGGAGCAGTGGTGGAGTGCCAAGAGCAAGGAGGGCCGCATGGGCATGATCCCTGTGCCCTATGTGGAGAAGCTGGTGCGACCCTCCCCTCATCCTGGCCAGCCTCCTCACGGCTCCCGCAACTCCAACAGCTATGGCATCCCCGAACCGGCCCACGCTTACGCTCAGCCTCAGACCCCCTCGCCCCTTCCCCCTGGCACCCCCGGAGCGGTCATCACCCCCCTGCCCTCCATGCAGAATGGGCCAGTCATGGCTAAGGCCATCCAGAAACGAGTGCCCTGTGCCTATGACAAGACGGCCCTGGCTCTAGAGGTAGGAGTCCCTCACTTTCTGTCCCAGCATGGCTTTGTGAAGGGAGGCCTCAATGCCTAAATGTTCCCAGTTGTCTTCTATGCTCGTAGTTCACTAGATTGTGTACATTTCATTAGATTTAATGAGCTCGTAATGTGAAAGTTGCGTTGTAGTTTGTCAGGAACTTAAGTCTGCAGACACAGTACCCATTAGCTACACTAGGCCCAATAATGGACTAAAGGAGCCTAACATTCGTCCTTATAGTCCAAGGACCTTACATGTTCTGTTTGAAGGCGATTTGCTATGGATACCAAAACAACCAAATACTCCATCTAAACGTGAATCAATTCTTAATTGTGGTACGGTTCTAGAAACATAAATCCCTCTACTTTCATATCACATAAAAATAGTTTCACAAATGTAAAATACACACTAACTGTACACTGTTTTAACCCATTTTAACACAGTTGCAGCCAACAGTATTTTTCAGTGACAACTCGTTTAAGGCGTCCATCTTCCGTTTACACACAGATGTTGTTAGACGCAGATAGCTAATTAGCGCAGGTAGTCCACCTTGTCTCCCGTCTGTTTTACACAAACAAGAGCTGTAACATGGAAATATGGGAACCCTAACCCTGTAAAGGTGTAGTAATTTAACAATTTTTTTTGATGCATGTTAATGTTTAAAGCAAGCAAGAAGATACTATCGTCAATAGGTGCTAAAGCAGTTAGGGTCTGAATGCGGAAAGTCTAAACAGGCAGCCCAATTCTGATATTTATTCCACTAATTGGTCTTTTGATGAATTGCATCAGATCTTTTCACATCAAATCTTTTTCAGAGCTGATCTGATTGGTCAAAAGACCAATTACATAAAAAAAGATAAGAATTGGGCTGCCTGTGTAAACGCAGCCATTGTGCCAAATATTGTGGATCAAGTAATTTAATGACAGTTGAGGTGACGACATAATATGCTTGCGGCATCAGAATTGTCTTGCATCCCTCATATTTAGCTTTTGGGCTCCCAAGTGGCGCAGCGGTCTAAGGCACTGCATCTCGGTGCTAGTGGCGTCACTACAGACCCTGGTTTGATTCCAGGCTGAATCACAACCGGTCGTGATTGGGAGTCCCATAGGGCGGCACAGAATTGACCCAGCGAAATCTGGGTTTGGTCGGGGTAGGCCATCATTGTAAATAAGAATTTATTCTTAACTGACTTGCCTAGTTAAATAAAGGTTAAATAAATAGCTAGTCTTTTCTCCTCCTCCACCTTCTTCTGTCCTTGCCAGTGGTATCAGTCTGTGTTGATTTTTCGAGAGGAAGTGCAAAGTACTCAGCTTTCTATGAAGTAGAAATGCTGAGTAATCAGTGGCGGCAGGTGTCTCAGCTCTCTCGAATCATCTCTATTTGTTAAGCTAGCCTTCAGGGGCTCCCGCTGTCCCAAAGACCACCCCTGTAGGACAGGCACCCCACGGGGAGGCTAGGGCTGATGACGTGCCAAGTGGGTGTCAAACAACACTACAAGAGCTTCACCTTTGGTCAGTGGTTTAAGCATTGAAGTAAATTCAGGCTTTATTCTCTGTAGACCTCGCTCTGACAGAGGGTAGTATCGAAAACCCGACCCTAGGCAACACAGTGACTAGGGTCTAGTTTCAATAATAGACTCTTTTGGCATTGGGGCAGGGATTGTCAACTGGCAGCCCGCAAGCCAAATTTGGCCCGTGGGCAAATTTGTATTTGATTTTTGGACATAAGACTGTAAATTCATAAGGAATTCATCTCAAAGTATTTCCACTCATAAATAAAGAGACATATGTCATTGAGGATCAACCTCGTCAAGGTTTGCAATGATTGTTTTTCGCAAATACTGTATCTGTTTGGGATTCTTGAGTACAAATTATATATACTTATGTTCTGTCCCACCGACCATCCTCTGAAGAAAAAAATGGCCCACAGCTGAGCCTAGTTGATGGCCGCTGGCATAGAGGAACTACGTCACTGCCTACTTCACTACTTTGTCCGATTTGAATAAAATACAAAATAGTAGCTAACAAGCTGGAGATCACGGAGGTTATTTTTAATGAGTGCATTTTGCAAGTGGCTAGTTTGCGTCAACTACCTTCTTGAATCTAGGGGGCACTATTTTCATTTTTGGAAAAATAACGTTCCCTAAGTAAACGGGCTATTTTGTCAGGACAAGATGCTAGAATATGCATATAATTGACAGCTCAGGATAGAAAACACTCTAAAGTTTCCAAAACTGTAAAAATAATCTCTGCGAGTATAACAGAACTGATATTGCAGGCGAAAGCCTGAGAAAAATCCAATCGGGAAGTGACTCTTATTTAGAAACCTCTGCGTTCTTATGCGTCCCTATTGAGCAGTGAATGAGATATCAACCAGATTCCTTTTTCTATGGCTTCCCTAATGTGTCTAGTGTCACAATACATAGTTTCAGGCTTTTATTTTGAAAAATGAGCCTGAAAGTCAACATTGCGTCAGTGGTCAGCTGAAGTCTCTCTTTGTGCGTAAAGGACAAATGCGGCCATTGTTTCTCTCTTTCCTACTAAGAAGCCATCTGTCCCGGTTTATATATTATCCAATAGATATTTGAAAAACACCTTGAGGATTGATTATAAACAACGTTTGCCATGTTTCTGTTGATATTATGGAGCTAATTTGGAATATTTTTCGCAATTTCCGGTCGAATTCTCAGCCAAACGTGAAGAACTAACGGAGTTATTTCGGCTACAAAAAATTATATTTTTGGAAGAAAGGAACATTTGCCTTCTAACTGGTAGTCTTGTGAGTGAAAACATCCGAAGCTCATCAAAGCAAAACTATTTAATTTGATTGCTTTTCTGATTTTTGTGACCAGGTTGCCTGCTGCTAGCTAGGCATAATGCTATGCTATGCTATCGATACACTTACACAAATGCTTGTCTTGCTTTGGCTGTAAAGCATGTTTTCAAAATCTGAGATGACAGGGTAATTAACAAAAGGCTAAGCTGTGTTTCAATATATTTCACTTGTGATTTCACGAATATGAATATTTTCTAGTAATATTTATGTCCGTTGCGTTATGCTAATTAGTGTCAGTTGATTACGCTCCCGGATCCGGGATGGGTAACAAGATTAACTAAACCCACTGCAAGGTTTTGTCAGCAAAATTAGTTTTGGAATCGTGACTTTCTTGCATGTCTGCCTCAATCTTTCCCCTTATCAACGTAGGCAGTGACGTAATTCCTCTATGCAAAAGAGTCCATCATTGAAACCAGCCACTGTGTTGCTGACGGTCGGGTTTTCGAGACTAGAGAGCGGTTGCAAGAGAGAGAAATCCTGAGATTATTCATTAATCAGAGGGGACGTGTTTTGTGCATCAGATCAGTTTGTTCTCATCGTGTATCCACCAGAGCAGACGGCAGCTTAGTGCTTCAGATTTCCATCTGTCAGAAAGAAAGTCTGGGGTTGTGTGAATAGCACCACCTCTTTCACAAACTAGAGCAAGGCTGACTAATGCCTTGGATTACCAGCATACCCCAGAACACAGACACAATTTGGTCAGTTAATGTTACTGTAGCCTTCACCACCTTGGTTTAAGTCAAATCTGACTTAATCATGGAAACTGGGGGGGAGGGGCTTCAGAGTACTAGACCCTCACATTATTGTAAACCGTATCTCATTTAAGCATTGTTCACATTGGCAGTTTGAAATGACCAACAAAAAATGCATATCTGATTGTAATTTGTTCTTTTTCCTCCAGTCTGAACAGCCAAAAAGCACATTGATTCAGATATTTTAAGCCACGTTTCAAACCACCTTTTGTAGGTGGTTTGAAATTAGATACAAAGCTGATTCCTGGCCATGTGACTTGTCTGACTGGTCAAATCTGATTTATTTGCCTGCAAGTGGTTTTTAGACTTATTTGGCATATGTTGTTGCTTGCTAGCTACTCAGCTACCATATGTTCTAGTCAGAACTGAGTAGCTTATTAATTATTAGTGAATATGCTAGAATGCTAAATGGCTAGCTAGTTGACTGCTGTGGTTAGCCAAAAATTACTTGTTTTGAAAGTTGGATCAAATCAAATAATTTTATCCTTTGATGCTTTAAGTGTTCTTACACTATGATTTTGAACATGACAAGCAACTGGGAAACATCCATGACAGGCATTGTCACCTTAGTTTGTTTTCTGAGTGATGGGAAGCACAGGCACCACCACCATCAGCTTACACCACTATCAGCTTACACCACTGTGCTCACACCAATCATTACTAAGACAACTAGCATAGCAATGTCAGCAAATAACTGCTGTCTGAACTAGAGGTCGACCAATTAATCGGAATGGCCGATTAATTAGGGCCGATTTCAAGTTTTCATAACAATCGGAAATATTTTATTTTTTATTTTTTATACCTTTTTATTTAACTACGCAAGTCACTTATTTTCAATGACTGCCTAGGAACTGTGGGTTAACTGCCTTGTTCAGGGGCAGAACGACAGATTTTCACCTTGTCAGCTCAGGGGTTGCAATCTTGCAACCGCACAGTTAACTAGTCCAACGCTCTAACCATTGCACTCCACGAGTAGCCTGCCTGTTACGCGAATGCAGTAGAAGCCAAGGTAAATTGCTAGCTAGCATTAAACTTATCTTATAAAAAACAATCAATCATGATCACTAGTTATAACTACTAATCCAGTTTAGCAGGCAATATTAACCAGGTGAAATTGTCATTTCTCTTGCGTTCATTGCACGCAGAGTCAGGGTATATGCAACAGTTTAGGCGGCCTGGCTCATTGCGAACTAATTTGAAATAATTTTACGTAATTATGACATACATTGAAGGTTGTGCAATGTAACAAGAATATTCAGACTTAGGGATGCCACCCGTTAGATAGAATACCGAATGGTTCCGTATTTCACTGAAATAATAAACGTTTTGTTTTCGAAATGATAGTTTCCGGATTCGATCATATTAATGACCAAAGGCTCGTATTTCTGTGTGTTATTATGTTATAATTAAGTCTGATTTGATAGAGCAGTCTGATTGAGCAGCAGCAGGCCCATAATCATTCAAACAGCACTTTCGTGCATTTTGCCAGCAGCTCTTCGCAAGCACAGCGCTGTTTATGACTTCAAGCCTATCAGCCTAATGGCTGGTGTAACCAATGTGAAATGGCTAGCTAGTTAGCTGGGTGTGCGCTAATACTGTTTCAAACGTCACTCGCTTTTAGATTTGGAGTAGTTATTCCCCTTGCGCTGCAAGGGCCGCGGCTTTTGTGGAGCGATGGGTAACGATGCTTCGAGTGTGGCTGTTGTCGATGTGTTCCTGGTTCGAGCCCAGGTAGGGGCGAGGAGGGGGACGGAAGCTATCAAAGTAGGTGAGAGAGGGTGGCGGTGAGGGGACACAGGAGGTGAGCAAATGTAATTGAGAAAAAAGGTGTCAAACAATTATTTTTATTTTTAAGTTGAAAAATTCTCAACAGAATTTGTTTTCATATTTGCGTATGTTTATAGCTTAGACCCTATTTCGCATCTGAGGTTTTTGTGTTGTGCCTGCCATCGGTTGAGACATGACATGCTCTTGAATACAGGGTGGGTATAATTTCAATCATAGAAATACAATTAATAGAATGGACGTATCCCATCATACCACTGCAATTTAGCTGCTACACCATTGAAATTTTAAATTGAAGTTAACTTCTAATTACAACCACGAAGATTATCGCCGGTCCACCCACATTCAAATGTCAACTTAAATGATCATGTCTATTCTATTATTTATGTTTCTATGTTGTCAATAGGTTCCCTGTGGAGGATTGACAGTATAATTTAAAACAACATATTCCCATTCAAGTCAACATTCTCTGATGTGTGGACTCCAACCTTCTTTGTAGTACTATTTGACAGTTAAAATGTCTATTTTAGTACACAGACAAAACATGACACACACCCTGTGTTCAAGAGTATGCTGTATCTCAACCGATGGTGTGCACAACACAACCTTAGATGACGTAAAATAGGGTCTAATCTACAACATACAATAATATGAAAAAGATCAGTTAGTGTTGACGTTAACAGTAAAAAAAAAAAAAAAAATCTAATTTGACAACCCTGTTTGTAATCTTTTAAATTATATCTAACTCAACTGTTTTTATATTTTCCAGTAATGAAGACATGTATGTCTCATGGTATGGTGGGGTATGCAAAATTGGTCAAATTTGAGAACATTTATCTCCTTTTAATTTTTTTGTCATTCAGGTCCAAACGGTAATTTTCTGAGCACTTCTACAATGGAAAAATATGTATGGAAGGTTTTGTTCAAATTCAAAGGGGGTGCTGTCAAAAAGTGATTCAAATGGATTCAATCTAATAATATCTCTGTCACTCAGAGTAGGTCATGGCCAACAGCAAAAACCTACAATTTAGCAGGCTATTTTGGGATCATCTGTTTCAGGAAATGAACCTCAGTCATTATATAAAATTTCATCTGAAAGGAGGAATATTTTTTATTTCATTTTATTTAACTAGGCAAATCAGTTAAGAACAAATTATTATTTACAACAGCCTACCGGGGAACAGTGGGTTAACTGGCTCGTTCAGGGGCAGAACGACAGATTTGTACCTTGTCAGTTCAGGGATTTGATCTAGCAAACTTTTGGTTTCTGGCCCAACACTCTAACCACCTGGCTACCTGCCTCCCCCAATATACCCTGTGATATACCGCCCCACCCAGCCCCTTCATAACCGAAAACGGCTACTGAAGTATAGTTATTACCAGCCAAATGTTTGGTTATTGAAAATATATGAACATTTGCAATGACCGTTCACAAGATGTCCAGTTTAGAATATTGTATCACCACACAACAGGATAATTTCTTATATAAAGAAAGTACAAGTAGCCTATACACACAGTGTAAGAACACCTTCCTAATGTGGACTGCACCCCCCTTTGCCCTCAGAACAGTCTTAATTCGTCGGGGCATGGACTCTACAAGGTGTCATGCTTCCCACAGTTGTGTCAAGTTGGCTCAATGTGCTTTGGGTGTTGGATCATTCTTGACACACAAGGGAAACTGTTGAGTGTGAAAAACCCAGCAGCTTTGCAGTTCTTGACACACTCAAACCGGTGGGCTTGGCACCTACTACCATACAAATCAAATGTATTTATATAGCCCTTCGTACATCAGCTGATATCTCAAAGTGCTGTACAGAAACCCAGCCCAAAACCCCAAACAGCAAGCAATACAGGTGTAGAAGCACGGTGGCTAGGAAAAACTCCCTTGAAAGGCCAAAACCTAGGAAGAAACCTAGAGAGGAACCAGGCTATGTGGGGTGGCCAGTCCTCTTCTGGCTGTGCCGGGTGGAGATTATAACAGAACATGGCCAAGATGTTCAAATGTTCATAAATGACCAGCATGGTCCAATAATAATAAGGCAGAACAGTTGAAACTGGAGCAGCAGCACGGCCAGGTGGACTGGGGACAGCAAGGAGTCATCATGTCAGGTATTCCTGAGGCATGGTCCTAGGGCTCAGGTCCTCCGAGAGAGAGAGAGAGAGAAAGAAAGAAAGAGAGAAAGAGAGAATTAGAGAGAGCACACTTAAATTCACACAGGACACCGAATAGGACAGGAGAAGTACTCCAGATATAACAAACTGACCCTAGCCCCCCGACACATAAACTACTGCAGCATAAATACTGGAGGCTGAGACAGGAGGGGTCAGGAGACACTGTGGCCCCATCCGAGGACACCCCTGGACAGGGCCAAACAGGAAGGATATAACCCCACCCACTTTGCCAAAGCACAGCCCCCACACCACTAGAGGGATATCTTCAACCACCAACTTACCATCCTGAGACAAGGCCGAATATAGCCCACAAAGATACCCTGTTCAAATATACGTAAATCTTTTGTCTTGCCCTTTCACCCTCTGAATGCCACAGATACACAATCCATGTCTCAATTGTCTCAAGGCTTAAAACTTCTTTAACCTTTCTCCTCCCCATCGTTATTGAAGTGGATTTAACAAGTGACATTAATAAGAGATCATAGCTTTCACCTGTATTCACCTGGTCAATCTGTCATGGAAAGAGCAGGTTGTGTACATCAAATGTTGAGTACATCAATGTTCTTTCATTATGCGAGGTGAGGATTATGATTATGGATGGCACGCCTATATGACTTCAATGTCCTTGAAGCCTCATTCTGATCCATACTTTCTGCTACATCTAGAGCCTGCCCTCCGCGTTTTAGGTTTTAATCTTCCTCTTAACAATGACAACTTCCCACATTTAATCCTGAGTGAATAGCATATGGTCTGTGCAGATAGCGGTCATGCACAGTGTCGCAAAGCACCAAAGTTATGGCTTTCTGCTCGACCTGTCACAACCATATTACGGTGTCAAATACATGGAGGGTTGGCAAGATCAATGAGTCTGTCAGTACTTTGTGTGATGGAGGCTCTTAGCACTTATCTTAAATTGTCCACCTCATTTGTCTGTGGAATTAAGGAAAACTTAACTCCAACTGTCCTTCATTTCTCCTCAGGTGGGTGATATAGTCAAAGTGACGAGGATGAACATCAGCGGTCAGTGGGAGGGAGAGGTGAATGGCCGGAGGGGTCTCTTCCCCTTCACCCATGTCAAAATAATGGACCCCCAGAATCCGGATGAGAGTGAATGACCTGGACCCCAACCAACCCTCCCTCCCCACAGAGACACTCAAACCTGCTGGCTGTCTCCATCCCGCCTGCCAGTGTCACCACGGTTATGTGCTTGCCTGCTTGGGGCTGTGCGACAGCGGTCTCTGTTATCGTCATGCCAACCATTGTGCGGCTTTCTGACTGTTTACAGCTCTGGACTCAACTAAACTCCCCCATCTGGTTACAGGCTCGTCAGTGTTTTTTGCCTTTGTCTTTTCATTTTCAGACCATCGGTTGGTTGTGTGGGTTGTCATGGCTCCCATGACGCCATGTCTTACCTGGTCATTTTTTATTTGATCTTGGTTACATTTGAATACTTAGGGATTTTTTGAGAGCTTGCTTGGACTGTGTGTTTTGTATTGTGGATGGGAGGAGGTTAATGTGAAAAAGAAGAGGTGACTGAACATCACATGGACTGACTGAGGAGAGCAAAGTCATAAAGGGCTCCAAGTGGGGCCTGAGGATAGAACCAGACAGTTGACTGTGTCTCTCTCCAAACAATCATTCACTGTTGGTACCTTAGCCACGTACACACACACAGATTGACCATTACTTGTTGAGTGTGTGTGTGTGTGTGTGTGTGTGTGTGTGTGTGTGTGTGTGTGTGTGTGGATCAGTCTCAACACCTCTCTTGACTGACACAAGCTGAGCTGACTTGGGCAGGAGGACAAGGCAGAGGCTGACAGAGGAGTTCAAGCCCACATGGATTCTGCCTTGTGGAATAGCCCATAGCCTCAGTGACACAGACCTAGTTGACAGTTTCGTTATTTATGTTTTCCCCAGACTACATGTGAAATGGCCATATGTGAAGACATATTTTGTTTAATTTGTGCCATAAATTCAGGAGTGCTGAGTGAGGCGTTTGTCGTAGTATAAGTGCATGACTGTGACCAGGCTATAGCCAATGTTGTAAGAGTACTTATAAATGCTGTTGAGGGGTAAGGGCTTTTCTATGAGACGGATGCCTCATGCATCCAATGATATGGGTCACAGGAGGTGGGCAATGGTTGCAGCAAGCCAATGACACCCCATCAATGCCTTTCACTGAAAAATGCAACTTAAGTACAAGCAATCCTTCCCTGTTTCCTCCCCGGGTTCCCTAAGGTGGTGATTGGTTACACCCCTGACTCTCATCTCTAGCCAGTGTTGACTGTCAAGCACAGGACCTGAGAAGAGAACTTGGTTGTCTTTGGTTATGTCTAACTGACATTGTGATGCCAGAGCTGTCCTGCTCTCTGGTCTTGGTGTGAGTGTGCTGATAAAGTGCTTCATTAGATCTCTGCTGTAAAGAAGACTTACCCTTCCTGTTGTCTCTTCCCTAGTGCTTGCCCATCAATCCCCCTGAGCTTTTTCATTGGGTAGAGTAATACCATTGTACAACTATCAATCATGTCCTGTAGTGTTTTTTTGTTAGCCAACTGTTGAATTGAGCATTTAATATTTGTTTTAATAACCTTGTAAACAATTAGACTGAAGGTGACTTTTTTTTAAAGGGGGAAAAAATGCCTGCTGGTGGCCTCTGTGCATGACCTCTTGGCCTCTCCCAGGTCAAATGCTGCTTTGTCTCAATGAAAATTTCCTCATTAAAATATGAATTAGACTTGTTTTTATTGCCTTTGTGGAATCAATCCATTCAAATGTAGTTTGGTTTTCCTTGCGCAACCTCCATATTAAACCCTCTGATTAAGCAATACACCAATTTTAATGAATGTTTTAGTTGGGTAAACATATGTTTTATCAACGTGCTTTGTAAAGGCATTAGCAGTATTACTGTTTTTTCCCTCATGTTTTAGAGTGCCTCCGTGTTGTCGTCTTAATTCAAAATAAAAAATTGTGCCTTTTATTTTCTTATACCATTGCATGTGTTAATATTTCCCATGGTTAACACCTGTCCTGGTATGGCCCTTTATGTACACAACAAGTAAATAAAATGTATGTCTACTTCTTTAAGTTGCTCTGACCTCTTTACTATGAGGGTAATGAGTGCCCCAAATAAGTCTCTTCTTCTGCTCAGAACAGACAGGGGGGAATGTGTTCGGTAAAGGGGAGCAGGTGGGTGGGTTGTTTTGCAGCAGGACTGACTGTATCTGGAGCAGGGGACATTTACTCTATCTCTGCTTCATTTCTATCAGTTCCAGTTTTGATTGGGGCTGTGCCCAGGAGAAAGGAAGCAATTAATGAATGTTAATGAAGAGCTAATAAAAGAAAGCTTGCATACACAGTGCTGACCTAGAGAGAGAGAGAGAAACTTTTCAAGGGCAAGGTTTGGTCTAAATCTCTTCTCACATGAGGTATCCATCTGTTTTATTGGGGTAAAGTCTTTTTGACATGTGACTGGTTTCAGGAAACTAGGTGTATATTTAATGCATGCATGTAGGTCTACTACATAAAATGTAACCATCTAAGGTTTCAGTTGAATAGGGTACACTTTGGGAAAGCAATGCTCAGTTGATTTAATACCAGCTTTTAATACCAAACTATTTTGACAGGTATTTGTGAGGTCTTCTTGGTGAGAAAGAATAGAGTGTGGTCTGTGCTGGAGGAGGGGAAAGGATGGGATGGAGGGCAATGCTTCTCTGGCCTGTTGGTATGCAAACCAGATGGCATCCAGCCTCCACCAGGCTATTTGGGAAGAATGTCCAACAAGCCACATGCCATCTGAATTGTATAACTTCCTTAATTTAGCTGGACCCCAGAAAGAGTAATGGGGATCCTTAATAAATGCATATTGTATGGTCTTTGGAGATTAAATTATACAACTGGAGGTGACATCTGCATCTATGTCTATTCTTCCGGTATCTCTCCCTATCTGTGGCTGACTCCTTGAACTAGAAACACATACTACACTGAAGAGCCTCTGCCTCTAGCAGCCTAGGTAGTAAGCGATATTGTCTACTCTTTGAGCTCGGCGTATGACATCTCCAGACACTGCCGCCAGGCAGACTGGGGGGATACAGATGCTCACAATGATACACACAAGAACAGGTGCATATGAGCGCTCGACTGCGGCCAACTCTGGGGTTACCACTGCCGCCGGGTGTCTCGCGGACAAAGTGTCACTGCACTGGCGGCGATATAAATAAGGCCATTACGTAACTGTCTCTGGGCCCATATGCTTCTGAAACAAATGGTACAGTAGCCTACTATGTTCTAGATTTAACTGCATACACGTACCTCAGGATCACAGGAAAAGTGATTACCCACAAGAAGGTGTTGTTTTGTGCCAAATTCGAAGCAGCTGTGTGCCTCTCCCCATCCTCCCCTTTTGCACCTTCCTTTTACAGGAATGGGCCCCCATTTAATTGCATGGGTCTCTGCTGTCCTTCCCCAGCCAAGCAGGTGCATGTCGACTACTCCACATTCTCGCCGTTGCCACCAAGAAGCTGAAACAGTCCACTGCAGTCTACGCCAACCTGCATCATTGACCTGGTCAGCATCAATGATCACGTCTACATGCACACCAATATCTCCTTATTATTCGGGATTCTCAAGTCATCTGTTTTTGAGTTGAGGCATATGAACATCATGTCCCGTTTACAATAACAAGTAAAAGCTTGCATCCCAGTTATGAGAAACCTGGATAAGATGTCTGGGATATGCTGATCTTAGAATGGGTATTGTGGCATGTCAACAGCTTATCCTGTTTACTGTTTTTTTTTCTTTGAGGTCTGCACATGCTCAGTTTCGAAAATCATGGCTGATAAGCGATATTGTTTTCATCTACACCGGTAAAGTTGTCTGTTTCATTTAGGAACCGGCGAGAAAACACAATAACTCCAAAATAATGGAAAGATTGTTCCTGTGCAAAATGTCCAAATGTCATCAGTTTCCCCAGTTTTAAGGAAATGAAAAGCTGAGAAAACGATGAAATACATTTCTGATAAGACTTCAGTTTGTCTTGTTTGCATATTTTATGTGGTTGAAATACTGTCTGCTTGCACAACAGTGTTACATGTTACACGCACATTCACATTTTCTCAAGAGATGCTGTAAGAAATAAATCCTATTTCTCCACTCCTGTCCCGAAGACAAAATTAACATTTGTTCTATAATTTCACTTCTAGAAATGCATAATTAATATTATATTACACTACCTGTGAGAGAGTATAGGCCTACAGTCAGTGTCCAGATTTCAGTTACTATTCATTTAACCCGTATTAATTTAAATTAGGAATATTCTGTTTATTCATGGATACAGGGATACTCATGAGCTGGACATCAAGGGTGCATGTAAAGAACTTATCCTGAATAAGACCTTAAATGGGATATGAGCTACAGAATACTGTGCACGTGCAAACATATTCAATGTCCTGTTCTGCATCATTGTTCTGTCTGTCTTATTTAGTTTTCCAAACAAAGTGCCTCACCTCTCTGCTCTCTCTCTCTCCTTAGCAGTATGGCTCTCCGCCACATTAAATTGGAGTCATTAAAGGCTAAGTCAATGTATTCCTTTGGACTAGCAGTGGCTTCTGTAATTCCTTAAATGAATCAGGCTGTGGTTGATGGTCAACCTCTCCTCAGGCTGTAAAGCACCAGGTTGATGCAGGCCTTTCTCCATTACCAGCTAACCTCCAGCTAACTGTTGTGGCTGCCATGTTGGAGTGTGTAGCCCATAGTGATGAGTGCTGCCCTGGGAGCTGTGAAAGAGATTGCAGGCTCTATCCCCTCTACAATAGTGGTGCAGGATGCAACTGTATGGCAGTCCATATAGGTTCATGTGTGTATGTACACTACCGGTCAAAAGTTTTAGAACACTTACTCATTCAAGGGTTTTTCTTTAATTTGACTCTTTTCTACATTGTAGAATAATAGTGAAGGCATCACAACTATGAAATAGCACACATGGAATCATGTAGTAATCAAAAAAGTGTTAAACAAATCAACGTATGTTTTATATTTGAGATTTTTCAAAGTAGCCACCCTTTGCCTTGATGACAGCTTTGCACACTCTTGGCATTCTCTCAACCAGCTTCATGAGGTAGTCACCTGGAATGCATTTCAATTAACAGGTGTGCCTTGTTAAATGTTAATTTGTGGAATTTATTTCCTTCTTAATGCGTTTGAGCCAATCAGTTGTGTTGTGACAAGGTAGGGGTGGTATACAGAAGATAGCCCTATTTGGTAAAATATCAACTCCATAGTATGTCAAGAACAGCTCAAATAAGCAAAGAGAAACGACAGTCCATCATTACTTTAAGACACGAAGGCCAGTCAATACGGAACATTTCAAGAACAGATAAATGCTTCACAGAGTTCAAGTAACAGAAACATCTAAACATCAACTGTTCAGAGGAGACTGTGTGAATCAGGGCTTCATGGTCGAATTGCTGCAAAGAAACCAGTACTAGACACCAATAAGAAGAAGAGACTTGCTTGGGCCAAGAAACAAGAGTAAAGGACATTAGACCGATGCAAATTTGTCCTTTGGTCTGGAGTCCAAATTGGAGATTTTTGGTTCCAACCGCCATGTCTTTGTGAGACGCGGTGTGGGTAAACTGATAATCTCTGCATGTGTATTTCCCACCGTAAAGCATGGAGGAGGAGGTGTTATGGTGTGGGTTGCTTTCCTGGTGACACTGTCTGTGATTTATTTAGAATTCAAGGCACACTTAACCAGCATGGCTGCCACATCATTCTACAGTGATACGCCATCCCATCTGGTTTGGGCTTAGTGTGTGTGTGTGTGTGTGTGTGTGTGTGTGTGTGTGTGTGTGTGTGTGTGTGTGTGTGTGTGTGTGTGTGTGTGTGTGTGTGTGTGTGTGTGTGTGTGTGTGTGTGTGTGTGTGTGTGTGTGTGTGTGAGAGAGAGAGAGAGAGAGAGAGAGGAAACACTTTATTCACCTTCAAACAAAGGAAGGTAACTCTTTGTTGTATGTCTCGCCTATGTTTTGATGTCCTTTCCTGACCTCTGCCTTCATACTCTCTCAAATCAAATCAAATTGCATTGGTCACATACACATATTTAACAGATGTTAATGTGGGTGTGGCGAAATGATTGTGTTCCTAGCTCCAACAGTGCAGTAGTATCTAACAATTCACAACAATACACTCAAATCTCAAAGTAAAATAATGTAATTAAAAAATGTATAAATATTAGGATGAGCAATGTCAGTTGTGTATTGATTAAAGTAGAGTAGAATACAGTATATACATATGAAATGACAAAAACAGCATGTGAACATTATTAAAGTGACCAGTGTTCCATTATTAAAGTAACAAGTGGTCCATGTCTATGTACATAGGGCAGCAGCTTCTAAGTTGGAGGGTTGAGTAACGTGGTGGTAGCCAGCTAGTAATTGTTCAGGGCAGGGTACTGGGTGATGGGCTGCTAGTGATGGGTATTTTACAGTCTGTAAAATCACAATAAAATAACAATAACAAGGCTATATACAGTGCATTCAGAAAGTATTCAAACCCCTGGACTTTTTCCACATTTTGTTAAGTTTCAGCCTTATTCTAAAATGGATGACATTTTTTTCCCTCATCAATCTACACACAATACCCCATATTGACAAAGCAAAAACAGGTTTTTAGAATTTTCCGCAAATGTATAAAAAAACATTACTATTCACACCCTTTACTAAGTACTTTGTTGAAGTACCTTTGGCAGCGATTACAGCCTTGAGTCTTCTTGGGTATGTCCTGTTGGAAGGTGAACCTTCGCCCCCAGTCTGAGGTCCTGAGCGCTTTGGAGCAGGTTTTCCTCAATGATCTCTCTGTATTTTGCTCGGTTCATCTTTTCCTCGATCCTGACAAGTCTCCCAGTCCCTGCCGCTGAACAACATCCGCACAGTATGATGCTGCTACCACCATACTTAACCGTAGGGATGGTTCCAGGTTTCCTCCAGACGTGACCCTTTTGGCAAACTCCAAGCAGGCTGTCTTGTGCCTTTTACTGAGGAGTGGTTTCAGTCTGGCACTTTACCATAAAGGCCTGATTGGTGGAGTGCTGAAGAGATGGTTGTCTTCTGGAAGGTTCTCCCATCTCCACAGAGGAATTCTGGAGCTCTGTCAGAGTATGTGGCATCGTCTGTGGATCTATTGGGGCGGTATGCAAATGTAAGTGGGTCTAGGGTGTCAGGTAAGGTGGAGGTGATATGATCCTTCCTTAACCTCTCTAGGGTACGTGGGACGCTAATACATGTATGTTTTGTTCGATAAAGTTCATATTTATATGCAAAAATCTCTTTATATTGGCGCATTGTTATGTTTTGCCTCCAAAACATCCGGTGAAAGTGCAGAGCCTCGTCAATTTACAGAAATACTCATCATAAATGTTGATGAAAATACAACTGTTATGCATGGAATTAAGAATCTACTTCTCCTTAATGCAACCGCTGTGTCAGATTTCAAAAAAGCTTTACAACAAAAGCATACCATGCGATTATGTTAGGTCAGTACCTAGTCACAAAAAACCACAGCCATTTTTCCAGCCAAAGAGAGGAGTCACAAAAAGCAGAAATAGAGATAAAATGAATCACTAACCTTTGATGATCTTCATCAGATGGCACTCATAGGACTTCATGTGACACAATACATGTATGTTTTGTTCAATAAAGTTCATATTTATGTCCAAAAATCTCTGTTTACATTGGCGCGTTGTTATGTTTTGCCTCCAAAACATCCGGTGAAAGTGCAGAGAGCCACGTCAATTTGCAGAAATACTCATCATAAATGTTGATGAAAATGCAACTGTCATGCATGGAATTAAAGATGTACTTCTCCTTAATCTCAGATTTTTGCCTGCATTATGAGTTCTGTTACACTCACAGACATCATTCAAACAGTTTTAGAAACTTCAGTGTTTTCTATCCAAATCCACTAATAATATGCACATCCTAGCATCTGGGCCTGAGAAGCAGGCAGTTTACTCTGGGCACGCTTTTCATCCGGACTTGAAAATTCTGCCACCTACCCCCAAAGAAGTTAACTCGCCACTCAAAGCACTTCATGATGACAGACGTGAGTGCTATTGGGTGATGGTCATTTAGTTCTGTTACCTTTTCTTTCTTGGGCACAGGAACAATGGTGGACATCTTGAAGCCAGTGGGGACAGCAGCCGCCTCATCTCCACTCTGGTCCATTCATTTGTCCTGTCCAGGGAGAGGAATCCAATTTTCTACTTGGTTGACTTGATCAAATGCAGCAGAAAGCACCGAACGAATGATGGGGTCTATTTTTTGCCCGTTTTGATTACACACGTAGAGCTTAACCGCTCAGGCTATTGTCAGGCTAGGTACAGCTAAAACAAATTGTTTTGTTGGCACAATGAGACTTGAAATGGTCCTGGACAATCACAACCATTGTCTGTAATCAGGTAGCTGTCACTCACAGTCTTTGCATGGGCTTCAGTCCAATAAATCATATCATATCAAATTTTATTGGTCACATACAGTACACATGGTTAGCAGATGTTATTGCAAGTGTAACGAAATGCTTGTGCTTCTAGTTCTGACAGTAC
Organism: Oncorhynchus mykiss; assembly: GCF_057628025.1. Taxonomy (NCBI): domain Eukaryota; kingdom Metazoa; phylum Chordata; class Actinopteri; order Salmoniformes; family Salmonidae; genus Oncorhynchus; species Oncorhynchus mykiss. The sequence goes on from NC_143026.1 coordinate 28,448,027, forward strand.
AGCAATATCTAACAAGTAATATCTAACAATTCCACAACAAATATCTAATACACACAAATCTAAGTAAAGGAATGGAATTAAGAATTTCTAAATATATGGATGAGCAATGTCAGAGCGGCATTGGCTAAGATGCAATAGATAGTATAGAATACGGTATGAGTAATGCAAGATATGTAGACATTAATAACGTGGCATTATTAAAGTGACTAGTGTTCCATTTATTAAAGTGGCCAATGATTTCCAGTCTGTATGTAGGCAGCAGCCTCTCTGTGCTAGTGGTGGCTGTTTAACAGTCTGATGGCCTTGAGATTGAAGCTGTTTTTCAGTCTCTGTCCCAGTCCCGGTGGTTGTTGTCCTTGATGATCTTTTTGGCTTTCCTGTGACGTCGAGTACTGTAGGTGTCCTGGAGGGCAGGTAGTTTGCCCCCGGTGATGCGTTGTGTGGACCGCACCACTTTCTGGAGACCACTGCAGTTGTGGGTGGTGCAGTTGCCATACCAGGCGGTGATACAGCCCGACAGGATGCTCTCAATTGGGCAATAATACTTTTCTACCCAGTTTATCTTCTGTGAATACGTTTTCAGGACTTTTGTGCAATTTAGCTGAAGCTAATATATAATACAATAACTTCCAAATGGTTCATGAATATTTAATTTAAATGTTTGGATAGAAATACATTGTATTCATTGCATTGCAGCTCTTTACATTATAAAATAGGTCTGACCACTTTTTGAGAGTTGGGATCAATTTCCATTTTTGGACCACTTCCATAAACTCCATGTCCACTTTGATTTCCTGAATGAACTAACACTATTTCACTCATCTTCTCTCAAGTGTAATTTCAACCATCTCCACAGTATATACAGTAGGAGGACGAGGAGACGTGGAGCTTTATGATAGGCCCACTGACCCTGGCCTTGTGTAGAACGTGCTCCCAGAAGCCCTATTGGCTGGTTGCAGACGGTCTCTCTCTCGGTTAAATATTTGCGGCAGACTTAAAAACCCGGCCAGCCTTATGATCATCTCTCTCCCCCATGCTCTCTTTTGTCAGGTTTTAAGGACTAATCTTGGTGCTCTTCTATGTCCGTCTGTACTCTGCGTTGCCAACTATCCTATGACAATGACTCCCTTCTGTGGGAGTGAAGGACTGACCTCTGCGTCCCTCTGTATCTCTTCTTCCTGCAGTGTCTCCTGGGAAACATTGACTTCCCTTGGATCACTTATGGCTTGTGTGAAAAGAGTTGTGATATTCACAACATGTATGATAAAGATTCATGTTTCTATATGGGAAAATGAGTTGATTCTGAATTGTATTTATTTTGGAATACCATGACATCATTTCCCACTGGTCAAAAAGTAGTTGAATCAACATTGTTCCCACATAATTTAAACCAAACATTCAATGTGATGACGCTGAATCAACGTGGAAACGGATTGGATTTGGGGGAAAGTCATCAACATAAGGGAATTTCGCATTCCTTTAACCTAAATCAGTGACATGGTGAAATATTTAGTTTATTTCACATTGAATTCACTTTCGTTGACAACTCAACCAAATCTAAATCAAAACATATTAATCTGACGTCTGTACCCAGTAAGTTTGGTTATATTCTGATCTCAATTATCACAAACACACATACTTTAAATGCAGCAGACAAGCATGAACGTCCACACACATTTATAGGCCGTTCATATGGAGCACCAGCACAGTAGGAGAGCAGGTTCAGTCCATTAAGTCCAGTATATAGCATTGACATAGCATTCTGCTCTTTCAGCTGAATTTGACTGCAGGCCTGACTAGACTGGGAACAGCAAATGGCACACACCCCTCTTGACACACATAGCAGAGAACAAGTTCAAAGAACACACATTAAGATATCTTTGTTTGGACCTCATGCACAAATATCACCAACTTTTCCTCTCTGAAACGTTTCTGAAATGTCCCAAGTATCTTTCTTCACAATGTGAAAGCCCGGTCCTTCGCTTTGTGAGTCTGAGTCAGCTATTCTGATCTGTTTGTCAGATCAGCCTGATTGTCCAAACTGAAGTTCTGGCTCCAGCTCCACTCTGCCGCTATGTTGCCATGATGATAAAAACTGAGTTGGGAGGGTGCCCTGGTCTGTGGTCAGCGTTTGACTGGTGAGGATGGGCAGGTGGTGAGGAAAGTATGGTCCAGAGTACTGTCCAGTACCACACTCAGCCCACTGACCCATACCCTGATCAGTGGAGTAGTGGCCATAGAGGGGGTAACTGTAACCCAAATGCCCAGGGTATGTTTTGGAGGACATGGGCAGATGGACCGGGGACACTCTGTAGTCCTGGGGCATGGCTGGAGCCAAGGTGTGGTGGTGGTGACCCATGTCCCTGACAAGGACAGGTCTGGTAATCTTCTGTCCAGGGACAGTGGCTACATCTGGGACGTGAGACTCATAGCTGCGCCTGCATTCACCATCCTCCGCTATAGAGGAGGGAGAGAGAAGTCTGCCATTCTCAACCGATCTGGAGACAATGAGAAATATGGAGTGGGTTACTGATATGAACTGCTAGTTGTTGTTGCCATCATGACATCAACCCACAAATGAAATCAGTCACTCTACTTTTTCATGCACAGTATGGAGGTGTCCACTTCCTGCATCATAGATTGCCTGTTAAGTATAGCCATGAGTCACTGAATGTTCCATTGGCATAACGGGTGCTGTTTCTGCATATGATAGTTCTCATGTGGGTGTGCAGGCTGTTAGAGTGACTCTCTAAATGAGTGTGGTGTGTCAGCCTTGTGTTTCTTTAAAAACAATGGAAGTCAAGGTGTAATTTACAATGTGTGAGTGTTCCTGGTGGTTGTACAGTACCTGCATGATTGGTAGGACATAGATGCAGGGCCAGGCACCATCTGCTCCTCAGTGCTGTATTCCTGTCTGTGGTCGTGGAGCTCCAGTATTTCAGTGTGCAGGCTGTGGCTCTGGGACGGGTCCTGTTTCAAGGCCCAGGGGGACAAGAGATCCTCCTTACCCGAAACCACGTTCTCTGTGGCTCCTAGGGTCATCCTCTGTTCTTCTAGCTCACAGTTTAATTTTGCCGTCTGGAGGTCTGTAGGGAAAACGGTTTTGCATCAACGAGACTGCCAATAGGCTGGCAACCATTTACATTATAACAGTGTAAAATATTGTTGACTGGTACCTGGAGGACTTTGGTTTCCTGGATCGTTGTCTTCTTTGGCTTTCTTTGTAGCATTCCCAGGACTCTTGTTGGATCGACACCTATGGGGAAAAAATTACATGTAAATAAATATGCTATCGCTTGTATTCTCACATGCACCAAGTGTTATAGTTCTAATAATACGTACCTCTTGCTATGAGTACGGGTGTGTTCCCCTTTGAATCCCTTAGCAAAGGGGTTGTGGTCAATCTTCAGTTTAGCGATCTGAAAGCAGGAGTAGAGATGAAGACATCAGATTAGGTTACACTCATTCCCGAAAAGTGAATTATGTGGGTGTGCCATTTGTATGTTCTTAACACGTGAGTTTGTAGATGGACCTTAGTGTTCTGGTAGGCGGTGACTGCAGTGAAGGAGGTCTCAGGGAAGGAGAAGGAATGGAAGTGTCCCCAGCGTACACTGTACAGACTGTCAGCCTGGACCACAGAGAAACGTGGGATGTAGTGATGCATAGAGTGCAGGATGATCTGGGGACAGAACAGATACAACACAGGTGGAGTGAACTAACAGCATTGTTTCCTCTAATAGCTATATTTGGAGTTCCATCTTCGTTGCCTAGTCTCACTAAAAGTAAAGCGGACATTGTAGCGTTTGCCTCCCTTATAGCCCGCTGGCAGATCTTGCTTAACTGGGAATCCTTCAAACCTCCCACTGCATCATCCTGGTTGAAAGATCTAATGTCTTTTCTACACTTAGAAAAAATGAAATACACTCAGAGGATGTACTCATAACTTTTTCTTGAGATGGCAGCCTTTCATTTCCTTTTTTGAACAGTTGCCTTCTATTGTTCAGGAGTAAGAATTTTGGCCAACGGGATACGGAAGGGTGTGGGAAGGAAGGGATAGTGATGTTTTTTTATTTTTGTGTATGTGTACTTGTGTGCATATTTATATATTATTATTCCCCATCGTAAATGTATTTTATTTTTGTATGCTGCTTTTGTTGTTAAAGGGACGGGGTTTCTATAAGTATAGAGGGATACAATTATGTATCTGTTCAATTTGTAATTTGTATTTCTTTATATGTCCCATAAAAATATATATAAAAAACATTTAAAAAAACGAACAGTATTGTTTATCGATAGTACAACTGTATACTCTCCGACTGTGAGGCGTGGGCTGGGTATCCAGTAGAGAAGGAGATGGGTTTACTTACATGGCCGTGCTGGTCCAGAGTATTGTTGGTGAGTTTGAGCTTGAGGAAGGACACAGATTGCTTCATCCAGTAGGAGCCCGGGGCGGGGGAGTCCGGATGTACGTACGTCCGACATGGGAGTTGGGGCTCGGCTTTCCCAGCCATGTCCCACTGGCCCTTATTCCACTACAGAGACAGAGAGCAGGGGGGAGGGGATGTGGTTTACCCAGGTGTGAAACAAACTCCAAGACAAGACTCAACATTTAGACACCACAAGAACTCACATACCCTCAGTCTCTACAGTGATATATGTAAGGAATCTATGGTGCATATCCCTGCATGCTCGAGTAGTATCATGTAGGTATGTACATCATTCCATATAATCTACCAACATTTTTACTTTAACTGCCATAACAAAGGAAAAACTCTCTCTCGGTAGAGCCATTTGGTCAAAAGCAACAGTGTACTGAGGGGAGGGCCAGTGGATGCATGGAGGGGTGATTGCTCCCCATTCACTTTGATTAGAGCGGGGAGAGTTGGAGGTGGGGTGCTAAATGGCTGGACCTCCAGCCGGGGGTAGAAAAACAGGAAGTAGTAATGGTCTTTGATATGCAGTGTGTGTGGTGATTGGCTGGGTGTTAGTGTGTCACTGTCTGGACTGTATGCAGACTGACTGCTGGGGTTGATATGCAAGCTTGTCTTTTACTTAATCTCGTTGTTGCCTTTTAAAACAATGCCTGACTATATTCCAAATTGTGACACGTTTGGCTTATCAATAGGACCTTTCCCAATAGAAATGTATTGTAATGTGTGTATAAGACATGATATATGATGCATTATAGAAGGAAGGTGGACATGTTCTTACCCTGTATCTGAAGTTGTCCACAGGAACCATATCCACCATGAGGACATAGTTGGCATAGGGTTGGAGTCCAGATAGACTGACGTTGCAGTGAGGAAACATCCTCCTGATACACACAATCCCACACAAATGGTATTATGTTCTCAATTCCTGACCAAAACGCTGTGCTCTCTCGTTCTTACACAAGAAAAAAAGCATACTAGCAGCAGAGACAGTTTCACTGCATTGCTAAAGCTACAGAATTGCAAGAAATGTACTCCTCAGTGCACACACCTCAATTATGTTTTGTCGATTTACATATCAGAAATGAATGGGATATGGGAGACATGGGATGTGCTCAGTCAATGGCTTGTTTGGAGATGGCACCAGCCATGATGATGAAGATTGATTTGACAACAACAGTATCTTACCGGCCATGTTTGGTGATTATCATCTCAGTTGCTAGGTTGTGGAAGGACTTCCAGAGGTCAGACTTCTCCAGGGTCATCCTGACGTTTCCCTGGTGGTAGGGGTCAGCTGTAAGGGGGGACGGGGTCATCATGTTGCTGTTGCTCTCTTGCCAGACCACTGACTCACTAATCTAGTAAAGGTTGAAAAATATATGCTTACCAGATACATGCTGCATTGCCTGCAGAGTCCACTACAATGGTCAAAGTGAAAATCAAGATCAAATTCCTTATCCAAATTTGTGTACTGATCTCGCTAGAATCAGACCAACATCACCGTGATAATACTATGAGAGGGGCTGTGGATTTAGTGGTGGCCCTTAGATTATGCAAAGTGTAGTATCAATCTCTTCTTCTTAGTAATGTCGATCTCAAAACTTTCCTATCTGTATCCTCAGCTTGTGGAGTTAGAGTGACTGACCTCTGGAGTTCATTAGTGAGCCAAGAAGGGGAAGGGCCTGTGAGGATAAAGTAGGTGTGGTTACAACAGAGTGGTGTGGGGGGCCTTTGCCTGGTTTCTAATCTTTGAAGTGCCCCATCAGGCGAGGGGGTGGGTACGGAGGGGGTGAACATACTGTGGTGTTGTGCAGAGATAGCTGCCTGAACATCACCTTTTGTTTCGAGAAAGGGCCATACCTTTTGTTTTCAAACTGCAAATGCAGCCAACATGTTTGTAGAGTCACAAGCTTAATGTAGTCATTGCATGCTAAGAATATAAGACGAAATACTAAACTTTTGACTACTTTAATGCACTATAGGTGAATAGGTTCAAATACTTATGACTTATTCAAATGAGGGGACTAGATACATGAAGTACTTTAATTTCTAAATGGTAAAACATACACTAACGTTCAAAAGTTTGGGGTCTTTTAGAAATATCCTTGTTTTTGAAAGAAAAGCAAATAAAAAAAAACAACAAAAAAAACATCAAATGACATCAAATTGATCAGAAATACAGTGTAGACATTGTTAATGTTGTAAATGACTATTGTAGCTGGAAACGGCAATTTTTTAATGGAATATCTACATAGGCGTGCAGAGGCCCATTATCAGCAGCCATCACACCTGTGTTCCAATGGCACATTGTGTTAGCTAATCCAAGTTTATCATTTTAAAATAATAATTGATCATTAGAAAACCCTTTTGCAATTATGTTAGCACAGCTGAAAACTGTTGTGCTGATTAAAGAGGCAATAAAACTGGCCTTCTTTAGACTAGTTGAGTATCTGGAGCATCAGCATTTGTGCGTTCGATTACAGGCTCAAAATGGGTACAAACAAAGACTTTCTTCTGATACTTGTCAGTCTATGCTTGTTCTGAGACGTGAAGGCAATTAACTGCACCTTAGATTGCAGCCCAAATAAATGCTTCACAGAGTTCAAGTAACAGACACATCTCAACATCAACTGTTCAGAGGAGACTGTGTGAATCAGGCTTTCATGGTCGAATTGCTGCAAATAAACCACTACTGAAGGACAGCAAAAAGAAGAGACTTGCTGGGCCAAGAAACACAAGCAATTGACATTAAACCTTTGTTCTGATTTGAGATTTTTGGTTCCAACCGCTGTGTCTTGTGAGACATGGCGTAGATGAACGGATGATCTCTGCATGTGTGGTTCCCACCGTGAAGCATGGAGGATGAGGTGTGATGGTGTGGGGGTGCTTTGCTGGTGACACTGTGATTTATTTAGAATTCAAGGCGCACTTAACCAGCATGGCTACCACAGCATTCTGCAGTGATACGCCATCCCATCTGGTTTGTGCTTAGTGGGACTATCATTTGTTTTTCAACAGGACAATGACCCAACACGCCTCCAGGCTGTGTAAGAGCTATTTGACCAAGAAAGAGAACGATAGAGTGCTGCATCAGATGACCTGGACTCCTCAATCACCCGACCTCAACCCAATTGAGATGGTTTGGGATGAGTTGGACTGCAGAGTGAAGGAAAAGCAACCAACAAGTGCACAGCATATGTGGGAACTCCTTCAAGACTGTTGGAAAAGCATTCCTCATGAATCTGGTTGAGATAATGCCAAGAGTGTGCAAAGCTGTCATCAAGGCTAAGGGTGGCTACTTTGAAGAATCTCAAATATAAAAATATATTTAGATTTGTTTAACACTTTTTTGGTTACTACATGATTCCATATGTGTTATTTCATAGTTTTGTTGTCTTCACTATTATTCTACAAGGTAGAAGATAGTACAAATAAAAACATAAATTTCAATGAGTAGGTGTGTCCAAACTTTTGACGGGTACTGTATGTTCGTCGAACATCTCATTCCAAAATCATGTGCATTAATATGGAGCTGGTCCCCCCTTTGCTGCTATAACAGCCTTCACTCTTCTGGGAAGGCTTTCCACTAGATGTTGGAATACTGCTGGGGGGACTTGCTTCCATTCAGCCACAAGAGCATTAGTGAGGTTGGCAGTGATGTTGGGCGATTAGACCTGGGTCGCAGTCGGCTTTCCAATTCATCCCAAAGGTGTTTGATGGGGCTGAGGTCAGGGCTCTGTGCAGGCCAGTCAAGTTCTTCCACACTGATCTCAAAAAAACCATTTTTGTATGGACCTCGCTTTATGCATGGGTGCATTGTCATGCTGAAACAAGAAATGACCTTTCCCAAACTGTTGCCACAAAGTTGGAAGCACAGAATCATCTAAAATGTAATTGTATGTTGTAGCGTTAAAATGTCCCTTCACTGGAACTAAGGGACCTAGCCCGAACCATGAACAACAGCCCCAGACCATTATTCCTCCTCCACCCATTTCAAGAAGCTCCCGACTAACAGTTCTTGTGCTGATGTTGCTTCCAGAGGAAGTTTGGTTTTGAAGGTTGCAACCGAGGACAGATGGTTACGCGCTACGCACTTCAGCACTCGGCGGTCCTGGAGAAGGTCCTTGGTCAGGAAGGTGACCAAGAAACCGATGGTCACTGACTGAGCTCTAGAGTTCCTCTGTGGAGATGGGAGAACCTTCCAGAAGGACAACCATCTCTGCAGCACTCCACCAATCAGGCCTTTATGGTAGAGTGGCCAGGCATAAACCCCTCCTCAGAAAAAGGCACATGACAGCCCACTTGGAGTTTGCCAAAAGGCACATAAAGACTCTCAGACCATGATAAGCAAGAGTTTCTGGTCTGATGAAACCAAGATAGAACTCTTTGGCCTGAATGCCAAGCGTCACTTCTGGAGTAAACCTGGCACCATCCCGACGGTGAAGCATGGTGGTGACAGCATCTGTCACATAAGTTGACGCTGGAGAGATGAAGCAGGTACGGGGAGTAAAACATTTAATGTGGAACGAGAAAGTAACAGAATTATCAAACAGGTAACACGGACAAAAAACAATCAATGCAGCAGTGGGGAACAGAGCTGGGGAACTGACAAATATAGGGGAGGTAATAAACAGATGATGAGTGAGTCCAATATCGGCTGATGCGTGTCACGAGGGAAGGCAGGTGTGCGTAATAGATGTTAGGAGTGAGTGATGCAGGGCAGCCTGGCGCCCTCAAGAGGGGGCCTCAACTGTTTGGCCAGTTGAGAACAAGTTCTCATTTACAACTGCAACCTGGCCAAGATAAAGCAAAGTAGTGCGACAAAAACAACACAGAGTTACACATAAACAAACGTACAGTCAGTAACACCATAGAAAAATCTATATAGTGTGTGAAAATGTAAAAGATTAGGGAGGTAAGGCAATAAATAGGCCATAGAGGTGAAATAATTTCAATTTTTCATTAACACTGGAGTGATAGATGTGCAGATGATGATGTGCAAGTAGAGATACTGAGGTGCAAAAGAGCAAGAAAATAAATAACAACATGGGGGTGAGGTAGTTGGGTGGGGTATTTACAGATTGGCTGTGTACAGGTATAGTGATCGGTAAGCTGCTCTGACAGCTGATGCTTAAAGTTAGAGAGGGAGATATACGTCTCCAGCTTCAGAGATTTTTGCAATTCGTTCCAGATGAAAAATGAACGGAGCAAAGAATGGAGAGATCCTTGAAGAAAACCTACTCCAGAGCACTCAGGACCTCAGACTGGGGAGAATGTTCACCTTCCAACAGGACAATGACCCTAACCACACAGCCAAGACAATGCAGGAGTGGCTTTGAGACAAGTTTCTGAATGTCCTTGAGTGGTCCAGTCAGAGCCCGGACTTGAACTCGATAGAACATCTCTGGAGAGACCTAAAAATAGCTGTACAGCAATGCTCCCCATCCAACCTGACAGAGCTCGAGAATATCTGCAGAGAAGAATGGGACAAACTCCCCAAATACAGGTGTGCCAAGCTTGTAGCATCATACCCAAGAAGACTTGAGGCTGTAATCATGCCAAAGGTGCTTCAACAAAGTACTGAGTAAAGGGTCTGAATACTTATGTAAATGTTATGTTTCATTTTTTTTTTTTGTATAAATTAGCAAACATTTATTTTTGCTTTGTCATTATGGGGTATTGTGTATTGATTGATGAGGGGGAAAAAACTATTTTATCAATTTTAGAATAAGGCTGAAACCTACCAAAATGTGGAAAATGTGGAAAAAGTCAAGGGGTCTGAATACTTTCTGAAGGCACTGTATATGAAAATACCCTAAAATAAAAGGTGACATTCTGTTCTGTCGCCTCATATGAAACATTTCATCTCAAATCCAAAATGCTTCAGTACAGGTTAAATATAAAATAAATAAATGTAGACATTTTGACTTCACTGTCCAAATAAATATGGAGGGAAGCATATGTAGCCTAGTACAGCTGATATGTACTATCGGTCAAAAGTTTTAGAACACCTATTCATTCAAGGGTTTTTCTTTATTTTGACTATTTTCTACATTGTATAATAATAGTGAAGACAACAAAACGGTGAAATAACACATATGCACATATGTAGTAACCAAAAAAGTGCTAAACAAATCTAAATATATTTTATATTTGAGATTCTTCAAAGTAGCCACCCTTAGCCTTGATGACATCTTTGCACATTCTTTGCATTCTCTCAACCAGCTTCACCTGGAATGCTTTTCCAACAGTTCTGAAGGAGTTCACACATGCTGAGCACTTGTTGGCTTCTTTTCATTCCCTTTTGCGGTCCGACTCTGCGGTCCAAACCATCTCAATTTGGTTGAGGTTGGGGGATTGTTCAGGCCAGGTCATCTGATGCAGCACTCCATCGTTTTTCTTCTTGGTAAAATAGCCATTACATAGCCTGTTGGTGTGTTGGGTCATTGTCCTGTTGAAAAACAGATGATAGACCCACTAAGCACAAACCAGATGGGATGGTGTATCACTGCAAAATGCTGTGGTAGCCATGCTGGTTAAGTGTTCCTTGAATTCTAAATAAATTACAGACAGTGTCACATGCAAAGCACCCCCACACCATAACACCATCTCCTTGCGTTTACTCAAACGACGTCTCACAAAGACACGGCGGTCGGAACCAAAAATCTCCAATTTGGACTCCAGACCAAAGGACACATTTCCACCTGTCTAATGTCAATTGCTCGTGTTTCTTGGCCCAAGCAAGACTCTTCTTCTTATTGGTGTTCTTATGTACTGGTTTATTTGCAGCAATTCGACCATGAAGGCCTGATTGACACAGTCTCCTATGAACAGTTGATGTTTACATGTATCTGTTACTTGAACTCTTTGAAGCAATTATTTGGGCTGCAATTTCTGAGGCTGGTAACTCGAATGAACTTATCCTCTGCAGCAGAGGTAACTCTGGGTCCTCCATTCATGTGGAGGTCCTCATAAGGGCCAGTTTCATCATAGGGCTTGATGGTTTTTGCGACTGCACTTTCAAAGTTCTTGAAATGGTCTGTATTGACTGACCTACATGTCTCAAAGTAATGATGGACTGTCATTTCTCTTTGCTTATTTGAGATGTTCTTATCATAATATGGACTTGGTCTTTTACCAAATAGGGCTATCTTCTGTATACCACCCCTACCTTGTCACAACACTTCTGATTGGCTCAAACGCATCCAGAAGGAAAGAAATTCCACAAATTAACTTTTAACAAGGCACACCTGTTAATTGAAATGCATTCCAGGTGACTACCTCATGAAGCTGGTTGAGAGAATGCCAAGAGTGTGAAAAGCTGTCATCAAGGCAAAGGGTGGCTATTTGAAGAATCTCAAATATAAAATATATTTGGATTTTTTAGCACTTTTTTGGTTACTACATGATTCCATATGTGTTATCTCATAGTTTTGATGTCTTCACTATTATTCTACATTGTAGAAAATTGTTAAAATAAAGTAAAACCCTTGAATGAGTAGGTGTTCTAAAACGTTTGACTGGTACTGTAACAAGTGTTTGGTATTGTGTGGTTTATTATAGGATAAGTCCAATGTTCACTCACAATAGTCTTTCTTACTCATGCTCTCGCCCCTCCCCAAGGTTGTTTAGAGGTAGAGGGCTCAAGGGGTATAATCCAGCCTTTGTCCTTTCCTTCCTGATGACTGTAGTTGTGTATTAAATGGGGGAGTGGGGGGGGGGTTGAGGTATGTCTGCCCTTGACAATGGCAGGCAGCTCTGGCTAATCCTATGTGGCCGTTGGCCCCCACAGACCTGGAGAGGGCCCCTATGTGTCCTAATGAGGTTGGCATTTAGCGGACTGTTAGCCGGGATGGGCAGAGGGAGGGGTTGGTGGGATGGAGGCTCCAGGGTTCTGATGTGCGATGCCCCCACCTCAGGGCCCTCCATCCTAGCTGTTTTGATCCCATGCGGCTCCTGTCTGGAGCTGGAGCACCCTCCCGAACCCCGGCTGAGGTCCATACACATGCTAAACACACACAGAGAGCAGTGACAGAGGTATGTTCACACAATCCAGGCACATACTGTCTGTCGTTTAGACACACTATCATTCATGTTGGAGACGACTCCAGAAGTTGTTTCAGTCTCTGTTGTGTATGTTCTGTTTGTGTTCATTATTCTTTGATACACTATTACTACACTGTTTTGGAGCACATAAAATGGCCTGGGTTGAAAGTGCTTTGAATAAACATTGTTTTTATTCTGAATAGGTTACTATATCTGTGTATCACAATTGTATGCTACATTTTAATAGCAGAAGGGTAGAGGGTTGAGGCCTTTGTATGTGGTAGATTTGGTGACTATTGTCTCAAGAGTTGGTGCAGGGAGGGATAGAATTTAATACACACAGTGCTACATGGACCTCTCATAGGGATACAACAGAGGATGTAGAAAGAATGCATGACTCATGCCAGTGTGTCACTGTTAAACTCATTGTTGCAGAAGGTTTAGTATCGCTGGTTTACTTAACACCTCCAGCTTTAAGAATGTTCCAGATGGGAAAACTAGGATGACTCAGGCAGGCCTAAATACTCAGATAAAACCAAGGTGTGTGTGTGCACGTGCATGTGCATGTCTGTTGTACAGTAGCCTATGAGAAGTTGAAGCATTGGAGTGTTCTGTCAGCCCCATCTGCCTTCCAGACAGGCATGTAGAGACACATCCCTACCGCTTAAATTCATCTCAGGAAGGTGGAATCAGTCTGTGTCTGAAGCATAGGTTTTCCCTATGACCTTTGCAACTATGTTACAGTATGCATGGCAAAAAATGGTTAGACTTACATACCTTTAGGGATGGGAACATTTATTCATGTCAAAGAATTTAGACAACCTACAGTGTTTCCACATGAATAGTATCTGCAAACAAAACAATAACAGTACTGTCTGACACTGTCTTAATTAGAAGACCATTTCAAATCTGTGCAATTAGATTTGATGAGATCTACACTGAGATCATTTGAGCATTAACAGACTGGTCTCTTCAGATGCATTTTCTCTGCCGCAGTGAGCATCACTGGGGAAATAGCTCCCACTGGTGGATGCTGGTTGCATGGCAACCTGTTGGGCTCAGCCATTGAATTAGGAGTACTTTTATAGGATCTCTAAGGGCTCAGCTGCCTCTTGGTCCCCACACAGACATTTAGAACATGTTGAACCAAAACAGGTGGAAACCTAAACAACATGGAAATGGTCATGGAAAAGGGTAAATTGCAACTTGACTTTCATCTGGTGCAACCAACCCCTGGCCTTTTGGAAATGTTTCTGTGTCGCAGCCGTCTGCAGGTTGTCCCTTCTAAAAGAAAAATGGCGATACGAAATAAAGATTGCAGTCACAGTGCAGTAAGTGGTTAGAGTAAAATAAGCTACTCTGTCCTTTATTCACTGAAGCCTTTACCATCCGATCTTGGCTTATTCAATTGGATAAACATCAGATGGTGGCTTGAACATAGGTCAAAAAAAAGGTCAGTGTGCAACATGCATATTGGTAAATGCCATCTCTACTGGATTGGGTTTCGGGACATTGTCGTGAAATTTCATGAAATGGCAACACTTGTGTACTCTCCTTCTGTTGAGATGTAAGATTGATTCTTACCACTAGAGGGTACCCTCATACCCTCATATTTGACTGTTAGTAGCACTTAGCTTATGCCTACTCGAACACATTCAACATTATAACCTTGTTTAATCTTTGAAAATGTGAGAAAAGACAGTCCTGTGGCTTGATATATGATTATTGGACTAAATAATTTTCACTTTAAATTAAGGATTTTATTCAATGCAATTAGACTAGATATAAATACTTATTTTTGAAGCAGGATTGATTGGAAAAGATTCATTTAGACATGCAGCTACCTTACATTATAGACATAGGAAATAGAACATCTGAAAGCCTTACAACACACTGTCTTATAACCAGTTGGTTGGAGTTGGGAATTTAATTAAATATTTTCTAATTAAGGAGTATAATTTGATTTAGCCACTTTAGACCAACCTTGTGTTTGGGATCCAGACTAGTCAGTGTATAGTGTTATCTTACTGCTGTCCCCGCTCTTGGTTTGATAGAATTTGTGTTTCATCTAACCTAAAGGCAATTCCTTTTAGTGCCCCCTTCTCTGACCCAGTCATCTAATCTCAGTACAGGTGGTAGTTGATTTGTCCATTAATGTTGCTGATTACATTAAGGTCTGGGTTTAGTCATTATTGATGGCCTTGAATTAGAACTATTGTAAAGGCATAATGAAAGTACCACACACACTGACTTAGTAGCTCACTCCCTAAACCCCTTTACACACCCATCCACCCACACCCAACCTCACCCACACACCCTCTCCCCTACCCCCTGCTAAATGTGGCCCTGGCCCTGAGCCAGCATACTCTGTCTGTACTGAGGAGGGACAGAGTCAGATGACGTGCTCCTGCACCATGGGAATGCTGCCAAAACAAACTCAGTGACCCTCCTCTTCTCGCTCTCCTCCCCGCCACACTCCGCTCTGCCCCCTGGATAAGATTACACAGCACCGCCGCTGCCGTCATGATACCACTGAATTACCCATGAAGGGAGAGGAGGAAGGTAGGTAGGTAATGGAATAGTAGAAGAGAAGAGAAAAGGGGAAGTGAGAGAGGAAGGGGATGAAAAAGATTAGGCCCAAATGTAAAATAGGAAATAGGAGGAAATACATCAGAACCCAGGGGAAGAAAGATAAAAGCAGAAACCGGTGTAGACAAAAAGGTGGTTTCTTTATTTGTTGTGTCAGAGTATGGTGCCTTAACACAGGGCTTCACCAATCCTACAGTGGGACTGTGACACTCCACAAGAGTCTGTGTTTGTGTGAGTGTACAAGACTTGTGCAGTACTGGTACCACCTGCACAGATCTATGGAACAATCACACCATATTTGGGTTTTATGATGTTCCCTCTCAGATACAGGTGGCTACACAGGGCATATGTCCACAACCAAAGAGAGCATTTATCCCAGGATGGAATGGACTGCAGGTGAATGGGAAGATGGAGGGAGTGGATGATAGTAAGGGATGGGGGGGACAGTCACTTTCTCTCCCTCTTGACGTGTCCAGGCTAGCTTACTTCTTAGCCTTGCCCTGGGCAGCCACAGCCTCCATGGCCTTCTTCACGGTCTCGGCATCTCCCAGGAAGGCCATGGGCTTGACCGGCTTCAGATTCACGTCCAGCTCATACACGATGGGTATACCTGTTGGCAGGTTCAACTCCATGATGGCAGCGTCGGACATGCCTGAGACAGACAGACAGACGTTAGGAATGAACAGAGGATAGGGTGGGAAATCCAGACTGATCATTCATGTTCAAGGAAATTCACATTAGACACTGTATTCGACTTGTATACCCAGTGGAGGGGAAATCCTTTCTACGGATGTTAAGTACAGATCCTTGAAGGCTGGTATATTTTTAGCTAGTACCCACTACACAGCTCTCTCTACAAAATAAACATTTGGTGCCCTTCAACAGGCGAGGTCATCCATACTCCTCTTTCAGGGGGGAAATAAGTAGCTTGTTCCCTTGTCCTTTCCCTGACCCTTCCCTCTGTCCTCGTCTCTCCCTCTCCCTCTGAAACCCTGTCTGCATCACCCTGGTCCCACCACTCCTAGAGAATGCAAAACCTTTCTGCAGAAAGGTCGTGCCCATAACGGACCACACCGATGGCCTTTCCACTGTGTTGGTCTGAGCTCCAGGGAGAGAGCCACAGTTATTTATCGATTGCTGGTAATCTGGGAATATGCGTGTGTGTACTCTATGTATGTGACTGGGTGCTTGTGATGTACCATGCCTATGGGTCCAGCTGTTACATTCTCAGTGACCCACAAACAATCAACAGCCTATTAGGAATTTACTGTGTACAGCCAGCCCCTACATCAGTGTAGGGGAGAGTGAGGTAAATTGAGCCATTTTTTACATTCAGCATCACTACGTCAAGGGAAACATAATATTATTTCTAACAAAGATATCTACATACATTTCAGGATGTTGTGTGTAATTAGAATTCATGTATACATAACAGGTTTGAAAACAGCTTGTGTGGGGTATGTGGTAAATTGAGCCGCCTTGGGGTAAATGGGTGAAGGTGTCCTGTGACGCTAGGTGATGGTGTCCTGTGACAGTGGGTGATGGTGCTGGTAGGTCAAAGTTTAATTCATGGAATGGGGGTGTGGTATATTGTATGTCTTAACATATACAGTAGATCTCTGTTCAATATCACTTATCCTTCCATTTCTTGACCAGTTGTCTGGGACAGGAATATTGTTTCGATGTACACATTCGTAGGCAAGTTCTCTGCATTTGAGGCTACTAAGCCCATTAAACTTGTCAACGAGATTCTTGATATGTTTAGCAAGTTCAGGCAGACTCCAGGTCATCAGATAAGACCTTGTGTGCCTCTGCTACTCTATTATAGCCTCTCTTTCGCACTGTTGCGTGTTCGTTTTCATTTTTGTCAATGTACCTCTTCAGTGTCATTCAGTCTATTTTATTTATCTCTTGCTGCTGCTCAAATGGACTTCTCTTTTTTCACTTCCTTGGCTGCTCTCAAGAACCTCAAGGGAGGCTAGATCCCCACTTCAATCTGTGCAGTGGCTATGCATCTGTTAGATCTGTGTTGTGAGTGATGTTTGACTCCATGCCATACTGGACATGCCTTGTGAAACATTATCTCTAACCTTTTCCCTCAAGTACTCTCTCATTTCCAAGTGATCCCATGTTCCCTCCTGCCTTGTGTGTTTGTCATCTTCTATGTTAGTTGTACCACTCTCTCTCCATGTCCTCCCCTCTCCTCTCTCCCTTTCCCCCTTCTCGCACACCCTCGCTCTCTGTCTGTTACCAGCTAACACAGCAGCCCATAATACTCACCCTCTAAGTGCTTGACAATTCCGCGGAGGCTGTTGCCGTGGGCAGCAATGATGACGTTCTTGCCGGCCTTGATCTCAGGTGCGATGACATCGTTCCAGTAGGGCAGGGCGCGGGCAATGGTGTCCTTCAGGGACTCACATGTGGGCAGCTCACCGGGCTTCAAGCCCTTGTAGCGCCTTGACTGGTGGGAGGACAGAACAGCATGTTGAGTTGTACTGCTCAAATGTATCATCATGTTGGGTTACACTTCTCAAATGTATCATGTTGGGTTACACCGCTCAAATGTATCATCATGTTGGGTTACACCGCTCAAATGTATCATCATGTTGGGTTACACCGCTCAAATGTATCATCATGTTGGGTTACACTGCTCAAATGTATCATCATGTTGGGTTACACTGCTCAAATGTATCATCATGTTGGGTTACACTGCTCAAATGTATCATCATGTTGGGTTACACTGCTCAAATGTATCATCATGTTGGGTTACACTGCTCAAATGTATCATCATGTTGGGTTACACTGCTCAAATGTATCATCATGTTGGGTTACACTGCTCAAATGTATCATCATGTTGGGTTACACTGCTCAAATGTATCATCATGTTGGGTTACACTGCTCAAATGTATCTTCACAACAGCAGGTGCTGACAAGTGTGATGTAACATACTAGAGGTCTGCAAATTAAACCTGGCAGAGCTTACTTAATAACTCAAGTGTACATGTTGCAGTTTTACAGTCCATGTTTAGGCTCATACAAGTAGTCATACATGAGAAGTCATAGAATTTAATTCAATGCTGTTCCATTCATTCAATGGTGTTTTACTTCAAATGAGACCTGCAGGTCTTAGTCTTGTAGATCTGAGCAAGTCATAGATAACCAGGCAACATGAGGATTTCTTGTAAAACTTGTGCATATTCTAGGGGAGTTTTACTTTTCAAAGTCAGGTGTTATTATTCTATATCATCAATCACACACTTAAAACTTGAATCACAGGTGTGTTTTGTGTAGTACTAGCACCACCAATACTCCAACACCACTCCTCCTACCTCACTGATGATCTTGTGGTAGGCGTGGTTGTGTTCCATTGGGGGAGGGGGGGTGTCGAAGGAGCGACGCCAGATCTTGACCTGCTCCTCTCCATGCTTCTCGGCTGTCTCTGCCTTGTTAAGACCTGTCAGGCCGCCGTAGTGGCGCTCGTTCAGACGCCATGTGCGGTACACGGGCAGCCACATCTGGTCTGTGCCTTCCAGGATGGTCCACAGGGTCTTGACGGCCCGCTTCAGCACAGAGGTGTGGCAGATGTCAAACTTCATGCCAGCCTCCTTGATGGCCTTAGCACCACTCTTGGCCTCCTCCAGGCCCTTCTCGCTGAGCTCGGCATCAAACCATCCACAGAATTTGTTGTACTGGTTCCACTCACTCTCGCCATGACGGACGATCACCAACTTATGGGCAGTAGTCATGTTTAAGTTCCTTTAACCAAACACAGGAACCACAGCCCTCCCTTATAGTACACACACTCTGAGACCAACAGCCCCAAGCGACTCTTACCACACCTTTTATATCACCCTGGAATGTGGCCCTGTGTAGCTGCCAGTCCTCCACTGTTCTCCACCAATGAGGGCACTTCACCTTCTGATTGACAGCCATGCTCAGCCAATAGGGCAGGGCCTCCTGTGGGCTAGAGGGACATGTCCCAGCTGGGAAGGGCAGAGGTCAGGGATTGAGCCAAAATAGCAACATGACTTTTAAACTCAGAGCTGTGGAGTAAAAGTGTAAAGATCAGAGTAAGCTGCTGCTGCTGAGGCATTGTAAAGAGTCTGTAGAGTGTCTGAGAGGAACAGCCATATCATTGAAAGTTAGTTATCTAACTCTTGCCATGCACTTTATATCTTTATCCAAAACCATTACTGATACAGCTATACCATGCAATGAGGTAGTAGTGACCAGGGAAAAACAGACTGAAGCATTCTGGACTCCTGAGTGGTGCAGGGTACTAAGGCACTGCACCTCAGTGCTAGAGGTGTCACTACAGACACTATGGTTCAAATACAGGCTATATCACAACCAGCTGTGATTGGGAGTCCCATAGAGAGGTGCACAATTGGCCCACCATTGTCTGGGGTAGGCTGTCATTGTAAATAATAATTTGTTCTTAACTGACTTACCTAGTTAAATAAAGTTTTTTAAAAACAAACATGAGGTGACATTGGGGGCAGCTATAGGGCTTGAATACCACTGAGGAGATGACACATCACGCACTACAGAACTATACATACTCCAAAGAAAACTTAATCAAAACTCTACTTATTATTGGTCACATACACATATTTAGCAGGTGAAGTGAAATTCTTGTGTTGCTAACTCCAACAGTGCAGTAAAATCTAACAATACACAACAATACAGACACATCTAAAAAGTAAAATAATGGAATTAAGATATATATAGAAATATTAGGATGCCCGGAGTATAAATATATATAGTACCAGTCAAAGGTTTGGACACACCTACCCAGAGTTTTTGTTATTTGGACTATTTTCTACATTGTAGAATAATAGTGAAGGCATCACAACCATGAAATAGCATGTATGGAATCATGTAGTAACCAAAAAAGTGTTAAACAAATTGAAAATATATTTTAGATTTTTAGATTCTTCTAAGTAGCTATGCTTTGCCTTGATGACAGTTTTGCACACCCTTGGCATTCTCTCAACCATCTTCTCCTGGAATGCTTTTCCAACAGTCTTGAAGGAGTTCCCACATATGCTGAGCACCTGTTGGCTTCTTTTCCTTCAGTCTGCGGTCTGACTCATCCCAACCATCTCAATTGGGTTGAGGTCGGGTGATTGTGGAGGCCAGGTCATCTGATGCAGCACTCCATCACCCTCCTTCTTGGTCAAATAACCCTTATAGCCCTGTTGTGTCATTTATCCCTTAGTAGTGGTTTCTTTGCAGAATTTTGATCATGAAGGTCTGATTCACGCAGTCTCCTCTGAACAGTTGATGAAGAGATGTGTCTGTTACTTGAACTCTGTGAAAGATTTATTTGGACTGCAATTTCTGAGGCTGGGTACTCTAATGAACTTATCCTCTGCAGCAGAGGTAACTTTTTATTTAGTGTTGTGGTATCTCTCTTGTCGTGATGTGTGTTTTGTCCTGTATTTTTATTTAGTTTTTAATCCCAGTCCCCGTCCCTGCAGGAGGCTTTTTGCCTTTTGGTAGGCCATCATTGTTAATAAGAATTTGATCTTAACTGACTTGTCTAGTTAAATAAAGGTTAAATAAATAAATAACTCTGAGTCTTTCTTTCCTGATGTGGTCCTCATGAGAGCCAGTTTCATCATAGTGCCTAATGGTTTTTGCTACTGCACTTGAAGAAACTTTCAAAGTTCTTGAAATGTTTCTGATTGACTGACCTTCATATCTTAAAATAATGATGGACTGTCGTTTCAAATCAAATGTATTTATATAGCCCTTCTTATATCAGCTGATATCTCAAAGTGTTGTACAGAAACGCAGCCTAAAACCCCAAATAGCAAGCAATGCAGGTGTAGAAGCACGGTGGCTAGGAAAAACTCCATAGAAAGGCCAGAACCTAGGAAGAAGCCTAGAGAGGAACCAGGCTATGAGGGGTGGCTCTTCTGGCGGTGCCGGGTGGAGATTATAACAGAACATGGCCAAGATGATGATGCCGCAGGCAGAATAGTTGAAACTGGAGCAGCAGCACGGCCAGGTGGACCAGGGACAGCAAGGAGTCATCATGCCAGGTAGTCCTGAGGCATGGTCCTAGGGCTCAGGTCCTCCAAGAGAGAGAAAGAAAGAAAGAAAGAGAGAAAGAGAGAATTAGAGAGAGCATACTTAAATTCACGCAGGACACCAGATAAGACAGGAGAAATACTCCAGATATAACAGACTGACCCTAGCCCCCCGACACACAAACTAATGCAGCATAAATACTGGAGGCTGAGACAGGAGGGGTCAGGAGACACTGTGGCCCAATCCGATGATACCCCCAGACAGGGCCAAAAAGGCAGGATATAACCCCATTCACTTTGCCAAAGCACTGCCCCCACACCACTAGAGGGATATCTTCAACCACCAACTTACCATCTTGAGACAAGGCCGAGTATAGCCCACAAAGATCTCCGCCACTGCACAACCCAAGGGGGAGGGGGGGGGGGGGGGGGTGCCAACCCAGACAGGAAGACCACGTCAGTGACTCAACCCACTCAAGTGACGCACTCCTCCTAGGGATGGCATGGAAGAGCACCCGTAAGCCAGTGACTCAGCCCCTGTAATAGGGTTAGAGGCAGAGAATCCCAGTGGAGAGAGGGGAACCGGCCAGGCAGAGAAAGCAAGGGCGGTTCGTTGCTCCAGTGCCTTTCCGTTCACCTTCACACTCCTGGGCCAGACTACACTTAATCATAGAACCTACTAAAGAGATGAGTCTTCAATAAACACTTAAAGGTTGAGACCGAGTCTGTGTCTCTCACATGGCTAGGCAGACCATTCCTTAAAAATGGAGCTCTGTAGGAGAAAGCCCTGCCTCTAGCTGTTTGCTTAGAAATTTGAGGGACAATTAGGAGGCCTGTGTCTTGTACGTGTAGGTATGTATGGCAGGACCATATCAGAAAGATAGGTAGGAGCAAGCCCATGTAATGCTTTGTAGGTTAGCAGTAAAACCTTGAAATCAGCCCTTGCCTTGACAGGAAGCCAGTGTAGGGAGGCTAGCACTGGAGTAATATGATACATTTTTTTTTGGTTCTAGTCAGGATTCTACCATCTGTAGTTAGCACTAACTGAAGTTTATTTAGTACTTTATCCGGGTGGCCGGAAAGTAGAGCATTGCAGTAGTCTAACCTAGAAGTGACAAAAGCATGGAATATTTTTCTGCATCATTTTTGGACCAAACATTTCAGATTTTTGCAATGTTACGTAGATGGAAAAAAGCTGTCCTTGAAACAGTCTTGATATGTTCGTCAAAAGAGAGATCAGGGTCCAGAGTAACGCAGAGGTCCTTCACAGTTTTATTTGAGACGACTGTACAACCATCAAGATTAATTGTCAGATACAACCGAAGATCTCTTTTTTTCTTGGGACCTAGAACAAGCATCTCTGTTTTGTCCAAGTTTAAAAGTAGAAAGTTTGCAGCCATCCACTTCCTTATGCCTGAAACACAGGCTTCCAGTGAGGGCAATTTTGGGGCTTCACCATGTTTCATTGAAATGTACAGCTGTGTATCATCCGCATAGCAGTGAATGTTAACATTATGTTTTTGAATGACATCCTCAAGAGGTAAAATATATAGTGAAAACAATAGTGTTCCTAAAACGGAACCTTGAGGAACACCGAAATGTACAGTTGATTTGTCAGAGGACAAACCATCCACAGAGACAAACTTATATCGTTTCTATTGGCTTATTTGAGATGTTCTTATTTGAGCTGTTCTTGGTCTTTTACCAAATAGGGCTATCTTCTGTATACCACTCCTACCTCGTCACAACACAACTGATTGGCTGAAATGCATTAAGAAGGAAAGAAATTCCACAAATTAACTTTTAACAAGGCACACCTGTTAATTGAACTGTATTCCAAGTGACTACCCCGTGAAGCTGGTTGAGAATTTCAAATATAAATATACTTTGAAGAATTTCAAATATAAAATATATTTTGATTTGTTGAACACTTTTTTGGATACTATTGTACATGATTCAATATGTGTTATTTCATAGTTTTGATGTCTTCACTATTATTCTACAATGTAGAACATTGTAAAAAATAAAGAAAAACCCTTGAATGAGTAGGTGTGTCCAAACTTTTGACTGGTACTGTATATATATATACTCTGGACATCCTAATATTTCCATATAAATATATGTGTAACGGATGTGAAACGGCTAGCTTAGTTAGCGGTGGTGCGCACTAAATAGTGTTTCAATCGGTGACGTCACTTGCTCTGAGACCTTGAAGTAGTAGTTTCCCTTGCTCTACAATGGCCGCGGCTTTTGTGGAGCGATGGGTAACGATGCTTCGTGGGTGTCAGTTGTTGATGTGTGCAGAGGGTCCCTGGTTCGCGCCTGGGTATGGGCGAGGGGACGGTATAAAGTTATACTGTTACATTGGTGCCGTGACCCGGATCACTGGTTGCTGCGGAAAAGGAGGAGGTCAAAAGGGGGGTGAATGTAACGGATGTGAAACGCTAGCTTAGTTAGCGGTGGTGCGCACTAAATAGTGTTTCAATCGGTGACGTCACTTGCTCTGAGACCTTGAAGTAGTGGTTCCCCTTGCTCTGCAAGGGCCGCGGCTTATTTGGAGCGATGGGTAATGATGCTTCGTGGCTGTCAGTTGTTGATGTGTGCAGAGGGTCCCTGGTTCGCGCCCGGGTATGGGCGAGGGGACGGTATAAAGTTACACTGTTACATTGGTGCCGTGACCCGGATCACTGGTTGCTGCGGAAAAGGAGGAGGTCAAAAGGGGGGTGAATGTAACGGATGTGAAACGCTAGCTTAGTTAGCGGTGGTGCGCACTAAATAGTGTTTCAATCGGTGACGTCACTTGCTCTGAGACCTTGAAGTAGTGGTTCCCCTTGCTCTGCAAGGGCCGCGGCTTATTTGGAGCGATGGGTAGTTATTGTTTTTGGTGCCGTTTCTAAAGGACATTTAGGCCTAAACTGCATTTCACCCATCTATTATCAGTAGTTTTTTTACATATGCATGTGATGGGATGTATAGAAAATATGAACAGTATATGGGTAGAATATGTAGTATATCTGAAGAATAGTATATTAGTTAAATAGGATGGCCTTGACTAGAATACATTATATACATATGAAGTGTGCAAAAGAGTATGTAACATTATTAAAGTGACCAGTGTTCCATGACCATGTTCTGCACATAGGGCAGGTAGCCGGCTAGTGACTAAAGTTCAGTGCAGGGTACTGGGTGGAGGCCGGTTAGTAGTGACTATTTAACAGTCTGATGGCTTTGAGATAGAAGCTGTTTTCCAGTCTCTTGGTCCCAGCTTTGATGCACCTGTACTGACCTCGCCTTCTGGATGGAGACAGGCCTTGGCTTGGCTGGCTGAGGTCCTTGATGATCTTCCTGGCCTTCCCGTGACACCGGGTGCTGTAGATGTCCTGAAGGGCAGGCACTGTGGCCCCAGTGATGCATTCGACAGACCACACAATCCTCTGGAGAGCCCTGGGGTTGCGGGCCATTTCAGATTGTCAGTGATGTTTACGCAGAGGAACTTGAAGCTTTTCACCTTCTCCACTGCAGCCCCCTCGATTGGGATGGGGGCATGCTCCCTCTGCTGTCTCCTGAAGTCCACAATCAGCTCCTTTGTTTTGTTGATGTTGAGGGAGAGGTTATTTTCCTGGCACCACTCTGCCAGGGCCCTCACCTCCTCCCTGTAGGCTGACTCATCATTGTTGGTAATCAGGCCTACAGTACCACTGTTGTGTCATCCCAGTACAACCACCATTTGATCTTCACAGGACAACTGTAGTCAACCACACCATGTTTTTAAATGTGACCTTTATTTTTCTAGGCAAGTCAGTTAAGAACACATTCTTATTTACAATGACAGCCTACCGGGGAACAACTGCCTTGTTCAGGGGCAGAACAACAGATTTTTCCATGGTCAACATTGGGATTCGATCCAACAACCTTTCAGTTACTGGCCCAATGCTCCACTAGGCTACCTGCCGCGCCTGAATCATAGCTATAGTAAGTACATGGGATGTTTGAAATTCAATTCATGTAGAAACGCAGCAAGGTTTCAAACCAATCCTACCATCCACTTAAACTCTTGGGCCAGTTCAGGTTAAAATACTGATTCTGCATTAAACTGACTGAGGCCAAACTTTAGGGCTAAATCAATGTCCACTGCTACCAATCAAAAATATGAGCCACATTGAGAAAAAAGAGAAATACAATATCACCACATACAAAATTAATGGAACTCTAGGCATGAAGCCAAACTGTGTATCATATATCACAAAATAGGACAGAGAGCTTGACGAATCACAAAGAGAGATAAAGACTGAGGATGCTGCAGTGAAAGAGAGAGAGAGAGAGAGAGAGAGAGAGAGAGATAACTAGAAAGAGCAAGAAAGAGAAAGCAGGTGAATAGGGTAGGGCAGAATAATTGTGCAGTTGAAAGAGAGGGGAGTGAGAGAGGAGAGGAGAGGAGGGTGGTGTGGAGGGGATGGGGGGTCCTTGGTGAGTATGACTGTACTGATGAGTCAGCTTGCGGCAGTACCCCACACCTACACTAAACATTGTCGTTGCCTTGTCAGCAAAATACATACAAACACACTCAAATTCATACACTCATCTCAATAAGTACAGCCAAAATACACAGTATACTGCATCCAAACACGGACTCATACCAGCCTGCTCTTTGACCAGATCCTCATACTGTAAACTACTGGTCACTGCTATCCATTCTGTCAGTCAACAGTCTTGGACACTATCAAAGGTGTCCCCTCCCCTCCCCCCACCTCAGGATGAAGAGGAGAAGGAATAGGAGGAAGTGTGTGTCAGCAGTCAAGCAGGCAGGGGGGCAGGCAGGCAGCAGTATTTTTGACCAGTCATGGTTCCCTCTTCACGCTTCAGCTGAAAGATGAAACTGTTTTTCTTGTTAGGGAATTAACATGAAGTCTAACTTCAAAGCCCTCTGTGTTCCTTCCAGCAAAAGCGATCATGAAAATCTATTTGAATGAATATAACCCATTCCGTATAATAAACAAACCAATACATTATCATTACAAAAATTGAAACATCTTCACAGACATCATTTATACACATTAGCATTACAGCACCTGATAGGGGAGAGTGGGGTATGTTGAGACATTTTTTACATTTAGTATATAGTATTATTTTTAACAAAATACAGTATATCACAAAAGTGAGTGCACCCCTCACATTTTTGTAAATATTTGAGTATATCTCTTCATGTGACAACACTGAAGAAATGACACTTTGCTACAATGTAAAGTAGTGAGTGTACAGATTGTATAACAGTGTAAATTTGCTGTCCCCTCAAAATAATTCAACACACATCCATCAATGTCTAAACCGCTGGCAACAAAAGTGAGTACACCCCTAAGTGAAAATGTCAAAATTGGGCCCAAAGTGTCAATATTTTGTGTGGCTACCATCATTTTCCAGCACTGCCTTAACCCTCTTGGGCATGGAGTTCACCAGATCTTCACAGGTAGCCACTGGAGTCCTCTTCCACTCCTCCATGATGACATCACGGAGCTGGTGGATGTTAGAGACCTTGCACTCCTCCACCTTCCATTTGAGGATGCCACACAGATGCTCAATAGGGTTTAGGTCTGGAGACATGCTTGGCCAGTCCATCACCTTTACCCTCTGCTTCTATAGCAATGCAGTGATCGTCTTGGATGTGTGTTTGGGGTCGTTATCATGTTGGAATACAGCCCTGTGGCCCAGTCTCCGAAGGGAGAGGATCATGCTCTGCTTCAGTATGTCACAGTACATGTTGGCATTCATGGTTCCCTCAATGAACTGTAGCTCCCCAGTGCCGGCAGCACTCATACAGCCCCAGACCATGACACTCCCACCACCATGCTTGACTGTAGGCAAGACACACTTGTCTTTGTAGTCCTCACCTGGTTGCCGCCACACACGCTTGACACCATCTGAACCAAATAAGTTTATCTTGGTCTCATCAGACCACAGGACATGGTTCCAGTAATCCATGTCCTTAGTCTGCTTGTCTTCAGCAACTGTTTGCGGGCTTTCTTGTGCATCATCTTTAGAAGGGGCTTTCTTCTGGGATGACAGCCATGCAGACCAATTTGATGCAGTGTACGGCGTATGGTCTGAGCACTGACATGCTGACCCCCCACCCCTTCAACCTCTGCAGCAATTCTGGCAGCACTCATCCATCTATTTCCCAAAGACAACCTCTGGATATGACGCAGTCTTGGACACTATCAAAGGTGTCCCCTCCCCTCCCTCCACCTCAGGAGGAAGAGGAGAAGGAATAGGAGGAAGTGTGTGTCAGCAGTCAAGCAGGCAGGGGGGCAGGCAGGGGGGCAGGCAGGCAGCAGTATTTTAGGATTTTTGGGGATTTCTTTACATTTGATTGTGTTACAAAGTGGATTCAATTGTCATTTTTTTCCAACAAACTACACAAAATATTCTGTAATGTGAAAGTAGAAGAAAAATTCCAACATTATTTTAAGATAATTTAAAAATAAAACACTAATAAACCATGATTACATAAGTATTCACTGCTCTGTCAATACATGTCAGGAACACTTTTGGCAGCGATTACAGCAGTGAGTCTTCCTGGGTAAGTCTCTAAGAGTGATTACAGCAGTGAGTCTTCTTGGGTAAGTCTCTAAGAGTGATTACAGCAGTGAGTCTTCTTGGGTAAGTCTCTAAGAGTGATTACAGCATTGACTCTTCTTGGGTAAGTCTCTAAGAGCTTTCCACACCTGGATTGTTCAATATTTGCCCATTATTCTTTTCAAGCTCTGTCAAGGTGTTGGGGATTATGGCTGGACAGCAATTTTCAAGTCTTACCATAGATATTCAAGCAGATTTAAGTCAAAACTGTAACTTGACCACTCAGGAACATTTACTGTCTTCTTGTTAAGTTATTCCAGTGTAGATTTGGCCTTGTGTTTTAGGTTATTGTCCTGCTGAAAGGTGAATTTCTCTCCCAGTGTCTGGTGTAAAGCAGACTAAGTCAGGTTTTCCTCTTGGATTTTGCTCCATTCTTTTTCTTTTTATACAGAAGAACGACCCAGTCATTGCTGATGTCAAGCATACACATACCATGATGCAGCCACCAGAATGCTTGAAAATAAGGAGTCAGTTACTCAGTGATGTTGTGTTGGATTTGCCCCAAAAAATAAAGTTTTGCATTTATTCTGTGAATTTAAAAAATATATATATTTTCACTTTGTCATTTAAGTCATTATTGCGGAGTCACTACAATGTTGTTGATCCATCCTCAGTTCTCCCATCCTCAGTAGCTGTTTTAAAATCGCCAATGTCCTCATGGTGACATCCCTGAGCAGTTTCTTCCTGCAGCTCAGTTCAGAAGGACCAGAAGGACTTATTATGTGATTTGTTGAGCCAAAATGTACTTCTAAACAAATGTAGGCTTGCCTGAACAAAGGGAGTGTTATGGTGCGTGAATGAGGACCCAAAAGCGAATTAACAAACAGAGTACTTTAATGACGAACATACGTGGGCTCAGATGGACAGGTAGATTCCGACAGGACAGGACAAGGTTGCAGCACACACGATGATAGTCTGGTTCAGGCATGAGACACACAAACAAACAAACAAGAATCCGACAAGGACAGGAGCAGAAACAGAGAGAGATATAGGGACCTAATCAGAGGGAAAAAGGGAACAGGTGGGGAACGGGGTGAATGGGTAATTAGGAGGAGACAAGGCACAGCTGGGGAAAAGAGGGGGAGAAAAGGTAACATAACAACGACCAGCAGAGGGAGACAGGGTGAAGGGAAAGGACAGAGACAAGACAACATGACAGTACATGACAGTACCCCCCCACTCACCGAGCGCCTCCTGGCGCACTCGAGGAGGAAGCCTGGCGGCAACGGAGGAAATCATCGATCAGCGCACGGTCCAGCACGTCCCGAGAGGGAACCCAACTCCTCTCCTCAGGACCGTACCCCTCCCAATCTACTAGGTACTGATGACCACGGCCCCGAGGACGCATGTCCAAAATCCTACGGACCCTGTAGATGGGTGCGCCCTCGACAAGGATGGGGGGGGGGGGGGAAGACGAGCGGGGGCGCGAAGAACGGGCTTGACACAGGAGACATGGAAGACCGGGTGGACGCGACGAAGATATCGCGGCAGAAGAAGTCGCACTGCGACAGGGTTAATGATTTGAGAAATACGGAACGGACCAATGAACCGCGGGGTCAACTTGCGAGAAGCGGTCTTAAGGGGAAGGTTCTGAGTGGAGAGCCAAACTCTCTGACCGCGACAATATCTAGGACTCTTAGTTCTACGCTTATTAGCAGCTCTCACAGTCTGCGCCCTATAACGGCAAAGTGCAGACCTGACCCTCTTCCAGGTGCGCTCGCAACGTTGGACAAAAGCCTGAGCGGAGGGGACGCTGGACTCGGCGAACTGAGATGAGAACAGCGGAGGCTGGTACCCGAGGCTACTCTGAAAAGGAGATAGCCCTGTCGCAGACGAAGGAAGCGAGTTGTGGGCGTATTCTGCCCAGGGGAGCTGTTCTGACCAAGACGCAGGGTTGCGAAAAGAAAGACTGCGTAAGATGCGACCAATAGTCTGATTGGCCCGTTCTGCTTGACCGTTAGACTGGGGGTGAAAGCCGGAAGAGAGACTGACGGAAGCCCCAATCAAACGGCAAAACTCCCTCCAAAATTGAGACGTGAATTGCGGACCTCTGTCCGAAACGACGTCTGACGGAAGGCCATGAATTCTGAAAACATTCTCGATGATGATTTGTGCCGTCTCTTTAGCAGAAGGAAGCTTAGCAAGGGGAATAAAATGAGCCGCCTTAGAGAACCTGTCGACAACCGTAAGAATAACAGTCTTCCCCGCTGACGAAGGCAGTCCGGTGACAAAATCTAAGGCGATGTGAGACCACGGTCGAGAGGGAATGGGAAGCGGCCTGAGACGGCCGGCAGGAGGGGAGTTACCGGACTTAGTCTGCGCGCAGACCGAACAAGCAGCCACGAAACGACGCGTGTCATGCTCCCGGGTGGGCCACCAAAAACGCTGGCGAATGGAAGCAAGCGTACCCCGAACGCCAGGGTGGCCGGCTAACTTGGCAGAGTGAGCCCACTGAAGAACGGCCAGACGAGTAGGAACGGGAACGAAAAGAAGGTTCCTAGGACAAGCGCGCGGCGACGGAGTGTGAGTGAGCGCTTGCTTTACCTGCCTCTCAATTCCCCAGACAGTCAACCCGACAACACGCCCCTCAGGGAGAATCCCCTCGGGGTCAGTGGAGGCTACTGAAGAACTGAAGAGACGAGATAAAGCATCAGGCTTGGTGTTCTTAGAGCCCGGACGATAAGAAATCACGAACTCGAAACGAGCGAAAAACAGCGCCCAACGCGCCTGACGCGCATTAAGTCGTTTGGCAGAACGGATGTACTCAAGGTTCCTATGGTCAGTCCAAACGACAAAAGGAACGGTCGCCCCCTCCAACCACTGTCGCCATTCGCCTAGGGCTAACCGGATGGCGAGCAGTTCGCGGTTTCCCACATCATAGTTACGTTCCGACGGGGACAGGCGATGAGAAAAATACGCGCATGGGTGGACCTTGTCGTCAGAGAGGGAGCGCTGAGAAAGAATGGCTCCCACGCCCACCTCTGACGCGTCAACCTCGACAACGAACTGTCTAGAGACGTCAGGTGTAACAAGGATAGGAGCGGATGTAAAACGATTCTTGAGGAGATCAAAAGCTCCCTGGGCGGAAACGGACCACTTAAAGCACGTCTTGACAGAAGTAAGGGCTGTGAGAGGAGCTGCCACCTGACCGAAATTACGGATGAAACGACGATAGAAGTTCGCGAAGCCGAGAAAGCGCTGCAGCTCGACGCGTGACTTAGGAGCGGGCCAATCAATGACAGCTTGGACCTTAGCGGGATCCATCTTAATGCCTTCAGCGGAAATAACAGAACCGAGAAATGTGACGGAGGAGGCATGAAAAGTGCACTTCTCAGCCTTCACAAAAAGACAATTCTCTAAAAGGCGCTGGAGGACACGTCGAACGTGCTGAAGATGAATCTGGAGTGACGGTGAAAAAATCAGGATATCGTCAAGGTAAACGAAAACAAAGATGTTCAGCATGTCTCTCAGGACATCATTGACTAATGCCTGAAAGACAGCTGGAGCGTTAGCGAGGCCGAAAGGAAGAACCCGGTATTCAAAGTGCCCTAACGGAGTGTTAAACGCCGTCTTCCACTCGTCCCCCTCCCTGATGCGCACGAGATGGTAAGCGTTACGAAGGTCCAACTTAGTGAAAAACCTGGCTCCCTGCAGGATCTCGAAGGCTGAAGACATAAGAGGAAGCGGATAACGATTCTTAACTGTTATGTCATTCAGCCCTCGATAATCTATGCAGGGGCGCAGAGACCCGTCCTTCTTCTTGACAAAAAAAAACCCCGCTCCGGCGGGAGAGGAGGAGGGGACTATGGTACCGGCGTCAAGAGCTACAGACAAATAATCCTCGAGAGCCTTACGTTCGGGAGCCGACAGAGAGTATAGTCTACCCCGGGGGGGAGTGGTTCCCGGAAGGAGATCAATACTACAATCATACGACCGGTGTGGAGGAAGAGAGGTGGCCCTGGACCGACTGAACACCGTGCGCAGATCGTGATATTCCTCCGGCACCCCTGTCAAATCACCAGGCTCCTCCTGTGAAGAAGAGACAGAGGAAACAGGAGGGATAGCAGACATTAAACATTTCACATGACAAGAGACGTTCCAGGAGAGGATAGAATTACTAGACCAATTAATGGAAGGATTATGACAAACTAGCCAGGGATGGCCCAAAACAACAGGTGTAAAAGGTGAACGAAAAATCAAAAAAGAAATGGTTTCGCTATGATTACCAGAAACAGTGAGGGTTAAAGGTAGCGTCTCACGCTGAATCCTGGGGAGAGGACTACCATCCAGGGCGAACAAGGCCGTGGACTCCCTTAACTGTCTGAGAGGAATGTCATGTTCCCGAGCCCAGGTCTCGTCCATAAAACAGCCCTCCGCCCCAGAGTCTATTAAGGCACTGCAGGAAGCTGACGAACCGGTCCAGCGTAGATGGACCGACAAGGTAGTGCAGGATCTTGAAGGAGAGACAGGAGTAGTAGCGCTCACCAGTAGCCCTCCGCTTACTGATGAGCTCTGGCTTTTACTGGACATGAAGTGACAAAATGACCAGCAGAACCGCAATAGAGACAGAGGCGGTTGGTGATTCTCCGTTCCCTCTCCTTAGTCGAGATGCGGATACCTCCCAGCTGCATAGGCTCAGCTCCCGAGCCGGCAGAGGAAGATGGTAGTGATGCGGAGAGGGGGGCAACGGAGAACGCGAGCTCCTTTCCACGAGCTCGGTGACGAAGATCAACCCGTCGCTCAATGCGAATAGCGAGTTCAATCAAGGAATCCACGCTGGAAGGAACCTCCCGGGAGAGAATCTCATCCTTTACCTCTGCGCGGAGACCCTCCAGAAGACGAGCGAGCAAAGCCGGCTCGTTCCAGCCACTGGAGGCAGCAAGAGTGCGAAACTCAATAGAGTAGTCTGTTATGGATCGATTGCCTTGACATAGGGAAGACAGGGCCCTGGAAGCCTCCTCCCCAAAAACAGATCGATCAAAAACCCGTATCATCTCCTCCTTAAAGTCCTGATACTGGTTAGTACACTCAGCCCTTGCCTCCCAGATTGCGTGCCCCACTCACGAGCCCGTCCAGTAAGGAGAGATATGACGTAGGCGACACGAGCAGTGCTCCTGGCGTAAGTGTTGGGCTGGAGAGAAAACACAATATCACACTGGGTGAGGAACGAGCGGCATTCAGTGGGCTCCCCAGAGTAACACGGCGGGTTATTGATTCTGGGCTCCGGAGATTCGAAAGCCCTGGAAGTGGCCGGTGGATCGAGGCGGAGATGGTGAACCTGTTCTGTGAGGTTGGAGACTTGGGTGGCCAGGGTCTCAACGGCATGTCGAGCAGCAGACAATTCCTGCTCGTGTCTGCCTAGCATCGCTCCCTGGATCTCGACGGCTGAGTGGAGAGGATCCGAAGTCGCTGGGTCCATTCTTGGTCGGATTCTTCTGTTATGGTGCGTGAATGAGGACCCAAAAGCGAATTAACAAACAGAGTACTTTAATGACGAACATACGTGGGCTCAGATGGACAGGTAGATTCCGACAGGACAGGACAAGGTTGCAGCACACACGATGATAGTCTGGTTCAGGCATGAGACACACAAACAAACAAACAAGAATCCGACAAGGACAGGAGCAGAAACAGAGAGAGATATAGGGACCTAATCAGAGGGAAAAAGGGAACAGGTGGGGAACGGGGTGAATGGGTAATTAGGAGGAGACAAGGCACAGCTGGGGAAAAGAGGGGGAGAAAAGGTAACATAACAACGACCAGCAGAGGGAGACAGGGTGAAGGGAAAGGACAGAGACAAGACAACATGACAGTACATGACAGGGAGTGAATACTTATGCAACAACTATGTTTTTATTCATTTGTAAAAGTGTCACATTTTATTTTTACTTTGACATTATGTAGTATTGTATGTAGATCAATGACAAAAAACGCATAATTAAATATTTTTAAATCCCACTTTGTTACGCAATAAAATGGGGTTGAATACTTGGGGTTGAGGCCCACTGTATATTTCAGGATGTTGTGTATCCTTGGAAATAATCAGTTTAGCAAGCTCAGTCAAATCCATGACTGATCTACAAATAATAATGAGTAGTTATTTATGATGCAAGGTGATTTGTAGATCAGTCTGCTGCAATGTCGAACAAGCCCCCTGTGTGCCTCTGCTACTCTATCATAGGCTTTCTTCCACACAGGTAAAATGTTTTATTTTTTGTTAATGGACCTCTTCGGTGTCATTCGGTTAATTGTTTCATCCCTTGCTGCTGCTCGAATGGACTCTAACTTCATTGGCTGTTCTTTCAAGAACTTTAAGTGGGGGCTAGACCCCTGCTGGTTTTACATGTGTATACACAGGGCATGATGATGTCTGTTCTGTAAAAATAAAAATGCCCTATCTTCATATGCATAAAACTGACAAAATGTGATCATCATTTGTATAGGGTATGTTGAGCCATTGGCTCAATTGCCACTGGCCAAATGGCACAACTTACCCCAAAGCAATTTTTTTTCCAATATTAGCTCACACAGCTACAAGAATGCACTTTCATGCTAGGTTCAGGACCTTATATTGAAGCTTATAGAGACCACAACTGATGTATAAAACAGTCTTAGAACTATCTACTTTGGGTTAGATACAAGCACCATGAAACATATAACGCAATACATTTATTTGTGAAAATCTGTTTTTTGTACCTAACTTGCTTACCACTTTTTACATGTGGTTTCTTCCTTTACAGACTCCATGAAATTATGACCTCTTCCTAAATATTTGGTCACATTATTCATTTTGTGTATGGTTTCCTAGAGTCAAGGGGTGGCTCAGCTAACCCTTTAGCACGACTTACCCCACTCACCCCTACAGAAGAAGTATCTACAGGCACCAAACAGTAGCTTACCAGCCATGACGTATAAGTAAATAAGCACTCTGAGATTCATCGCATATTTGACCATGTATTTGACCAAATACAATCCAGCTGTGTGTTCTGTGTTTATCATTGCAGGTTTTCAGAGGTCATGGGTGTATTTCTCCTATTGGCCAGCAGGGGAGGTGCCGTGCCACTGTATGATTACATGCTGTGTATAATAGGAACACAAAAGCTGCTGGAGAGTCAGGACAGCCCATTCTCTTCCCCTGTAGAGAGGACTGCAGAACCTTCATTCAAATGAGTACAAACTCAAGTCATCTCATGCGACTATTCATTTTTTCAATGACTGCAGGTACAGTGCAGATAATATACTTCACTAGCCAGAGGCTTTAGCTATCTGACTCTACTTTTCTGTACATTAACTTGTGAATATTAGTAGTCAAGGTTACTGTGTATGACAGAAACACTGTAGAGCAACTAAAAACATGTTAACCTCTGTTCTACTCTCAAAAACACAAACATCTCTCTTTCATCTGCCCCCTCTCCCTTTCCCTCCCCATCTCTCGCCATCTCTATATCTCCTTCCCTCCCCCTCTCTCTCCTTCCTTATTCTCTTTCTCTCATTCTCCCTCTCTCTCCGTTGCAGTGTTAGGCTTTCGATCCTGCGTAGTCAGAGTTTGGGAAACTGCTTGCGTCAGAGCTCAACCTTTTGCTATAAAAGCTGGAGCCACTGCAGCAGCATCAGTCTGGGTTCTTCACCGGAGCCCTACAGACATATTCACTCAGAGCCCGACAAAGCAGCCTGTCCTCCCAGCACAGCCATGAGTACCCTCGGCTTTGACCCTTACTACTCCTCCTCCTCCTACCGCCGCTGGTATGTGGAGGGAGCCCCCCGAGGGGTGGTAACCAGGGGGAGGTCACGCTCGGCCTACTCAATCCACACCTCTCCCCTGTCCTCTGTGAGCTCCCGTTTGCAGTACTCCTCTCCTGGACGGGCTCTGCATTCATCCCCGGCTTCCTCCTCCTCCGTGGAACTGGAGCTGAGCCAGGCGGCCCAGGTGAGCTCTGAGTTCCGCACGGTGAGGACCCAGGAGAGGGCTCAGATGCAGGAGCTCAATGACCGCTTCGCCGGCTTCATCGACCGTGTGCGGGAGCTAGAGCAGCAGAACCGTGCTCTGGAGGCTGAGCTGATGCTGCTGAGGCAGAGGCATGGGGAGCCTTCCCGTCTGAGGACCCTGTATGAGCAGGAGGCTCGGGCTCTGAGGGCTGCCGTGGAGGAGGCGCGTGGGGAGCAGCAGGCCGCCCTGGGGCAGAGGGAACGTCTGGGGCAAGCCCTGAGCGCCCTACAGGCCCGCTACGAGGAGGAGGTGGTGGCCCGCGAGGACGCGGAGGGAAGGCTGTTGGATGCGCGGCGTGGTGCCGACCAGGCCACCCTGGCCCGGACCGAGCTGGAGAAGAGGGTGGAGACCCTGCTGGACGAGCTGGCCTTCCTCAAGAGGCTCCACGAGGGGGAGGTGGTAGAGCTCCAGGCCCAGGCCCAGCTGGGGGCCCAGGTGGCTGTGGAGATGGAGGCAACCACGCCGGATCTGTCCGGGGCTCTGAGGGACATCCGAGCCCAGTACGAGAGGCTGGCGGCCAAGAACATGCAGTCTGCTGAGGAGTGGTTCCGTGGGAAGGTGGGCTCCCTGACGGAGAGTGTGGCCCAGCACAGCGATGCAGTGAGGAGCTCCAGGGACGAGGCTGGGGAGTACCGCCGGCAGCTCCAGGCCCGCCTGCTGGAGATCGATGCCTGCAGGGGTCTCAATGAGTCTCTGGAGAAACAGTTGCATGACATGGAGGACAAGCAGAGTGCTGAGATCAATGGCATGCAGGTCAGTAGTGGTACAGCAGGACTAATTTATACTGGTACTGCAGGAGTGGTACTGCAGGACGAATTTATATCTGTATTCAAGCAAATACCTCAGAAGGAATGCAATCTAATAGTGAATGTGTTTCTTAATTGCATGTTTAGAAACTGTTTATCAATAGATAGATGACTTGATCAGAATACAAGACACCCATAATGTTTTTAATAATTTGTGCAAAGTGGAACTGATTTAGTAATGTAGAAGGGGAAAAATATTATATTGCATCAAATGTGCATTTTAATAGTCACACTCAACATTTTTTGGCAGTTTACCTGAACTTGTAACCTGCTGTAAGAACACACACATTATCCATCACATTACCTCTAAACTTCTCCTGTAGGATACTATTGGCCAGCTGGAGAATGAGCTGGGAGCCACAAAGCAGGAGATGGCTCGCTACCTGAAGGATTACCAGGACCTGCTGAATGTTAAGATGGCCCTTGACATCGAGATCGCTGCCTACAGGTAGGATGCTTTGAGGAGCATTGGCCAGAGCTTCAACTTAAACAAATATAATGTAATAATCCTAATGCAAGTCCAGGTCAAGGAAAACCTTTTGTCCTTTAACTCTGAAAGTATATATGTCCCGTGATACTTTACTTCTCCAGGAAGCTGCTGGAGGGGGAGGAGTCTCGTTTCAGTGTGGGCGTGTCCGGGGGTATGTCCAGTGTCTACGGCCACACCCTGTCGGCCACACCCTCCTTTGGCCGCTCTATGTTCTCCATGCAGTCCAGCCTAAGCTCTGGCGCCCCCTACCTGATGACTTCACGCTTCTTCAGCTCCTCATTTGCCTCTGGAGATGATGTCATCTCTGCCAGCCTAGCCCAGCAGGACTCTGCCAGCCTACCACAGGAGGAGGAGGAGGAGAAGGAGGAAGAGGATGAGAAGGAGGAAGAGAAGGAAGAGGAGGGAGAGGATAAGGAGGAAGAGGGTGGAGAGGAGAAGGAGGAAGAGGGTGGAGAGGAGAAGGAGGAAAAGGGAGAGGAGAAGGAGGAAGATGGAGATGAGGGAGGCGAGGTGGAGAAAGAAGATGGGGAGGATGCTAAGGACGGCGAAGAAGGTTAGCATTAGCATTATCCCTCAAAGAATATTCTCTATTGTTGTCGTGCATTGCTTAGATGTCAACATTTTTACAATACAGTCTACTAACCCAATTATTTCCCTATTCACAATTATAAAATGTTTTGGTTATAGCTGGGGATGAGATGGAAGAGAAGGAAGAAACTGCAAAGGAGGATGGAGAGAAAAAGGAAGATAAGGACAAGGGTGGGGAGCAGGAGGGAAAGGAAGGCGAGGAAGATAAAGAAGCGGGTGATAAAGAGGAAGAGGATCAAGCTGAAGCTAAAAGTGAGGAGAAAAAAGATGACAAAGCAGACACCAAAGAAGAGAAAGGTGAACCAGAGATATCCAAGACCGTTGGAAAGAGTGAAAAACCTGCCGAAGAGAAGAAAGACCAATCTGAAAAACCAATGGCTAAAAAGTAAGTTTGTGGCCCAAGACTCCACAAGCCAAAAGACAGTCTAATAAAAACCTCAGCTTGAAAAAACAGCAGAAATACCCAATATTTATGACTTCAGTGTGCTTGTTAACAAGGTGCTCAATACAATACATATTTTAGTGCACTACTGCATAAAATCACTGCTTGCAAAGATCATAAAAAGTCAATTAAAGTCTGGTCACACAATTCCTTGTGTGTGTGTGTGTACGAATGTGTGTGCTGTGCCTGTGTGCAAGTCTGCGAGAGTGTGGTTTCGGATGACTGAATAAATACTATTCAAATGCAGAGTGTGTCATTTATTGTTTTTGTGCTTCATGCTAAATAATAACTCAATTAACAATATGTATCATTTCTATGTCAGATCTGTTCAACTCAACAACAAGGATGAGTTGTTGAATATATTCGTTATAAACTTTTAATTGAAGGTGTGCTTAAAAAAATGATCACATAGTTAACCACAAATTTAATGCATGTAATGGCCTGCTTACAGCAGGTCCAGACTCAATTGATTCAGTCATCAATCAATCCATTAACAGGTTATGTGTCATGATTTACAAACGGTTTACAAATGTTGAACAAACTATCTATTAAATGCTTTATAAGCTGTTTGTAAAGAAGACATTAACATGATGGTTTACTAGGCTCAATAGCCTGTCAGATCTCGTTTAGACCGTGTAGAGCAGTGGTACTCAAACTTTTCAGCAGGGGCCCCATTTTGTCAGCCAGAATTTCTGGGGACCCCATTTTTTCCCCAATAATTCATTGCGACCCCACCACATCCTAAATCTAATGACACAACCTTAAAATCGTAAGTTTTGATTTTTACATCAACAAATAAGCTTAAATTCAATGCATTTGAATCTATAATAAATAAATACATTTACTTAATAAAACTATATCTTTGAAACTATCTTTCAAAAAATGTTTGTATATTGTCCCATCCAATAATCTGCACTTTTAATATTTTGTTCCTCAAGTGCAGTTACCCCACGACACCACTAGGGGTCGCGACCCAGACTTTGAATACCACTGGTGCAAAGCCATCTTATAAACACAACCATTCATCTCTCTGTCACGACACATCACGACGCACTAGCACCGGCCTGACAGATTTTTGTGCTGTAGCACAAGGTCTGGCAAGGTCTACATCAGATGCTTCATCAGCTACGCAGAACAGGTCCAGTGTGTCAGAGAAACAAATGCTGAGTAACGGGATGATCTTCAGACAGTGATGGCATTGTTATTAGCTCATATCAGGGCTGAGAACGATAACATCTCTGGTTTTTATTGCTTTTAAGACATTGTGCTAACTTTATGACTCTTGGCAATTGAGTTGCTTCCTTCAGCACATTACGTGAGGGCTGGCTAAAATCCTGAGTGGAAGAGGTACAGCAATCAGCAGTCATCCAGGGACAGCACTAAAGAATAAACAAGGTAGTATTAACCAACACCTGCATTGCAGAGGTGTGGATATATCAGTTGGAAAACTGTTTCTAAGCTACTAGGGCGGAAGGTGTACATGACATTGACATTAGAAAGAGCCACATTTGATATCCGACTGCTTCTATGGCTACTTTAGTCTGTTTTTATTCATGCTATTTGGCAATGTCCACTGATGAAAGGGTTTAAAATTGCTCTGAATGAACAAAGCATCGTCACCAAGAAGCAAGTCCGCAGGTGCAGTACAGTCTGGGTCATGTGAGGACATGTAATGTGAGGACAAGCAATGGAAGTGCAGCTCATATAGGTAATTTACAGTCGTAGCCTACAGGCAGACATTTCTAAGATGCTCTTATTTTGATATAGAGTGCCTTTGGAAAGTATTTAGACCCCTTGATTTTTCCCACATTTTGTTAGGTTACAGCCTTATTCTAAAATGCATTTTTTTTAAATCTCCCTCATCAATCTACACACAACACCCCATAATGACAAAGAAAAACAGGTTTTTAGACATTTTTGCCACAAAAATACAAATAAACTGAAAAATCACATTTCCATAAGTATTCAGACCCTTTACTACTTTGTTGATGCACCTTTGGCAGTAATTACAACCTCGAGACTTCTTGGGTATGATGTTACAAGCTTGGCACACCTCAAGATCTCTCAAGATCTGTCAGGTGGGATGTGGAGAGTTTGATGCACAGCTATTTTCAGGTCTCTCGAGAGATGTTCGATCAGGTTCTGGCTCTGGCTGGGCCACACAAGGACATTTAGAGACTTGTCCCGAAGCCACTCCTGTGTTGTTTTGGCTGTGTGCTTAGGGTCGTTGTCCTGTTGGAAGGTGAACCTTCGCCCCAGTCTGAGGTCCTGAGCGCTCTGGAGCAGGTTTTTCTCAATGATCTCTATGTACTTTGCTCCATTCACCTTTGCCTCAATCCTGACTAGTCTCCCAGTCTCTGCCGCTGAAAACCATCCTCACAGCATGATGCTGCCACCACCATGCTTCACCGTAGTGATGGGGCCAGGTTTCCTCCAGACGTGACCCTTGGCATTCAGGCCAAAGAGTTCAATCTTCAATATTTTATTTCACATTTATTGAACCAAGTAGGCTAGTTGAGAACAAGTTCTCATTTACAACTGCGACCTGGCCAAGATAAAGTAAAGCAGTTTGACACATACTGCAACACAAAGTTACGCATTGGAATAAACAAACATACAGTCAATAATACAGTAGAAAAAGTGTGTGCAAATGAGGTAGGATAAGGGAGGTAAGGAAATAATTAGGCCATGGTTCCGAAGTAATTACAATATAGCAATTAAACACTGGAATGGTAGATGTGCAGAAGATGAATGTGCAAGTAGAGATACTGGGGTGTAAAGGAGCAAGATTAATAAATAAATACAGTATGGGGATGAGGTAGTTGGATGGGCTATTTACAGATGGGCTATTTACAGATGAGCTATGTACAGGCCCATTGATCTGTGAGCTGCTCTGACAGCTGGTGCTTAAAGCTAGTGAGGGAGATATGAGTCTCCAGCTTCAGTGATTTTTGCAGTTCGTTCCAGTCATTGGCAGCAGAGAACTGGAAGGAAAGGCGGCAAAAGGAGGAATTGGCTTTGGGAGTGACCAGTGAGATATACCTGCTGGAGCGCGTGCTACGGGTGGGTGCTGCTATGGTGACCAGTGAGAGATAAAATAAGAGATAAGATAAGATAAGGTGGGGCTTTACCTAGAAGAGACTTGTAGATGACCTGGAGCCAGTGGGTTTGGCGACGAGTATGAAGCGAGGGCCAGCCAACGAGAGCGTGCAGGTTGCAGTGGTGGGTAGTATATGGGGCTTTGGCGACAAAACAGATGGCACTGTGAAAGACTGCATCCAATATGTTGAGTAGAGTGTTGGAGGCTATTTTGTAAATCACATAGCTGAAGTCGAAGATCGGTAGGATGGTCAGTTTTACGAGGGTATGTTTGGCAGCACGAGTGATGGATGCTTATTAAATTAAATTTGGATTGGGGATGCTTAGTGTGAGTCTGGAAGGAGAGTTTACAGTCTAACCTGACACCTAGGTATTTGCAGTTGTCCACATATTCTAAGTCAGAACCGTCCAGAGTAGTGATGCTGGATGGGCGGGCAGGTGAAGAACATGCGTTTAATTTTACTTGCATTTAAGAACAGTTGGAGGCAAAGGAAGCAGAGTTTTATAGCATTGTAGCTCGTCTGGAGGATAGTTAACACAGTGTCCAAAGAAGGGCCAGAGGTATACAGAATGGTGTCGTCTGCATAGAGGTGAACCAACAGCAAGAGCGACATCATTGATGTATACAGAGAAGAGAGTCAGCCCGAGTATTGAACCCTGTGGCACCCCCATAGAGACTGCCAGAGGTCCGGACAACAGGCCCTCCGATATGACACATTGAGCTCTATCAGAGTAGTAGTTGGTGAACCAGGCGAGGCAATCACTTGAGAAACCAAGACTGTTGAGTCTGCCAATAAGAATGTGGTGATTGACAGAGTCGAAAGCCTTGGCCAGGTTGATGAATACGGCTGCACAGTAATGTCTCTTATCGATGGCGGTTATGATATCGTTTAGGACCTTGAGTGTGGCTGAGGTGCACCCATGACTAGCTCTGAAACCAGATTGCATAGCGGAGAAGGTACGGTGGGATTCGAAATGGTCGGAAATCCGTTTGTTAACTTGGCTTTCGAAGATCTTAGAAATGCAGGGTAGGATAGATATAGTTCTGCTGCAGTTTGGGTCTAGACTGTCTCCCCTTTTGAAGAGGAGGATGACCGCGGCAGCTTTCCAATCTTTGGGTTTCTCAGACGATATGAAAGAGAGGTTGAACAGGCTAGTAATAGGGGTTGCAACAATTTCGGCAGATCATTTTAGAAAGAGAGGGTCCAGATTGTCTAGCCCGGCTGATTTATAGGGGTCAAGATTTTGCAGCTCTTTCAGAACATCAGCTATCTGGATTTGGGTGAAGGAGAAATGGGGGAGGCTTGTGCAAGTTTCTGTGGGGGGTGAAGGGCTGTTGATTGGGGTAGGGGTAGCCAGGCGGTAAGCACGGCCAGCCGTAGAAAAATGCTTCTTGAAATTCTCAATTATAGTGGATTTATTGGGGGTGACAATGTTTCCTAGCCTCAGTGCTGTGGGCAGCTGGAAGTAGGTGTTTTTATCTTATTCGCCATGGACTTTACAGCGTCCCAGAACTTTTTTGAGTTTGTGCTACAGGATGCAAATTTCTGCTTGAAAAAGCTTGCCTTAGCTTTCCTAACTGCCTGTGTATATTACTTCATGACTTCCCTGAAAAGTTGCATATCACGGGGGCTATTCGATGCTAATGCAGAACGCCACAGGATGTTTTTGTGCTGGTCAAGGACAGTCAGGTCTGGAGAGAACCAAGGGATATATCTGTTCCTGGTTACATTTTTTTGAATGGGGCAATCTTATTTAAGATGGTGAGGAAGGCACTTTTAAAGAATAACCAGGCATCCTCTACTGATGGGATGAGGTCAATATCCTTCCAGGATACCCGAGCCAGGTCGATTAGAAAGGCCTGCTCGCTGAAGTGTTTTAGGGAGCGTTTGACAGTGATGAGGGGTGGTCGTTTGACCGCAGACCCATTATGGATGTAGGCAATGAGGCAGTGATCGCTGAGATCTTGGTTGAAAACAGCAGAGGTGTATTTGGAGGGCAAGTTGGTTAGGATGATATCTATGAGGGTGGAACTAAATGGTTGG
This sequence comes from Oncorhynchus mykiss, assembly GCF_057628025.1. Taxonomy (NCBI): domain Eukaryota; kingdom Metazoa; phylum Chordata; class Actinopteri; order Salmoniformes; family Salmonidae; genus Oncorhynchus; species Oncorhynchus mykiss. The sequence goes on from NC_143026.1 coordinate 28,491,217, forward strand.
TTAAGGCAAATTGAGCAGGGCTATACGCTCCACAGTGAAATAAGACAATAATCACTATCCAGTACAGTAATGGACAAGGCATTAATGTTAGGGTGAGGCATGCGTAGCCCAGTGATCATAGGGGTCCAGTGAGTGGTTGGGCTGGCTGGAGACACGGCGATTCAGACAGCTAGCAGGCCGAGACAGAGGAAAGACTGATTTAGCCTCCACGTGCGTTGATGTTGATAGACCAGTCGTGATGGATTAGTAGGGTTCCGAGTAGCAGAGGGGTCCAAGTCCAATAGGCAAAATAGATATAGTGGCCCAAGAAATTGGCCGATGGATCTATTCAGCTAACAGTCCAATATGCTCTAGCCAGCTAGCGGGCCGTGGTTAGCAGGCTAGCAGATGGGCATTCAGGGGACGTTGCGACCTAGGGGCCAGTTGAGTACCCCCTCGAGCAGATTACGTCGGTAGTCCACTCGTCAAGGATCGGCGAGGTTCAGTGCCCCGTACCGGCAGTAGAAGGGGTCAGGGTATTGTAGCCCAGGAGTGGCTGATGGGCTCTTCAGCTAGCCGGGAGAATAGGCCTAGCATGGGCTAGCTCCAGGCTAATTGGTGCTTGCTTTGGGACAGACGTTAGCCAGGAGTAGTCACTCGGATTGCAGCTAGCTAGCTGCGATGATCCATGTGAAAGGTTCAGAGCTTGCGGTAGGAATCTGGGGATATGGAGAGAAAATATGTCCGGTTTGAGTCGCGTTGTACAAAGTGGTGAGAGCTTTCCGAGCTAAAGGTTAGCTGATGACCACTAGCAGTGGTTAGCTGACTACTAGCTAGTAGCTAGTGAGCTAGCTAGCTTCTGTTGGGGGATTCAGGTTCCGGAGGTAAATAAATATACTTTAGAAAAAACAGATCCACACCATGTTGGGTGAGGTGGGTTGCAGGAGACTATTATGAAGGTGAGGTTTAGAGAAATATAAAAAAGATATGCGAAGAAAAAAATATAAAGGATATATACATGGGACACGGACAAGATGAAGGACAAAGACGTCTGACTGCTACGCCATCTTGGATTTGCAGATAATCTTGTTTCTCATGGACTGAGAGTCTTTAGGTGCCTTTTGGCAAACTCCAAGCAGGCTGTCATGCGCTTTTTACTGTTAAGTGGCTTCCATCTGGTAACTTTACCATAAAGGCCTGATTGGTGGAGTGCTGCAGAGATGGTTGTCCTTCTCGAAGGTTCTCCTATCTCCACAGAGGAACTGTGGAGCTCTGTCTTAGAGACCATCCCTCCCTGACCAAGAACATTCTCCACCGATTGCTCAGTTTGGCCGGGCGGCCAGCTCTTGGTGTTACGGTGCGTGAATGAGGACCCAAAAGCGAATCAACTTAAACAGAGCTTCTTTAATTACCAAACATAGGTAGGCTCAGATGGACCGGCAGATTCCGACAGGACAGGACAAGGTTACAGCAAACATGACGACAGTCTGGTTCAGGCATGAATGACACAAACAAACAAGAATCCGACAAGGACAGGAGCAGAAACAGAGAGAGATATAGGGACCTAATCAGAGGGAAAAAGGGAACAGGTGGGGAACGGGGTGAATGGGTAGTTAGAGGAGACAAGGGACAGCTGGGGGAAAGCGGGGGAGAAAAGGTAACCTAACACGACCAGCAGAGGGAGACAGGGTGAAGGGAAAGGACAGAGACAAGACAACATGACAGTACATGACAGTACCCCCCCACTCACCGAGCGCCTCCTGGCGCACTCGAGGAGGAAACCTGGCGGCAACGGAGGAAATCATCAATCAGCGCACGGTCCAGCACGTCCCGAGAGGGAACCCAACTCCTCTCCTCAGGACCGTACCCCTCCCAGTCAACTAGGTACTGATGACCACGGCCCCGAGGACGCATGTCCAAGATTTTACGGACCCTGTAGATAGGTGCGCCCTCGACAAGGATGGGGGGGGGGGGGGGAGACGAGCGGGGGCGCGAAGAACGGGCTTAACACAGGAGACATGGAAGACCGGGTGGACGCGACGAAGATATCGCGGAAGAAGAAGTCGCACTGCGACAGGATTAATGACCTGAGAGATACGGAATGGACCAATGAACCGCGGGGTCAACTTGCGAGAAGCCGTCTTAAGGGGAAGGTTCTGAGTGGAGAGCCAAACTCTCTGACCGCGACAATATCTAGGGCTCTTAGTTCTACGCTTATTAGCAGCTCTCACAGTCTGCGCCCTATAACGGCAAAGTGCAGACCTGACCCTCTTCCAGGTGCGCTCGCAACGTTGGACAAAAGCCTGAGCGGAGGGGACGCTGGACTCGGCGAACTGAGATGAGAACAACGGAGGCTGGTACCCGAGGCTACTCTGAAAAGGAGATAGCCCGGTCGCAGACGAAGGAAGCGAGTTGTGGGCGTATTCTGCCCAGGGGAGCTGTTCTGACCAAGACGCAGGGTTGCGAAAAGAAAGACTGCGTAAGATGCGACCAATAGTCTGATTGGCCCGTTCTGCTTGACCGTTAGACTGGGGGTGAAAGCCGGAAGAGAGACTGACGGAAGCCCCAATCAAACGGCAAAACTCCCTCCAAAATTGAGACGTGAATTGCGGACCTCTGTCCGAAACGACGTCTGACGGAAGGCCATGAATTCTGAAAACATTCTCGATGATGATTTGTGCCGTCTCTTTAGCAGAAGGAAGCTTAGCAAGGGGAATGAAATGAGCCGCCTTAGAGAACCTATCGACAACCGTAAGAATAACAGTCTTCCCCGCTGACGAAGGCAGTCCGGTGACAAAATCTAAGGCGATGTGAGACCACGGTCGAGAGGGAATAGGAAGCGGCCTGAGACGGCCGGCAGGAGGAGAGTTACCGGACTTAGTCTGCGCGCAGACCGAACAAGCAGCCACGAAACGACGCGTGTCATGCTCCCGGGTGGGCCACCAGAAACGCTGGCGAATGGAAGCAAGCGTACCCCGAACGCCAGGGTGGCCGGCTAACTTGGCAGAGTGAGCCCACTGAAGAACGGCCAGACGAGTAGGAACGGGAACGAAAAGAAGGTTCCTAGGACAAGCGCGCGGCGACGGAGTTTGAGTGAGTGCTTGCTTTACCTGCCTCTCAATTCCCCAGACAGTCAACCCGACAACACGCCCCTCAGGGAGAATCCCCTCGGGGTCAGTGGAGGCTACTGAAGAACTGAAGAGACGAGACAAAGCATCAGGCTTGGTGTTCTTAGAGCCCGGACGATAAGAAATCACGAACTCGAAACGAGCGAAAAACAGCGCCCAACGCGCCTGACGCGCATTAAGTCGTTTGGCAGAACGGATGTACTCAAGGTTCCTATGGTCAGTCCAAACGACAAAAGGAACGGTCGCCCCCTCCAACCACTGTCGCCATTCGCCTAGGGCTAACCGGATGGCGAGCAGTTCGCGGTTACCCACATCATAGTTACGTTCCGACGGCGACAGGCGATGAGAAAAATACGCGCATGGGTGGACCTTGTCGTCAGAGAGGGAGCGCTGAGAAAGGATGGCTCCCACTCCCACCTCTGACGCGTCAACCTCGACAACGAACTGTCTAGAGACGTCAGGTGTAACAAGGATAGGAGCGGATGTAAAACGATTCTTGAGGAGATCAAAAGCTCCCTGGGCGGAAACGGACCACTTAAAGCACGTCTTGACAGAAGTAAGGGCTGTGAGAGGAGCTGCCACCTGACCGAAATTACGGATGAAACGACGATAGAAGTTCGCGAAGCCGAGAAAGCGCTGCAGCTCGACGCGTGACTTAGGGACGGGCCAATCAATGACAGCTTGGACCTTAGCGGGATCCATCTTAATGCCTTCAGCGGAAATAACAGAACCGAGAAATGTGACGGAGGAGGCATGAAAAGTGCACTTCTCAGCCTTCACAAAAAGACAATTCTCTAAAAGGCGCTGGAGGACACGTCGAACGTGCTGAACATGAATCTGGAGTGACGGTGAAAAAATCAGGATATCGTCAAGGTAAACGAAAACAAAGATGTTCAGCATGTCTCTCAGGACATCATTGACTAATGCCTGAAAGACAGCTGGAGCGTTAGCGAGGCCGAAAGGAAGAACCCGGTATTCAAAGTGCCCTAACGGAGTGTTAAACGCCGTCTTCCACTCGTCCCCCTCCCTGATGCGCACGAGATGGTAAGCGTTACGAAGGTCCAACTTAGTGAAAAACCTGGCTCCCTGCAGGATCTCGAAGGCTGAAGACATAAGAGGAAGCGGATAACGATTCTTCACTGTTATGTCATTCAGCCCTCGATAATCTATGCAGGGGCGCAGAGACCCGTCCTTCTTCTTGACAAAAAAAAACCCCGCTCCGGCGGGAGAGGAGGAGGGGACTATGGTACCGGCGTCAAGAGCTACAGACAAATAATCTTCGAGAGCCTTACGTTCGGGAGCCGACAGAGAGTATAGTCTACCCCGGGGGGGGGGGGTGGTTCCCGGAAGGAGATCAATACTACAATCATACGACCGGTGTGGAGGAAGAGAGGTGGCCCTGGACCGACTGAACACCGTGCGCAGATCGTGATATTCCTCCGGCACCCCTGTCAAATCACCAGGCTCCTCCTGTGAAGAAGAGACAGAGGAAACAGGAGGGATAGCAGACATTAAACATTTCACATGACAAGAGACGTTCCAGGAGAGGATAGAATTACTAGACCAATTAATGGAAGGATTATGACAAACTAGCCAGGGATGGCCCAAAACAACAGGTGTAAAAGGTGAACGAAAAATTAAAAAAGAAATGGTTTCACTATGATTACCAGAAACAGTGAGGGTTAAAGGTAGCGTCTCACGCTGAATCCTGGGGAGAGGACTACCATCCAGGGCGAACAAGGCCGTGGGCTCCTTTAACTGTCTGAGAGGAATGTCATGTTCCCGAGCCCAGGTCTCGTCCATAAAACAGCCCTCCGCCCCAGAGTCTATTAAGGCACTGCAGGAAGCTGACGAACCGGTCCAGCGTAGATGGACCGACAAGGTAGTGCAGGATCTTGAAGGAGAGACAGGAGTAGTAGCGCTCACCAGTAGCCCTCCGCTTACTGACGAGCTCTGGCCTTTTACTGGACATGAAGTGACAAAATGACCAGCGGAACCGCAATAGAGACAGAGGCGGTTGGTGATTCTCCGTTCCCTCTCCTCAGTCGAGATGCGGATACCTCCCAGCTGCATGGACTCAGCACCCGAGCCGGCAGAGGAAGATGGTAGTGATGCGGAGAGGGAGGCGACGGAGAGCGCGAGCTCCTTTCCACGAGCTCGGTGACGAAGATCAACCCGTCGCTCAATGCGAATAGCGAGTTCAATCAAGGAATCCACGCTGGAAGGAACCTCCCGGGAGAGAATCTCATCCTTTACCTCTGCGCGGAAACCCTCCAGAAGACGAGCGAGCAAGGCCGGCTCGTTCCAGCCACTGGAGACAGCAAGAGTGCGAAACTCAATAGAGTAGTCTGTTATGGATCGATTGCCTTGACATAGGGAAGACAGGGCCCTGGAAGCCTCCTCCCCAAAAACAGATCGATCAAAAACCCGTATCATCTCCTCCTTAAAGTCTTGATACTGGTTAGTACACTCAGCCCTTGCCTCCCAGATTGCCGTGCCCCACTCACGAGCCCGTCCAATAAGGAGAGATATGACGTAGGCGACACGAGCAGTGCTCCTGGAGTAAGTGTTGGGCTGGAGAGAAAACACAATATCACACTGGGTGAGGAACGAGCGGCATTCAGTGGGCTCCCCAGAGTAACACGGCGGGTTATTGATTCTGGGCTCCGGAGATTCGAAAGCCCTGGAAGTGGCCGGTGGATCGAGGCGGAGATGGTGAACCTGTTCTGTGAGGTTGGAGACTTGGGTGGCCAGGGTCTCAACGGCATGTCGAGCAGCAGACAATTCCTGCTTGTGTCTGCCTAGCATCGCTCCCTGGATCTCGACGGCTGAGTGGAGAGGATCCGAAGTCGCTGGGTCCATTCTTGGTCGGATTCTTCTGTTACGGTGCGTGAATGAGGACCCAAAAGCGAATCAACTTAAACAGAGCTTCTTTAATTACCAAACATAGGTAGGCTCAGATGGACCGGCAGATTCCGACAGGACAGGACAAGGTTACAGCAAACATGACGACAGTCTGGTTCAGGCATGAATGACACAAACAAACAAGAATCCGACAAGGACAGGAGCAGAAACAGAGAGAGATATAGGGACCTAATCAGAGGGAAAAAGGGAACAGGTGGGGAACGGGGTGAATGGGTAGTTAGAGGAGACAAGGGACAGCTGGGGGAAAGCGGGGGAGAAAAGGTAACCTAACACGACCAGCAGAGGGAGACAGGGTGAAGGGAAAGGACAGAGACAAGACAACATGACAGTACATGACACTTGGTGGTTCCAAACTTCTTCCATTTAAGAATGATGGAGGCCACTGTGTTCTTGGGGACCTTCAATGCTGCAGAAAAGTTGTGGTACCCTTCCCCAGATCTGTGCCTTGACACAATCCTGGCTTGGAGCTCTACGGACATTATATAGACAGTTGTGTGCCTTTCCACATCGTGTCCAATCAATAGAATTTACAACAGTGGGACTCCAAGTTGTAGAAACATATCAATGATGATCAATGGAAACAGGATGCACCTGAGCTCAATTTTGAGTCTCATATCAAAGGGACTGAATACCTAAGTAAATCATGTTTTCTGTTTTTTATTTGTAATAAATTTGCAAACATTTCTAAAAACATGTTTTCGCTTTGTCATTATGGGGTATTTTGTGTAGATTGCTAAGGATTTTTTATTTAATCAATTTTTGAATGAGTCTGTAACGTAATAAAATGTGAAAAAATGTAATGGGGTCTGAATCTTTTCCGAATATTCATAATATTCATAATATTTTTTTAAAATGTTAGATAGAATATTTTGTTCTGAAAGTTTTAGGAACAAAAAAATATATGTAACACCCCAGGTGTTATCGTGCTTTGTGGCATAGAATCAGACCAACTATCCTTCTAGCATTATAATAAGGATTCATTCACTGTGAGTGAGTGATAGGCTACATTTCAAAGAAACCTCTTCATGGATTCTGCCTGAGATAGTCGCTGTCCATTTTCCGGTGGTGCTGAATTTCAAATTACGATCGGTTTGCTGTCTGCTTTAATGTTGCTAAATCTCCGAAGGACCTATCACTCGATTGTTTAACTTGTCATGTAAAATACTTTGAATTAAATATGTATGGTTTAAAATCGTGTTTAACAATGTAGGTAATGTTGTTCTCAAATAATGTAGCTATTTGCTGAAACTGCATAAACATCTCTCAATCTAAATACAGTATCTCATATTACTCTCTCATGTTCACTGATGTTTGAATGTTATTTTACTATCCTAATTTATTTAATATTGTTTTACTATCCAAATGTATTTTATATTGTTTTACTATCCTAATTTATTTCATATTGTTTTACTATACTAATTTATTTCATATTGTTTTACTATCCTAATTTATTTCATATTGTTTTACTATCCTAATTTATTTAATATTGTTTTACTATCCAAATGTATTTTATATTGTTTTACTATCCACATTTTTTTCATATTGTTTTACTATCCTAATTTATTTAATATTGTTTTACCATCCTAATTCATTTAATATTGTTTTACTATCCTAATTTATCTATCTTAATTTGATATTTATCTATCTTCATTTTATATTTATTTATCTTCATTTTATATTCATCTATCTTCATTTTATATTTGTCCAGAAATGTATTGTTCTTATCTTTCTCACTGTTTTATTATTGTATTTATGTAAGTGAAGTACATTGAATTGCATTGTTTATGGTAAGAAATGTGCTATGTAAATAAAGTTTTATTTGATAAATCAAGTGCTACAATAAAATGCTATTTGCATGAACATGCCATGGGGTGCATCGTTTATATTATGGTTGGTGGCTCATTCTTTGATGGTATGCACATATTACAGTGTAGCTTTAAAAATCTGTAGAGGACAGCCTCTGGATGGTGATATGGTTTTGTATCATTTCTAGGGTACAAAAGATCATGAAGCATGCGATCACACCCCTATGAAAGCAGATTAAGAAATAGAATAGTGTGCATGTTGAGGTGAGACAGCTACTGTAAATGAACAAGTGAAAGGACATGACAGGACAATTGCATAAAGGAACAAGAGACCATATTTGTATTTCAGTATGACATTTATTGAGCAAATGCTGCTGGGAAATAGTTCATGATGAGTAAAGACATGGGATTGCAAACTGTAGCACCTCATTTAAGTTCGCTATTTAAATTCAAGTCCATCCTATGCATACAAGAATGTATGTGTGCGCATTTACATATTTATTTTCAATTGCACTCATTAGGTAAACACAATAGATACTGATAAAAAGCATGTTTAAGGCTCAGAGTTTCTTCAAGGTTCTTAATGCTTTAGTTGCTTCGGGTACTGTATGTTTATGATCATCAGTACATTGCACCATTGTCTTTCTCATTCTTCACTATATTGTGTTGTAGACGATTGTATTTTTGGCTCAGTTGGTATCTTCACATAAAAAGGCTAGTCCTTTTGAACATGTGTCTCTAAAGTGGACCGTCCAACCCAGGCACCCCTTTTTGAATTAACATTTGAATGAACATACATTTCTATCACTCTCCCACCCACATACAGTATCTAAACTGTAAACCTTCCATCCATACATACAGGTTAGAGCGGAGGGGTCTCCCTCCCTGAGCTAGCATGCAGACGCCCCCACCCGTGAGCCCTCCCGTGAACTGCAGGGAAACATAAAGACAATTAATAATCTGTCCCACTATCACATTTTCCTGATATAATCTGCAGCAAAACCCATTTAAAGCTTTCTCTCAACATGCATTTTTTAAACGTTAGCTTTGTCACATCATATGGCTTCTCTCGTTGCTTTTCTGGATGTTTGAGAGTGGTTCTCTTTATTACATCGCTCTAGCACTATGATTTCTTTGTTATGTTAGTTCTGGGTTGATTGCTTGTTGTCGTGTCATCTTTGTTCCTCCTGAGTGGGTTGGATGGAGCGCAGTTACTCAGTTTCAGTCACCACCTTGACGGACTGGGAAGAGTGTTTCTCCATCTTCTTGCTGGAGACTGTCTTCTCCTGCATCACATCCTCAGACTCCTTCACAGTCTCGGTGACAGTGACAGATTTGGTGACATGCTTGGCTCCATCCTCTCCAGTGGTAATGGTCTCCACCGTTTTGGTGATGACCACCTTCTGGTCCTTTGGATCATCTTTCTGGTCCGGGTCATCTTTAGTGGGGCTCTCGTCCACTCCATTTGAGATAACATCCTTCTCCTCTGCCTCTTTCCCACCCTCATCCTTCTTGTCCTTGTCCTCTGGGGTAATCTTCTCCACATCTCCGTTCATGGCTGCGTCTTTCTTTTCTACCTTCCTCTCTTCCTCTGAATCACTATTTTTGTCTACTTTCTCTTCTGCAGCCGTGGGGGCCTCTGACATTGGAGCTTCTGGTTTGGGGGCCTCACCCTTAGGGGACTCTGCCTCAGGGGATCCTAAATTGGGGGATTCAGATTTGGGGGATACTGTATGTTTTGGGGATTCCGATTTTGGGGAGCCAGCAGGTTTGGGGGATTCAGAAGTAGGGGATGCAGCAGGTCTTGGGGATTCAGATTTAGGGGATCCAGCAAGTTTTGGGGATTCAGATTTAGGGGATCCAGCAGGTTTTGGGGATTCAGATTTGGGGGATCCAGCAGGTTTTGGGGATTCAGATTTGGGGGATCCAGCAGGTTTTGGGGATTCAGATTTGGGGGATCCAGCAGGTTTTGGGGATTCAGATTTGGGGGATCCAGCAGGTTTTGGGGATTCAGATTTGGGGGATCCAGAAGGTTTTGGGGATTCAGATTTGGGGGATCCAGCAGGTTTTGGGGATTCAGATTTGGGGGATCCAGAAGGTTTTGGGGATTCAGATTTGGGGGATCCAGCAGGTTTTGGGGATTCAGATTTGGGGGAGCCATCAGATTTAGGGGATCCTGCAGGTTTTGGGGATTCAGAAGTAGGAGATCCAGCATGCTTTGGGGATTCAGATTTAGGGGATCCAGCTAGTTTTGGGGATTCAGATTTAGGGGATCCAGCAGGTTTTGGGGATTCAGATTTAGGGGATCCATCAGGTTTTGGGGATTCAGATTTGGGGGATCCAGCAGGTTTTGGGGATTCAGATTTGGGTGATCCAGCAGGTTTTGGGGATTCAGATTTAGGGGATCCAGCAGGTTTCGGGGATTCAGATTTGGGGGAGCTAGGTTTTGGAGATTCAGATTTGGGGGTTACAGCTTTGGGAGATTCATGTTTGGGGGATCCAGCTTTTGGTGACTCAGACTTAGGCGACCCAGCCTTTGGGGATTCAGCTTTTAGGGAGTCTGGCTTGGAGGGCTTTGGGGACTCAGATTTCTGGACCTCAACTTTTGGGGCCTCACTCATGGGGGCTTCTGTTTTGGGAGCCTCTGTCTTGGCTACAGCTGCCTTCTCATCTGTTTTGTCTTCTTTCTCATCCTTTCCTTTCTTCTCATCTTCCTCATCCTTATCATCTCCATCTTTGGATCCTTTGTCACTACCTGCATCTTCATCTTGATCATCACCCTCCTCTTCTCCCTCTCCCTCTCCTGTCTCCTCTTCTCCTCCGCGTCCCTCCTTCTCTCCAGCCTTCTCTTTGTCAGGAGAGGCCTTTGATTCTGGGGCTTTGGAGCACAGGACTGTCTCCTCTAATTCCCCCTCTCCTTCTCCCTCATCACCACCTTCTGTATCATCTCCCTTCTCACCCTCACCCTCTTCTCCTTTCTCACCCTCTTCTTCTTTTTCTCCCTCTTCCTCTTCATCACCACCTTCTTTGTCCTCCTCTTCCTCCTCAGCAGGTGTGCTGGAGCTAACTTGGGCTTCAGTGGAGGCTACAACCTCTTCTGATTCACCCTCTCCCCCTTCTCCCTCTGCTTCTTCTCCTCCCTCTTCTCCCTCATCCTCTCCTTCATCTGTTGCCTCTGCCTCCAGAGTGGCAGAAAACTCCTGGGCCATCTCAGCCAGGGCCTGGTCCATCTCATCCTTCTCATCCTCTACCCTGGTCTCCTCGATGATCTCCTCTACAAACTTATGCTGGACTTTCAGTTTGGGAGGCTCATACTTGGACTTCTTAGAGGAGGTGACGGTGTGGCGGTAGGGGAAAGTGCTAAAGTGGGTCTCTTCACCTTCTAGGAGTTTCCTGCAAGAACAGTAGAACATGAGATATAGTTTAGTGTAGGCCGAATATAAAAATGTAGTTTCTATATATAAATGAGATCTTTATGTTTTTATTACACATGATATATTAAAAAAAAAGTTTTTTCAATGTTAGTCCTAATTAGCGCTCTGTTGTCGCACTGTACCTGTATGCAGCAATCTCAATGTCGAGGGCCATCTTGACATTGAGCAGGTCCTGGTACTCACGCAGATGACGCGCCATCTCCCACTTCGTGCCCTTGAGCTCATTATCCAGCTGGTGGATGGTCTCCTGCAGAGAACAAGACCGAGAGACACAAGCTGGTTAAGAGCTATTATTTCTTATGCCTATATGGAACCCTGAAATAATACTTGGTTATTTATTTCTGGTGTAGGGAAGACACGTTTCTCCATAAGGACACTGCTTTCTAAACATCATAAGAAAACGATCAAAAATACAATGTCATATTTTGTGATCCTGGTAATTACTTAACAAGCACATTTACACTTGTATAGGCCTACATTTGAAACAGCACTTTGAGATTCCAATAAAATATCATTGCAATAACAATTGAAACTGTGAAGTCCTCCTGTCTCATTTATGAAAAGTGAAAGTGCAAATAATTGGATAGATTGGACTGTTGTTGTGTTAAATAATGTATTCTGACGCAGTGAACAGCACTGTGTTTCAAGGGCCCCGAGTCTCTGGCTCAGCAACGAAAAAATAACAAAAAACAGTCTGCTGCATTATGTCTTCCCAACCCAAGTGTCGCTGCTTATGCGTAGCCTAATGATCCAACATTTGGAGATGTTAAATCTGTGTCCATAAGATGTCAGCATTGTGCCATTTAGGCTATCTAAAGCAAATGCGCGGACACCACTATTGGGCAGAGTTTATAGCCTAGTTAAAAGACATGCATTTAGGGCCCACATAATAAAACAATTTAGTTCGTTCAAAATCAAACTAATACAATATGTGGGGACACAATGCAAGTGTGTGTCTTTCTCTCTATCAAAGTAGGGGACTCTCCTTATAAGTAGACCTACATTTAAAATAAGAATAAAAACCCCAAAGGTGTGGTGATAATTTTCTCAATTTGAAATCAACGAAAAACACATCTTATTATATAATATATTCTCTCTACTACATTGCTTCTCTTTACACAAAGAATACAACTTTATAGAATACCTCACCATTAAGCCTGTGGCTGGAGGTTTCTGTATGAAAATAATGCCTACAGCGGGTCTCATCATACCTGCAGGCTGGACAGGTCGTTGTTGTGTCGGTCCTCGATGTCATTCAATTGCCTCTCCAGTGACTCCCTGGTTCCACGGACGGACTCTAACTCCACGGTCTTGGACTGAAGCTGGCGACGGTAGTCTGCTATCTCATCACGGGCGGACTTGATTGCATCTTTGTTTTGTGCCGCAGCATCAGTGAGCTTGGAATAGCGGCACATGAACCAGTCCTCCACCTGCTGCAGGTTCTGGTTGGAGTGGCCCTCGAGCTGGGTGCGGATCTCCCGGAGCGCCTCGGTGATGTCCGTCTTCTGGATGTCTTTCCTCTCCATGGTCACCTGCGACGCCTGCACCTGGGCGAACAGGTCGCTCACCTCTTCTGCGTGGTTGTTGCGGATAAAGGCAATCTCGTCATGCAGTGACTGAACTTTCTTCTCCAACTCTGACTTCACCAAATCAGAGTCGGTCATATCTTTTTTCAACGCCCGGATGATGCCTTCCGTCTCATCCCTGATGCGGGCTTCCTCATCGAAGCGGTCCCTAATTCTCTGGATGTCATCCTCGACGTGGTCCGTGTCGAGCTGGATCTGCGCTTTATCGTGGTGAATCTGCTCCAGCATGGAGCGCAGCTCCTGGAGTTCCTGGTCGTATAAATCGCCTAGCTGGGATTGTGACACCTGCTTCTGCCGCAGCGTCTGGATCTCCTCTTCGATCTGGCTGTTCTGCTGCTCCAGGTAGTGCACCTTGTCGATGTAACCGGCGAATCGGTCGTTGAGCCCCTGGAGCTGCTCTTTCTCGTTGGAGCGCTTGTAGTCTCCGTTCGTTTGATTGAAATCAACGCTGTCGGCGGAGCTGAGGAGTGTGGAGCTGTACGCTCTGGCTACCGGCACATTGACGCTCCTCTTGTAGGAGGAGGTCATCGTGGAGCCTGGGCTTGCCCGGGACCAGGACTGAGAACGGAACCCGCTGGAGGGTGTGCCAGTGGAGCGGCCGTAGGTGGTCCTACTATCCATACTTCTCCTGAATGGACTCCCTATCGTGTCCACCGGGTGGTAACTCATCCGGCCAGACCAGGGGTTGCGTGTGCAGATGGAAGGGAAGGTGTCGGAGGTGGAGGAGTGGGGCGAGTATGTGTTTGCAGGTGCGTGGTGGATGGCGCTCACAGCATTCTTAGTCTCACCGGATGTCCTTTATATAGGACAAGCATATCGCTAACGAGGCAGAGACTGTTTTTACTGGCCCATTGATCGAACGGAGGGGGAGGGCCATGTCTCAACCCTCCATACTCTATGTAAGTGAAACACTACTTGAGTGTGTGAGGGTTCGTGGGTGGCCGTTTGAAAGCAGAGGAATGATCACACATAGGGAGAAAAAAGGAAATGGGGTGATTATAATTAGGATGTTTGGGATAGCCTATGTGTCCTTGACGTTGATGTGTTTATCATTTGTCTCTTGTCATATAGTTTCCTCCAAATTTTGAACATTCGAATTAGAGAGAAAATTATACATGCATCTCTGCATTTGCTAATTCAACCAGCCAATATGGAGCAGTTCAATGACCCATGTTAATTATTATTTCCCCTAGTATTAGTTAGCAAAAACGGTTATACCAGAAATGATCAATTTACCGATGCAATTTAGAGCGATAGCAATATCGTCTCCATGGACAGCACCAGTCCGTCAGACTCCAATATCAGCGCCATGGACAGCGACTTAATGCAGCAAAACACCATTACCGTCCTTTTCAAGTGTTTGAAAAGTGTTGAAAATGTTTCTCTCAAATTGAACAGAATGATTGATCATTAAATGAATTGAATTAATAATGTATATTTGCCTATGAACATGTGCAAAGCGAACCAATTTCATATATTGATGTTTTGCTTGTGCTAAGTCTTCAATAATAGGTGATTGATTACTTCTTGACAGGAAACCTCCCAAAATCAAAGGGATTACCATCAGTGACCTACTGATGATGTATAAAGTGAGACTACCATGAGGGGGTTGGTTCAAACAATATGATGCATTTATGTGACCACTTGCTACTTTCAGGAAGTGTTGAAGCATTAATCATAGTTGTAGTTATTGACAGCTATTGGTATAGATTACAGTTATGATCAGCCTGTGCTTATATGCAAGTCATTTACCCCATTCAATAGTATATATCACCTTCATAATGTATATCATAATGTCTTATGGACAAACTTGCCCTTTAATTTTGAGCCATTTCAAACCAAAGCATTTCTGTAGTGATGAATAGGCATCCAAACTGCAACATAGTTTTTTTTCTGTAATTACATTCCTCAGAATGACTTTGTAACTTTATCGTCCAACTCTAACAATGATGGGAAACACGTTGATTAATATGGTTTCACAAACAGATACAGAATACAATGCATAAGTTACAGTCTTTGGGTTGCGGATGAGAGCACAGGGGATAGAGAGGCTGCTATCTCCTCACTGCATTGAGATGTTTTCTATAAGGAGTGAAGCTGCAGTGTTGGTTGACAGATCTGATTGGCTGTAGTCTGTTGTCAGTCTTATTGATTCCCATTCAGTCCTGCTCTACCCATTTCAGAGGTAACTAAGGTCATTGCAAACCCTGCAACTGATGCAGGTAATGCAACAAAATGGCTGCCTCTGGTTTTGGCCAATTGACTGCCTTCAATGACAATATTTCATCCTATGAAAACCAGGGATTAAAATTCAAAAGGCACTTGCACATCTGAGCTATCTTTGTTGCAGGCATATGGTAAGAATTGAATAACATGAGAAAAAATAAGAAACCTGCACACTGCTCTTGCTAGTATCACTTAATAAAGAGCAGTGTGCGGGTTTCTTCTTTTTTCTCATCCTATGAAAACCAGCAAAACTATTTTTGACAAACGGCAAGGCTATTTTTGCCTCCCAGAACATTATTACCCACAAAAATATTTAAATTGTTTGTCAGGATTGATTCAGATTCTCCAGTCTCGTTTAAAAACCCTTGTTTTATACTACAGTTAAGAGGGAAGAATAAATGATTCCCATATAATTGCACTATAACGGTGACAAACGGTGCCCACAAACTGTTAAGGCCTATATAAAGCTGTCCCAACAGCAGAGTCCCAACAGCAATCCCAACATCTTACCACTACTAGACCTGGTTATCAACGGAGCCTTGTCTGGCAGCGAAACAGTTCATTCAGCCTCATTTACTGCTTAAAAAAACATAGTTGATATGGCTGACTTGCTTAAACAAATATGGTTTCCAATGACAATTTAGATGTATGAACTATGACATTAGGGGACGACAAGCGGATAAGAAGCAATCCGTAATTTCAATTAAGACATGAGAGAGCAAGGACGGACGTGGTCGATATAACTATTTGTTTCGCACTTTGAAATGTACAGCGACACAATTCAGAACATGGGTTGTTCTTATAGTGTTCTCCCTGTACACCAAGTCAGAACAATAGGCTAAATAAAGGGGCCATATAAGCAGACAATGAAAGCTCTTACAATATTCAATGATTACATTTCTCTAAAACAGGTTATAGGCTACATGTGCACCACCAAGTCAGATCAGTAGGCGAAATTAAGAGGGGAAAATAGACCAAATTATTAGGGTGAGGCACGTTGGCTACTAACAGCTTACTACACAACATACACTTAGTATTACTTTCTTTGCTATAGGATACATATCTTCCTGGCATATTAATCAAAATCAAATCAAATCAAATCAAATGTATTTATATAGCCCTTCGTACATCAGCTGATATCTCAAAGTGCTCTACAGAAACCCAGCCTAAAACCCCAAACAGCATGCAATGCAGGTGTAGAAGCACAGTGTCTAGGAAAAACTCCCATGAAAGGCCAAAACCTAGGAAGAAACCTAGAGAGGAACCAGGCTATGTGGGGTGGCCAGTCCTCTTCTGGCTGTGCCGGGTGGAGATTATAACAGAACATGGCCAAGATGTTCAAATGTTCATAAATGACCAGCATGGTCCAATAATAATAAGGCAAAACAGATGAAACTGGAGCAGCAGCACGGCCAGGTGGACTGGGGACAGCAAGGAGTCATCATGTCAGGTAGTCCTGGGGCATGGTCCTAGGGCTCAGGTCCTCAGAGAGAGAGAACGAAAGAGAGAAAGAGAGAATTAGAGAGAGCACACTTAAATTCACACAGGACACCGAATAGGACAGGAGAAGTACTCCAGATATAACAAACTGACCCTAGCCCCCCGACACATAAACTACTGCAGCATAAATACTGGATGCTGAGACAGGAGGGGTCAGGAGACACTGTGGCCCCATCCGAGGACATATCATTTATGCAGCAGCATACAAGACATTTTTGGACTCGCCTTGTTGTGCTGTGATCACTTGAACAGGAAGGTGGCACTACGGTCCTTCGTGGGCAAATTTTGTTATCAAAGTCTGGCATTCTCTGGATTTATAGTGCTTTCAAGACAACTGGGAACTCGGAAAAACAAGGTTGAATCATGATCTTCAGGTCGTAGCTCTAGGAAGACGCCCGAGTTCCGGATTTCCAATTCCGAGCTGGATGACCGTTCAAAACATATTTGCTTCATTGACAGCATGACCAATGCTGAATGTCTATAATTTTAAACTTGGAAAAGAGACCCTTAATCCCAGATTTGGGCCCACACAGCCACTCCACTGAATAGCAGTTAGCCACTGATTCCTTCCAAACTGTAACGTCTGCATCCAACTCATACTTCTAAACACTTAGATCCTGGAACGCAGCCCACTTTCCTGCTCACTCTCCAGATCCCAATCACCTGAATTCTAATCACCTGTTCACACACCTGCATGTCATCATCCCACACCATTTAGTTCAGTTCCTTGTACCCCATCACTGTGAGGTATTGTTTGTTTTGAGACACATTTCTTTTGGAGCTCTGTTTTTTCTTGTCCTTCATGCCTCCATATATTATAGTTTTTGCCTGCCTCACTCACGACACCTTTTGCCTATTCCCTGCCTGTACTTTTGCCATTTTGGACCTACCGTGTATGACCTTCTGCCTGCCCCTGGAACTTGCTGCTACCTGCCTCCTCCAATGGTCCCTGCTCTGCGCTTGAAACCAGCTCTCTGTCTCATATTGTGTTCATTACAGAATACCTCACCAAACACGACAGAATGATTCAGCAGAGCTGCAGGACAGGAGGAATGGCTCAACGAACTCTGCAACCTCCTTCACCAGTCCATTCCTGCTTCATCCATATCAGGTGCCACAGCCTCCTCTCGTTCATCCTCCAATATATCTATGCCTAATAAATATGACGGCTCCCCAGGGAAATGTCAAGGATTTCTCATGCATTATAACCTGTACATAGACCATCACCTCACTGACTTCACCTCTGACAAAGACAGGGTGGACTGCATCATCTCCCTACTCACAGGCAAAGTTCTGGATTGGGTCACAGCCCTGTGGGCCGCTCAAAGATCTAATCTGTCCTCTGAATCACGTTTCCATGCTGAGTATGCCCTTGAGTTCAGCACCATGGCTGCCAGCAGTGGATGGAGTGAACCAGCACTCCTTACAGTCTACAGGAGGGGTCTTAATCGGGAGTTACAGACCAAACTGGCCTGCAGAGGAGATTTAACGGACGTAAACCAATACATCCGGATGTTCATATCCATTGGCAACCTACTGGTGGACCACAGACCTATAGAGTCGCCCATGGCCTGCAAGTCTTCCACGCCCTTCTCTCGTCCACCACTGTCCAATAGGCCCCAACCCATGCAACTCGGCGCAGCCCGTTTCCCACAGAGTCCATCAATGTAGCTCGTCTGGAGGTTAGTTAACACAGTGTCCAAAGAAGGGCCAGAGGTATACAGAATGGTGTCATCTGCGTAGAAGTGGACCCACAGCAAGAGCGAGATCATTGATGTATACAGAGAAGAGAGTCGGCCCGAGAATTGAACCCTGTGGCACCCCCATAGAGACTGCCAGAGGTCCGGACAACAGGCCCTCCGATATGACACACTGAGCTCTACCAGAGAAGTAGTTGGTGAACCAGGCGAGGCAATCACTTGAGAAACCAAGGCTGTTGAGTCTACCAATAAGAATGTGGTGATTGACAGAGGCGAAAGCCTTGGCCAGGTTGACGAATACGGCTGCACAGTAATGTCTCTTATCGATGGCGGTTATGATATCGTTTAGGACCTTGAGTGTGGCTGAGGTGCACCCATGACTAGCTCTGAAACCAGATTGCATAGCGGAGAAGGTACGGTGGGATTCGAAATGGTCGGAAATCCGTTTGTTAACTTGGCTTTCGAAGATCTTCGAAAGGCAGGGTAGGATAGATATAGTTCTGCTGCAGTTTGGGTCTAGACTGTCTCCCCTTTTGAAGAGGAGGATGACCGTGGCAGCTTTCCATTCTTTGGGTTTCTCAGACGATACGAAAGAGAGGTTGAACAGGCTTGTAATAGAGGTTGCAACAATTTCGGCAGATCATTTTAGAAACAGAGGGTCCAGATTGTCTAGCCCGGCTGATTTGTAGGGTTCCAGATTTTGCAGCTCTTTCAGAACATCAGCTATCTGGATTTGGGTGAAGGAGAAATGGGGGAGGCTTGGGCGAGTTTCTGTGGGGGGTGCAGGGCTGTTGATCAGGGTAGGGGTAGCCAGGTGGTAAGCATGGCCAGCCGTAGAAAAATGCTTGTTGAAATTCTCAATTATAGTGGATTTATTGGTGGTGACAATGTTTCCTAGCATCAGTGCAGTGGGCAGCTGGGAGGTGCTCGTTTTCTCCATGGACTTTACAGCGTCCCAGAACTTTTTTGTGTTTGTGCTACAGGATGCAAATTTCTGCTTGAAAAGCTAGCCTTAGCTTTCCTAACTGCCTGTGTATATTAGTTCCTGACTTCACTGAAAAGTTGCATATCACGGGGGCTATTCGATGCTAATGCAGAATGCCACAGGATGTTTTTGTGCTGGTCAAGGACAGTCAGGTCTGGAGAGAACCAAGTGCTATATCTGTTCCTGGTTACATTTTTTGAATTGGGCATGCTTATTTAAGATGGTGAGGAAGGGACTTTTAAAGAATAACCAGGCATCCTCTACTGACGGGATGAGGTCAATATCCTTCCAGGATACCCGGGCTAGGTGGATTAGAAAGTTCTGCTCGCTGAAGTGTTTTAGGGAGCGTTTGACAATGATGAGGGGTGGTCGTTTGACCGCATACTCATTATGGATGCAGGCAATGAGGCAGTGATCGCTGAGATCTTGGATGAAAACAGCAGAGGTGTATTTGGAGGGCAAGTTGGTTAGGATGATATCTATGAGGGTGGAACTAAATGGTTGGTTAAGGCAAATTGAGCAGGGCTATAGGCTCCACAGTGAAATAAGACAATAATCACTATCCAGGACAGTAATGGACAAGGCATATTGATATTACGGAGAGGCATGCGTAGACCAGTGATCATAGGGGTCCAGTGAGTGGTTGGACTGGCTGGAGACACGGCGATTCAGACAGCTAGCAGGCCGGGACAGAGGAAAGACTGATTTATTCTCCACGTGCGGTGACGTCGATAGACCAGTCGTGATGGATTAGCAGGGTTCTGAGTAGCAGAGGGGTCCAAGTCCAATAGGCAAAATAGATATAGTGGCCCAAGAAATTGGCCGATGGATCTATTGAGCTAACAGTCCAAAGTGCTCTGGACAGCTAGCGGGCCGTGGTTAGCAGGCTAACAGTTGGGCATTCAGGGGACGTTGCGACCTAGGGGCTAGTTGAGTACCCCCTCGAGCAGATTACATCGGTAGTCCAGTCGTCAAGGATCGGCGAGGTTCAGTGTCCCGTACCGGCAGTAGAAGGGGTCTGGGTATTGTAGCCCAGGAGTGGCTGATGGGCCTCTCCAGCTAGCCGGGAGAATAGGCCTAGCATGGGCTAGCTCCAGGCTAATTGGTGCTTGCTTTGGGACAGACCTTAGCCAGGAGTAGTCACTCGGATTGCAGCTAGCTAGCTGCGATGATCCATGTGAAAGGTTCAGAGCTTGCGATAGGAATCCGGGGATATGGAGAGAAAATAGGTACGGTTTGAGTCGCGTTGTACAAAGTGGTGAGAGCTTTCCGAGCTAAAGGTTAGCTGATGACCACTAGCAGTGGTTAGCTGACTACTAGCTAGTAGCTAGTGAGCTGGCTAGCTTCTGTTGGGGGATTCAGGTTCCGGAGGTAAATAAATATACTCTAGAAAAAACAGATCCACACCATGTTGGGTGAGGTGGGTTGCAGGAGACTATTATGACGTTGAGGTTTAGAGAAATGTAAAAAAGATATGCAAAGAAAAATATATAAAAGATACAGTAGGGCAAAAAAGTATTTAGTCAGCCACCAATTGTGCAAGTTATCCCACTTAAAAAGATGAGAGAGGCCTCTAATTTTCATCATATGTACACTTCAACTATGACAAAATTTGAAAAAAATCCAGAAAATCACATTGTAGGATTTTTTATGAATTTATTTGCAAATTATGGTGGAAAATAAGTATTTGGTCATCTCTATACTTTGTTATATACCCTTTGTTGGCAATGACAGAGGTCAAACGTTTTCTGTAAGTCTTCACAAGGTTTTCACACAAGGTTTTTTGGCCCATTGCTCCATGCAGATCTCCTCTAGAGCAGTGATGTTTTGGGGCTGTTGCTGGGCAACACAGACTTTCAACTCCCTCCAAAGATTTTCTATGGGGTTGAGATCTGGAGACTGGCTAGGCCACTCCAGGACCTTGAAATGCCTCTAACGAAGCCACACCTTCGTTGCCCGGGCGGTGTGTTAGGGATCATTGTCATGCTGAAAGACCCAGCACCGTTTCATCTTCAATGCCCTTGCTGATGGAAGGAGGTTTTCACTCAAAATCTCACGATACATGGCCCCATTCATTCTTTCCTTTACAAGGATCAGTCGTCCTGGTCCCTTTGCAGAAAAACAGCCCCAAAGCATGGTGTTTCCACCCCCATGCTTCACTGTAGATATGGTGTTCTTTGGATGCAACTCAGCATTCTTTGTCCTCCAAACACGACGAGTTGAGTTTTTACCAAAAAGTTATATTTTGGTTTCATCTGACCATGTGACATTCTCCCAATCTTCTTCTGGATCATCCAAATACTCTCTAGCAAACTTCAGACGGGCCTGGACATGTACTGGCTTAAGCAGGGGGACACGTCTGGCACTGCAGGATTTGAGTCCCTGGCGGTGTAGTGCGTTACTGATTGTAGGCTTTGTTACTTTGGTCGCAGCTCTCTGCAGGTCATTCACTAGGTCCCCCCGTGTGGTTCTGGGATTTTTGCTCACCGTTCTTGTGATCATTTTGACCCCACGGGGTGAGATCTTGCGTGGAGCCCCAGATCGAGGGAGATTATCAGTGGTCTTGTATGTCTTCCATTTCCTAATAATTGCTCCCACAGTTGATTTCTTCAAACCAAGCTGCTTACCTATTGCAGGTTCAGTCTTCCCAGCCTGGTGCAGGTCTACAATTTTGTTTCTGGTGTCCTTTGACAGCTCTTTGGTTTTGGCCATAGTGGAGTTTGGAGTGTGACTGTTTGAGGTTGTGGACAGGTGTCTTTTATACTGATAACAAGTTCAAACATGTGCCATTAATACAGGTAATGAGTGGAGGACAGAGGAGCCTCTTAAAGAGGAAGTTACAGGTCTGTGAGAGCCAGAAATCTTGCTTGTTTGTAGGTGACCAAATACTTATTTTCCA
Source organism: Oncorhynchus mykiss (assembly GCF_057628025.1). Lineage (NCBI taxonomy): Eukaryota > Metazoa > Chordata > Actinopteri > Salmoniformes > Salmonidae > Oncorhynchus > Oncorhynchus mykiss. The sequence continues at coordinate 28,513,384 of NC_143026.1, forward strand.
CCATCATTTGCAAATAAATTCATTAAAAATCCAACAATGTGATTTTCTGGATTTTTTGGGGGGACTGTGTTCTTGGGGACCTTCAATGCTGCAGAATGCTGCAGAAAAGTTTGCTGCAGAAAAGTTTTGGTACCCTTCCCCAGATCTGTGCCTCGACACAATCCTGGCTTGGAGCTCTACGGACCTTATATAGACAGTTGTATGCCTTTCCACATCATGTCCAATCAATTGAATTTACAACAGTGGGACTCCAAGTTGTAGAAACATCTCAATGATGATCAATGGAAACAGGATGCACCTGAGCTCAATTTTGAGTCTCATATCAAAGGGTCTGAATACCTAAGTAAATCATGTTTTCTGTTTTTTATTTGTAATAAATTTGCAAACATTTCTAAAAACATGTTTTCGCTTTGTCATTATGGGGTATTTTGTGTAGATTGCTAAGGATTTTTTATTAAATCAATTTTTTAATGAGTCTGTAACGTAATAAAATGTGAAAAACCTAATGGGGTCTGAATCTTTTCCGAAGGCACTGTATGTCATAATATTTTTTTTAAATGTTAGATAGAATATTTTGTTCTGAAAGTTTTAGGAACAAAAAATGATATGTAACACCCCAGGTGTTATCGTGCTTTGTGGCATAGAATCAGACCAACTATCCTTCTAGCATTATAATAAGGATTCATTCACTGTGAGTGAGTGATAGGCTACATTTCAAAGAAACCTCTTCATGGATTCTGCCTTAGATAGTCGCTGTCCATTTTCCGGTGGTGCTGAATTTCAAATTACGATCGGGTTGCTGTCTGCTTTAATGTTGCTAAATCTCTGAAGGACCTATCACTCGATTGTTTAACTTGTCATGTAAAATATTTTGAATTACATATGTATAGTTTAAAATGTTGTTCTCAAATAATGTAGCTATTTGCTGAAACTGCATAAACATCTCTCAATCTAAATACAGTATCTCATATTACTCTCTCATGTTCACTGTTGTTTTAATATTATTTTACTATCCTAATTTATTTAATATTGTTTTACTATCCAAATGTATTTTATATTGTTTTACTATCCTAATTTATTTCATATTGTTTTACTATACTAATTTATTTCATATTGTTTTACTATCCTAATTTATTTCATATTGTTTTACTATCCTAATTTATCTATCTTCATTTTATATTTATCTATCTTAATTTGATATTTGTTTATCTTCATTTTATATTTGTCCAGAAATGTATTGTTTTTATCTTTCTCACTGTTATTATTTTATTTTATGTAAGTGAAGTAAATTGAATTGCATTGTTTATGGTAAGAAATGTGCTATGTAAATAAAGTTTGATTTCATAAATCAAGTGCTACAATAAAATGCTATTTGCATGAACATGCCATGGGGTGCATCGTTTATATTATGGTTGGTGGCTCATTCTTTGATGGTATGCACATATTACAGTGTAGCTTTAAAAATCTGTAGAGGACAGCCTCTGGATGGTGATATGGTTTTGTATCATTTCTAGGGTACAAAAGATCATGAAGCATGCGATCACACCCCTATGAAAGCAGATTAAGAAATAGAATAGTGTGCATGTTGAGGTGAGACAGCTACTGTAAATGAACAAGTGAAAGGACATGACAGGACAATTGCATAAAGGAACAAGAGACCATATTTGTATTTCAGTATGACATTTATTGAGCAAATGCTGCTGGGAAATAGTTCATGATGAGTAAAGACATGGGATTGCAAACTGTAGCACCTCATTTAAGTTCGCTATTTAAATTCAAGTCCATCCTATGCATACAAGAATGTATGTGTGCGCATTTACATATTTATTTTCAATTGCACTCATTAGGTAAACACAATAGATACTGATAAAAAGCATGTTTAAGGCTCAGAGTTTCTTCAAGGTTCTTAATGCTTTAGTTGCTTCGGGTACTGTATGTTTATGATCATCAGTACATTGCACCATTGTCTTTCTCATTCTTCACTATATTGTGTTGTAGACGATTGCATTTTTGGCTCAGTTGGTATCTTCACATAAAAAGGCTAGTCCTTTTGAACATGTGTCTCTAAAGTGGACCGTCCAACCCAGGCACCCCTTTTTGAATTAACATTTGAATGAACATACATTTCTATCACTCTCCCACCCACATACAGTATCTAAACTGTACACCTTCCATCCATACATACAGGTTAGAGCGGAGGGGTCTCCCTCCCTGAGCTAGCATGCAGACGCCCCCACCCGTGAGCCCTCCCGTGAACTGCAGGGAAACATAAAGACAATTAATAATCTGTCCCACTATCACATTTTCCTGATATAATCTGCAGCAAAACCCATTTAAAGCTTTCTCTCAACATGCATTTTTTAAACGTTAGCTTTGTCACATCATATGGCTTCTCTCGTTGCTTTTCTGGATGTTTGAGAGTGGTTCTCTTTATTACATCGCTCTAGCACTATGATTTCTTTGTTATGTTAGTTCTGGGTTGATTGCTTGTTGTCGTGTCATCTTTGTTCCTCCTGAGTGGGTTGGATGGAGCGCAGTTACTCAGTTTCAGTCACCACCTTGACGGACTGGGAAGAGTGTTTCTCCATCTTCTTGCTGGAGACTGTCTTCTCCTGCATCACATCCTCAGACTCCTTCACAGTCTCGGTGACAGTGACAGATTTGGTGACATGCTTGGCTCCATCCTCTCCAGTGGTAATGGTCTCCACCGTTTTGGTGATGACCACCTTCTGGTCCTTTGGATCATCTTTCTGGTCCGGGTCATCTTTAGTGGGGCTCTCGTCCACTCCATTTGAGATAACATCCTTCTCCTCTGCCTCTTTCCCACCCTCATCCTTCTTGTCCTTGTCCTCTGGGGTAATCTTCTCCACATCTCCGTTCATGGCTGCGTCTTTCTTTTCTACCTTCCTCTCTTCCTCTGAATCACTATTTTTGTCTACTTTCTCTTCTGCAGCCGTGGGGGCCTCTGACATTGGAGCTTCTGGTTTGGGGGCCTCACCCTTAGGGGACTCTGCCTCAGGGGATCCTAAATTGGGGGATTCAGATTTGGGGGATACTGTATGTTTTGGGGATTCCGATTTTGGGGAGCCAGCAGGTTTGGGGGATTCAGAAGTAGGGGATGCAGCAGGTCTTGGGGATTCAGATTTAGGGGATCCAGCAAGTTTTGGGGATTCAGATTTAGGGGATCCAGCAGGTTTTGGGGATTCAGATTTGGGGGATCCAGCAGGTTTTGGGGATTCAGATTTGGGGGATCCAGCAGGTTTTGGGGATTCAGATTTGGGGGATCCAGCAGGTTTTGGGGATTCAGATTTGGGGGATCCAGCAGGTTTTGGGGATTCAGATTTGGGGGATCCAGAAGGTTTTGGGGATTCAGATTTGGGGGATCCAGCAGGTTTTGGGGATTCAGATTTGGGGGATCCAGAAGGTTTTGGGGATTCAGATTTGGGGGATCCAGCAGGTTTTGGGGATTCAGATTTGGGGGAGCCATCAGATTTAGGGGATCCTGCAGGTTTTGGGGATTCAGAAGTAGGAGATCCAGCATGCTTTGGGGATTCAGATTTAGGGGATCCAGCTAGTTTTGGGGATTCAGATTTAGGGGATCCAGCAGGTTTTGGGGATTCAGATTTAGGGGATCCATCAGGTTTTGGGGATTCAGATTTGGGGGATCCAGCAGGTTTTGGGGATTCAGATTTGGGTGATCCAGCAGGTTTTGGGGATTCAGATTTAGGGGATCCAGCAGGTTTCGGGGATTCAGATTTGGGGGAGCTAGGTTTTGGAGATTCAGATTTGGGGGTTACAGCTTTGGGAGATTCATGTTTGGGGGATCCAGCTTTTGGTGACTCAGACTTAGGCGACCCAGCCTTTGGGGATTCAGCTTTTAGGGAGTCTGGCTTGGAGGGCTTTGGGGACTCAGATTTCTGGACCTCAACTTTTGGGGCCTCACTCATGGGGGCTTCTGTTTTGGGAGCCTCTGTCTTGGCTACAGCTGCCTTCTCATCTGTTTTGTCTTCTTTCTCATCCTTTCCTTTCTTCTCATCTTCCTCATCCTTATCATCTCCATCTTTGGATCCTTTGTCACTACCTGCATCTTCATCTTGATCATCACCCTCCTCTTCTCCCTCTCCCTCTCCTGTCTCCTCTTCTCCTCCGCGTCCCTCCTTCTCTCCAGCCTTCTCTTTGTCAGGAGAGGCCTTTGATTCTGGGGCTTTGGAGCACAGGACTGTCTCCTCTAATTCCCCCTCTCCTTCTCCCTCATCACCACCTTCTGTATCATCTCCCTTCTCACCCTCACCCTCTTCTCCTTTCTCACCCTCTTCTTCTTTTTCTCCCTCTTCCTCTTCATCACCACCTTCTTTGTCCTCCTCTTCCTCCTCAGCAGGTGTGCTGGAGCTAACTTGGGCTTCAGTGGAGGCTACAACCTCTTCTGATTCACCCTCTCCCCCTTCTCCCTCTGCTTCTTCTCCTCCCTCTTCTCCCTCATCCTCTCCTTCATCTGTTGCCTCTGCCTCCAGAGTGGCAGAAAACTCCTGGGCCATCTCAGCCAGGGCCTGGTCCATCTCATCCTTCTCATCCTCTACCCTGGTCTCCTCGATGATCTCCTCTACAAACTTATGCTGGACTTTCAGTTTGGGAGGCTCATACTTGGACTTCTTAGAGGAGGTGACGGTGTGGCGGTAGGGGAAAGTGCTAAAGTGGGTCTCTTCACCTTCTAGGAGTTTCCTGCAAGAACAGTAGAACATGAGATATAGTTTAGTGTAGGCCGAATATAAAAATGTAGTTTCTATATATAAATGAGATCTTTATGTTTTTATTACACATGATATATTAAAAAAAAAGTTTTTTCAATGTTAGTCCTAATTAGCGCTCTGTTGTCGCACTGTACCTGTATGCAGCAATCTCAATGTCGAGGGCCATCTTGACATTGAGCAGGTCCTGGTACTCACGCAGATGACGCGCCATCTCCCACTTCGTGCCCTTGAGCTCATTATCCAGCTGGTGGATGGTCTCCTGCAGAGAACAAGACCGAGAGACACAAGCTGGTTAAGAGCTATTATTTCTTATGCCTATATGGAACCCTGAAATAATACTTGGTTATTTATTTCTGGTGTAGGGAAGACACGTTTCTCCATAAGGACACTGCTTTCTAAACATCATAAGAAAACGATCAAAAATACAATGTCATATTTTGTGATCCTGGTAATTACTTAACAAGCACATTTACACTTGTATAGGCCTACATTTGAAACAGCACTTTGAGATTCCAATAAAATATCATTGCAATAACAATTGAAACTGTGAAGTCCTCCTGTCTCATTTATGAAAAGTGAAAGTGCAAATAATTGGATAGATTGGACTGTTGTTGTGTTAAATAATGTATTCTGACGCAGTGAACAGCACTGTGTTTCAAGGGCCCCGAGTCTCTGGCTCAGCAACGAAAAAATAACAAAAAACAGTCTGCTGCATTATGTCTTCCCAACCCAAGTGTCGCTGCTTATGCGTAGCCTAATGATCCAACATTTGGAGATGTTAAATCTGTGTCCATAAGATGTCAGCATTGTGCCATTTAGGCTATCTAAAGCAAATGCGCGGACACCACTATTGGGCAGAGTTTATAGCCTAGTTAAAAGACATGCATTTAGGGCCCACATAATAAAACAATTTAGTTCGTTCAAAATCAAACTAATACAATATGTGGGGACACAATGCAAGTGTGTGTCTTTCTCTCTATCAAAGTAGGGGACTCTCCTTATAAGTAGACCTACATTTAAAATAAGAATAAAAACCCCAAAGGTGTGGTGATAATTTTCTCAATTTGAAATCAACGAAAAACACATCTTATTATATAATATATTCTCTCTACTACATTGCTTCTCTTTACACAAAGAATACAACTTTATAGAATACCTCACCATTAAGCCTGTGGCTGGAGGTTTCTGTATGAAAATAATGCCTACAGCGGGTCTCATCATACCTGCAGGCTGGACAGGTCGTTGTTGTGTCGGTCCTCGATGTCATTCAATTGCCTCTCCAGTGACTCCCTGGTTCCACGGACGGACTCTAACTCCACGGTCTTGGACTGAAGCTGGCGACGGTAGTCTGCTATCTCATCACGGGCGGACTTGATTGCATCTTTGTTTTGTGCCGCAGCATCAGTGAGCTTGGAATAGCGGCACATGAACCAGTCCTCCACCTGCTGCAGGTTCTGGTTGGAGTGGCCCTCGAGCTGGGTGCGGATCTCCCGGAGCGCCTCGGTGATGTCCGTCTTCTGGATGTCTTTCCTCTCCATGGTCACCTGCGACGCCTGCACCTGGGCGAACAGGTCGCTCACCTCTTCTGCGTGGTTGTTGCGGATAAAGGCAATCTCGTCATGCAGTGACTGAACTTTCTTCTCCAACTCTGACTTCACCAAATCAGAGTCGGTCATATCTTTTTTCAACGCCCGGATGATGCCTTCCGTCTCATCCCTGATGCGGGCTTCCTCATCGAAGCGGTCCCTAATTCTCTGGATGTCATCCTCGACGTGGTCCGTGTCGAGCTGGATCTGCGCTTTATCGTGGTGAATCTGCTCCAGCATGGAGCGCAGCTCCTGGAGTTCCTGGTCGTATAAATCGCCTAGCTGGGATTGTGACACCTGCTTCTGCCGCAGCGTCTGGATCTCCTCTTCGATCTGGCTGTTCTGCTGCTCCAGGTAGTGCACCTTGTCGATGTAACCGGCGAATCGGTCGTTGAGCCCCTGGAGCTGCTCTTTCTCGTTGGAGCGCTTGTAGTCTCCGTTCGTTTGATTGAAATCAACGCTGTCGGCGGAGCTGAGGAGTGTGGAGCTGTACGCTCTGGCTACCGGCACATTGACGCTCCTCTTGTAGGAGGAGGTCATCGTGGAGCCTGGGCTTGCCCGGGACCAGGACTGAGAACGGAACCCGCTGGAGGGTGTGCCAGTGGAGCGGCCGTAGGTGGTCCTACTATCCATACTTCTCCTGAATGGACTCCCTATCGTGTCCACCGGGTGGTAACTCATCCGGCCAGACCAGGGGTTGCGTGTGCAGATGGAAGGGAAGGTGTCGGAGGTGGAGGAGTGGGGCGAGTATGTGTTTGCAGGTGCGTGGTGGATGGCGCTCACAGCATTCTTAGTCTCACCGGATGTCCTTTATATAGGACAAGCATATCGCTAACGAGGCAGAGACTGTTTTTACTGGCCCATTGATCGAACGGAGGGGGAGGGCCATGTCTCAACCCTCCATACTCTATGTAAGTGAAACACTACTTGAGTGTGTGAGGGTTCGTGGGTGGCCGTTTGAAAGCAGAGGAATGATCACACATAGGGAGAAAAAAGGAAATGGGGTGATTATAATTAGGATGTTTGGGATAGCCTATGTGTCCTTGACGTTGATGTGTTTATCATTTGTCTCTTGTCATATAGTTTCCTCCAAATTTTGAACATTCGAATTAGAGAGAAAATTATACATGCATCTCTGCATTTGCTAATTCAACCAGCCAATATGGAGCAGTTCAATGACCCATGTTAATTATTATTTCCCCTAGTATTAGTTAGCAAAAACGGTTATACCAGAAATGATCAATTTACCGATGCAATTTAGAGCGATAGCAATATCGTCTCCATGGACAGCACCAGTCCGTCAGACTCCAATATCAGCGCCATGGACAGCGACTTAATGCAGCAAAACACCATTACCGTCCTTTTCAAGTGTTTGAAAAGTGTTGAAAATGTTTCTCTCAAATTGAACAGAATGATTGATCATTAAATGAATTGAATTAATAATGTATATTTGCCTATGAACATGTGCAAAGCGAACCAATTTCATATATTGATGTTTTGCTTGTGCTAAGTCTTCAATAATAGGTGATTGATTACTTCTTGACAGGAAACCTCCCAAAATCAAAGGGATTACCATCAGTGACCTACTGATGATGTATAAAGTGAGACTACCATGAGGGGGTTGGTTCAAACAATATGATGCATTTATGTGACCACTTGCTACTTTCAGGAAGTGTTGAAGCATTAATCATAGTTGTAGTTATTGACAGCTATTGTTATAGATTACAGTTATAATCAGCCTGTGCTTATATGCAAGTAATTTATCCCATTCAATAGTATATATCACCTTCATAATGTATATCATAATATGTTATGGACAAACTTGCCCTTTTATTTTGAGCCATTTCAAACCAAAGCATTTCTGTAGTGATGAATAGGAATCCAAACTGCAACATAGTTTTTTTCTGTAATTACATTCCTCAGAATGACTTTGTAACTTTATCGTCCAACTCTAACAATGATGGGAAACATGTTGATTAATATGGTTTCACAAACAGATACAGAATACAATGCATAAGTTACAGTCTTTGGGTTGCGGATGAGAGCACAGGGGATAGAGAGGCTGCTATCTCCTCCCTGCATTGAGATGTTTTCTCTAAGGAGTGAAGCTGCAGTGTTGGTTGACAGATCTGATTGGCTGTAGTCTGTTGTCAGTCTTATTGATTCCCATTCAGTCCTGCTCTACCCATTTCAGAGGTAACTAAGGTCATTGCAAACCCTGCAACTGATGCAGGTAATGCAACAAAATGGCTGCCTCTGGTTTTGGCCAATTGACTGCCATCAATGACAATATTTAATCCTATGAAAACCAGGGATTAAAAATTCAAAAGGCACTTGCACATCTGAGCCATCTTTGTTGCAGGCATATGGTAAGATTTGAATAACATGAGAAAAAATAAGAAACCTGCACACTGCTCTTGCTAGTATCACTTAATAAAGAGCAGTGTGCAGGTTTCTTCTTTTTTCTCATCCTATGAAAACCAGCAAAACTATTTTTGCCTCAAAGAACATTATTACCCACAATAAGATTTAAATTGTTTGTCAGGATTGATTCAGATTCTCCAGTCTTGTTTAAAAACCCTTGTTTTATACCACAGTTAAGTGGGAAGAATAAATGAGATTTATTTATTTGTCACTTATCCATACTTACCCATCTGTATTCTGTTATCTCACTCATTGTTTTTCCATCGCAAAAGTTAGCTCTGTGGAGTGAGCCCTAACGCGTTTGAGAGCTCAGACAATTTTAGATTGTGTTTGTCCCAGAGAGAGAGAGAGAGAGAGAGAGCGAGAGGCAGAGAGAAAGAGAGGGAGAGATAGTTACCATGCCCCACTACATATGATTCTCTCATCCTAACTGAATGTGTGTGAATGTGTGTTGTTGTGGCTGAGTTAACTTGAGCGATGTTTTCGACCCTATACTCACTTTCTCCTGGCTGATCCTTGTGACCTAGAGCTAGACACCTGGCCTCTGTTGCCTCTATCTCTCTCTGCTCTCCTGTTGGCCTCAGCCTTTCAAACATGTACATCACCACCAGTGGCGATTTTAGCATGTAAATCTTGGTGTGGTAAAACACAACACTAAACAATACATTAATTGCACTATAACGGTGACAAACGGTGCCCACAAACTGTTAGGGCATATATAAAGCTGTCCCAACAGCAGAGTCCCAACAGCAGTCCCAACATCTTACCACTACTAGACCTGGTTATTAACGGAGCCTTGTCTGGCAGCGAAACAGTTCATTCAGCCTCATTTACTGCTTAAAAAACATAGTTGATATGGCTGACTTGCTTAAACAAATATGGTTTCTAATGACAATTTAGATGTATGAACTATGGCATAAGGGGACGACAAGCGGATAAGACGCAATCCGTAATTTCGATTAAGACATGAGAGAGCAAGGACGGACGTGGTCGATATAACTATTTGTTTCGCACTTTGAAATGTACAGCGACACAATTCAGAACATGGGTTGTTCTTACAGTGTTCTCCCTGTACACCAAGTCAGAACAATAGGCTAAATAAAGGGGCCATATAAGCAGACAATGAAAGCTCTTACAATATTCATTGATTACATTTCTCTAAAACAGGTTATAGGCTACATGTGCACCACCAAGTCAGATCAGTAGGCGAAATTAAGAGGGGAAAATAGACCAAATTATTAGGGTGAGGCACGTTGGCTACTAACAGCTTACTACACAACATACTCTTAGTATTACTTTCTTCGCTATAGTTTTCATATCTTCCTGGCATATTAATCAAAATCAAATCAAATCAAATGTATTTATATAACCTTCGTACATCAGCTGATATCTCAAAGTGCTCTACAGAAACCCAGCCTAAAACCCCAAACAGCAAGCAATGCAGGTGTAGAAGCACGGTGGCTAGGAAAAACTCCCTAGAAAGGCCAAAACCTAGGAAGAAACCTAGAGAGGAAGCAGGCTACGTGGGGTGGCCAGTCCTCTTCTGGCTGTGCCGGGTGGAGATTATAACAGAACATGGCCAAGATGTTCAAATGTTCATTAATGACCAGCATGGTCCAATAATAATAAGGCAGAACAGTTGAAACTGGAGCAGCAGCACGACCAGGTGGACTGGGGACAGCAAGGAGTCATCATGTCAGGTAGTCCTGAGGCATGGTCCTAGGGCTCAGGTCCTCCGAGAGAGAGAAAGAAAGAGAGAAAGAGAGAATTAGAGAGAGCACACTTAAATTCACACAGGACACCGAATAGGACAGGAGAAGTACTCCAGATATAACAAACTGACCTTAGCCCCCCGACACATAAACTACTGCAGCATAAATACTGGAGGCTGAGACAGGAGGGGTCAGGAGACACTGTGGCCCCATCCGAGGACACACCATTTATGCAGCAGCATACAAGACATTTTAGGACTCGCCTTGTTGTGCTGTGATCACTTGAACAGGAAGGTGGCACAACGGTCAAATTTTGTTATCAAAGTCTGACATTCTCTGGATTAATGGTGCTTTCAAGACAACTGGGAACTCGGAAAAACAAGGTTGAATCATGATCTTCAGGTCGTAGCTCTAGAAAGAAGCCCGAGTTCCGGATTTCCAATTCCGAGCTGGATGACCGTTCAAAACATATTTTCACAGTCAGAGCTCATGCTTCATTAACAACATGACCAATGCTGAATGTTTATAAATTTAAACTTGGAAAAGAGACCCTTAATCCCAGATTTGGGACCACACAGCCACTCCACTGAATAGCAGTTAGCCACTGATTCCTTCCAAACTGTAACGTCTGCATCCAACTCATACTTCTAAACACTTAGATCCTGGAACGCAGCCCACTTTCCTGCTCACTCTCTAGATCCCAATCACCGGAATTCTAATCACCTGTTCACACACCTGCATGTCATCATCCCACACCATTTAGTTCAGTTCCTTGCACCCCATCACTGTGAGGTATTGTTTGTTTTGAGACACTTCTTTTGGAGCTCTGGTTTTTCTTGTCCTTCATGCCTCCCGTGTATTATAGTTTTTGCCTGCCTCACTTAAGACACCTTTTGCCTATTCCCTGCCTGTACTGTTGCCATTTTGGACCTACCGTGTATGACCTTCTGCCTGCCCCTGGACCATGCTACCTGCCTCCTCCTATGGTCCCTTCCAATAAACACCTGCGCTTGAAACCAGCTCTCTGTCTCATATCGTGTTCATTACAGAATACCTCACCAAACACGACAGAATGATTCAGCAGAGCTGCAGCTACGTCTAGCCCGACAGGAGGAATGGCTCGACGAACTCTGCAACCTTCACCAGTCCATTCCTGCTTCATCCATATCAGGTGCCACAGCCTCCTCTCGTTCATCCTACCCTATATCTATGCCTAATAAATATGACGGCTCCCCAGGGAAATGTCAAGGATTTCTCATGCAGTGTAACCTGTACATAGACCATCACCTCACTGACTTCACCTCTGACAAAGACAGGGTGGACTTCATCATCTCCCTACTCACAGGCAAAGCTCTTGATTGGGTCACAGCCATGTGGGCCGCTCAAAGATCTGATCTGTCCTCTGAATCACGTTTCCATGCCGTCTTCAAGGAGGTGTTCGACCATTCAGTTTCAGGTCGTCACACCGGGGACCTGTTATGTGAGCTGCGACAGGGCCATCGCTCCATCACAGAGTATGCCCTTGAGTTCAGCACCATGGCTGCCAGCAGTGGATGGTGTGAACCAGCGCTCCTTACAGTCTACAGGAGGGGTCTTAATCGGGAGTTACAGACCAAACTGGCCTGCAGAGGAGATTTAACGGACGTAAACCAATACATCCGGATGTTCATATCCATTGGCAACCTACTGGTGGACCGCAGACCTATAGAGTCGCCCATGGCCTGCAAGTATTCCACGCCCTTCTCTCGTCCACCACTGTCCAATAGCCCCCAACCCATGCAACTCGGCCGCGCCCGTTTCCCACAGAGTCCATCATTGTAGCTCGTCTGGAGGTTAGTTAACACAGTGTCCAAAGAAGGGCCAGAGGTATACAGAATGGTGTCGTCTGCGTAGAGGTGGACCAACAGCAAGAGCGACATCATTGATGTATACAGAGAAGAGAGTCGGCCCGAGAATTGAACCCTGTGGCACCCCCATAGAGACTGCCAGAGGTCCGGACAACAGGCCCTCCGATATGACACACTGAGCTCTACAAGAGAAGTAGTTGGTGAACCAGGCGAGGCAATCACTTGAGAAACCAAGGCTGTTGAGTCTGCCAATAAGAATGTGGTGATTGACAGAGTCGAAAGCCTTGGCCAGGTTGATGAATACGGCTGCACAGTAATGTCTCTTATCGATGGCGGTTATGATATCGTTTAGGACCTTGAGTGTGGCTGAGGTGCACCCATGACTAGCTCTGAAACCAGATTGCATAGCGGAGAAGGTACGGTGGGATTCAAAATGGTCGGAAATCCGTTTGTTAACTTGGCTTTCGAAGATCTTAGAAAGGCAGGGTAGGATAGATATAGTTCTGCTGCAGTTTGGGTCTAGACTGTCTCCCCTTTTGAAGAGGAGGATGACCGCGGCAGATTTCCAATCTTTGGGTTTCTCAGATGATACGAAAGAGAGGTTGAACAGGCTAGTAATAGAGGTTGCAACAATTTCGGCAGATCATTTTAGAAAGAGAGGGTCCAGATTGTCTAGCCCGGCTGATTTGTAGGGGTCCAGATTTTGCAGATCTTTCAGAACATCAGCTATCTGGATTTGGGTGAAGGAGAAATGGGGGAGGCTTGGGCGAGATTCTGTTGGGGTGCAGGGCTGTTGATTGGGGTAGGGGTAGCCAGGCGGTAAGCATTGCCAGCCATAGAAAAATGCTTGTTGAAATTCTCAATTATAGTGCATTTATCGGTGGTGACAATGTTTCCTAGCCTCAGTGCAGTTGGCAGCTGGGAGGTGCTCGTATTCTCCATGGACTTTACAGCGTCCCAGAACTTTTTTGAGTTTGTGCTACAGGATGCAAATTTCTGCTTTTAAAAGCTAGCCTTAGCTTTCCTATCTGCCTGTGTATATTGGTTCCTGACTTCCCTGAAAAGTTGCATATCACGGGGGCTATTCGATGCTAATGCAGAATGCCACAGGATGTTTTTGTGCTGGTCAAGGACAGTCAGGTCTGGAGAGAACCAAGGGCTATATCTGTTCCTGGTTACATTTTTTGAATGGGGCATGCTTATTTAAGATGGTGAGGAAGGCACTTTTAAAGAATAACCAGGCATCCTCTACTGACGGGATGAGGTCAATATCCTTCCAGGATACCCGGGCCAGGTTGATTAGAAAGGCCTGCTCGCTGAAGTGTTTTAGGGAGCGTTTGACAGTGATGAGGGGTGGTCGTTTGACCGCAGACCCATTATGGATGCAGGCAATGAGGCAGTGATCGCTGAGATCTTGGTTGAAAACAGCAGAGGTGTATTTGGAGGGCAAGTTGGTTAGGATGATATCTATGAGGGTGGAACTAAATGGTTGGTTAAGGCAAATTGAGCAGGGCTATAGGCTCCACAGTGAAATAAGACAATAATCACTATCCAGGACAGTAATGGACAAGGCATAGTGATGTTAGGGCGAGGCATGCGTAGCCCAGTGATCATAGGGGTCCAGTGAGTGATTGGACTGGCTGGAGACACGGCGATTCAGACAGCTAGCAGGCCGGAACGGAGGAAAGACTGATTTAGCCTCCGCGTGCAGTGACGTCAATAGACCAGTCATGATGGATTAGTAGGGTTCTGAGTAGCAGAGGGGTCCAAGTCCAATAGGAAAAATAGGTATAGTGGCCCAAGAAATTGGCCAATGGATCTATTCAGCTAACAGTCCAAAATGCTCTAGACAGCTAGCAGGCTGTGGCTAGCAGGCTAGCAGATGGGTATTCAGGGGACGTTGCGACCTAGGGGCCAGTTGAGTACCCCCTCGAGCAGATTACGTCGGTAGTCCAGTCGTCAAGGATCGGCGAGGTTCAGTGTCCCGTACCGGCAGTAGAAGGGGTCTGGGTATTGTAGCCCAGGAGTGGCTGATGGGCCTCTTCAGCTAGCCGGGAGAATAGGCCTAGCATGGGCTAGCTCCAGGCTAATTGGTGCTTGCTTTGGGACAGACCTTAGCCAGGTCACTCAGATTGCAGCTAGCTAGCTGCGATGATCCATGTGAAAGGTTCAGAGCTTGCGGTAGGAATCCGGGGACATGGAGAGAAAATAGGTACGGTTTGAGTCGCGTTGTACAAAGTGGTGAGAGTTTTCCGAGCTAAAGGTTAGCTGATGACCACTAGCAGTGGTTAGCTGACTACTAGCTAGTAGCTAGTGAGCTGGCTAGCTTCTGTTGGGGTATTCAGGTTCCGGAAGTAAATAAATATGCTTTAGAAAAAACTGATCCACACCATGTTGGGTGAGGTGGGTTGCAGGAGACTATTATGAAGTTGAGGTTTAGAGAAATATAAAAAAGATATGCGAAGAAAAATATATAAAAGATATATACATGGAACACGATGAAGGATAAAGACGTCTGACTGCTACGCCATCTTGGATTTGAAGATAATCTTGTTTCTCAAGGACTGAGAGTCTTTAGGTGTCTTTTGGCAAACTCCAAGCAGGCTGTCATGCGCCCTTTACGGTTAAGTTGCTTCCATCTGGTAACTTTACCATAAAGGCCTGATTGGCGGAGTGCTGCAGAGATGGTTGTCCTTCTCGAGGGTTCTCCTATCTCCACAGAGGAACTGTGGAGCTCTGTCTTAGAGACCATCCCTCCCTGACCAAGACCATTCTCCACCGATTGCTCAGTTTGGCCGGGCGGCCAGCTCTTGGTGGTTCCAAACTTCTTCCATTTAAGAATGATGGAGGCCGCTGTGTTCTTGGGGACCTTTAATGCTGCAGAAAAGTTTTGGTACCCTTCCCCAGATCTGTGCCTCGACACAATCCTGGCTTGGAGCTCTACGGACCTTATATAGACAGTTGTGTGCCTTTCCACATCATGTTCAATCAATTGAATTTAGAACAGTGGGACTCCAAGTTGTAGAAACATCTCAATGATGATCAATGGAAACAGGATGCACCTGAGCTCAAATTTGAGTCTCATATCAAAGGGTCTGAATACCTAAGTAAATAATGTTTTCTGTTTTTTATTTGTAATAAATGTGCAAACATTTCTAAAAACATGTTTTCGCTTCGTCATTATGGGGTATTTTGTGTAGATTGCTAAGGATTTTTTATTTAATCAATTTTTGAATGAGTCTGTAACGTAATAAAATGTGAAAAACGTAATGGGGTCTGAATCTTTTCCGAAGGCACTGTATGTCATAATATTTTTTTTTAAATGTTAGATACAATATTTTGTTCTGAAAGTTTTAGGAACAAAAAAATATATGTAACACCCCAGGTGTTATCGTGCTTTGTGGCATAGAATCAGACCAACTATCCTTCTAGCATTATAATAAGGATTCATTCACTGTGAGTGAGTGATAGGCTACATTTCAAAGAAACCTCTTCATGGATTCTGCCTGAGATAGTCGCTGTCCATTTTCCGGTGGTGCTGAATTTCAAATTACGATCGGGTTGCTGTCTGCTTTAATGTTGCTAAATCTCCGAAGGACCTATCACTCGATTGTTTAACTTGTCATGTAAAATACTTTGAATTAAATATGTATAGTTTAAAATCATGTTTAACAATGTAGGTAATGTTGTTCTCAAATAATGTAGCTATTTGCTGAAACTGCTTAAACATCTCTCAATCTTAATACAGTATCTCATATTACTCTCTCATGTTCACTGTTGTTTTAATATTATTTTACTATCCTAATTTATTGAATATTGTTTTACTATCCAAATGTATTTTATATTGTTTTACTATCCTAATTTATTGAATATTGTTTTACTATCCAAATGTATTTTATATTGTTTTACTATCCTAATTTATTGAATATTGTTTTACTATCCAAATGTATTTTATATTGTTTTACTATCCTAATTTATTTCATATTGTTTTACTATGCTAATTTTTTTAAATATTGTTTTACTATCCTAATTTATTTAATATTGTTTTACTATGCTAATTTATCTATCTTAATTTTATATTTTTTCATTTATCTTCATTTGATATTTATCTATCTTCATTTGATATTTGTCCAGAATTGCATTGTTTATGGTAAGAAAAGTGCTATGTAAATAAAGTTTTATTTGATAAATCAAGTGCTACAATAAAATGCTATTTGCATGAACATGCCATGGGGTGCATCGTTTATATTATGGTTGGTGGCTCATTCTTTGATGGTATGCACATATTACAGTGTAGCTTTAAAAATCTGTAGAGGACAGCCTCTGGATGGTGATATGGTTTTGTATCATTTCTAGGCTACAAAAGATCATGAAGCATGCGATCACACCCTTATGAAAGCAGATGAAGAAATAGAATAGTGTGCATGTTGAGGTGAGACAGCTACTGTAAATGAACAAGTGAAAGGACATGACAGGACAATTGCATAAAGGAACAAGAGACCATATTTGTATTTCAGTATGACATTTATTGAGCAAATGCTTCTGGGAAATAGTTCATGATGAGTAAAGACATGGGATTGCAAACTGTAGCACCTCATTTAAGTTCGCTATTTAAATTCAAGTCCATCCTATGCATACAAGAATGTATGTGTGCGCATTTACATATTTATTTTCAATTGCACTCATTAGGTAAACACAATAGATACTGATAAAAAGCATGTTTAAGGCTCAGAGTTTCTTCAAGGTTCTTAATGCTTTAGTTGCTTCGGGTACTGTATGTTTATGATCATCAGTACATTGCACCATTGTCTTTCTCATTCTTCACTATATTGTGTTGTAGACGATTGCATTTTTGGCTCAGTTGGTATCTTCACATAAAAAGGCTAGTCCTTTTGAACATGTGTCTCTAAAGTGGACCGTCCAACCCAGGCACCCCTTTTTGAATTAACATTTGAATGAACATACATTTCTATCACTCTCCCACCCACATACAGTATCTAAACTGTAAACCTTCCATCCATACATACAGGTTAGAGCGGAGGGGTCTCCCTCCCTGAGCTAGCATGCAGACGCCCCCACCCGTGAGCCCTCCCATGAACTGCAGGGAAACATAAAGACAATTAATAATCTGTCCCACTATCACATTTTCCTGATATAATCTGCAGCAAAACCCATTTAAAGCTTTCTCTCAACATGCATTTTTTAAACGTTAGCTTTGTCACATCATATGGCTTCTCTCGTTGCTTTTCTGTATGTTTGAGAGTGGTTCTCTTTATTACATCGCTCTAGCTCTATGATTTCTTTGTTATGTTAGTTCTGGGTTGATTGCTTGTTGTCGTGTCATTTTTGTTCCTCCTGAGTGGGTTGGATGGAGTGCAATTACTCAGTTTCAGTCACCACCTTGACAGACTGGGAAGAGTGTTTCTCCATCTTCTTGCTGGAGACTGTCTTCTCCTGCATCACATCCTCAGACTCCTTTACAGTCTCGGTGACAGTGACCGATTTGGTGACATGCTTGGCCCCGTCCTCTCCAGTGGTGATGGTCTCCACCGTTTTGGTGATGACCACCTTCTGGTCCTTTGGATCATCTTTCTGGTCCGGGTCATCTTTAGTGGGGCTCTCGTCCACTCCATTTGAGATAACATCCTTCTCCTCTGCCTCTTTCCCACCCTCATCCTTCTTGTCCTTGTCCTCTGGGGTAATCTTCTCCACATCTCCGTTCATGGCTGCGTCTTTCTTTTCTACCTTCCTCTCTTCCTCTGAATCACTCTTTTTGTCTACTTTCTCTTCTGCAGCCTTGGGGGCCTCTGACATTGGAGCTTCTGGTTTGGGGGCATCATCTCCCTTCTCACCCTCACCCTCTTCTCCTTTCTCACCCTCTGCCTCGGGGGATCCTAAATTAGGGGATTCAGATTTGGGGGATACTGTAGGTTTTGGGGATTCCGATTTGGGGGAGCCAGCAGGTTTTGGGGATTCAGATTTAGGGGATCCAGCAGGTTTTGGGGATTCAGAAGTAGGGGATCCAGCAGGTTTTGGGGATTCAGATTGAGGGGATCCAGCAGATTTGGGGAATTCAGAAGTAGGGGATCCAGCAGGTTTTGGGGATTCAGATTTAGGGGATCCAGCAAGTTTTGGGGATTCAGATTTGGGGGATCCAGCAGGTTTTGGGGATTCAGATTTGGGGGATCCATCAGGTTTTGGGGATTCAGATTTGGGGGAGCCAGCAGATTTAGGGGATCCAGCAGGTTTTGGGGATTCAGAAGTAGGGGATCCAGCAGGTTTTGGGGATTCAGATTTAGGGGATCCAGCAAGTTTTGGGGATTCAGATTTAGGGGATCCAGCAGGTTTTGGTGATTCAGATTTAGGGGATCCAGAAGGTTTTGGGGATTCAGATTTGGGGGATCCAGCAGGTTTTGGGGATTCAGATTTGGGGGATCCAGCAGGTTTTGGGGATTCAGATTTGGGGGATCCAGCAGGTTTTGGGGATTCAGATTTGGGGGATCCAGCAGGTTTTGGGGATTCAGATTTGGGGGTTACAGCTTTGGGAGATTCATGTTTTGGGGATCCAACTTTTGGTGACTCAGACTTGGGGGACCCAGCCTTTGGGGATTCAGCTTTTAGGGAGTCTGGCTTGGAGGGCTTTGAGGTCTCAGATTTCTGGACCTCAACTTTTGGGGCCTCACTCTTGGGGGCTTCTGTTTTGGGAGCCTCTGTCTTGGCTACAGCTGCCTTCTCATCTGTTTTGTATTCTTTCTCATCCTTTCCTTTCTTCTCATCTTCCTCATCCTTATCATCTCCATCTTTGGATCCTTTGTCACTACCTGCATCTTCATCTTGATCATCACCCTCCTCTTCTCCCTCTCCCTCTCCTGTCTCCTCTTCTCCACCGCTTCCCTCCTTCTCTCCAGCCTTCTCTTTGTCAGGAGAGGCCTTTGATTCTGGGGCTTTAGAGCACAGGACTGTCTCCTCTAATTCCCCCTCTCCTTCTCCCTCATCACCACCTTCTGTATCATCTCCCTTCTCACCCTCACCCTCTTCTCCTTTCTCACCCTCTTCTTCTTTTTCTCCCTCTTCCTCTTCATCATCACCTTCTTTGTCCTCCTCTTCCTCCTCAGCAGGTGTGCTGGAGCTAACTTGGGCTTCAGTGGAGGCTACAACCTCTTCTGATTCACCCTCTCCCCCTTCTCCCTCTGCTTCTTCTCCTCCCTCTTCTCCCTCATCCTCTCCTTCATCTGTTGCCTCTGCCTCCAGAGTGGCAGAAAACTCCTGGGCCATCTCAGCCAGGGCCTGGTCCATCTCATCCTTCTCATCCTCTACCCTGGTCTCCTCGATGATCTCCTCTACAAACTTATGCTGGACTTTCAGTTTGGGAGGCTCATACTTGGACTTCTTAGAGGAGGTGACGGTGTGGCGGTAGGGGAAAGTGCTAAAGTGGGTCTCTTCACCTTCTAGGAGTTTCCTGCAAGAACAGTAGAACATGAGATATAGTTTAGTGTAGGCCGAATATAAAAATGTAGTTTCTATATATAAATGAGATCTTTATGTTTTTATTACACATGATATATTTAAAAATAAAAAAAATTCAATGTTAGTCCTAATTAGCGCTCTGTTGTCGCACTGTACCTGTATGCAGCAATCTCAATGTCGAGGGCCATCTTGACATTGAGCAGGTCCTGGTACTCACGCAGATGACGCGCCATCTCCCACTTCGTGCCCTTAAGCTCATTATCCAGCTGGTGGATGGTCTCCTGAAGAGAACAAGACCGAGAGACACAAGCTGGTTAAGAGCTATTATTTCTTATGACTATATGGAACCCTGAAATAATACTTGGTTATTTATTTCTGGTGTAGGGAAGACACGTTTCTCCATAAGGACACTGCTTTCTAAACATCATAAGAAAACGATCAAATATACAATGTCATATTTTGTGATACTGGTAATTACTTCACAAGCACATTTACACTTGTATAGGCCTACATTTGAAACAGCACTTTGAGATTCCAATAAAATATCATTGCAATAACAATTGAAACTGTGAAGTCCTCCTGTCTCATTTATGAAAAGTGAAAGTGCAAATAATTGGATAGATTGGACTGTTGTTGTGTTAAATAATGTATTCTGACGCAGTGAACAGCACTGTGTTTCAAGGGCCCCGAGTCTCTGGCTCAGCAACGAAAAAATAACAAAAAACAGTCTGCTGCATTATGTCTTCCCAACCCAAGTGTCGCTGCTTATGCGTAGCCTAATGATCCAACATTTGGAGATGTTAAATCTGTGTCCATAAGATGTCAGCATTGTGCCATTTAGGCTATCTAAAGCAAAAGCGCAGACACAACTATTGGGCAGAGCTTATAGCCTAGTTAAAAGACATGCATTTAGGGCCCACATAAATAAAACAATTTAGTTCGTTCAAAATCAAACTAATACAATATGTGGGGACACAATGCAAGTGTGTGTCTTTCTCTCTATCAAAGTAGGGGACTCTCCTTATAAGTAGACCTACATTTAAAATAAGAATAAAAACCCCAAAGGTGTGGTGATAATTTTCTCAATTTGAAATCAACGAAAAACACATCTTATTATATAATATATTCTCTCCACTACATTGCTTCTCTTTACACAAAGAATACAATTTTATAGAATACCTCACCATTAACAGCGGGTCTCATCATACCTGCAGGCTGGACAGGTCGTTGTTGTGTCGGTCCTCGATGTCATTCAATTGCCTCTCCAGTGACTCCCTGGTTCCACGGACAGACTCTAACTCCACGGTCTTGGACTGAAGCTGGCGACGGTAGTCTGCGATCTCATCACGGGCGGAATTGATTGCATCTTTGTTTTGTGCCGCAGCATCAGTGAGCTTGGAATAGCGGCACATGAACCAGTCCTCCACCTGCTGCAGGTTCTGGTTGGAGTGGCCCTCGAGCTGGGTGCGGATCTCCCGGAGCGCCTCGGTGATGTCCGTCTTCTGGATGTCTTTCCTCTCCATGGTCACCTGCGACGCCTGCACCTGGGCGAACAGGTCGCTCACCTCTTCTGCGTGGTTGTTGCGGATAAAGGCAATCTCGTCATGCAGTGACTGAACTTTCTTCTCCAACTCTGACTTCACCAAATCAGAGTCGGTCATATCTTTTTTCAACGCCCGGATGATGCCTTCCGTCTCATCCCTGATGCGGGCTTCCTCATCGAAGCGGTCCCTAATTCTCTGGATGTCATCCTCGACGTGGTCCGTGTCGAGCTGGATCTGCGCTTTATCGTGGTGAATCTGCTCCAGCATGGAGCGCAGCTCCTGGAGTTCCTGGTCGTATAAATCGCCTAGCTGGGATTGTGACACCTGCTTCTGCCGCAGCGTCTGGATCTCCTCTTCGATCTGGCTGTTCTGCTGCTCCAGGTAGTGCACCTTGTCGATGTAACCGGCGAAGCGGTCGTTGAGCCCCTGGAGCTGCTCTTTCTCGTTGGAGCGCTTGTAGTCTCCGTTCGTTTGATTGAAATCAACGCCGTCGGCGGAGCTGAGGAGTGTGGAGCTGTACGCTCTGGCTACCGGCACATTGACGCTCCTCTTGTAGGAGGAGGTAATCGTGGAGCCTGGGCTTGCCCGGGACCAGGACTGAGAACGGAACCCGCTGGAGGGTGTGCCAGTGGAGCGGCCGTAGGTGGTCCTACTATCCATACTTCTCCTGAATGGACTCCCTATCGTGTCCACCGGGTGGTAACTCATCCGGCCAGACCAGGGGTTGCGTGTGCAGATGGAAGGGAAGGTGTCCGAGGTGGAGGAGTGGGGCGAGTATGTGTTTGCAGGTGCGGGGTGGATGGCGCTCACAGCATTCTTAGTCTCACCGGCTGTCCTTTATATAGGAGAAGCATATCGCTAACAAGGCAGAGACTGTTTTTACTGGCCCATTGATCGAACGGAGGGGGAGGGCCATGTCTCAACCCTTCATACTCTATGTAAGTGAAACACTACTTGAGTGTGTGAGGGTTCGTGGGTGGCCGTTTGAAAGCAGAGGAATGATCACACATAGGGAGAAAAAAGGAAATGGGGTGATTATAATTAGGATGTTTGGGATAGCCTATGTGTCCTTGACGTTGATGTGTTTATCATTTGTCTCTTGTCATATAGTTTCCTCCAAATTTTGAACATTCGAATTAGAGAGAAAATTATACATGCATCTCTGCATTTGCTAATTCAACCAGCCAATATGGAGCAGTTCAATGACCCATGTTAATTATTATTTCCCCTAGTATTAGTTAGCAAAAACGGTTATACCAGAAATGATCAATTTACCGATGCAATTTAGAGCGATAGCAATATCGTCTCCATGGACAGCACCAGTCCGTCAGACTCCAATATCAGCGCCATGGACAGCGACTTAATGCAGCAAAACACCATTACCGTCCTTTTCAAGTGTTTGAAAAGTGTTGAAAATGTTTCTCTCAAATTGAACAGAATGATTGATCATTAAATGAATTGAATTAATAATGTATATTTGCCTATGAACATGTGCAAAGCGAACCAATTTCATATATTGATGTTTTGCTTGTGCTAAGTCTTCAATAATAGGTGATTGATTACTTCTTGACAGGAAACCTCCCAAAATCAAAGGGATTACCATCAGTGACCTACTGATGATGTATAAAGTGAGACTACCATGAGGGGGTTGGTTCAAACAATATGATGCATTTATGTGACCACTTGCTACTTTCAGGAAGTGTTGAAGCATTAATCATAGTTGTAGTTATTGACAGCTATTGGTATAGATTACAGTTATAATCAGCCTGTGCTTATATGCAAGTAATTTATCCCATTCAATAGTATATATCACCTTCATAATGTATATCATAATGTGTTATGGACAAACTTGCCCTTTTATTTTGAGCCATTTAAAAACTGCAACATAGTTTTTTTCTGTAATTACATTCCTCAGAATGACTTTGTAACTTTATCGTCCAACTCTAACAATGATGGGAAACATGTTGATTAATATGGTTTCACAAACAGATACAGAATACAATGCATAAGTTACAGTCTTTGGGTTGCGGATGAGAGCACAGGGGATAGAGAGGCTGCTATCTCCTCCCTGCATTGAGATGT
Organism: Oncorhynchus mykiss; assembly: GCF_057628025.1. NCBI lineage: Eukaryota > Metazoa > Chordata > Actinopteri > Salmoniformes > Salmonidae > Oncorhynchus > Oncorhynchus mykiss. The sequence goes on from NC_143026.1 coordinate 28,536,794, forward strand.
TTTCTCTAAGGAGTGAAGCTGCAGTGTTGGTTGACAGATCTGATTGGCTGTAGTCTGTTGTCAGTCTTATTGATTCCCATTCAGTCCTGCTCTACCCATTTCAGAGGTAACTAAGGTCATTGCAAACCCTGCAACTGATGCAGGTAATGCAACAAAATGGCTGCCTCTGGTTTTGGCCAATTGACTGCAATCAATGACAATATTTAATCCTATGAAAACCAGGGATTAAAAATTCAAAAGGCACTTGCACATCTGAGCCATCTTTGTTGCAGGCATATGGTAAGAATTGAATAACATGAGAAAAAATAAGAAACCTGCACACTGCTCTTGCTAGTATCACTTCATAAAGAGCAGTGTGCAGGTTTCTTCTTTTTTCTCATCCTATGAAAACCAGCAAAACTATTTTTGCCTCAAAGAACATTATTACCCACAATAAGATTTAAATTGTTTGTAAGGTTTGATTCAGATTCTCCAGTCTCGTTTAAAAACCCTTGTTTTATACCACAGTTAAGAGGGAAGAATAAATGATTCCCATCTCTGAGATTTATTTGGCATTTGTCACTTATCCATACTTACCCATCTGTATTCTGTTATCTCACTCATTGTTTTTCCATCGCAAAAGTTAGCTCTGTGGAGTGAGCCCTAACGCGTTTGAGAGCTCAGACAATTTTAGATTGTGTTTGTCCCAGAGAGAGAGAGAGAGAGAGAGCGAGAGGCAGAGAGAAAGAGAGGGAGAGATAGTTACCATGCCCCAGTACATATGATTCTCTCATCCTAACTGAATGTGTGTGAATGTGTGTTGTTGTGGCTGAGTTAACTTGAGCGATGTTTTCGACCCTATACTCACTTTCTCCTGGCTGATCCTTGTGACCTAGAGCTAGACACCTGGCCTCTGTTGCCTCTATCTCTCTCTGCTCTCCTGTTGGCCTCAGCCTTTCAAACATGTACATCACCACCAGTGGCGATTTTAGCACGTAAATCTTGGTGTGGTAAAACACAACACTAAAGAATACATTAATTGCACTATAACGGTGACAAACGGTGCCCACAAACTGTTAGGGCCTATATAAAGCTGTCCCAACAGCAGAGTCCCAACAGCAGTCCCAACATCTTACCACTACTAGACCTGGTTATTAACGGAGCCTTGTCTGGCAGCGAAACAGTTCATTCAGTCTCATTTACTGCTTAAAAAACATAGTTGATATGGCTGACTTGCTTAAACAAATATGGTTTCTAATGACAATTTAGATGTATGAACTATGGCATAAGGGGACGATAAGCGGATAAGAAGCAATCCGTAATTTCGATTAAGACATGAGAGAGCAAGGACGGACGTGGTCGATATAACTATTTGTTTCGCACTTTGAAATGTACAGCGACACAATTCAGAACATGGGTTGTTCTTACAGTGTTTTCCCTGTACACCAAGTCAGAACAATAGGCTAAATAAAGGGGCCATATAAGCAGACAATGAAAGCTCTTACAATATTCAATGATTACATTTCTCTAAAACACGTTATAGGCTACATGTGCACCACCAAGTCAGATCAGTAGGCGAAATTAAGAGGGGAAAATAGACCAAATTATTAGGGTGAGGCACGTTGGCTACTAACAGCTTACTACACAACATACTCTTAGTATTACTTTCTTCGCTATAGTATACATATCTTCCTGGCATATTAATCCAAATCAAATCAAATCAAATTTATTTATATAGCCCTTCGTACATCAGCTGATATCTCAAAGTGCTCTACAGAAACCCAGCCTAAAACCCCAAACAGCAAGCAATGCAGGTGTAGAAGCACGGTGGCTAGGAAAAACTCCCTAGAAAGGCCAAAACCTAGGAAGAAACCTAGAGAGGAACCAGGCTATGTGGGGTGGCCAGTCCTCTTCTGGCTGTGCCGGGTGGAGATTATAACAGAACATGGCCAAGATGTTCAAATGTTCATTAATGACCAGCATGGTCCAATAATAATAAGGCAGAACAGTTGAAACTGGAGCAGCAGCACGACCAGGTGGACTGGGGACAGCAAGGAGTCATCATGTCAGGTAGTCCTGAGGCATGGTCCTAGGGCTCAGGTCCTCCGAGAGAGAGAAAGAAAGAGAGAAAGAGAGAATTAGAGAGAGCACACTTAAATTCACACAGGACACCGAATAGGACAGGAGAAGTACTCCAGATATAACAAACTGACCCTAGCCCCCCGACACATAAACTACTGCAGCATAAATACTGGAGGCTGAGACAGGAGGGGTCAGGAGACACTGTGGCCCCATCCGAGGACACATCATTTATGCAGCAGCATACAAGACATTTTAGGACTCGCCTTGTTGTGCTGTGATCACTTGAACAGGAAGGTGGCACTACGGTCAAATTTTGTTATCAAAGTCTGACATTCTCTGGATTAATGGTGCTTTCAAGACAACTGGGAACTCGGAAAAACAAGGTTGAATCATGATCTTCAGGTCGTAGCTCTAGAAAGAAGCCCGAGTTCCGGATTTCCAATTCCGAGCTTGATGACCGTTCAAAACGTATTTTCACAGTCAGAGCTCATGCTTCATTGACAGCATGACCAATGCTGAATGTTTATAATTTTAAACTTGGAAAAGAGACCCTTAATCCCAGATTTGGGACCTCACAGCCACTCCACTGAATAGCAGTTAGCCACTGATTCCTTCCAAACTGTAACGTCTGCATCCAACTCATACTTCTAAACACTTAGATCCTGGAACGCAGCCCACTTTCCTGCTCACTCTCCAGATCCCAATCACCGGAATTCTAATCACCTGTTCACACACCTGCATGTCATCATCCCACACCATTTAGTTCAGTTCCTTGCACCCCATCACTGTGAGGTATTGTTTGTTTTGAGACACACTTCTTTTGGAGCTCTGGTTTTTCTTGTCCTTCATGCCTCCTGTGTATTATAGTTTTTGCCTGCCTCACTTAAGACACCTTTTGCCTATTCCCTGCCTGTACTTTTGCCATTTTGGACCTACCGTGTATGACCTTCTGCCTGCCCCTGGACCATGCTACCTGCCTCCTCCTATGGTCCCTTCCAATAAACACCTGCGCTTGAAACCAGCTCTCTGTCTCATATCGTGTTCATTACAGAATACCTCACCAAACACGACAGAATGATTCAGCAGAGCTGCAGCTACGTCTAGCCCGACAGGAGGAATGGCTCGACGAACTCTGCAACCTCCTTCACCAGTCCATTCCTGCTTCATCCATATCAGGTGCCACAGCCTCCTCTCGTTCATCCTACCCTATATCTATGCCTAATAAATATGACGGCTCCCCAGGGAAATGTCAAGGATTTCTCATGCAGTGTAACCTGTACATAGACCATCACCTCACTGACTTCACCTCTGACAAAGACAGGGTGGACTTCATCATCTCCCTACTCACAGGCAAAGCTCTGGATTGGGTCACAGCCCTGTGGGCCGCTCAAAGATCTGATCTGTCCTCTGAATCACGTTTCCATGCCGTCTTCAAGGAGGTGATCGACCATTCAGTTTCAGGTCGTCACACCGGGGACCTGTTATGTGAGCTGCGACAGGGCCATCGCTCCATCACAGAGTATGCCCTTGAGTTCAGCACCATGGCTGCCAGCAGTGGATGGTGTGAACCAGCGCTCCTTACAGTCTACAGGAGGGGTCTTAATCGGGAGTTACAGACCAAACTGGCCTGCAGAGGAGATTTAACGGACGTAAACCAATACATCCGGATGTTCATATCCATTGGCAACCTACTGGTGGACCGCAGACCTATAGAGTCGCCCATGGCCTGCAAGTATTCCACGCCCTTCTCTCGTCCACCACTGTCCAATAGCCCCCAACCCATGCAACTCGGCCGCGCCCGTTTCCCACAGAGTCCATCATTGTAGCTCGTCTGGAGGTTAGTTAACACAGTGTCCAAAGAAGGGCCAGAGGTATACAGAATGGTGTCGTCTGCGTAGAGGTGGACCAACAGCAAGAGCGACATCATTGATGTATACAGAGAAGAGAGTCGGCCCGAGAATTGAACCCTGTGGCACCCCCATAGAGACTGCCAGAGGTCCGGACAACAGGCCCTCCGATATGACACACTGAGCTCTACCAGAGAAGTAGTTGGTGAACCAGGCGAGGCAATCACTTGAGAAACCAAGGCTGTTGAGTCTGCCAATAAGAATGTGGTGATTGACAGAGTCGAAAGCCTTGGCCAGGTTGATGAATACGGCTGCACAGTAATGTCTCTTATCGATGGCGGTTATGATATCGTTTAGGACCTTGAGTGTGGCTGAGGTGCACCCATGACTAGCTCTGAAACCAGATTGCATAGCGGAGAAGGTACGGTGGGATTCGAAATGGTCGGAAATCCGTTTGTTAACTTGGCTTTCAAAGATCTTAGAAAGGCAGGGTAGGATAGATATAGTTCTGCTGCAGTTTGGGTCTAGAGTGTCTCCCCTTTTGAAGAGGAGGATGACCGTGGCAGCTTTCCAATCTTTGGGTTTCTCAGACGATACGAAAGAGAGGTTGAACAGGCTAGTAATAGGGGTTGCAACAATTTCGGCAGATCATTTTAGAAAGAGAGGGTCCAGATTGTCTAGCCCGGCTGATTTGTAGGGGTCCAGATTTTGCAGATCTTTCAGAACATCAGCTATCTGGATTTGGGTGAAGGAGAAATGGGGGAGGCTTGGGCGAGATTCTGTTGGGGTGCAGGGCTGTTGATTGGGGTAGGGGTAGCCAGGCGGTAAGCATGGCCAGCCATAGAAAAATGCTTGTTGAAATTCTCAATTATAGTGCATTTATCGGTGGTGACAATGTTTCCTAGCCTCAGTGCAGTGGGCAGCTGGGAGGTGCTCGTATTCTCCATGGACTTTACAGCGTCCCAGAACTTTTTTGAGTTTGTGCTACAGGATGCAAATTTCTGCTTGAAAAAGCTAGCCTTAGCTTTCCTAACTGCCTGTATATATTGGTTCCTGACTTCCCTGAAAAGTTGCATATCACGGGGGCTATTCGATGCTAATGCAGAATGCCACAGGATGTTTTTGTGCTGGTCAAGGACAGTCAGGTCTGGAGAGAACCAAGGGATATATCTGTTCCTGGTTACATTTTTTGAATGGGACATGCTTATTTAAGATGGTGAGGAAGGCACTTTTAAAGAATAACCAGGCATCCTCTACTGACGGGATGAGGTCAATATCCTTCCAGGATACCCGGGCCAGGTTGATTAGAAAGGCCTGCTCGCTGAAGTGTTTTAGGGAGCGTTTGACAGTGATGAGGGGTGGTCGTTTGACCGCAGACCCATTATGGATGCAGGCAATGAGGCAGTGATCGCTGAGATCTTGGTTGAAAACAGCAGAGGTGTATTTGGAGGGCAAGTTGGTTAGGATGATATCTATGAGGGTGGAACTAAATGGTTGGTTAAGGCAAATTGAGCAGGGCTATAGGCTCCACAGTGAAATAAGACAATAATCACTATCCAGGACAGTAATGGATAAGGCATATTGATGTTAGGGCGAGGCATGCGTAGCCCAGTGATCATAGGGGTCCAGTGAGTGGTTGGACTGGCTGGAGACACGGCGTTTCAGACAGCTAGCAGGCCGGAACGGAGGAAAGACTGATTTAGCCTCCGCGTGCAGTGACGTCAATAGACCAGTCATGATGGATTAGTAGGGTTCTGAGTAGCAGAGGGGTCCAAGTCCAATAGGAAAAATAGGTATAGTGGCCCAAGAAATTGGCCAATGGATCTATTCAGCTAACAGTCCAAAATGCTCTAGACAGCTAGCAGGCTGTGGCTAGCAGGCTAGCAGATGGGTATTCAGGGGACGTTGCGACCTAGGGGCCAGTTGAGTACCCCCTCGAGCAGATTACGTCAGTAGTCCAGTCGTCAAGGATCGGCGAGGTTCAGTGTCCCGTACCGGCAGTAGAAGGGGTCTGGGTATTGTAGCCCAGGAGTGGCTGATGGGCCTCTTCAGCTAGCCGGGAGAATAGGCCTAGCATGGGCTAGCTCCAGGCTAATTGGTGCTTGCTTTGGGACAGACCTTAGCCAGGTCACTCGGATTGCAGCTAGCTAGCTGCGATGATCCATGTGAAAGGTTCAGAGCTTGCGGTAGGAATCCGGGGACATGGAGAGAAAATAGGTACGGTTTGAGTCGCGTTGTACAAAGTGGTGAGAGCTTTTCGAGCTAAAGGTTAGCTGATGACCACTAGCAGTGGTTAGCTGACTACTAGCTAGTAGCTAGTGAGCTGGCTAGCTTCTGTTGGGGTATTCAGGTTCCGGAGGTAAATAAATATGCTTTAGAAAAAACTGATCCACACCATGTTGGGTGAGGTGGGTTGCAGGAGACTATTATGAAGTTGAGGTTTAGAGAAATATAAAAAAGAAATGCGAAGAAAAATATATAAAAGATGAGTCTGACTGCTACGCCATCTTGGATTTGAAGATAATCTTGTTTCTCAAGGACTGAGAGTCTTTAGGTGTCTTTTGGCAAACTCCAAGCAGGCTGTCATGCGCCCTTTACGGTTAAGTTGCTTCCATCTGGTAACTTTACCATAAAGGCCTGATTGGCGGAGTGCTGCAGAGATGGTTGTCCTTCTCGAGGGTTCTCCTATCTCCACAGAGGAACTGTGGAGCTCTGTCTTAGAGACCATCCCTCCCTGACCAAGACCATTCTCCACCGATTGCTCAGTTTGGCCGGGCGGCCAGCTCTTGGTGGTTCCAAACTTCTTCCATTTAAGAATGATGGAGGCCGCTGTGTTCTTGGGGACCTTTAATGCTGCAGAAAAGTTTTGGTACCATTCCCCAGATCTGTGCCTCGACACAATCCTGGCTTGGAGCTCTAAGGACCTTATATAGACAGTTGTGTGCCTTTCCACATCATGTTCAATCAATTGAATTTACAACAGTGGGACTCCAAGTTGTAGAAACATCTCAATGATGATCAATGGAAACAGGATGCACCTGAGCTCAAATTTGAGTCTCATATCAAAGGGTCTGAATACCTAAGTAAATAATGTTTTCTGTTTTTTATTTGTAATAAATGTGCAAACATTTCTAAAAACATGTTTTCGCTTTGTCATTATGGGGTATTTTGTGTAGATTGCTAAGGATTTTTTATTTAATCAATTTTTGAATGAGTCTGTAACGTAATAAAATGTGAAAAACGTAATGGGGTCTGAATCTTTTCCGAAGGCACTGTATGTCATAATATTTTTTTTTAAATGTTAGATACAATATTTTGTTCTGAAAGTTTTAGGAACAAAAAAATATATGTAACACCCCAGGTGTTATCGTGCTTTGTGGCATAGAATCAGACCAACTATCCTTCTAGCATTATAATAAGGATTCATTCACTGTGAGTGAGTGATAGGCTACATTTCAAAGAAACCTCTTCATGGATTCTGCCTGAGATAGTCGCTGTCCATTTTCCGGTGGTGCTGAATTTCAAATTACGATCGGGTTGCTGTCTGCTTTAATGTTGCTAAATCTCCGAAGGACCTATCACTCGATTGTTTAACTTGTCATGTAAAATACTTTGAATTAAATATGTATAGTTTAAAATCATGTTTAACAATGTAGGTAATGTTGTTCTCAAATAATGTAGCTATTTGCTGAAACTGCTTAAACATCTCTCAATCTTAATACAGTATCTCATATTACTCTCTCATGTTCACTGTTGTTTTAATATTATTTTACTATCCTAATTTATTGAATATTGTTTTACTATCCAAATGTATTTTATATTGTTTTACTATCCTAATTTATTGAATATTGTTTTACTATCCAAATGTATTTTATATTGTTTTACTATCCTAATTTATTTCATATTGTTTTACTATGCTAATTTTTAAAAATATTGTTTTACTATCCTAATTTATTTAATATTGTTTTACTATGCTAATTTATCTATCTTAATTTTATATTTTTTCATTTATCTTCATTTGATATTTATCTATCTTCATTTGATATTTGTCCAGAATTGCATTGTTTATGGTAAGAAAAGTGCTATGTAAATAAAGTTTTATTTGATAAATCAAGTGCTACAATTAAATGCTATTTGCATGAACATGCCATGGGGTGCATCGTTTATATTATGGTTGGTGGCTCATTCTTTGATGGTATGCACATATTACAGTGTAGCTTTAAAAATCTGTAGAGGACAGCCTCTGGATGGTGATATGGTTTTGTATCATTTCTAGGCTACAAAAGATCATGAAGCATGCGATCACACCCCTATGAAAGCAGATGAAGAAATAGAATAGTGTGCATGTTGAGGTGAGACAGCTACTGTAAATGAACAAGTGAAAGGACATGACAGGACAATTGCATGAAGGAACAAGAGACCATATTTGTATTTCAGTATGACATTTATTGAGCAAATGCTGCTGGGAAATAGTTAATGATGAGTAAAGACATGGGATTGCAAACTGTAGCACCTCATTTAAGTTCGCTATTTAAATTCAAGTCCATCCTATGCATACAAGAATGTATGTGTGCGCATTTACATATTTATTTTCAATTGCACTCATTAGGTAAACACAATAGATACTGATAAAAAGCATGTTTAAGGCTCAGAGTTTCTTCAAGGTTCTTAATGCTTTAGTTGCTTCGGGTACTGTATGTTTATGATCATCAGTACATTGCACCATTGTCTTTCTCATTCTTCACTATATTGTGTTGTAGACGATTGCATTTTTGGCTCAGTTGGTATCTTCACATAAAAAGGCTAGTCCTTTTGAACATGTGTCTCTAAAGTGGACCGTCCAACCCAGGCACCCCTTTTTGAATTAACATTTGAATGAACATACATTTCTATCACTCTCCCACCCACATACAGTATGCATCTAAACTGTAAACCTTCCATCCATACATACAGGTTAGAGCGGAGGGGTCTCCCTCCCTGAGCTAGCATGCAGACGCCCCCACCCGTGAGCCCTCCCGTGAACTGCAGGGAAACATAAAGACAATTAATAATCTGTCCCACTATCACATTTTCCTGATATAATCTGCAGCAAAACCCATTTAAAGCTTTCTCTCAACATGCATTTTTTAAACGTTAGCTTTGTCACATCATATGGCTTCTCTCGTTGCTTTTCTGTATGTTTGAGAGTGGTTCTCTTTATTACATCGCTCTAGCTCTATGATTTCTTTGTTATGTTAGTTCTGGGTTGATTGCTTGTTGTCGTGTCATTTTTGTTCCTCCTGAGTGGGTTGGATGGAGTGCAATTACTCAGTTTCAGTCACCACCTTGACAGACTGGGAAGAGTGTTTCTCCATCTTCTTGCTGGAGACTGTCTTCTCCTGCATCACATCCTCAGACTCCTTCACAGTCTCGGTGACAGTGACCGATTTGGTGACATGCTTGGCCCCGTCCTCTCCAGTGGTGATGGTCTCCACCGTTTTGGTGATGACCACCTTCTGGTCCTTTGGATCATCTTTCTGGTCCGGATCATCTTTAGTGGGGCTCTCGTCCACTCCATTTGAGATAACATCCTTCTCCTCTGCCTCTTTCCCACCCTCATCCTTCTTGTCCTTGTCCTCTGGGGTAATCTTCTCCACATCTCCGTTCATGGCTGCGTCTTTCTTTTCTACCTTCCTCTCTTCCTCTGGATCACTCTTTTTGTCTACTTTCTCTTCTGCAGCCTTGGGGGCCTCTGATGTTGGAGCTTCTGGTTTGGGGGCCTCACCCTTAGGGGACTCTGCCTCGGGGGATCCTAAATTGGGGGATTCAGATTTGGGGGATACTGTAGGTTTTGGGGATTCCGATTTGGGGGAGCCAGCAGGTTTTGGGGATTCAGATTTAGGGGATCCAGCAGGTTTTGGGGATTCAGAAGTAGGGGATCCAGCAGGTTTTGGGGATTCAGATTGAGGGGATCCAGCAGATTTGGGGAATTCAGAAGTAGGGGATCCAGCAGGTTTTGGGGATTCAGATTTAGGGGATCCAGCAAGTTTTGGGGATTCAGATTTAGGGGATCCAGCAGGTTTTGGGGATTCAGATTTAGGGGATCCAGAAGGTTTTGGGGATTCAGATTTGGGGGATCCAGAAGGTTTTGGGGATTCAGATTTGGGGGATCCAGCAGGTTTTGGGGATTCAGATTTGGGGGATCCAGCAGGTTTTGGGGATTCAGATTTGGGGGAGCCAGCAGATTTAGGGGATCCAGCAGGTTTTGGGGATTCAGAAGTAGGGGATCCAGCAGGTTTTGGGGATTCAGATTTAGGGGATCCAGCAAGTTTTGGGGATTCAGATTTAGGGGATCCAGCAGGTTTTGGTGATTCAGATTTAGGGGATCCAGAAGGTTTTGGGGATTCAGATTTGGGGGATCCAGCAGGTTTTGGGGATTCAGATTTGGGGGATCCAGCAGGTTTTGGGGATTCAGATTTGGGGGATCCAGCAGGTTTTGGGGATTCAGATTTGGGGGATCCAGCAGGTTTTGGGGATTCAGATTTGGGGGTTACAGCTTTGGGAGATTCATGTTTTGGGGATCCAACTTTTGGTGACTCAGACTTGGGGGACCCAGCCTTTGGGGATTCCGCTTTTAGGGAGTCTGGCTTGGAGGGCTTTGAGGTCTCAGATTTCTGGACCTCAACTTTTGGGGCCTCACTCTTGGGGGCTTCTGTTTTGGGAGCCTCTGTCTTGGCTACAGCTGCCTTCTCATCTGTTTTGTATTCTTTCTCATCCTTTCCTTTCTTCTCATCTTCCTCATCCTTATCATCTCCATCTTTGGATCCTTTGTCACTACCTGCATCTTCATCTTGATCATCACCCTCCTCTTCTCCCTCTCCCTCTCCTGTCTCCTCTTCTCCACCGCTTCCCTCCTTCTCTCCAGCCTTCTCTTTGTCAGGAGAGGCCTTTGATTCTGGGGCTTTAGAGCACAGGACTGTCTCCTCTAATTCCCCCTCTCCTTCTGTATCATCTCCCTTCTCACCCTCACCCTCTTCTCCTTTCTCACCCTCTTCTTCTTTTTCTCCCTCTTCCTCTTCATCATCACCTTCTTTGTCCTCCTCTTCCTCCTCAGCAGGTGTGCTGGAGCTAACTTGGGCTTCAGTGGAGGCTACAACCTCTTCTGATTCACCCTCTCCCCCTTCTCCCTCTGCTTCTTCTCCTCCCTCTTCTCCCTCATCCTCTCCTTCATCTGTTGCCTCTGCCTCCAGAGTGGCAGAAAACTCCTGGGCCATCTCAGCCAGGGCCTGGTCCATCTCATCCTTCTCATCCTCTACCCTGGTCTCCTCGATGATCTCCTCTACAAACTTATGCTGGACTTTCAGTTTGGGAGGCTCATACTTGGACTTCTTAGAGGAGGTGACGGTGTGGCGGTAGGGGAAAGTGCTAAAGTGGGTCTCTTCACCTTCTAGGAGTTTCCTGCAAGAACAGTAGAACATGAGATATAGTTTAGTGTAGGCCGAATATAAAAATGTAGTTTCTATATATAAATGAGATCTTTATGTTTTTATTACACATGATATATTTAAAAATAAAAAAAATTCAATGTTAGTCCTAATTAGCGCTCTGTTGTCGCACTGTACCTGTATGCAGCAATCTCAATGTCGAGGGCCATCTTGACATTGAGCAGGTCCTGGTACTCACGCAGATGACGCGCCATCTCCCACTTCGTGCCCTTAAGCTCATTATCCAGCTGGTGGATGGTCTCCTGAAGAGAACAAGACCGAGAGACACAAGCTGGTTAAGAGCTATTATTTCTTATGACTATATGGAACCCTGAAGTAATACTTGGTTATTTATTTCTGGTGTAGGGAAGACACGTTTCTCCATAAGGACACTGCTTTCTAAACATCATAAGAAAACGATCAAAAATACAATGTCATATTTTGTGATACTGGTAATTACTTCACAAGCACATTTACACTTGTATAGGCCTACATTTGAAACAGCACTTTGAGATTCCAATAAAATATCATTGCAATAACAATTGAAACTGTGAAGTCCTCCTGTCTCATTTATGAAAAGTGAAAGTGCAAATAATTGGATAGATTGGACTGTTGTTGTGTTAAATAATGTATTCTGACGCAGTGAACAGCACTGTGTTTCAAGGGCCCCGAGTCTCTGGCTCAGCAACGAAAAAATAACAAAAAACAGTCTGCTGCATTATGTCTTCCCAACCCAAGTGTCGCTGCTTATGCGTAGCCTAATGATCCAACATTTGGAGATGTTAAATCTGTGTCCATAAGATGTCAGCATTGTGCCATTTAGGCTATCTAAAGCAAAAGCGCAGACACAACTATTGGGCAGAGCTTATAGCCTAGTTAAAAGACATGCATTTAGGGCCCACATAAATAAAACAATTTAGTTCGTTCAAAATCAAACTAATACAATATGTGGGGACACAATGCAAGTGTGTGTCTTTCTCTCTATCAAAGTAGGGGACTCTCCTTATAAGTAGACCTACATTTAAAATAAGAATAAAAACCCCAAAGGTGTGGTGATAATTTTCTCAATTTGAAATCAACGAAAAACACATCTTATTATATAATATATTCTCTCCACTACATTGCTTCTCTTTACACAAAGAATACAATTTTATAGAATACCTCACCATTAACAGCGGGTCTCATCATACCTGCAGGCTGGACAGGTCGTTGTTGTGTCGGTCCTCGATGTCATTCAATTGCCTCTCCAGTGACTCCCTGGTTCCACGGACAGACTCTAACTCCACGGTCTTGGACTGAAGCTGGCGACGGTAGTCTGCTATCTCATCACGGGCGGAATTGATTGCATCTTTGTTTTGTGCCGCAGCATCAGTGAGCTTGGAATAGCGGCACATGAACCAGTCCTCCACCTGCTGCAGGTTCTGGTTGGAGTGGCCCTCGAGCTGGGTGCGGATCTCCCGGAGCGCCTCGGTGATGTCCGTCTTCTGGATGTCTTTCCTCTCCATGGTCACCTGCGACGCCTGCACCTGGGCGAACAGGTCGCTCACCTCTTCTGCGTGGTTGTTGCGGATAAAGGCAATCTCGTCATGCAGTGACTGAACTTTCTTCTCCAACTCTGACTTCACCAAATCAGAGTCGGTCATATCTTTTTTCAACGCCCGGATGATGCCTTCCGTCTCATCCCTGATGCGGGCTTCCTCATCGAAGCGGTCCCTAATTCTCTGGATGTCATCCTCGACGTGGTCCGTGTCGAGCTGGATCTGCGCTTTATCGTGGTGAATCTGCTCCAGCATGGAGCGCAGCTCCTGGAGTTCCTGGTCGTATAAATCGCCTAGCTGGGATTGTGACACCTGCTTCTGCCGCAGCGTCTGGATCTCCTCTTCGATCTGGCTGTTCTGCTGCTCCAGGTAGTGCACCTTGTCGATGTAACCGGCGAAGCGGTCGTTGAGCCCCTGGAGCTGCTCTTTCTCGTTGGAGCGCTTGTAGTCTCCGTTCGTTTGATTGAAATCAACGCTGTCGGCGGAGCTGAGGAGTGTGGAGCTGTACGCTCTGGCTACCGGCACATTGACGCTCCTCTTGTAGGAGGAGGTCATCGTGGAGCCTGGGCTTGCCCGGGACCAGGACTGAGAACGGAACCCGCTGGAGGGTGTGCCAGTGGAGCGGCCGTAGGTGGTCCTACTATCCATACTTCTCCTGAATGGACTCCCTATCGTGTCCACCGGGTGGTAACTCATCCGGCCAGACCAGGAGTTGCGTGTGCAGATGGAAGGGAAGGTGTCCGAGGTGGAGGAGTGGGGCGAGTATGTGTTTGCAGGTGCGGGGTGGATGGCGCTCTCAGCATTCTTAGTCTCACCGGCTGTCCTTTATATAGGAGAAGCATATCGCTAACAAGGCAGAGACTGTTTTTACTTTTGATCGAACGGAGGGGGAGGGCCATGTCTCAACCCTTCATACTCTATGTAAGTGAAACACTACTTGAGTGTGTGAGGGTTCGTGGGTGGCCGTTTGAAAGCAGAGGAATGATCACACATAGGGAGAAAAAGGGAACTGGGGTGATTATAATTAGGATGTTTGGGATAGCCTATGTGTCCTTGACGTTGATGTGCTTATCATTTGTCTCTTGTCATACAGTTTCCTCCCAATTTTGAACATTGGAATAAGAGAGAAATGTATACATGCATCTCTGCATTTGCTAATTCAACCAGCCAATATGGAGCAGTTCAATGACCCATGTTAATTATTATTTCCCCTATTATTAGTTAGCAAAAACGGTTATACCAGAAATGATCAATTTACCGGTGCAATTTAGAGCGAAATCAAATGCGGCACCATGGACAGCACCAGTCCGCCAGACTCCAATATCAGCGCCATGGACAGCGACTTAATGCAGCAAAACACCATTACCGTCCTTTTCAAGTGTTTGAAAAGTGTTGAAAATGTTTCTCTCAAATTGAACAGAATGATCGATCATTAAATGAATTGAATTAATAATGTATATTTGCCTATGAACATGTGCAAAGCGAACCAATTTCATATATTGATGTTTTGCTTGTGCTAAGTCTTCAATAATAGGTGATTGATTACTTCTTGACAGGAAACCTCCCAAAATCAAAGGGATTACCATCAGTGACCTACCGATGACGTATAAAGTGAGACTACCATGAGGGGGTTGGTTCAATCAATATGATGCATTTATGTGACCACTTGCTACTTTCAGGAAGTGTTGAAGCATTAATCATAGTTGTAGTTATTGACAGCTATTGGTATAGATTACAGTTATGATCAGCCTGTGCTTATATGCAAGTAATTTACCCCATTCAATAGTATATATCACCTTCATAATGTATATCATAATGTGTTATGGACAAACTTGCCCTTTAAGTTTGAGCCATTTCAAACCAAAGCATTTCTGTAGTGATGAATAGGCATCCAAACTGCAACATAGTTTTTTTTCTGTAATTACATTCCTCAGAATGACTTTGTAACTTTATCGTCCAACTCTAACAATGATTGGAAACACGTTGATTAATATGGTTTCACAAACAGATACAGAATACAATGCATAAGTTACAGTCTTTGGGTTGCGGATGAGAGCACAGGGGATAGAGAGGCTGCTATCTCCTCACTGCATTGAGATGTTTTCTATAAGGAGTGAAGCTGCAGTGTTGGTTGACAGATCTGATTGGCTGTAGTCTGTTGTCAGTCTTATTGATTCCCATTCAGTCCTGCTCTACCCATTTCAGAGGTAACTAAGGTCATTGCAAACCCTGCAACTGATGCAGGTAATGCAACAAAATGGCTGCCTCTGGTTTTGGCCAATTGACTGCCTTCAATGACAATATTTCATCCTATGAAAACCAGGGATTAAAATTCAAAAGGCACTTGCACATCTGAGCTATCTTTGTTGCAGGCATATGGTAAGAATTGAATAACATGAGAAAAAATAAGAAACCTGCACACTGCTCTTGCTAGTATCACTTCATAAAGAGCAGTGTGCGGGTTTCTTCTTTTTTCTCATCCTATGAAAACCAGCAAAACTATTTTTGACAAACGGCAAGGCTATTTTTGCCTCCCAGAACATTATTACCCACAAAAATATTTAAATTGTTTGTCAGGATTGATTCAGATTCTCCAGTCTCGTTTAAAAACCCTTGTTTTATACTACAGTTAAGAGGGAAGAATAAATTATTCCCATATAATTGCACTATAACGGTGACAAACGGTGCCCACAAACTGTTAAGGCCTATATAAAGCTGTCCCAACAGCAGAGTCCCAACAGCAATCCCAACATCTTACCACTACTAGACCTGGTTATCAACGGAGCCTTGTCTGGCAGCGAAACAGTTCATTCAGCCTCATTTACTGCTTAAAAAAACATAGTTGATATGGCTGACTTGCTTAAACAAATATGGTTTCCAATGACAATTTAGATGTATGAACTATGACATTAGGGGACGACAAGCGGATAAGAAGCAATCCGTAATTTCAATTAAGACATGAGAGAGCAAGGACGGACGTGGTCGATATAACTATTTGTTTCGCACTTTGAAATGTACAGCAACACAATTCAGAACATGGGTTGTTCTTATAGTGTTCTCCCTGTACACCAAGTCAGAACAATAGGCTAAATAAAGGGGCCATATAAGCAGACAATGAAAGCTCTTACAATATTCAATGATTACATTTCTCTAAAACAGGTTATAGGCTACATGTGCACCACCAAGTCAGATCAGTAGGCGAAATTAAGAGGGGAAAATAGACCAAATTATTAGGGTGAGGCACGTTGGCTACTAACAGCTTACTACACAACATACACTTAGTATTACTTTCTTTGCTATAGGATACATATCTTCCTGGCATATTAATCAAAATCAAATCAAATCAAATCAAATGTATTTATATAGCCCTTCGTACATCAGCTGATATCTCAAAGTGCTCTACAGAAACCCAGCCTAAAACCCCAAACAGCATGCAATGCAGGTGTAGAAGCACAGTGGCTAGGAAAAACTCCCATGAAAGGCCAAAACCTAGGAAGAAACCTAGAGAGGAACCAGGCTATGTGGGGTGGCCAGTCCTCTTCTGGCTGTGCCGGGTGGAGATTATAACAGAACATGGCCAAGATGTTCAAATGTTCATAAATGACCAGCATGGTCCAATAATAATAAGGCAAAACAGATGAAACTGGAGCAGCAGCACGGCCAGGTGGACTGGGGACAGCAAGGAGTCATCATGTCAGGTAGTCCTGGGGCATGGTCCTAGGGCTCAGGTCCTCAGAGAGAGAGAACGAAAGAGAGAAAGAGAGAATTAGAGAGAGCACACTTAAATTCACACAGGACACCGAATAGGACAGGAGAAGTACTCCAGATATAACAAACTGACCCTAGCCCCCCGACACATAAACTACTGCAGCATAAATACTGGATGCTGAGACAGGAGGGGTCAGGAGACACTGTGGCCCCATCCGAGGACATATCATTTATGCAGCAGCATACAAGACATTTTTGGACTCGCCTTGTTGTGCTGTGATCACTTGAACAGGAAGGTGGCACTACGGTCCTTCGTGGGCAAATTTTGTTATCAAAGTCTGGCATTCTCTGGATTTATAGTGCTTTCAAGACAACTGGGAACTCGGAAAAACAAGGTTGAATCATGATCTTCAGGTCGTAGCTGTTACGGTGAGTGAATGAGGACCCAAAAGCGAACTAACTTAAACAGAGCTTCTTTAATAACCAAACATAGGTAGGCTCAGATAGACCGGCAGATTCCGACAGGACAGGACAAGGTTACAGCAAACATGACGATAGTCTGGCTCAGGCATGAAACACAACAAACAAGAATCCGACAAGGACAGGAACAAAAACAGAGAGAGATATAGGGACCTAATCAGAGGGAAAAAGGGAACAGGTGGGAAACGGGGTGAATGGGTAGTTAGGAGGAGACAAGGCACAGCTGGGGGAAAGAGGGGGAGAAAAGGTAACCTAACAACGACCAGCAGAGGGAGACAGGGTGAAGGGAAAGGACAGAGACAAGACACAACATGACAGTACATGACAGTACCCCCCCACTCACCGAGCGCCTCCTGGCGCACTCGAGGAGGAAACCTGGCGGCAACGGAGGAAATCCTCGATCAGCGCACGGTCCAGCACGTCCCGAGAGGGAACCCAACTCCTCTCCTCAGGACCGTACCCCTCCCAATCAACGAGGTACTGGTGACCACGGCCCCGAGGACGCATGTCCAAAATCCTGCGGACCCTGTAGATGGGTGCGCCCTCGACAAGGATGGGGGGGGGGGGGGGGGGGAAGACGAGCGGGGGCGCGAAGAACGGGCTTAATACAGGAGACATGGAAGACCGGGTGGACGCGACGAAGGTATCGCGGAAGAAGAAGTCGAACTGCGACAGGATTGATGACCCGAGAAATACGGAACGGACCAATGAACCGCGGGGTCAACTTGCGAGAAGCCGTCTTAAGGGGAAGGTTCTGAGTGGAGAGCCAAACTCTCTGACCGCGACAATATCTAGGACTCTTAGTTCTACGCTTATTAGCAGCCCTCACAGTCTGCGTCCTATAACGGCAAAGTGCAGACCTGACCCTCTTCCAGGTGCGCTCGCAACGTTGGACAAAAGCCTGAGCGGAGGGGACGCTGGACTCGGCGAACTGAGATGAGAACAGCGGAGGCTGGTACCCGAGGCTACTCTGAAAAGGAGATAGCCCGGTCGCAGACGAAGGAAGCGAGTTGTGGGCGTATTCTGCCCAGGGGAGCTGTTCTGACCAAGACGCAGGGTTGCGAAAAGAAAGACTGCGTAAGATGCGACCAATAGTCTGATTGGCCCGTTCTGCTTGACCGTTAGACTGGGGGTGAAAGCCGGAAGAGAGACTGACGGAAGCCCCAATCAAACGGCAAAACTCCCTCCAAAATTGAGACGTGAATTGCGGACCTCTGTCCGAAACGACGTCTGACGGAAGGCCATGAATTCTGAAAACATTCTCGATGATGATTTGTGCCGTCTCTTTAGCAGAAGGAAGCTTAGCAAGGGGAATGAAATGAGCCGCCTTAGAGAACCTATCGACAACCGTAAGAATAACAGTCTTCCCCGCTGACGAAGGCAGTCCGGTGACAAAATCTAAGGCGATGTGAGACCACGGTCGAGAGGGAATGGGAAGCGGCCTGAGACGGCCGGCAGGAGGGGAGTTACCGGACTTAGTCTGCGCGCAGACCGAACAAGCAGCCACGAAACGACGCGTGTCATGCTCCCGGGTGGGCCACCAAAAACGCTGGCGAATGGAAGCAAGCGTACCCCGAACGCCAGGGTGGCCGGCTAACTTGGCAGAGTGAGCCCACTGAAGAACGGCCAGACGAGTAGGAACGGGAACGAAAAGAAGGTTCCTAGGACAAGCGCGCGGCGACGGAGTGTGAGTGAGCGCTTGCTTTACCTGCCTCTCAATTCCCCAGACAGTCAACCCGACAACACGCCCCTCAGGGAGAATCCCCTCGGGGTCAGTGGAGGCTACTGAAGAACTGAAGAGACGAGATAAAGCATCAGGCTTGGTGTTCTTAGAGCCCGGACGATAAGAAATCACGAACTCGAAACGAGCGAAAAACAGCGCCCAACGCGCCTGACGCGCATTAAGTCGTTTGGCAGAACGGATGTACGGATGTTCCTATGGTCAGTCCAAACGACAAAAGGAACGGTCGCCCCCTCCAACCACTGTCGCCATTCGCCTAGGGCTAACCGGATGGCGAGCAGTTCGCGGTTTCCCACATCATAGTTACGTTCCGACGGCGACAGGCGATGAGAAAAATACGCGCATGGGTGGACCTTGTCGTCAGAGAGGGAGCGCTGAGAAAGAATGGCTCCCACGCCCACCTCTGACGCGTCAACCTCGACAACGAACTGTCTAGAGACGTCAGGTGTAGCAAGGATAGGAGCGGATGTAAAACGATTCTTGAGGAGATCAAAAGCTCCCTGGGCGGAAACGGACCACTTAAAGCACGTCTTGACAGAAGTAAGGGCTGTGAGAGGAGCTGCCACCTGACCGAAATTACGGATGAAACGACGATAGAAGTTCGCGAAGCCGAGAAAGCGCTGCAGCTCGATGCGTGACTTAGGAGCGGGCCAATCAATGACAGCTTGGACCTTAGCGGGATCCATCTTAATGCCTTCAGCGGAAATAACAGAACCGAGAAATGTGACGGAGGAGGCATGAAAAGTGCACTTCTCAGCCTTCACAAAAAGACAATTCTCTAAAAGGCGCTGGAGGACACGTCGAACGTGCTGAAGATGAATCTGGAGTGACGGTGAAAAAATCAGGATATCGTCAAGGTAAACGAAAACAAAGATGTTCAGCATGTCTCTCAGGACATCATTGACTAATGCCTGAAAGACAGCTGGAGCGTTAGCGAGGCCGAAAGGAAGAACCCGGTATTCAAAGTGCCCTAACGGAGTGTTAAACGCCGTCTTCCACTCGTCCCCCTCCCTGATGCGCACGAGATGGTAAGCGTTACGAAGGTCCAACTTAGTGAAAAACCTGGCTCCCTGCAGGATCTCGAAGGCTGAAGACATAAGAGGAAGCGGATAACGATTCTTAACTGTTATGTCATTCAGCCCTCGATAATCTATGCAGGGGCGCAGAGACCCGTCCTTCTTCTTGACAAAAAAAAACCCCGCTCCGGTGGGAGAGGAGGAGGGGACTATGGTACCGGCGTCAAAAGCTACAGACAAATAATCCTCGAGAGCCTTACGTTCGGGAGCCGACAGAGAGTATAGTCTACCCCGGGGGGGAGTGGTTCCCGGAAGGAGATCAATACTACAATCATACGACCGGTGTGGAGGAAGAGAGGTGGCCCTGGACCGACTGAACACCGTGCGCAGATCGTGATATTCCTCCGGCACCCCTGTCAAATCACCAGGCTCCTCCTGTGAAGAAGAGACAGAGGAAACAGGAGGGATAGCAGACATTAAACATTTCACATGACAAGAGACGTTCCAGGAGAGGATAGAATTACTAGACCAATTAATGGAAGGATTATGACAAACTAGCCAGGGATGGCCCAAAACAACAGGTGTAAAAGGTGAACGAAAAATCAAAAAAGAAATGGTTTCGCTATGATTACCAGAAACAGTGAGGGTTAAAGGTAGCGTCTCACGCTGAATCCTGGGGAGAGGACTACCATCCAGGGCGAACAAGGCCGTGGACTCCCTTAACTGTCTGAGAGGAATGTCATGTTCCCGAGCCCAGGTCTCGTCCATAAAACAGCCCTCCGCCCCAGAGTCTATTAAGGCACTGCAGGAAGCTGACGAACCGGTCCAGCGTAGATGGACCGACAAGGTAGTGCAGGATCTTGAAGGAGAGACAGGAGTAGTAGCGCTCACCAGTAGCCCTCCGCTTACTGATGAGCTCTGGCTTTTACTGGACATGAAGTGACAAAATGACCAGCAGAACCGCAATAGAGACAGAGGCGGTTGGTGATTCTCCGTTCCCTCTCCTTAGTCGAGATGCGGATACCTCCCAGCTGCATAGGCTCAGCTCCCGAGCCGGCAGAGGAAGATGGTAGTGATGCGGAGAGGGGGGCAACGGAGAACGCGAGCTCCTTTCCACGAGCTCGGTGACGAAGATCAACCCGTCGCTCAATGCGAATAGCGAGTTCAATCAAGGAATCCACGCTGGAAGGAACCTCCCGGGAGAGAATCTCATCCTTTACCTCTGCGCGGAGACCCTCCAGAAGACGAGCGAGCAAAGCCGGCTCGTTCCAGCCACTGGAGGCAGCAAGAGTGCGAAACTCAATAGAGTAGTCTGTTATGGATCGATTGCCTTGACATAGGGAAGACAGGGCCCTGGAAGCCTCCTCCCCAAAAACAGATCGATCAAAAACCCGTATCATCTCCTCCTTAAAGTCCTGATACTGGTTAGTACACTCAGCCCTTGCCTCCCAGATTGCCGTGCCCCACTCACGAGCCCGTCCAGTAAGGAGAGATATGACGTAGGCGACACGAGCAGTGCTCCTGGCGTAAGTGTTGGGCTGGAGAGAAAACACAATATCACACTGGGTGAGGAACGAGCGGCATTCAGTGGGCTCCCCAGAGTAACACGGCGGGTTATTGATTCTGGGCTCCGGAGATTCGAAAGCCCTGGAAGTGGCCGGTGGATCGAGGCGGAGATGGTGAACCTGTTCTGTGAGGTTGGAGACTTGGGTGGCCAGGGTCTCAACGGCATGTCGAGCAGCAGACAATTCCTGCTCGTGTCTGCCTAGCATCGCTCCCTGGATCTCGACGGCTGAGTGGAGAGGATCCGAAGTCGCTGGGTCCATTCTTGGTCGGATTCTTCTGTTACGGTGAGTGAATGAGGACCCAAAAGCGAACTAACTTAAACAGAGCTTCTTTAATAACCAAACATAGGTAGGCTCAGATAGACCGGCAGATTCCGACAGGACAGGACAAGGTTACAGCAAACATGACGATAGTCTGGCTCAGGCATGAAACACAACAAACAAGAATCCGACAAGGACAGGAACAAAAACAGAGAGAGATATAGGGACCTAATCAGAGGGAAAAAGGGAACAGGTGGGAAACGGGGTGAATGGGTAGTTAGGAGGAGACAAGGCACAGCTGGGGGAAAGAGGGGGAGAAAAGGTAACCTAACAACGACCAGCAGAGGGAGACAGGGTGAAGGGAAAGGACAGAAACACACAACATGACAATACATGACAGTAGCTCTAGGAAGACGCCCGAGTTCCGGATTTCCAATTCCGAGCTGGATGACCGTTCAAAACATATTTGCTTCATTGACAGCATGACCAATGCTGAATGTCTATAATTTTAAACTTGGAAAAGAGACCCTTAATCCCAGATTTGGGACCACACAGCCACTCCACTGAATAGCAGTTAGCCACTGATTCCTTCCAAACTGTAACGTCTGCATCCAACTCATACTTCTAAACACTTAGATCCTGGAACGCAGCCCACTTTCCTGCTCACTCTCCAGATCCCAATCACCTGAATTCTAATCACCTGTTCACACACCTGCATGTCATCATCCCACACCATTTAGTTCAGTTCCTTGTACCCCATCACTGTGAGGTATTGTTTGTTTTGAGACACATTTCTTTTGGAGCTCTGTTTTTTCTTGTCCTTCATGCATCCATGTATTATAGTTTTTGCCTGCCTCACTCACGACACCTTTTGCCTATTCCCTGCCTGTACTTTTGCCATTTTGGACCTACCGTGTATGACCTTCTGCCTGCCCCTGGAACTTGCTGCTACCTGCCTCCTCCAATGGTCCCTGCTCTGCGCTTGAAACCAGCTCTCTGTCTCATATTGTGTTCATTACAGAATACCTCACCAAACACGACAGAATGATTCAGCAGAGCTGCAGGACAGGAGGAATGGCTCAACGAACTCTGCAACCTCCTTCACCAGTCCATTCCTGCTTCATCCATATCAGGTGCCACAGCCTCCTCTCGTTCATCCTCCCATATATCTATGCCTAATAAATATGACGGCTCCCCAGGGAAATGTCAAGGATTTCTCATGCATTATAACCTGTACATAGACCATCACCTCACTGACTTCACCTCTGACAAAGACAGGGTGGACTGCATCATCTCCCTACTCACAGGCAAAGTTCTGGATTGGGTCACAGCCCTGTGGGCCGCTCAAAGATCTAATCTGTCCTCTGAATCACGTTTCCATGCTGAGTATGCCCTTGAGTTCAGCACCATGGCTGCCAGCAGTGGATGGAGTGAACCAGCATTCCTTACAGTCTACAGGAGGGGTCTTAATCGGGAGTTACAGACCAAACTGGCCTGCAGAGGAGATTTAACGGACGTAAACCAATACATCCGGATGTTCATATCCATTGGCAACCTACTGGTGGACCACAGACCTATAGAGTCGCCCATGGCCTGCAAGTCTTCCACGCCCTTCTCTCGTCCACCACTGTCCAATAGGCCCCAACCCATGCAACTCGGCGCAGCCCGTTTCCCACAGAGTCCATCAATGTAGCTCGTCTGGAGGTTAGTTAACACAGTGTCCAAAGAAGGGCCAGAGGTATACAGAATGGTGTCATCTGCGTAGAAGTGGACCCACAGCAAGAGCGAGATCATTGATGTATACAGAGAAGAGAGTCGGCCCGAGAATTGAACCCTGTGGCACCCCCATAGAGACTGCCAGAGGTCCGGACAACAGGCCCTCCGATATGACACACTGAGCTCTACCAGAGAAGTAGTTGGTGAACCAGGCGAGGCAATCACTTGAGAAACCAAGGCTGTTGAGTCTACCAATAAGAATGTGGTGATTGACAGAGTCGAAAGCCTTGGCCAGGTTGATGAATACGGCTGCACAGTAATGTCTCTTATCGATGGCGGTTATGATATCGTTTAGGACCTTGAGTGTGGCTGAGGTGCACCCATGACTAGCTCTGAAACCAGATTGCATAGCGGAGAAGGTACGGTGGGATTCGAAATGGTCGGAAATCCGTTTGTTAACTTGGCTTTCGAAGATCTTCGAAAGGCAGGGTAGGATAGATATAGTTCTGCTGCAGTTTGGGTCTAGACTGTCTCCCCTTTTTAAGAGGAGGATGACCGTGGCAGCTTTCCATTCTTTGGGTTTCTCAGACGATACGAAAGAGAGGTTGAACAGGCTTGTAATAGAGGTTGCAACAATTTCGGCAGATCATTTTAGAAACAGAGGGTCCAGATTGTCTAGCCCGGCTGATTTGTAGGGTTCCAGATTTTGCAGCTCTTTCAGAACATCAGCTATCTGGATTTGGGTGAAGGAGAAATGGGGGAGGCTTGGGCGAGTTTCTGTGGGGGGTGCAGGGCTGTTGATCAGGGTAGGGGTAGCCAGGTCGTAAGCATGGCCAGCCGTAGAAAAATGCTTGTTGAAATTCTCAATTATAGTGGATTTATTGGTGGTGACAATGTTTCCTAGCATCAGTGCAGTGGGCAGCTGGGAGGTGCTCGTTTTCTCCATGGACTTTACAGCGTCCCAGAACTTTTTTGTGTTTGTGCTACAGGATGCAAATTTCTGCTTGAAAAAGCTAGCCTTAGCTTTCCTAACTGCCTGTGTATATTAGTTCCTGACTTCACTGAAAAGTTGCATATCACGGGGGCTATTCGATGCTAATGCAGAATGCCACAGGATGTTTTTGTGCTGGTCAAGGACAGTCAGGTCTGGAGAGAACCAAGTGCTATATCTGTTCCTGGTTACATTTTTTGAATTGGGCATGCTTATTTAAGATGGTGAGGAAGGGACTTTTAAAGAATAACCAGGCATCCTCTACTGACGGGATGAGGTCAATATCCTTCCAGGATACCCGGGCTAGGTGGATTAGAAAGTTCTGCTCGCTGAAGTGTTTTAGGGAGCGTTTGACAATGATGAGGGGTGGTCGTTTGACCGCATACTCATTATGGATGCAGGCAATGAGGCAGTGATCGCTGAGATCTTGGATGAAAACAGCAGAGGTGTATTTGGAGGGCAAGTTGGTTAGGATGATATCTATGAGGGTGGAACTAAATGGTTGGTTAAGGCAAATTGAGCAGGGCTATAGGCTCCACAGTGAAATAAGACAATAATCACTATCCAGGACAGTAATGGACAAGGCATATTGATATTACGGAGAGGCATGCGTAGACCAGTGATCATAGGGGTCCAGTGAGTGGTTGGACTGGCTGGAGACACGGCGATTCAGACAGCTAGCAGGCCGGGACAGAGGAAAGACTGATTTATTCTCCACGTGCGGTGACGTCGATAGACCAGTCGTGATGGATTAGCAGGGTTCTGAGTAGCAGAGGGGTCCAAGTCCAATAGGCAAAATAGATATAGTGGCCCAAGAAATTGGCCGATGGATCTATTCAGCTAACAGTCCAAAGTGCTCTGGACAGCTAGCGGGCCGTGGTTAGCAGGCTAACAGTTGGGCATTCAGGGGACGTTGCGACCTAGGGGCTAGTTGAGTACCCCCTCGAGCAGATTACATCGGTAGTCCAGTCGTCAAGGATCGGCGAGGTTCAGTGTCCCGTACCGGCAGTAGAAGGGGTCTGGGTATTGTAGCCCAGGAGTGGCTGATGGGCCTCTCCAGCTAGCCGGGAGAATAGGCCTAGCATGGGCTAGCTCCAGGCTAATTGGTGCTTGCTTTGGGACAGACCTTAGCCAGGAGTAGTCACTCGGATTGCAGCTAGCTAGCTGCGATGATCCATGTGAAAGGTTCAGAGCTTGCGATAGGAATCCGGGGATATGGAGAGAAAATAGGTACGGTTTGAGTCGCGTTGTACAAAGTGGTGAGAGCTTTCCGAGCTAAAGGTTAGCTGATGACCACTAGCAGTGGTTAGCTGACTACTAGCTAGTAGCTAGTGAGCTGGCTAGCTTCTGTTGGGGGATTCAGGTTCCGGAGGTAAATAAATATACTCTAGAAAAAACAGATCCACACCATGTTGGGTGAGGTGGGTTGCAGGAGACTATTATGACGTTGAGGTTTAGAGAAATGTAAAAAAGATATGCAAAGAAAAATATATAAAAGATACAGTAGGGCAAAAAAGTATTTAGTCAGCCACCAATTGTGCAAGTTATCCCACTTAAAAAGATGAGAGAGGCCTCTAATTTTCATCATATGTACACTTCAACTATGACAGACAAAATTTGAAAAAAATCCAGAAAATCACATTGTAGGATTTTTTATGAATTTATTTGCAAATTATGGTGGAAAATAAGTATTTGGTCATCTCTATACTTTGTTATATACCCTTTGTTGGCAATGACAGAGGTCAAACGTTTTCTGTAAGTCTTCACAAGGTTTTTACACAAGGTTTTTTGGCCCATTGCTCCATGCAGATCTCCTCTAGAGCAGTGATGTTTTGGGGCTGTTGCTGGGCAACACAGACTTTCAACTCCCTCCAAAGATTTTCTATGGGGTTGAGATCTGGAGACTGGCTAGGCCACTCCAGGACCTTGAAATGCCTCTAACGAAGCCACACCTTCGTTGCCCGGGCGGTGTGTTAGGGATCATTGTCATGCTGAAAGACCCAGCACCGTTTCATCTTCAATGCCCAAATCTCACGATACATGGCCCCATTCATTCTTTCCTTTACAAGGATCAGTCGTCCTGGTCCCTTTGCAGAAAAACAGCCCCAAAGCATGGTGTTTCCACCCCCATGCTTCACTGTAGATATGGTGTTCTTTGGATGCAACTCAGCATTCTTTGTCCTCCAAACACGACGAGTTGAGTTTTTACCAAAAAGTTATATTTTGGTTTCATCTGACCATGTGACATTCTCCCAATCTTCTTCTGGATCTTCCAAATACTCTCTAGCAAACTTCAGACGGGCCTGGACATGTACTGGCTTAAGCAGGGGGACACGTCTGGCACTGCAGGATTTGAGTCCCTGGCGGTGTAGTGTGTTACTGATTGTAGGCTTTGTTACTTTGGTCGCAGCTCTCTGCAGGTCATTCACTAGGTCCCCCCGTGTGGTTCTGGGATTTTTGCTCACCGTTCTTGTGATCATTTTGACCCCACGGGGTGAGATCTTGCGTGGAGCCCCAGATCGAGGGAGATTATCAGTGGTCTTGTATGTCTTCCATTTCCTAATAATTGCTCCCACAGTTGATTTCTTCAAACCAAGCTGCTTACCTATTGCAGGTTCAGTCTTCCCAGCCTGGTGCAGGTCTACAATTTTGTTTCTGGTGTCCTTTGACAGCTCTTTGGTCTTGGCCATAGTGGAGTTTGGAGTGTGACTGTTTGAGGTTGTGGACAGGTGTCTTTTATACTGATAACAAGTTCAAACATGTGCCATTAATACAGGTAATGAGTGGAGGACAGAGGAGCCTCTTAAAGAGGAAGTTACAGGTCTGTGAGAGCCAGAAATCTTGCTTGTTTGTAGGTGACCAAATACTTATTTTCCACCATCATTTGCAAATAAATTCATTAAAAATCCAACAATGTGATTTTCTGGATTTTTTGGGGGTACTGTGTTCTTGGGGACCTTCAATGCTGCAGAATGCTGCAGAAAAGTTTGCTGCAGAAAAGTTTTGGTACCCTTCCCCAGATCTGTGCCTCGACACAATCCTGGCTTGGAGCTCTACGGACCTTATATAGACAGTTGTATGCCTTTCCACATCATGTCCAATCAATTGAATTTACAACAGTGGGTCTCCAAGTTGTAGAAACATCTCAATGATGATCAATGGAAACAGGATGCACCTGAGCTCAAATTTGAGTCTCATATCAAAGGGTCTGAATACCTAAGTAAATCATGTTTTCTGTTTTTTATTTGTAATAAATTTGCAAACATTTCTAAAAACATGTTTTCGCTTTGTCATTATGGGGTATTTTGTGTAGATTGCTAAGGATTTTTTATTAAATCAATTTTTTAATGAGTCTGTAACGTAATAAAATGTGAAAAACCTAATGGGGTCTGAATCTTTTCCGAAGGCACTGTATGTCATAATATTTTTTTTAAATGTTAGATAGAATATTTTGTTCTGAAAGTTTTAGGAACAAAAAATGATATGTAACACCCCAGGTGTTATCGTGCTTTGTGGCATAGAATCAGACCAACTATCCTTCTAGCATTATAATAAGGATTCATTCACTGTGAGTGAGTGATAGGCTACATTTCAAAGAAACCTCTTCATGGATTCTGCCTTAGATAGTCGCTGTCCATTTTCCGGTGGTGCTGAATTTCAAATTACGATCGGGTTGCTGTCTGCTTTAATGTTGCTAAATCTCTGAAGGACCTATCACTCGATTGTTTAACTTGTCATGTAAAATATTTTGAATTACATATGTATAGTTTAAAATGTTGTTCTCAAATAATGTAGCTATTTGCTGAAACTGCATAAACATCTCTCAATCTAAATACAGTATCTCATATTACTCTCTCATGTTCACTGTTGTTTTAATATTATTTTACTATCCTAATTTATTGAATATTGTTTTACTATCCAAATGTATTTTATATTGTTTTACTATCCTAATTTATTTCATATTGTTTTACTATACTAATTTATTTCATATTGTTTTACTATCCTAATTTATCTATCTTCATTTTATATTTATCTATCTTAATTTGATATTTGTTTATCTTCATTTTATATTTGTCCAGAAATGTATTGTTTTTATCTTTCTCACTGTTATTATTTTATTTTATGTAAGTGAAGTAAATTGAATTGCATTGTTTATGGTAAGAAATGTGCTATGTAAATAAAGTTTGATTTCATAAATCAAGTGCTATAATAAAATGCTATTTGCATGAACATGCCATTGGGTGCATCGTTTATATTATGGTTGGTGGCTCATTCTTTGATGGTATGCACATATTACAGTGTAGCTTTAAAAATCTGTAGAGGACAGCCTCTGGATGGTGATATGGTTTTGTATAATTTCTAGGCTACAAAAGATGATGAAGCATGCGATCACACCCCTATGAAAGCAGATGAAGAAATAGAATAGTGTGCATGTTGAGGTGAGACAGCTACTGTAAATGAACAAGTGAAAGGACATGACAGGACAATTGCATAAAGGAACAAGAGACCATATTTGTATTTCAGTATGACATTTATTGAGCAAATGCTGCTGGGAAATAGTTCATGATGAGTAAAGACATGGGATTGCAAACTGTAGCACCTCATTTAAGTTCGCTATTTAAATTCAAGTCCATCCTATGCATACAAGAATGTATGTGTGCGCATTTACATATTTATTTTCAATTGCACTCATTAGGTAAACACAATAGATACTGATAAAAAGCATGTTTAAGGCTCAGAGTTTCTTCAAGGTTCTTAATGCTTTAGTTGCTTCGGGTACTGTATGTTTATGATCATCAGTACATTGCACCATTGTCTTTCTCATTCTTCACTATATTGTGTTGTAGACGATTGCATTTTTGGCTCAGTTGGTATCTTCACATAAAAAGGCTAGTCCTTTTGAACATGTGTCTCTAAAGTGGACCGTCCAACCCAGGCACCCCTTTTTGAATTAACATTTGAATGAACATACATTTCTATCACTCTCCCACCCACATACAGTATGCATCTAAACTGTAAACCTTCCATCCATACATACAGGTTAGAGCGGAGGGGTCTCCCTCCCTGAGCTAGCATGCAGACGCCCCCACCCGTGAGCCCTCCCGTGAACTGCAGGGAAACATAAAGACAATTAATAATCTGTCCCACTATCACATTTTCCTGATATAATCTGCAGCAAAACCCATTTAAAGCTTTCTCTCAACATGCATTTTTTAAACGTTAGCTTTGTCACATCATATGGCTTCTCTCGTTGCTTTTCTGTATGTTTGAGAGTGGTTCTCTTTATTACATCGCTCTAGCTCTATGATTTCTTTGTTATGTTAGTTCTGGGTTGATTGCTTGTTGTCGTGTCATTTTTGTTCCTCCTGAGTGGGTTGGATGGAGTGCAATTACTCAGTTTCAGTCACCACCTTGACAGACTGGGAAGAGTGTTTCTCCATCTTCTTGCTGGAGACTGTCTTCTCCTGCATCACATCCTCAGACTCCTTCACAGTCTCGGTGACAGTGACCGATTTGGTGACATGCTTGGCCCCGTCCTCTCCAGTGGTGATGGTCTCCACCGTTTTGGTGATGACCACCTTCTGGTCCTTTGGATCATCTTTCTGGTCCGGGTCATCTTTAGTGGGGCTCTCGTCCACTCCATTTGAGATAACATCCTTCTCCTCTGCCTCTTTCCCACCCTCATCCTTCTTGTCCTTGTCCTCTGGGGTAATCTTCTCCACATCTCCGTTCATGGCTGCGTCTTTCTTTTCTACCTTCCTCTCTTCCTCTGAATCACTCTTTTTGTCTACTTTCTCTTCTGCAGCCTTGGGGGCCTCTGACATTGGAGCTTCTGGTTTGGGGGCCTCATCTCCCTTCTCACCCTCACCCTCTTCTCCTTTGTCACCCTCTGCCTCGGGGGATCCTAAATTGGGGGATTCAGATTTGGGGGATACTGTAGGTTTTGGGGATTCCGATTTGGGGGAGCCAGCAGGTTTTGGGGATTCAGATTTAGGGGATCCAGCAGGTTTTGGGGATTCAGAAGTAGGGGATCCAGCAGGTTTTGGGGATTCAGATTGAGGGGATCCAGCAGATTTGGGGAATTCAGAAGTAGGGGATCCAGCAGGTTTTGGGGATTCAGATTTAGGGGATCCAGCAAGTTTTGGGGATTCAGATTTAGGGGATCCAGCAGGTTTTGGGGATTCAGATTTAGGGGATCCAGAAGGTTTTGGGGATTCAGATTTGGGGGATCCAGAAGGTTTTGGGGATTCAGATTTGGGGGATCCAGCAGGTTTTGGGGATTCAGATTTGGGGGATCCAGCAGGTTTTGGGGATTCAGATTTGGGGGAGCCAGCAAGTTTTGGGGATTCAGATTTAGGGGATCCAGCAGGTTTTGGGGATTCAGATTTAGGGGATCCAGAAGGTTTTGGGGATTCAGATTTGGGGGATCCAGAAGGTTTTGGGGATTCAGATTTGGGGGATCCAGCAGGTTTTGGGGATTCAGATTTGGGGGATCCAGTAGGTTTTGGGGATTCAGATTTGGGGGAGCCAGCAGATTTAGGGGATCCAGCAGGTTTTGGGGATTCAGAAGTAGGGGATCCAGCAGGTTTTGGGGATTCAGATTTAGGGGATCCAGCAAGTTTTGGGGATTCAGATTTAGGGGATCCAGCAGGTTTTGGTGATTCAGATTTAGGGGATCCAGAAGGTTTTGGGGATTCAGATTTTGGGGATCCAGCAGGTTTTGGGGATTCAGATTTGGGGGATCCAGCAGGTTTTGGGGATTCAGATTTGGGGGATCCAGCAGGTTTTGGGGATTCAGATTTGGGGGATCCAGCAGGTTTTGGGGATTCAGATTTGGGGGTTACAGCTTTGGGAGATTCATGTTTTGGGGATCCAACTTTTGGTGACTCAGACTTGGGGGACCCAGCCTTTGGGGATTCAGCTTTTAGGGAGTCTGGCTTGGAGGGCTTTGAGGTCTCAGATTTCTGGACCTCAACTTTTGGGGCCTCACTCTTGGGGGCTTCTGTTTTGGGAGCCTCTGTCTTGGCTACAGCTGCCTTCTCATCTGTTTTGTATTCTTTCTCATCCTTTCCTTTCTTCTCATCTTCCTCATCCTTATCATCTCCATCTTTGGATCCTTTGTCACTACCTGCATCTTCATCTTGATCATCACCCTCCTCTTCTCCCTCTCCCTCTCCTGTCTCCTCTTCTCCACTGCTTCCCTCCTTCTCTCCAGCCTTCTCTTTGTCAGGAGAGGCCTTTGATTCTGGGGCTTTAGAGCACAGGACTGTCTCCTCTAATTCCCCCTCTCCTTCTCCCTCATCTCCCTTCTCACCCTCACCCTCTTCTCCTTTCTCACCCTCTTCTTCTTTTTCTCCCTCTTCCTCTTCATCATCACCTTCTTTGTCCTCCTCTTCCTCCTCAGCAGGTGTGCTGGAGCTAACTTGGGCTTCAGTGGAGGCTACAACCTCTTCTGATTCACCCTCTCCCCCTTCTCCCTCTGCTTCTTCTCCTCCCTCTTCTCCCTCATCCTCTCCTTCATCTGTTGCCTCTGCCTCCAGAGTGGCAGAAAACTCCTGGGCCATCTCAGCCAGGGCCTGGTCCATCTCATCCTTCTCATCCTCTACCCTGGTCTCCTCGATGATCTCCTCTACAAACTTATGCTGGACTTTCAGTTTGGGAGGCTCATACTTGGACTTCTTAGAGGAGGTGACGGTGTGGCGGTAGGGGAAAGTGCTAAAGTGGGTCTCTTCACCTTCTAGGAGTTTCCTGCAAGAACAGTAGAACATGAGATATAGTTTAGTGTAGGCCGAATATAAAAATGTAGTTTCTATATATAAATGAGATCTTTATGTTTTTATTACACATGATATATTTAAAAATAAAAAAAATTCAATGTTAGTCCTAATTAGCGCTCTGTTGTCGCACTGTACCTGTATGCAGCAATCTCAATGTCGAGGGCCATCTTGACATTGAGCAGGTCCTGGTACTCACGCAGATGACGCGCCATCTCCCACTTCGTGCCCTTAAGCTCATTATCCAGCTGGTGGATGGTCTCCTGAAGAGAACAAGACCGAGAGACACAAACTGGTTAAGAGCTATTATTTCTTATGGCTATATGGAACCCTGAAATAATACTTGGTTATTTATTTCTGGTGTAGGGAAGACACATTTCTCCATAAGGACACTGCTTTCTAAACATCATAAGAAAACGATCAAAAATACAACGTCATATTTTGTGATACTGGTAATTACTTCACAAGCACATTTACACTTGCATAGGCCTACATTTGAAACAGCACTTTGAGATTCCAATAAAATATCATT
Organism: Oncorhynchus mykiss; assembly: GCF_057628025.1. Classification (NCBI taxonomy): domain Eukaryota; kingdom Metazoa; phylum Chordata; class Actinopteri; order Salmoniformes; family Salmonidae; genus Oncorhynchus; species Oncorhynchus mykiss. The sequence goes on from NC_143026.1 coordinate 28,569,488, forward strand.
GCAATAACAATTGAAACTGTGAAGTCCTCCTGTCTCATTTATGAAAAGTGAAAGTGCAAATAATTGGATAGATTGGACTGTTGTTGTGTTAAATAATGTATTCTGACGCAGTGAACAGCACTGTGTTTCAAGGGCCCCGAGTCTCTGGCTCAGCAACGAAAAAATAACAAAAAACAGTCTGCTGCATTATGTCTTCCCAACACTATAGTGTCGCTGCTTATGCGTAGCCAAATGATCCAACATTTGGAGATGTTAAATCTGTGTCCATAAGATGTCAGCATTGTGCCATTTAGGCTATCTAAAGCAAAAGCGCAGACACCACTCTTGGGCAGAGTTTATAGCCTAGTTAAAAGACATGCATTTAGGGCCCACATAAATAAAACAATTTAGTTCGTTCAAAATCAAACTAATACAATATGTGGGGACACAATGCAAGTGTGTGTCTTTCTCTCTATCCAAGTAGGGGACTCTCCTTATAAGTAGACCTACATTTAAAATAAGAATAAAAACCTCAAAGGTGTCGTGATAATATTCGCAATTTGAAATCAACGAAAAAAATATCTTATTACATAATTTATTCTCTCCACTACATTGCTTCTCTTTACAAAAATAATACAACTTTATATAATACTTCACCATTAAGCCTGTGGCTGGGGTTTCTGTATGAAAATGATGCCTACAGCGGGTCTCATCATACCTGCAGGCTGGACAAGTCGCTGCTGTGTCGGTCCTCGATGTCATTCAACTGCCTCTCCAGTGACTCCCTGGTTCCACGGACGGACTCTAACTCCACGGTCTTGGACTGAAGCTGGCGACGGTAGTCTGCTATCTCATCACGGGCGGACTTGATTGCATCTTTGTTTTGTGCCGCAGCATCAGTGAGCTTGGAATAGCGGCACATGAACCAGTCCTCCACCTGCTGCAGGTTCTGGTTAGAGTGGCCCTCGAGCTGGGTGCGGATCTCCCGGAGCGCCTCGGTGATGTCCGTCTTCTGGATGTCTTTCCTCTCCATGGTCACCTGCGACGCCTGCACCTGGGCGAACAGGTCGCTCACCTCTTCTTCGTGGTTGTTGCGGATAAAGGCAATCTCGTCATGCAGTGACTGAACTTTCTTCTCCAACTCTGACTTCACCAAATCAGAGTCGGTCATATCTTTTTTCAACGCCCGGATGATGCCTTCCGTCTCATCCCTGATGCGGGCTTCCTCATCGAAGCGGTCCCTAATTCTCTGGATGTCATCCTCGACGTGGTCCGTGTCGAGCTGGATCTGCGCTTTATCGTGGTGAATCTGCTCCAGCATGGAGCGCAGCTCCTGGAGTTCCTGGTCGTATAAATCGCCTAGCTGGGATTGTGACACCTGCTTCTGCCGCAGCGTCTGGATCTCCTCTTCGATCTGGCTGTTCTGCTGCTCCAGGTAGTGCACCTTGTCGATGTAACCGGCGAAGCGGTCGTTGAGCCCCTGGAGCTGCTCTTTCTCGTTGGAGCGCTTGTAGTCTCCGTTCGTTTGATTGAAATCAACGCTGTCGGCGGAGCTGAGGAGTGTGGAGCTGTACGCTCTGGCTACCGGCACATTGACGCTCCTCTTGTAGGAGGAGGTCATCGTGGAGCCTGGGCTTGCCCGGGACCAGGACTGAGAACGGAACCCGCTGGAGGGTGTGCCAGTGGAGCGGCCGTAGGTGGTCCTACTATCCATACTTCTCCTGAATGGACTCCCTATCGTGTCCACCGGGTGGTAACTCATCCGGCCAGACCAGGAGTTGCGTGTGCAGATGGAAGGGAAGGTGTCCGAGGTGGAGGAGTGGGGCGAGTATGTGTTTGCAGGTGCGGGGTGGATGGCGCTCTCAGCATTCTTAGTCTCACCGGCTGTCCTTTATATAGGAGAAGCATATCGCTAACAAGGCAGAGACTGTTTTTACTGGCCCATTGATCGAACGGAGGGGGAGGTCCATGTCTCAACCCTCCATACTCTATGTAAGTGAAACACTACTTGAGTGTGTGAGGGTTCGTGGGTGGCCGTTTGAAAGCAGAAGAATGATCACACATAGGGAGAAAAAGGGAAATGGGGTGATTATCATTAGGATGTTTGGGATATTCTATGTGTCCTTGACGTTGATGTGTTTATCATTTGTCTCTTGTCATATAGAGTTTCCTCCAAATATTGAACATTAGAATAAGAGAGAAAATTGTACATGCATCTCTGCATTTGCTAATTCAACCAGCCAACATGCAGCATTACTATGCATGGAAATATAACTTATGGAGCAGTTCAATGACCCATGTTAATTATTATTTCCCCTAGTATTAGTTAGCAAAAACGGTTATACCAGAAATGATCAATTTACCGATGCAATTTAGAGCGATAGCAATATCGTCTCCATGGACAGCACCAGTCCGGCAGACTCCAATATCAGCGCCATGGACAGCGACTTAATGCAGCAAAACACCATTACCGTCCTTTTCAAGTGTTTGAAAAGTGTTGAAAATGTTTCTCTCAAATTGAACAGAATGATTGATCATTAAATGAATTGAATTAATAATGTATATTTGCCTATGAACATGTGCAAAGCGAACCAATTTCATATATTGATGTTTTGCTTGTGCTAAGTCTTCAATAATAGGTGATTGATTACTTCTTGACAGGAAACCTCCCAAAATCAATGGGATTACCATCAGTGACCTACTGATGACGTATAAAGTGAGACTACCATGAGGGGGTTGGTTCAATCAATATGATGCATTTATGTGACCACTTGCTACTTTCAGGAAGTGTTGAAGCATTAATCATAGTTGTAGTTATTGACAGCTATTGGTATAGATTACAGTTATGATCAGCCTGTGCTTATATGCAAGTAATTTACCCCATTCAATAGTATATATCACCTTCATAATGCATATCATAATATGTTATGGACAAACTTGCCCTTTTATTTTGAGCCATTTCAAACCAAAGCATTTCTGTAGTGATGAATAGGAATCCAAACTGCAACATAGTTTTTTTCTGTAATTACATTCCTCAGAATGACTTTGTAACTTTATCGTCCAACTCTAACAATGATGGGAAACACGTTGATTAATATGGTTTCACAAACAGATACAGAATACAATGCATAAGTTACAGTCTTTGGGTTGCGGATGAGAGCACAGGGGATAGAGAGGCTGCTATCTCCTCACTGCATTGAGATGTTTTCTCTAAGGAGTGAAGCTGCAGTGTTGGTTGACAGATCTGATTGGCTGTAGTCTGTTGTCAGTCTTATTGATTCCTATTCAGTCCTGCTCTACCCATTTCAGAGGTAACTAAGGTCATTGCAAACCCTGCAATTGATGCAGGTAATGCAACAAAATGGCTGCCTCTGGTTTTGGCCAATTTACTGCCTTTAATGACAATATTTCATCCTATGAAAAAAAAAAAAAAAGTGATTAAAAATTCAAAAGGCACTTGCACATCTAAGCTATCTTTGTTGCAGGCACATGGTAAGAATTGAATAACATGAGAAAAAATAAGAAACCTGCACACTGCTCTTGCTAGTATCACTTAATAAAGAGCAGTGACACTAGCAAGAGCAGTGTGCGGGTTTCTTCTTTTTTCACATCCTATGAAAACCAGCAAGATTCTTTTTGGCAAACGGCAAGGCCATTTTTGCCTCCATGAACATTATTACCCACAATAAGATTTAAATAGTTTGTCAGGTTTGATTCAGATTCTCCAGTCGCCTTTAAAAACCCTTGCTTTATACCACAGTTAAGAGGGAAGAATAAATTATTCCCATCTCTGAGATTTATTTGGCATTTGTCACTTATCACCCATCTGTATTCTGTTATCTCACTCATTGTTTTTCCATCGCAACAGTTAGCTCTGTGGAGTGAGCCCTAACGCGTTTTAGAGCTCAGACAATTTCAGATTGTGTTTTCCCCAGAGAGAGAGAGTGAGAGGGAGAGAGAAAGAGAGGGAGAGATAGTTACCATGCCCCACTACATATGATTCTCTCATCCTAACTGAATGTGTGTGAATGTGTGTTGTTCTGGCTGAGTTAACTTCAGCGATGTATACGACCCTATATTCACTTTCTCCTGGCTGATCCTTAGTTAAGAGGGAAGAATAAATGATTCCCATCTCTGAGATTTATTTGGCATTTGTCACTTATCCATACTTACCCATCTGTATTCTGTTATCTCACTCATTGTTTTTCCTTCGCAAAAGTTAGCTCTGTGGAGTGAGCCCTAACGCGTTTGAGAGCTCAGACAATTTTAGATTGTGTTTGTCCCAGAGAGAGAGAGAGAGAGAGCGAGAGGCAGAGAGAAAGAGAGGGAGAGATAGTTACCATGCCCCACTACATATGATTCTCTCATCCTAACTGAATGTGTGTGAATGTGTGTTGTTGTGGCTGAGTTAACTTGAGCGATGTTTTCGACCCTATACTCACTTTCTCCTGGCTGATCCTTGTGACCTAGAGCTAGACACCTGGCCTCTGTTGCCTCTATCTCTCTCTGCTCTCCTGTTGGCCTCAGCCTTTTAAACATGTACATCACCACCAGTGGAGATTTTAGCATGTAAATCTTGGTGGGGTAAAACACAACACAACACTAAACAATACATTAATCGCACTATAACGGTGACAAACGGTGCCCACAAACTGTTAGGGCATATATAAAGCTGTCCCAACAGCAGAGTCCCAACAGCAGTCCCAACATCTTACCACTACTAGACCTGGTTATCAGCAGAGCCTTGTCTGGCAGCGAAACAGTTCATTCAGTCTCATTTACTGCTTTAAAAAAACACAGTTGACATGGCTGACTTGCTTAAACAAATATGGTTTCTAATGACAATTTAGATGTATGAACTATGGCATAAGGGGACGACAAGCGGATAAGAAGCAATCCGTAATTTCGATTAAGACATGAGAGAGCTAGGACGGACGTGTTCGATATAACTATTTGTTTCGCACTTTGAAATGTACAGCGACACAATTCAGAACATGGGCCGTTCTAACATTGTTCTCCCTGTACACCAAGTCAGAACAATAGGCTAAATAAAGGGGCCTTATAAGCAGACAATGAAAGCTCTTACAATATTAAATTATTACATTTCTCTAAAACAGGTTATAGGCTACAGTAGGCGAAATTAAGAGGGGAAAATAGACCAAATTATTAGGGTGAGGCACATTGGCTACTAACAGCTTACTACACAACATACACTTAGTATTACTTTCTTAGCTACAGTATACATATCTTCCTGGCATACTACATAATTTATGCAGCAGCATACAATACATTTTTGGACTTGGCTTGTTGTGCTGTGATCACTTGAACAGGACGTTCCTTCGTGGGCAAATTTTGTTATCAAAGTCTGGCATTCTCTGGATTAATGGTGCTTTCAAGACAACTGGGAACTCGGAAAAACAAGGTTGAATCATGATCTTCAGGTCGTAGCTCTAGAAAGAAGCCCGAGTTCCGGATTTACAATTCCGAGCTGGATGACCGTTCAAAACATATTTTCACAGTCAGAGCTCATGCTTCATTGACAGCATGACCAATGCTGAATGTTTATAATTTTAAACTTGGAAAAGAGACCCTTAATCCCAGATTTGGGACCACACAGCCACTCCACTGAATAGCAGTTAGACACTGATTCCTTCCAAACTGTAACGTCTGCATCCAACTCATACTTCTAAACACTTAGATCCTGGAACACAGCCCACTTTCCTGCTCACTCTCCAGATCCCAATCACCGGAATTCTAATCACCTGTTCACACACCTGCATGTCATCATCCCACACCATTTAGTTCAGTTCCTTGCACACCATCACTGTGAGGTATTGTTTGTTTTGAGACACACTTCTTTTGGAGCTCTGGTTTTTCTTGTCCTTCATGCCTCCCCGTGTATTATAGTTTTTGCCTGCCTCACTCACGATACCTTTTGCCTATTCCCTGCCTGTACTGTTGCCATTTTGGACCTACCGTGTATGACTATCTACCTGCCCCTGGACCCAGCTACCTGCCTCCTCCTATGGTCCCTTCCAAAAAACACCTGCTGCGCTCTGCGCTTGAAAGCAGCTCTCTGTATCATATCGTGTTCATTACAGAATACCTCACCAAACACGATGAAAAATGTGAGGCTGATTCCTTAACCCATCTATTTGACTCCCCTTCCTCTAACCCAGCTCCCGAGCTCATCCTGCATCCGTCTTGCGTCGTGGGAACTATACAGTGGGAAATCCAATCAGCCATCCAAGAGACTCTACGCCACGACCCAACACCTCCCAACACCCCTGCAGGCAAGACCTACGTTCCGGCGTCCGTCAGACAAAAACTAATGCAGTGGTGCCATACCTCGCTGAGTTCTGGCCATCCCGGAATCACCCGGACCATGGAGCTACAGACACGCAAGTTCTGGTGGTCATCCCAAACAGCAGATGTCCAAGATTACATTCTCTCCTGTCCCGTCTGTGCATGGGCAAAGAGCCCTTGCCAACTACCTATTGGTAAGCTCAAGTCTTTACCTACACCACACAGACCATGGTCTCACATTGCCATGGATTTCCTCACGGATCTGCAAGACTCTTTGGGCTTCATGACTATTTAGTTGTAGTGGACCAGTTCTCGAAGATGTGCCAACTCATCTCCCTTCCGCATCTACCTAATACCATGGAAATGGCAGAGTGCATGCTCCACCAGGTGTTTTGTCTGTATGGGATCCCGGAAGACATTGTTTCAGATTGGGGACTCCAGTTCTTCTCCAGGGTGTGGCGAGCCTTCTGCGACCGACTGGGGGTCTCCATCAGCCTATCCTCCGGATACCATCCCCAAACCAACGGGCAGACGGAACGTCTGAATCAGGAAATAGGGATCCTATCAGGAAATCCTGTCACCTACCGTCTCCAGTTGCCCCGCCATTACTGGATCTCCTCATCCTTCCATGTGTCCCTCCTCAAGCCTGTGAGGTACATCTATTCATTATTTATCTTCATATGACAAGGATTAAAAAGGATTTGCCAGTAGATTGACGACTTGATTCATGACTGCTAGCCAATATTTTGAAAGTATGATCAGTCCAATCAAAGCTACTGTAGCTATAACGTGATATGACATAATTTTATCTGTGGCCAATGACCTTGAGCCTACTTGGATGGACACTAATGTAACTCTATGGCAGCAACCAAGGGGCTTGAATTTTCGAGTTTTACCCTTAGACTCAGCAGTGACACAGTGTCCTCATGAGTGACAGAACACTGAGCCAATCACAGCGCAACTAGAGAATATTACCAACATCTACAGTACGCTCCGTAATTTCCTCTGGCTGCCCCACCACCACAGAAAGCACTGTGAATACCTGCATTTTGGAGCTGCCTTACTCAAGAAAGCAAGAAAGAGACCATGTTTGTATGCAGCTTTATTAACTCAAATATACAGTATACTGTATATATTTTTTACATTGTTTGCAAACTGATATGTGACATGTATTAGTCATGAAGAGGGCATGACAAAACCTATTCCCCCTCAGGAAACTAAAATGATTTGGCATGGGTCCTGAGATCCTCAAAAGGTTCTACAGCTGCAACATCAAGAGCATCCTGACTGGTTGCATCAATGTCTGGTAGGGCAATTGCTCGGCCTCTGACCGCAAGGCACTACAGAGGGTAATGCGTACGGCCCAGTATATCACTGGGGCTAGCTGCCTGACATCAAGGACCTCTACACCAGGCGGTGTCAGAGGAAGGCCCTAATAATTGTCAAAGACCCCAGCCATCCCAGTCATAGACTGTTCTCTCTACTACTGCATGGAAAGCGGTACCAAGTCTAGGACAAAATGGCTTCTCAACAGTTTTTACCCCCAAGCCATAAGACTCCTGAACAGGTAATCAAGTGGCTACCCGGACTATTTGCATTGTGTGCCCCCCCGCCAACCCCTCTTTTACGCTACTGCTACTCTCTGTTCATCATATATGCATAGTCACTTTAATCATATTTACATGTACATACTACCTCAATCAGCCTGACTAACCGGTGTCTGTATGTAGCCTCGCTACTGTATATAGCCTGTCTTTTTACTATTGTTTTATTTCTTTACTTATCTATTGTTCACCTAATGCCTTTTTTGCACTATTGGTTAGAGCCTGTAAGTAAGCATTTCACTGTAAGTTCTACACCTGTTGTATTCGGCGCACGTGACAAATAAACTTTCATTTGATTTGATTTGATTTGATTTATTAATGCCAAAATAATATGCAAAACAGGCAAGCCATTAGCTAAAAATGTAGGGCTCAAAACAGGTTTGGCTCTGCCCCATCTGCTCTGAATGATGGGTTGCCACTGATTAACACACAGGTACAATTGGCCAGCCACTCAGCCTTCAAGGTGCTTTTGTCTGGCACAGCTAGGGGTGGTGTGATGTGATGCATGGAGGGGCTAGAGAAAGGGTTGTTGTTTAAATTCAGTCTGGGGCTCACACGCACTGCAGAAGGCTTGGAGCACTTTTAAGTGGCACTGCAGCAGATGCAGGCTGTGAACAGAGTGCAAGCTGCCCAGCCCAGCCTGCAGAGCTCTCCTCTCCTCTTCGCATCCCCCTACTTTCCGCTGGCCACCATCCCTGCAGACTCAGCTTCAGACAGGGAGGAGACCTGATATAGATCCACTTAGATTCAAGTCTTATCTGCTATCATCACTTATTGTATGAATGAATCTGTTCCTATCAATAAAGGTATGTTACGAAGCATCTTGTAGCCGAACAAGATCTCACAAACTCAGTGCACCCTCATATTCCATTATGCATGTCTCTGCACAGTCCTTTATCATATTTGATGCATGAGTGACTACATTCATTCAAATATAGCACATGAAAAGCACTATGAGAGTATCTGAATCCCTCTGGTTAGGAGGGGAAAGGTAGGCAGAAGAGAGGGCATTGGATATTTAGGTAATCAATAGAAGTATTGAGGTGATTGATCTGCGTTTCAAAACGGAGAAACCCCTGAAGAGCTAATAGGGTGTGGCAGAGGGACAGAGATCTACAGAACTCCCAGGATGGGAGTTACTCTACACTTAATGTTTTATTCATGTACACAGAGAGACTATGGCACATGCAGAGAGGTGAGGGAGAGATAGGCTGCATTTACACAGCCAGCCCAATTATTGTTAAAAGACCAACAAGTTGATAGAGATCCAAATTGGGATGCCCGTGTAAATGTAGCCTATGAGAGACAGAGTGGAAGGGAGGGTGAGAGCGAAGGGGAAGGGAGGGAGGGAGAGAGAGAGGAGGAAGAGAGAGAGAGGAGGGAGAGAGAGATACTTATAGAGATGTACAGCAGTGATGCGTAGCCTAGTAGCCCAGTAGACTGTGTGTGTGTATGAAGTCAGCAACATACCAACAGGGTACCGATATGAGGACAGAGAATGAACGATCCATGTGATGGAGCAGGTCCAAGTTCTAATCACACCCATCTCTGGTCCCGCATGGAATGTACACACAATTTATGTGTTTAAAAGTGGAAAAGGGCAGTTTATTTTGCCTTGGCTTCTAATGTACATGTAGCTGTCTATATCGTTAATCAACCTACTTTTTTACGAGTATCCATTTCAGACTTTTTCTTTAAAGAGCCTATCAATTTGATAAATGAAAAAAGGTACTGTATTAGCATAAAGAGAAGAATGACTTCCTTTGTCAGTGCTCCCATATAGAGACAGATGTTTTATGAATAGGGAGTTAGCGATCAATCAATCAATGTTTGTGTGTTGGTACGGTGTAAGGAATGTTTATAGGTGAATAGGGAAGTGAGACTACGTGTAATTGGAAATTATATTGAGGGTGTGTGTGTTATATGTATGTGTACGTGCGCTGCAGGGGTGGACTGAGTTAGAGGACAGACACGTTCTGATAGGTGGACAGACCATCACAGCCACAGCCAGCCATACAGGTTGTTCAAAAATACCAGCTGGAGCATTGCCCCCTTTGTTCTCTCTCTCTCTCTCTCTCTCTCTCTCTCTCTGTCTGTGTCTCTTTCTCTGTCTGTCTCTGTCTCTATCTCCACATCTCTCTCTCTAATTTATATCCCTTTCTCCTTCTCCACCAAACCCCACCTTTACCTCACACTATCCCTGTCAAGCTTACCAGCTATCTTGTTCACAATGATAACATAGTTGCTTGTCTGTCAACTCAGACGTGTATCCATCTGTTTGCCTGGGCATATTTACCCTTAGTGAGCAGCTTTGTTGCCATTGGATTTGGTATATAAACTCCATCAATATTACCCCAGTAGGTTGGTATGTCCTGTTGCACTTCAGGACTGGAAGGTCATGTTCTGAAATAAATATCATCCTAATTCTAATATCACAACCACCCAGTTTTGTGATGCAGGTATTGGCATCATTATAAAGGTAAATGTCCTAGTTTTATAAATCAGTGAGATAACTGCCTGGTAAATCAACATAAATATGTAGTACGTCTCTGAGGAACGTATCCAACTTAAATAATTGATGCGAGTTGTGAGCAAATCTCTGAGCAGAGCTGTGAGCTGAATGTCATAGTGAATATCATAGATAGGCGTGGCTGGTTAGTGCTTACTAGTATGGGGAGAGAGGGACGTAACCTGGGATAAGGCGTGAGGTAGCACCGTACTGTACTGGAATGGGGTGTGTGTGTTGGGGAGGAGGGGTGAGGGGGGGTGGGGGTGGTTGGAGAGTCAGAAGCTCTGGGGAGCTGAGCTGTACGCAGGGTGAGGAATGGGAGGTAGTGATGATGTCATATCGAGCATTTGGGCGGAAGGGTCCATGGGAAATGAGAGGGGAGGGGTTATCCAGGATCTGCAGTTTATCTGCAATGCATCAGCAGCTCTCTCTCTCCCTCCCTCTCTGAATGTGTGAGTAGCATAAGGCCGATGCAGCACGTTGACGTTCTACTCTAGATGGTCCTCTAAGGACTTAACCACACAAATGAAACCGTTGCCTAGTTCCCATCCCAGGGGAGGACTTTTCAAAACGGAGGAACTCCTGAAGTGTTGCTTCACATAGCTAGCAGTAAAATAGTATGTTGTATTTAGACTGCAATAACCACTTATAGGCACCTCCATCCAGCGACTACAACCTTGTGTCATTGTGAACGTTTCCATCCCAATAACATCTTTATCCCTGCATGTTATAGAGATGGAGCCCTTCAGCCAACCACCCATATCATATCCACAGAGATTATTATGACCCTAAATAATATCTTTATGACACACTCAGCATGGAAGCCATATTGAAGCCACCTCATTGACCCCCCTTTGAAGGAACTGTGGTATGGTTCTTTGTCCTGGGAACAGAGATGGCATGGAAGGCTCCAACACCCATAAAGACATGGGAATGACACTCCAGGTCATTACGCCCAGCCATTCTACAGATTATTTATCCAACTCGCCTTAGATGTATGTGTCTGTACAGCACTACAGTAACGCCCCATTCATCTATGGAACCCTGGCATTGAGACCCCTTGTTTGTAGTCGTAGCCCACCATGTGAATTGTCCAAAGGGGCTTTATGGGGTCTTTGATGGGGCTATCCTTTTAGCTGGCTTTGCTGCAAGGAGTCTGTATCAACCTGAAAGTCATGGTTACTGAGGAAACATAGAAACATATTGAGCTACAAGCACGCATGTGCTCTAACACACACGCACACACGCACACACACACACACACACACACACACACACACACACACACACACACACACACACACACACACACACACACACACACACACACACACACAGGCACACACACACACACACACCTTCAAACTGACAAGGTCTTGCCCTGATGCTGAGGCTAAAAGCATTGTGTGCTGATGTCAGCTGTATTTTTCATCAGGGGAGGATGTGAATGGCTGCCCAACCACCAGCAGAGTGAATAGATTAACCCTACAGTGTGTGTGACTGGAATAGAATATGGCTCTAATGCATTCACATATCATCATTTACATCTCCCCAACTCTTGCATATTTTTTCTATTTAATCTAACCCTCTGTCTCCCTCACTCATACTCAATGTGGGTGGGTGTATCTCCTCCATCCCTCTGTATCCATCTTCCACTCCTCATCTTCCAGCCTCTCCATTCTCCTCCTCTTCATGTCACTCTTCCCTCTACTTCTATATTGCTCTGTTATTTCTGGCAATTTGCTGGAGATCAGTAAACTGACACACAGATTTTTCTGCAGAGTCACCCATCCCCCGACTCTCCTCTGCATTCCCCCCCCCCCTTCCCTGCACCTCTTTTCCTCTCCCTCTCTCCTGCCAGGTTTGAGTCGGTACTCTACATTCCAGATCTACAGGACAGAGACAACTTTAATTTAAGGCCCAGCAATTAATGATCAAAAGTGATTTGACTTTGTCATAACCTTACAGTCTGGTGTCAGACACTCTGGGTCAATACTACCATGAGACAAACCCATATGCTCTATCTGTCCAATTTGCCTCTAGTTGTGCTGACTCCGCTAAACCAGACTCTGAATGAGTCAATAGTAGCACACAAAGATGCAGCTCTTTAGGAGTTCATTACATCTGAGTGTCTGTCTGTCTGTATGTGTATCGCTCGTTCTGTATTTACAGTATGTGACTATTCTGTGGATGCATCTGTCTGTCAGCATGTGCTTCGTCTGTGTTTTTATTTTCTGCTGGAAAAGCTGTGTGATGTGTGCTGTCATTGCTCAGTGTGAGTATATTTTGGTGGGTAATAATCTCTTCCAGATGTAACATGCCCCTGTGTGTGTATGTGTGTGTGTGTGTGTGAGCCAGCCTGGGACACTGTAAGACTGCGGGTAGCTAAGTGTGTGTCTTTTGTGTGTGTGGGTGTGCGCGCAAGCCATGAAGCTCAACTCTGGAGGGAGGGTACTCGTTAACAAGAGATGAAAGAGAGGGAAGGAGATTTAAAGCGTAACTCTCAACCCCAATTTCAGTCTTTGCCCAACCCCTTCAAATTCTCAAAAAAATTATTCAGGTGAGAAGTTGTGGTTAGGGGGAATTGCTCATCAATATTAAATTTGCTACGATGGATGTAGTGACGAATATAAAAGTATAATCCTCAATTGGTGAGGATGCATACGACTGGCTTTCATGTGAAGTTCATCATAATTGATTTAATCTGTAGCCTAATAAACTGCATGCTTTCCCGACGAGTATAGAGGGAGTACCACACAAAATGTCATCAGTTGACTCCATGTTTACTTCAATTTGATGGTTATTATATCAATATATATTTTTTAATTTAACCTTTATTTAACTGGGCAAGTCAGTTAAGAACAAATTCTTATTTTCAATGACGGCCTAGTGGGTTAACTGCCTGTTCAGGTACAACAGATTTATACCTTGTCAGCTTGGGGGTTTGAACTTGCAACCTTCCAGTCACTAGTCCAACACTCTAACCACATGGCTACCCTGCCGCCCCAATATATACGTTGTAAATGACTATGGTAGCTGGAAACGGCAGATTTTTTTGAGGATTATCTACAGGCATACAGAGGTCCATTATCAGCATCCATCACTCTTGTGTTCCAATGGCACGCTGTGTTAGCTAACCCAAGTTTATAATTTCAAAAGTCTAATTGATCATTAGAAAACCATTTCGCAATTATGTTAGCACAGCTGAAAACTGTTGTTCTGATTATAGAAGCAATAAAACTTTGCAGAGTTGCAAAGAAAAAGCTATATCTCAGACTGGCCAATAAAAATGAAAGATTAAGATGGGCAAAAGAACAGACACTGGACAGATGAACTTTGCCTAGAAGGCCAGCATCCCAGAGACACCTCTTCACTGTTGATGTTGAGGCTGGTGTTTTGCAGGTACTATTTAATGAAGCTGCCAGTTGAGGACTTGTGAGGCTTCTGTTTCTCAAACTAGACACTCTAATGTACTTGTCCTCTTGCTCCGTTGTGCACCGGGGCCTCCCACTCGTCTTTCTATTCTGTTTATAGACAGTTTGCGCTGTTCTGTGAAGGGAGTAGTACACAGCGTTGTACGAGATATTCAGTTTCTTGGCAATTTCTCGCATGGAATAGCCTTAATTTCTCAGAACAAGAATAGATTGACGAGTTTCAGAAGAAAGTTTTTTGTTTCTGGCCATTTTGAGCATGTAATCGAACCCACAAATGCTGATGCTCCAGATACACAACTAGTCTAAAGAAGGACAGTTTTACTGCTTCCATAATCAGAACAACAGTTTTCAGCTGTGCTAACATAATTGCACAAGGGTTTTCTATTGATCAATTAGCCTTTTGAAATTAGAAACTTGGATTAGCTAACACAACGTGCCATTGGAACACAGGAGTGATGGTTGCTGATAATGGGCCTCTGTACACCTATGTAGATATTCCATTTAAAAAATCGGCTTTTCCAGCTACAATAGTCATTTACAACATTAACAATGTCTACACTGTATTTCTGATCAATGTTTTTTTAATGGACCAAAAATTAATTTCTATGTGACCCCAAACTTTTGAACGGTAGTGTATGTATGGAGCATAAAGTATTTACAGTTTTATTCACGTTTTCAAATCAAATCAAATTTTATTTGTCACATACACATGGTTAGCAGATGTTAATGCGAGTGTAGCGAAATGCTTGTGCTTCTAGTTCCGACAATGCAGTAATAACCAACAAGTAATCTAGCTAACAATTCCAAAACTACTACCTTATAGACACAAGTGTAAGGGGATAAAGATATATAAAATATGTACATAAAGATATATGAATGAGTGATGGTACAGAGCGGCATAGGCAAGATACAGTAGATGGTATTGAGTGCAGTATATACATATGAAATGAGTATGTAAACAAAGTGGCATAGTTAAAGTGGCTAGTGATACATGTACTACATAAAGATGCAGTAGATGATATAGAGTACAGTATATACGTATACATATGAGATGAATAATGTAGGGTATGTAAACATTATATTATGTAGCATTGTTTAAAGTGGCTAGTGATATATTTGACATCATTTCCCATCAATTGGGTGGTGGCTGTTTAACAGTCTGATGGCCTTGAGATAGAAGCTGTCAGTCTCTCGGTCCCAGCTTTGATGCACCTGTACTGACCTCGCCTTCTGGATGATAGCGGGGTGAACAGGCAGTGGCTTGGGTGGTTGTTGTCCTTGATGATCTTTATGGCCTTCCTGTGACATCGGGTGGTGTAGGTGTCCTGGAGGGCAGGTAGTTTGCCCCTGGTGATGCGTTGTGCAGACCTCACTACCCTCTGGAGAGCCTTATGGTTGTGGGTGGAGCAGTTGCCGTACCAGGCGGTGATACAGCCCAACAGGATGCTCTCGATTGTGCATCTGTAGAAGTTTGTGAGTGCTTTTGGTGACAAGCCGAATTTCTTCAGCCTCCTGAGGTTGAAGAGGCGCTGCTGCGCCTTCTTCACGATGCTGTCTGTGTGGGTGGACCAATTCAGTTTGTCTGTGATGTGTACGCCGAGGAACTTAAAACTTACTACCCTCTCCACTACTGTTCCATCGATCTGGATAGGGGGGTGTTCCCTCTGCTGTTTGCTGAAGTCCACAATCATCTCCTTAGTTTTGTTGACGTTGTGTGTGAGGTTATTTTCCTGACACCACACTCCGAGGGCCCTCAACTCCTCCCTGTAAGCCGTCTCGTCGTTGTTGGTAATCAAGCCTAACACTGTTGTGTCGTCTGCAAACTTGATGATTGAGTTGGAGGCGTGCGTGGCCACGCAGTCGTGGGTGAACAGGGAGTACAGGAGAGGGCTCAGAATGCACCCTTGTGGGGCCCCAATGTTGAGGATCAGCGGGGTGGAGATGTTGTTGCCTACCCTCACCACCTGGGGGCGGCCCGTCACGAAGTCCAGTACCCAGTTGCACAGGGCAGGGTCGAGACCCAGGGTCTCGAGCTTGATGACGAGCTTGGAGGGCACTATGGTGTTAAATGCCGAGCTGTAGTCGATGAACAGCATTCTCACATAGGTATTCCTCTTGTCCAGATGGGTTAGGGCAGTGTGCAGTGTGGTTGAGATTGCATCGTCTGTGGACCTATTTGGGCGGTAAGCAAATTGGAGTGGGTCTAGGGTGTCAGGTAGGGTGGAGGTGATATGGTCCTTGACTAGTCTCTCAAAGCACTTCATGATGACGGAAGTGAGTGCTACGGGGCGGTAGTCGTTTAGCTCAGTTACCTTAGCTTTCTTGGGAACAGGAACAATGGTGGCCCTTTTGAAGCATGTGGGAACAACAGACTGGGATAGGGATTGATTGAATATGTCCGTAAACACACCAGCCAGCTAGTCTGCGCATGCTCTGAGGGCGCGGCTGGGGATGCCGTCTGGTCCTGCAGCCTTGCGAGGGTAGACACGTTTAAATGTTTTCCTCACGTCGGCTGCAGTGAAGGAGAGTCCGCATGTTTTGGTTGCGGGCCGTGTCAGTGGCACTGTATTGTCCTCAAAGCGGGCAAAAAAGTTATTTAGTCTGCCTGGGAGCAAGACATCCTGGTCCGTGACGGGGCTGGTTTTCTTTTTGTAATCCGTGATTGACTGTATACCCTGCCACATACCTCTTGTGTCTGAGCCATTGAATTGAGATTCTACTTTGTCTCTATACTGACGCTTAGCTTGTTTGATTGCCTTGCGGAGGGAATAGTTACACTGTTTGTATTCGGTCATGTTTCCGGTCACCTTGCCCTGATTAAAAGCAGTGGTTCGCGCTTTCAGTTTCACGTTTTCAAGTACTTATGACAAAAATTGCAATCAGATTATTGCATAGATTGTAATGGACACCTATGATGAGTGTAAAATATTTTTTGGGTATTTTGTTGTATTGATTACAATGAGCTAATGCTAAGCTATTTGCCAGCTATGTGTGGTGCCATGTTTGTTGACATTATACAATGCATTCTGGGTGTCACGTAAACGTCTGTCAGACCAAAGATGTTATAATGAGGTGAAGGAATGGTTCACTTATCTTTCGAGTAAACTTCCAGAAGTGAATGAAGGGAAGTGAATGATCGTAGACCACACACACAACATGCATACTGCAAACAGACCAAACTCATCTTGTCTTTTCTTATTATCTTTGGTTGACGCGAAAAAACAAATATGGCGGCACGCACAAACTCCCCATCATCGGATGACTTTTGATTTCTAGAAAGTGTTTTACTAAATGATTTAGATCAATGTTTGAGCGTACGCTGCAGGGACCACTGTAGAATGATCACACCTGTTTGTTGGGTATCCTAAAAGGAACCGGCCAGTATCATCTGAGTATCCCTCTGTACCTCTGAAGGTTCCTTGTGTACCTTTGACATTTTTGTACCCCAACTGTACCCTAATTTTGAGAGTGTGTGGATATATATTTTTGGTAATAAAGATGTAACTAGTGGCACTCCTGAAACATTAATGCACTTCCACCCAAAAACGTTCAAGTTCAAATCACCAAAGCATTTATGCACACTTTACATCAAATGTCCCTGAGCACTACTATATTATGTTGGTGTTGTCAGATTGTCAGATATTCTGGCAATAATTATTATTGACTTAGCAAACTACTGATACTATTCTTTCCATTATATCTGTAGCCAATCTCTGTCATTCGCATGGACCTGGTGGTGTAACAGGAAATTCAACTCTTTAGCAACCAATAAAGTAGCAGTAAATTCAAAACCCAACTGAGGTGTAGTCTCAAGTACTTTTCATTACAGCAATAACACCTTAATTCAGCTGTACAAATACATGAACTGGTTGTTGTTTACCATATTTTCACTGCAACCAGTAGCCTGTTGTGTACCGTAAAAGTTACTTTTTAACAGTAGCATTTCATGGCATAAAAGGAAAACATGGTGGAAAGGGAATGTAACGGTTTTCTTTAGGTGAAGGAGAGTCGGACCAAAATGCAGCGTGGTGGTTATTCATGTTTTTTTAATGAAGAAAAACTAAACATGAATAAACTAACAAAACAATAAATGTGCGAAAACCTAAACAGCCTATCTGGTGACAACAAACACAGAGACAGGAACAATCACCCACGAAACACTCAAAGAATATGGCTGCCTAAATATGGTTCCCAATCAGAGACAACGATAAACACCTGCCTCTGATTGAGAACCACTCCAGACAGCCATAGACTATGCTAGAAACCCCTACTATAATACAAACCCAATACCTAACAAAAACCCCAAGACAAAACACACCACATACAAAACCCATGTCACACCCTGGCCTGACCAAATTAATAAAGAAAACACAAAATACTAAGACCAAGGCGTGACAGAACCCCCCCCCCCCCCCCCCCCCACCAAGGTGCGGACTCTCGACCACACAACTAAACCCATAGGGGAGGGTCCGGGTGGGCGTCTGTCCATGGTGGCGGCTCCGGCGCGGGACGTGGACTTCACTCCAACAAAGTCTTAGTCCCTTTGCCTTGCGTCCTTAGATAGGCGATCCTCGCCGCCGACCTTGGCCTAGTAGTCCTCACCAAGGGCCCCACTGGACTGAGGGGCAGCTCAGGACTGAGGTAGCTTGGGGCTGAGGGGTAGCTCGGGACTGAGGGGTAGCTCGGGACTGAGGGGTAGCTCGGGACTGAGAGGAAGCTCGGGACTGAGAGGAAGCTCGGGACTGAGAGGGAGCTCGGGACTGAGAGGAAGCTCGGGACTGAGAGGAAGCTCAGGCAGGTAGTTGGCTCTGGCAGATCCTGGCTGGCTGGCAGTTCTGGCAGATCCTGGCTGACTGGCAGTTCTGGCAGATCCTGGCTGACTGGTGGATCTTGGCTGAATGGCGGATCCTGGTTGACTGGCGGATCTGGAAGATCCTGGCTGAATGGCGGATCCTGGCTGAATAGCGGATCCTGGCTGACTGGCGGATCTGGAAGATCCTGGCTGACTGGCAGCTCTGGCTGCTCCATGCTGACTGGCTGCTCCATACTGACTGGCGACTCTGGCTGCTCCATGCTGACTGGCGGCTCTGGCTGCTCCATGCTGACTGGCGGCTCTGGCTGCTCCATGCTGACTGGCAGCTCTGGCTGCTCCATGCTGACTGGCGGCTCTGGCTGCTCCATGCTGACTGGCGGCCCTGGCTGCTCCGTGCTGACTGGCGGCTCTGGCTGCTCCATGCTGACTGGCGGCTCTGGCTGCTCCATGCTGACTGGCGGCTCTGGCGGCTTCTTGCAGACTGGCAGCTCTGGCGGCTCCTTGCAGACTGGCAGCTCTGGCGGCATGCTCTTTTGCGGTTAGATTTTTAGAATTGTTTGTTTCAATATCTATGTTCTTGCATGATTAATTAATCAATGAATGTATCTTAAACTACACAAAGATAAATAACAAACATTTTCTAAACTAATCCAATCTGGTAGTTGAACTTATTGCACCCGTGACTGAAATGATTGTTCCAGTTGAAATGATTTAGGTAGTCTCATTCATAAAACATTCTGACCCTGTCAGTCATTCTGAATGCAGATTATGGGTGAATATAAATTCTAATTGTTGGATATACCCACTCAGGCTGGAGTCCGATAGGAAACTGAGGCCTTCTGAAGGCATTGGAGGGTTCACCAAATTGTGCACGAAAACGGTTCATTACTCTGAGCTTCATTATCGGTTCACAATGTATATTAGTGACATCTGCCGGTCAGCAATAAGTATCAACGTTTGATGGTGTTACTGTATGTTTTTTCCACTGTTTTCCTCAAAATTCCATGGCACAGCATTTAGTTTGTTGGCTCTAGTAGCCTAGAATCAGTTAGAATAACAGGTTTGCATAATGCTTCCCTTTTTCAAAAACTGTGACTCTATGGCATTATTTAGGATTATTAAGACAGAAACTTATACTATACTAAATTCAATTAATTATTTGAACATCAATGCGCATAATGTGTTGTTTCTCATAAAACAATTTTCTAAATAGTGTGCCTTTACCGGGATTCAACCCCATACCCTCACTGTTCCAATGTTCCCTACTCTACCTGCTAAGCTACTGGTCACTGGGCGAAATCAGTGGGATATTGCATTTTGCAACACACAGTTAGAAAAAGCACATGATCAAACGAAGCTTTGGATGTCTTTAATGACGTGCATCTGATAAAGTGATACAGGCATCGACCCACTACTTTTAAGTAAACCGATTTGCGATTTCCACACATTCCCCAGAGCTCTGGTATCAAACGTAACATCACTTATAGGAATTAGACATCACTTTGCAATCCAGCGTAATGTGACTTGATGCGGGTTTTGCGGGTGACCAGCATATGCTGGTACGCAGGTGTGTCCATAAGACAGTGAAGGCTGGCCACCAGCAAAAACACATCGAAGGCTGGTCACCAGAGAAAACACAATGAAGGCTGGTCACCAGCAAAAACACAGTGAAAGCTGGTCACCAGCGAAAACACAGTGAAAGCTGGTCACCAGCGAAAACACAATGAAGGTTGGTCACTAGTGAAAACACAACGAAGGCTGGTTATCAGTGAAAATACAATGAATGCTGGTCACCAGCCTATGCTGGTCTAGGCTGTTTTTTTTTTACAGCAGGGACACGCCTGCCGTAGCAATGTCCCAGACACAATCCCTCATCCCACATGACACTTGTGGGGAGAGGATTTGAATGAACCTGCCTCTGTGTAAACAAGACAATAAAGCTTTGTTTCGAAGGATTTGGTGTAATGTGTACCTGTGTCACCTGTGACTCAGTGGATACATTAAACAGGCTGTTTAATACTGTAAGCACTCTGGTGTTGGCTACTCCCTCTCTTCCAGAGAAATGTGCTGCGTATGCAGGGCGGTTGCCTGATGTTTGGTGCAGGAGTCGGGGAGTAATTGATTATGGTGCAGCTTCTACACAGGAGAGCTATCTATGCTTTAAGAAGGTGCGTGTGTGTTTCCACACTGCCCTCTGCTGCTGGATCGGTCGCACACAGTGCAGGTTTCTCTACTCCAGTGTATAATACACAGCAGTAGAGAAAGTACTTCTGAAAATGCAGAGTTAAATCTAGCTGAATGTATAACTCAATGGGTAGATGATTTCTTAAAGACTTCTGAAGGTTGAATCCTGTGCATTACCCTTAACGTATATCTGTATGCAGTGTTATTGTTTAATAATGTTGATGTCCGTTTCCTGCATATAGCTATCACAGCATTGCAAAATCAGTTTTAAATCTGCTTGTCTGTTGGATCCTTTGTGACAAAGCTAAAAAGGAATGTAACTGGGTACTACACTGTCTCTCAGTGGACAGCATATTGCTGTTTCCTCCCTGTAAGGGAAGCATCACTGACAGACTGCAACAACACTGATTCACCACTGACTATGTGACGGAAATATTGATGATATCTTTCTGTGGCCCCTTATTTAAATGATGTAATATGAAATGCAAACTCATAAGGCGCACAAGCACATTTACAAGCTAAGAAGTCACAGGGTAAGGAAAGAGTCAACCGTCACGGTAGTGTGTTTGTGTGGCATTTTCTGTTTGCATGTTTAATGTTATTTGAAGCAGGGGCATCATAGCAACATTCTGGCCTTGTATGTGTGATGATGAAACGAAAGTGGAATAAATAATAAAGAGTAAAAAACGTTGATTATATGGTTGTGTGGGTGGGACAGAAACAAACGTAAGCCCAACCTTGAGTAACAAGAAAACATACATTTAGGTATTTCTACCTTCATATCCTTTGGAGAAAAGGCTAGTTTTCCATTCTATTCTCAGCGGAAGGTTTGGCACATTCACACCCTCTCCCTTCTGACAAAGGGACTAAGATATGCTGAAAAGGCCTAGACTATTCCCTGGTATCCAGAGACAAAGCATTACAACACGGTTCTGTTTTGGGCATCAAAGTAAATGTGGCAACTGAGGGGGTGTAGCTACCAAACAGCTTTCTGCTTTTATTCACAGACTACCAGAAACAATGGGCTGTGGTTACTAGAATCTGTTTGTGTGTCTCTATCTCCAAGTAATTTCACAATGGTAATAGTAAAGATTATGTATCTGGTCCAGTTGGCTTTGATGAGCTTAGCACTCCTTTAGATTTGAAGACCTCACACACACTGCTAGCAGCCATTTAGCCAGTCACTGCAGTTTCTGCCTAATTTCATCAAATATGTATGATGATAAGTCACTAGTCACTTACATCTGCATGATTTCCTGTCCCTAACACTGATGCCGCTCTGATATTCAGGCCACTGACTGACTGAGCTATAGTAGAGTTCCTTTCTACTGACATGCCAGTAAACCAATTTGAAAGACCCTTCTGTCCTGTTATGAATGTTTCAAGAGCTACAGTATGGTTGGTTTACTGTGGTATGGTATTTCTGAACTAATAAATGTCCCCCCTCCTGTTATGAATTGTATGACATTTTCCCAGAGTGGGGCAATGTAAAAGTTTGATGAGATTCTGCTGATGTTACTGTATATGGTGTATCTGAATAAATGTGAATCCGTAAGTAATGAGTTTGTCCTTATTTCATCATATGGGTTTTACAGGATGAATAAATCAAATGTTTTTACCTGGGGGTGGAGACGACGGTGGGGGTATAGATGGGGCGGAGACCAGGTTAGGGTGTGGGTGGGAGGTATGACTCTGGTGCCAGGGCGCTGCATCTGAATTGTGGTGAGTCATCTCTATCTGGGCACAATGCCTTCCTCCCTCCTTCCTTCCCTCCCTCTGCTCCTATGCCCATTCTGTCTACAATGCATTCGGGAAAGTATTCAGACCCCTTGACTTTTTCCACATTTTGTTATGTTACAGCATTATTCTAAAATGTATTAAATTGTTTTTTTTCCCCCTCATCAATTTATACACAATAGCCCATAGTGACAAAGCAAAAACAGGTTTTTATATTTTTGGGCCCCCACATATACATACAGTACCAGTCAAAGGTTTGGAGACACCTACTCAATCAAGGGTTTTTCTTTATGTTTTTACTATTTTCTACATTGTAGAATAATAATGAAGACATCAAAACTATGAAATAACACATATTTCACCAAATAGGGCTATCGTCTGTATACCACCCCTACCTTGTCACAACACAACTGATTGGCTCAAACGCATTAAGAAGGAAAGAAATTCCACAAATTAAGTTTAACAAGGCAGACGTGTTAAATGAAATGCATTCCAGGTGACCTCATGAAGCTGGTTGAGAGAATGCCAAAAGTGTGCAAAGCTGTCATCCAGGCAAAGGGTGGCGACTTTGAAGAATCTCAAATATAAAATTTGTTTGACACTTTTTTGGTTACTACATGACTCCATGTGTGTTATTTCATAGTTTTGATGTCTTCACTATTATTCTACAAAGTTGAAAATATAAAAAATGAAGAAAAACCCTTGAATCAGTAGGTGTGTCCAAACTTTTGACTGGTACTGTAAGTAGTGGCGAGTGGCGCAGCGGTCTAAGGGACTGCATCTCAGTGCTAGAGACACCCTGGTTTGAATCCAGGCTGTATCACAACCGGTTGCGATTGGGAGTCCCATAGGGCGGCGCACAATTGGCCCAGAGTCACCCAGTTTTCGCCGGTGTAGGCCGTCATTGTAAATAAGAATTTGTTCTTAACTGACTTGCCTACTTAAATTAAGGTTACATTTAAAAAATAAAAAGTATTCAGACCCTTTACTCAGTACTTTGTTGAAGCACCTTTGGCAGCGATTACAGTCTCGAGTCAACTTGGTTATGACGCTACAAGCTTGACACACCTGTACTTGGGGAGTTTCTCCCATTCTTCTCTGCAGATCCTCTCAAGCTCTGTCAGGTTGGATGGGAAGCGTCGTTGCGCAGCGATTTTTAGGTCTCTCCAGAGATGTTCGATCGGGATCAAGTCCGGGCTCTGGACGGGCCACTCAAGGACATTCAGAGACTAGTCCCGAAGCCACTTCTCCGTTGCCCTGGCTGTGTGCTTAGGGTTGTTGTCCTGTTAGAAAGTGAACCTTCAACCCAGTCTGAGGTCATGAGCGCTCAGGAGCAGGTTTTCATCAAGGATCTCTCTGCACTTTGCTCTGTTCATCTTTGCCTCAATCCTGACTAGTCTCCCAGTCCCTGCCGCTAAAAACATACCCACAGCATGATGCTGCCACCACCATCGTAGGGATGGTGCCAGGTTTCCTCCAGACGTGACGCTTGGCATTCAGGCCAAAGAGTTCAATCTTGGTTTCATAAGACCAGAAAATCTTGTTTCTCATGGTCTGAGAGTCCTTTAGGTACCTTTTGGCAAACTCCAAGAGGGCTGTCATGTGCCTTTTACTGAGGAGTGGCTTCCGTCTGGACACTCTACCATAAAGGCCTGATTGGTGGAGTGCTGCAGAGATGGTTGTCCTTCTGGAAGGTTCTCCCATCTCCACAGAGGAACTCTAGAACTCTGTCAGAGTGACCATCGGGTTCTTGGTCACCTCCCTGAACAATGCACTTCTCCCCCGTTTGCTCAATTTGGACAGGCTGCTCTAGGAAGAGTCTTGGTGGTTTCAAACTTATTCTATTTAAGAATGATGGAGGCCACTGTGTTCTTGGGGACCTTCGATGCTGCAGAATGTTTTTGGTACCCTTCCCCATATCTGTGCATTGACAGAATACTGTCTCGGAGCTCTACGGAGAATTCTTTTAACATCGTGGCTTAGTTTTTGCCCTGACATGCACTGTAAACTGTGGGACCTCATATATACCTTGCCAAATCATGTCCAATCAATTTAATTTACCACAGGTGGACTCCAATCAAGTTGTAGAAACATCTCAAAGATGATCAATGGAAGCAGGATGCACCTGAACTCAATTTCGAGTCTCATAGCAAAGGTTAATACTTATGCAAACATTTCCAAAAGCCTGTTTTCACTTTGTCATTTTCAGGTATTGTGTGTAGATTGATGAGGAAAAACATTAATTTAATCAATTTTATAAAATAATGTAACGTAACAAAATGTGGAAAAAGTCAAGGGGTCTGAACACTTTCCTATTGCACTGTAGCTAATTCAGGGTTTTCCTGAAAACCCAACAAGTGTATTTCCTATACATATCCATGTGAGTAACAAGCAAACCAAGTAAAAATTGCATTTTTATGTATGATGTGAAAATGCTCTATAGCTCAGTTAATAAGCCCTGGTTTAAAATGTGCTGTGGTACCGAGACACAATCCTGCTCCAGCTGCATAAGGAAGCTGGAGATGGCGGCGGAGCACATGCTGACGTTTTATGTATTCCTAACCAAATGTGTTTTTTGGTTTGTTTCTTTGCGTTATTTGTACTTATTTTTTAAAGTATTTTGTACATAATGTTGCTGCTACCGTCTCTTATGACCGAAAATAACTTCTGGGTATCAGAACTGCGATTACTCACCACGGACTGGCAGAATCCTTTTTTTCCTTTAACGAGTCTGACGAGCCCGACGCTAACGACATACTGCTTCCCCGGGAACAGGCCAGATCCCCGTCATTTGTGTGAAGAGAAGGCAGAGAAAAAGGGACGAGAGGACGGACTGCCATCTGAGAATTCGTAGGCGATTGAATAAACCCCCACTTCCTTCCATTCTGCTAGCAAACGTACAATCTTTGGAAAATAAAATCGATGACCTACGCAAAAGATTAAACTACCAATGGGACATTCAAAACCGTAATATCTCATGCATCACAGAGTCTTGGCTGAACGATGACATTATCAACATACATCTGGCTGGTTATACGCTGTATCGGCAGGATAGAATAGCAGCGTCTGGTTAGACAAGAGGCGGCGGACTATGTATTTTTGTAAATAACAGCTGGTGCACAATATCTAATGATGTCTCGAGGTTTTGCCAGCCTGAGGTAGAGTATCTCATGATAAGCTGTAGGCTACACTATCTACCTAGAGAGTTTTCATTGGTATTTTTCATAGCTATCTACATACCACCACAGACTGATGCTGGCACTAAGACTGCACTGAATGAGCTGTATTCCGTCATAAGCAAACGCTCACCCAGAGGTGGCGCTCCTAGTAGCCGGGGACTTTAATGCAGGGAAACTTGAATCTGCTTTCAAGGAGTGGGACTAACCTAGAAGCTTATAAGAAATCCTGCTATGCCCTCCGACGAATCATCAAACAGGCAAAGCGCCAATACTGGACTAAGATCAAATTGTACTACACCGGCTCTGACGCTCATCGGATGTGGGAGGGCTGGAAAACCATTACAGACTGCAAAGCAAAGCACAGCCAAGTGCTGCCCAGTGACACATACCTACCTCGCTTCAAGGCAAATAACACTGAAACATGCATGAGCGCTGTTCTGGAAGACAGCTGATGTTCTGGAAGACAGCTGATGTAGGCCAGACGGATTACCAGGACATGTACTGCGAGCACGCGCTGACCAACTGACAAGTGCCTTCACTGACATTTTCAACCTCTCCCTGTCCGAGTCTCTAATACCAACATGTTTTAAGCAGACCACAGTAGTGCCTGTGCCCAAGAACACTAAGGTAACCTGCCTAAATGACTACCGACCCGTAGCACTCACGTCTGTAGCCATGAAGTGCTTTGAAAGGCTGGTCATGGCTCACATCAACACCATTATCCCAGAAAAACAAGACCTACTCCAATTTGCATACCGCCCCATCAGATCCACTGATGATGCAATCTCTATTGCACTCAACACTGCCCTTTCCCCTCTGGACAAAAGGAACACCTATGTGAGAATGCTATTCATTGACTACAGCTCAGTGTTCAACACCGTAGGTCCCTCAAAGCTCATCAATAAGCTAAGGACTGTTAGGTTCTAATTTTGAGTAAATAACTCATGGACACTCATGGACACTAGAGAAGCTTAACCAAGTTAAATACAGCTGTAATTCAGACAAAAAAAAAAATGTCACCCAAGTACTGATATTTAACCCTTTTTCCAAGGCTGAGTCTCCTCCTCCACAACTGAACAGCCAATGCATCTCTGTTGCTAGACAGAACCTTAGTGATATCTGTTCTTCCTCACTTCATCTAACCTGACCTCTACCCCAAAGTGCTCACTCCTCCCCAACTCAAGGCTGTCATGGTTATTGATATCAGACTCTCTTCTCCTCACAGAGGATCCCTGATGCCTAACAATAACATATCCTGACATAATGTAAATGTTATACATTACCCTCTCTCCCTCAGTGACATTGTTAGTGTCTAAGATCTCCACCAGTCTCCCCGTATTAATGCCTGCCACATGTAATCGCTTCCCTGCAACGAAAAAAAATTCCAAGCTCAGTTGCACAGTCTATATACCTTCCTCCTAGAACCTTTAACTTCTGGTGTAGACCCTCTAAACCTTAGCACTCCATCAGTGACATGAATAGGTATATTTTCATATTCTCAGAACCCAACAGGACCCTGGGACTAAACACCTCCCTCTGCAACAGGACCCTTGTCTCCTGACGGGCCGCGCCCAGGTGGTAAGGATAGGTAACAACACATCCACCACGCTGATCCTCAACACAGGGGCCCCTCAGGGATGCGTGCTCAGTCCCCTCCTGTTCACTCATGACTACGCGTCCAGGCACGACTCCAACACCATCATTAAGTTTGCCGATGACACAACAGTGGTAGGCTTGATCACCGACAACGATGAGACAGCCTATAGGGAGAAGGTCAGAGACCTGGCCGTGTGGTGCCAGGACAACAACCTCTCCCTCAACGTGATCAAGACAGAGGAGATGATTGTAGACTACAGGAAAAAGAGGACCGAGCACACCCCCATTCTCATTGACAGGGCTGTCGTGGAGCAGGTTGAGAGCGTCAAGATCCTTGGTGTACACATCACCATCAAACTAACATGGTCCAAGCACACCAAGACAGTAGTGAAGAGGACACGACAAAACCTAATCCCCCTCAGGAGACTGAAAAGATTTGTAATGGGTCCTCAGATCCTCAAAAGGTTCTACAGCTGCACCATCAAGGGCACTGCCTGGTATGGCAACTTCTCGGCCTCCGACCACAAGGCACTACAGAGGGTAGTGCGTATGGCCCAGTACATCACTAGGGCCAAGCTTCCTGCCATCCAGGACCTCTACACCGGGCGGTGTCAGAGGAAGGCCCTAAAAATTGTCAAAGACTCCAGCCACCCTAATCATATTGTTCTCTCTGCTACCGCACGGCAAGTGGTAACGGAGTGCCAAGTCTAGGTACAAGAGGCTTCTAAACAGCTTCTACCCACAAGCCATAAGACTCCTGAACATCTAATCAAATGGCTACCCAGACTATTTGCATTGCCCCCCCCCCCCCCTGCATTGTTGGTTAGGGGCTCGTAAGTAAGCATTTCACTGATGTATTCCGCACATGTGGCTAATAAAATTGTATTTTATTTGATTCATATGAAATGAGAGGGGAGAGCTGGTGCTCTAGCCTTCTTCCTTGGCCCTGATAGAGAATGAAGCAGCTGCTTCCCTGTGCTGGGCTAAGGGCAAAACTCAAACTCCCTCAGTGGCAAATACACACACACACACAGAGAGTGACACACACACGCAAACCTGACACTCACAAGCACTTTCATTTTCAAAAACGCAACTCATGAAATTGTCATTATTTACTTTGAGCTGAAAAGCAGCAATATATTTTGCTAACAAAAAAGTCAACACGGAATAACGTAATACTCATTCATACAAACGTTGACACATTTGCACCATTTGATTTTCTTTCCTTGTTACCAATGTTTTTAACTTTTAATAAACATTCGTGCAATAACCTGTTGGTAAAACCTCCCTATCCTCTCCTATTTAGTTTCACTTCCCCTCCATCCATTATTTCAATTCCAACCAGACAGACAGACACTCCCTCTCTTCTGCCCGTCCTCTAAGCCTTCTCAAAATAACATACAGTATATTATGTTCCTGCAGCTCTCGCTTGTTTCTTTCTTTCGCTCTACCTCGTTTCTATTTTTCATCGCTCCTAATGTGCAGCCAACGCCCCAGTTTCTGCAGTGCTGCGCAATCTCTCTCCTTCCAAAAACTCTCTGCACCCCTCCCTTTCCCAAACTCTCTAACACCCCTCCTTTCCCCTCTGTCTGTCTGCAATGATGAGGAGGATGGAAGAGAGGAGACAAGAGTTTCACTGTGTCCTTCAGTAGCTCAATGCTGCAGTGCACTTAAGTTATACAAAAAAAATACACATAGTAAGTCTACCTTGCAGATTTTGGGTTATTCAAAACCTTTGTTAGTCACTTGCCTATACCGTAACTCACAATTACTTATCTAAAGACTAACAACTCACTCACTCATCTGAACATTCGCTAACTGATCTAACCACTTGCTCTCTCACTAATCCACTCCTTCACCTATGGACTTAATAACCCCAGCCCTCCCACACAATGTCTGTGGCCAGCCATCATTCTTAGCTCTTTAATGTGATGTAATATAAAACTAGTCTGGAAAGGGGAGAATAATACGCCTGGGAAGAGGCCATGCTTAAATTGCCTCAGTGGGGAGGATGGAGCCATCAAGAGAGGAGGAAAAGATTTGGAGTTATTACAGGAGCAATGATAAAAAGGTATTCACTCAATCCTTCAAAGCCAGCAGACTTCAGAGGCCTTGGTCCGCGACTGAGAGCTCTGTAGAGTAGATCTATCCCAGGATGCATGTCTGTGTGTCTGCACATCTAACTAATGGCAGAGAGCAGCAGGAGAGCCTCTTCAGAACAAGGGAAATAGGAGATTTACAGAGGTATACCATTATGTTTGAATTTAATGTCATACTCATCTGGGATTACAGATCATATTTTTGAGCACATATGCACCAGAGAAGTCAGCAATGGGTTAGGTTTGATATCCCATCATGCCCTATTTGTTATATCCTTAAGTGTCCATCAGGTCCAATTGATAAAAGAGATCAGGTTCAATTGATAAAAGATACCTCAGATACATTCCAGCTTAATCTATAGAACAATGTAGTCCCCGGTTGCAGAATCACTGCAAAGCAAACACATTTACGGTAATGTACCTCTTGTAAAAAGGCAACTCGATGCGTATTGATCTGCAGGCAACGATGTGGGCCTTGTACTCAAGTGCTCTGGAGCTGTTCTGGGGAGGCAGGGTAATCTAACCCTCAGAGGTCAGCACATTTCCTGGCAGGACCAGGGAGAAGCCACTCGATAACAGCCACTGCCACTCTGCAAAGCGGGCCTATACGGGGTCCAAGAAAATCTTACTTCACCCTGCAAGCCCCTGACACCTTGGATGGATGGTTTTCTCATAAACTGTGGGGGTGATGACGGGGTACCAGACTCATACATATGTATGACAACCCTCACTAAAAATGCTTTACAATGAAAAAGGAAACAGGATTACAAGTGATGCAGAATCCCAGCGCATGGCGATAGTACTCTCATCAGCATTTCAAACAGAAAGAGAGAAAGCTTGCATTATTCTTCTCCTTGACAGGAAGCAGCACTGCAGTATTGAGATCTTGGCTTCGACAGGGGTGACTCTGAGATAAATTCTGAGCGTCTGCCAAGGGCTTTTTGCCCCCAAGCACTTTGACACTCACAGAGTGGCTACACCACGGCCAGACTGTAATGATTAATGGCTCCTAATGGACAAGTGGTCAAGAGCAGCATCAGAGTTAAAGGAACACTGAGATTATTTCTTTGAGTTAGGGGAAAGGGGATACCTAATTGTTGTTTGGGGTTTACCGCCTTGCTCAAGGAAAAAACAGCAGAGTTTTCCACCTTGCCGGCTCGGGGATTTGAACCGGCGACCTTACGGTTACTGGCCCAACGCTCTGCTGCCTCGGTTAAAACACTAATTTCCCAGATGACAATGCAAATGAACCTAACATATATTCAGTCATTTACGAATCTCCATCAATTCCGCAGATAAACTGAACCAAGCTAAAACAATATGTTGGAAAGCAATGGATAATGGCACCAAGAACCCATAGAGCTGAACTAATGGCCAAAATATTTGTGTAAGTTCATTCCTATGCTGGTGGATTCTCCCATCGCTTTGCACATTCATTTTCAAATTTGGCAATATTTTGTAGGCCTATATGTTGTATTTGTATGTTTGTATGTTTTGTTGGATGTTGTATATGGCTGCATTTGTTACAGCAAATGTTATTTAATTGTTTTATAATAGGTGATGTGTCCTAACTCTGAGAGACTGTTTGTAGCCTTCTCTTCATGATTTTAGTGCCACCTAGAGCTATAGTGTTGAATCACCTGAATAATAAACACTAATGTTGGACTATTCAGGGATGGGCAAACTGACAAAATACAACATAAAATACAATTACAAAATACCATAAAGATCAATGTATGAAAATAAACAACAAAAAACAGAACAGCAACAACATTCTCAGGAACGGGGAGTCTTATTGCTTTATAAACTGGTTACCAATGTAATTAAAGCAGTAAAAATAAATGTTTTGTCATACCCGTGGTATATGGTGTGATATACCACAGCTGTCAGCCAATCAGCATCCATAGTTTATAATGTTGTTTATCTACCTTAGTTGAAGTAAGTCACTCTGGGTAAGAGTGTCTGCTAAATGACCAAAATGTTACTGTATATGTGAAAATTAACATACCAAAATGAACTGCAAAGCATACTGGGTATTATTATTGGCCTTGCTTCAGGGCAGAGCTCATTAGAATAATACTCCGATTGCAATTGCAATTGTTCATTTTTGCATATAGATCAAGGGAGGCTGGTGGGAAGAGATATAGGAGACATGCTCATTGTAATGGCTGGAATGGAATAAATGGAATAGAGTCAAACATGTGGTTTCCATATGTTTGATACGTTTAATGTATTTAATTCCAGCCATTACAATGAGCCCGTCCTTCTATGGCTCCCCCACCAGCCTCCTCTGATATACATGTATATTACGTTCATTTAGCAGACAGTCTTATCACACCATAGTGCCATCAGACTTCTGATACCAATGCAGGGTGACAAAATGGTGAAAATGTCAAAAAAAGACAAATGACAGCTCTCGAAAGTATCTTGTTACAAAATACATTGGAGTTCAGCCCATTGTAATATAAATGACAAACTACTCAGAAGTAATTGAAATACCTATTTCAAATACATGTAACAGACATACTGCCCATCGCTGACTATGTGACCAGTACTCCTCATAACAGTATCCAATGATTAAATAACTTTGTGCAGACATTTTGCTCACCTTTTCTCGTGGTGGCAGTAAGTTAGCACACATAGCAAGTTACAGTATACATGGGAAATATCACTTTATAGTCCATTTTTACGTGCTCTATAACTTAATCTTCGACGGTGTACAGTAATTAGAAAAAAAAGTAGCTAATTTGACCATCGATTGAAGATTAACGCTTAGAATTTTGTACAGGCGTTAACGAGGCAACTATGTTGGGTCCTCACAACGTCAACGTTTACGTGAGTAAAGCACAGCGAGGAAGTGAAAGTGTGAGTATGCACATAATAAACCTATTTCCCTTCCACATTAGTCCTGAATTTCTATATTTGTTTGTCTGAAAGTGAATGCGAACACATTTAGCACGTTTTCAGTTTGCTAGCTTGTCAGGAAGCTAAGCAAACGGTTCCATAAATAGACTTAGCTTGGGATTGCTAGACTTTTAGCTAACGGCTAATTTAGCCAAGTCAACTTCACCTGAAAGGAATAGGACTTATCATGTTGCAATAAAGGGTTCTGGCCTAGTCTTATGTTACTGACATCTAAACTGCTCTGGCCTAACTAACCTAATGTGACTGAAATCTGTTTTGTTGTGCAGGTGAAGATGGGCCGCTCCTCCAAAGACAAACGGGATATCTACTACCGTCTTGCCAAGGAGGAGGGCTGGAGGGCCAGGAGCGCCTTCAAACTACTGCAACTGGATGAGGAGTTTGGCCTGTTCAAAGGCAAGAAGGCCCCTTGGGTTAACATTTCTGGCCATGGTTGTTTTACCCTAGGTCAACATCAGACATCAATGGCTTATGTTATTGGGTATGGCCATTGTAAAATATAACATTATGCCAAAGGAAAAAGGGAGATGAATTTGATCATCCATTTCTGATGTCACTTGAATATGACATTGACATCCATTTCTCCCTCCCCAGGTGTAAAAAGGGCAGTCGACCTCTGTGCTGCCCCAGGCAGCTGGAGCCAGGTCCTGAGCCGTAAACTCAGGTTGGTTTCAATCTCTTTACTTTCCTTGGCTCCCTAGTGGCGCAGTGGTCTAAGGCACTGCATCTCAGTGCAAGAGGTCCCTGGTTCAAATCTGTCTGTGATTGGGAGTCGCATAGGACGGCGCACAATTGGCCCAGTGTCGTCTGGGTTTGGCCAGGGTAGGCCGTCATTGTGAATAAGAATTTGTTCTTAGCTGACTTGCCTAGTTAATTAAAGGTTAAATAAATTCTACTTGAAGCATAGTTGGCGTCTATTAGTATGGGGTGTTAAGAAATAGTGTGCATAACACTAATATTGTACATTTATCTGACGGTTTGACAGAGGAAAGGAGGAGAAGAGTGAGGAGGTAAAGATAGTGGCGGTGGACCTACAGGCCATGGCTCCTCTCCCTGGGGTGACACAGATCCAGGGGGACATCACCAAGGTAACTGTAGCATGGAGTTATAGAGAAACTATAATACCAACACACTATTCTGGAACACTGAATTCGTTGCAGTATTGGCCTGATTCCTTTCAGAGAATGAAGTACAAGTCATCAAGGGCAGAGTAAATAAATGTTTGGTTTGGAATGCAGACATTGTATAACAGATTTGGATCAGATTCTCAAACTCTATTTCAACAAAGCTGGCGGGTCAAATATATTTATTGCTTTTAGATCTCCACTGCCCTGGAGATAATCAGGCATTTTGAAGGACAGCCTGCAGACCTGGTAGTGTGTGATGGAGCCCCAGACGGTGAGTGTGAGAGTGTTTTCTTCCCTCTGGTTTCAGTTTGGTTTGTGTCCTCTTGCATTTAGTTGCATACTCTTCTCTTAGTTGGCACTGTGGGATTTGTTGTGTTTTCTTCATTGCACTATATGCGTATGGCTTTTCCTTATTGGTCATTTTCTGGCTTGTCTACATAGTGACAGGACTCCATGATGTGGATGAGTACATCCAAGCTCAGCTCCTATTGGCTGTGAGTATCACACTGCAATACTGTGTAATATTGAGTTGAATCCCAAATGGCTGATCAGTTATCTTTGTTTATCCTTTATAATCAATTTCTAAATATCCCGTCTCAGGCCCTAAACATTACAACACACGTCCTGAAACCTGGAGGAACGTTTGTTGCAAAGGTGGGCTGTATGTTGGATGAGGACTTGTTTGTATTTGTATTTATTAGGGATCCCCATTAGTTACTGCCAAGGCAGCAGTTACTCTTCCTGGGGTCCAAACAGATTCAGGCACTTACATCAGACATAAAACAAACGATAAAACAGTACATCATATAACATTATTACACCACTACATATTAGAGGTCGACCGATTAATCGCCATCGTTGATTAATTAGGGCCGATTTCAAGTTTTCATAACAATCGGTAATCAGCATTTTTGAATGCCGGTTATGGCCGATTACATTGCATTCCACGAGGAGACTGCGTGGCAGGCTGACCACCTGTTACTCGAGTGCAGCAAGGAGCCAAGGTAAGTTGCTAACTAGCATTAAACGTATCTTATAAAAAACAATCAATCTTCACATCACTAGTTAACTACACATGGTTGATTATATTACTAGGTTAACTAGCTTGTCCTGCGTTGCATATAATCAATGCGGTGCCTGTTCATTTATTATCGAATCACAGCCTACTTCGCCAAACGGGTGATGATTTAACAAAGCGCAGTCGAGAAAAAAAGCACAATCGTTGCACGAATGTACCCAACCATAAACATCAATGCCTTTCTTAAAATCAATACACAGAAGTATATATTTTTAAACCTGCATATTTAGTTTAAAAAAAAAATGTTAGTAGGCAATATTAACTAGGGAAATTGTGTCACTTCTCTTGCATTCATTGCACGCAGAGTCAGGGTATATGCAACAGTTTGGGCCGCCTGGCTCGTTGCGACCTAATTTGCCAGAATTGTACATAATTATGACATTGAAGGTTGTGCAATGTAACAGCAATATTTAGACTTGGGGTTGCCACCCGTTAGATAAAATATGTAACGGTTCCGTATTTCACTGAAAGTATAAATGTTTTGTTTTCGAAATTATAGTTTCTGATTTGACCATATTAATGACCAAAAGCCTGTATTTCTGTGTTTGTTATATTATAATTAAGTCTCTGATTTGATATTTGATAGAGCAGTCTGACTGAGCGGTGGTAGGCAGCAGCAGGTTCGTAAGCATTCATTCAAACTTTACTGCATTTGCCAGCAGCTCTTAGCAATGCTTGAATCACAGCGCTGTTTATGACTTCAAGCCTATCATCTCCTGAGATTAGGCTGGCAATTCTAAAGTGCCTATTAGAACATCCAATAGTCAAAGGTATATGAAATACAAATGGTATAGAGAGAAATAGTCGACACGTCATAATTCCTATAATAACTACAACCTAAAACTTCTTAACTGGGAATATTGAAGAACTGGGAATATTGAACCACCAGCTTTCATATGTTCTGAGCAAGGAACTTAAACGTTAGCTTTTTTACACGGAACATATTGCACTTTTACTTTCTTCTCAAACTCTTTTTGCATTATTTAAACCAAATTGAGCATGTTTCATTATTTATTTGAGACTAAATATTTTATGTTTTATATTAAGTTAAAATAAGTGTTAATTGTTCATTCAGTATTGTTGCAATTGTCATTATTACAAATATATTAATACAGTGGGGCAAAGAAGTATTTAGTCAGCCACCAATTGTTCAAGTTCTCCCACTTAAAAAGATGAGAGGCCTGTAATTTTCATCATAGGTACACTTCAACTATGACAGACAAAATTAGAAAATAAATGTGATTCACAATGTGATTTTCTGGATTTTTTTTCTCATTTTGTCTGCCATAGTTGAAGTGTACCTATGATGAAAATTACAGGCCTCATCTTTTTAAGTGGGAGAACTTGCACAATTGGTGGCTGACTAAATACTTTTTTGCCCCACTGTATATATAAAAATCGGTTGATTAATCGGTAACGGCTTTTTTTGGTCCTCCAATAATCAGTATCGGCGTTGAAAAATCATAATCGGTCGACCTCTACTACATATCTACAATACAAAATGAATAATACCAACACTATTACAATGTATGTGTGTGTTGATGTAACAAGTTCTGCACTTTGTTTGTTTTTTTAAAATTGTGTAGAGAAATGAGCTAAGAAGCCTATGTCATGTAGAAGTTATCTTATGCTGTGGTTACTGTGTAGATATTCCGGGGGAAGGACGTGACCCTCCTGTACTCCCAGCTTAAGATATTCTTCAGTAGTGTGACCTGTGCTAAGCCCCGGAGCAGCAGGAACTCCAGCATAGGTGAGCTGGAGACCACAGCTGACACTGGTCACACACCGGATCATAGATGGTTTCCATTCAAATGCCTGGTTTTGTCAGAAGGTTTGAAGGATTAAGTAGGCGTTGTGCTGCTTGAGTCTAATATTTGTTTGTTTCATTCTCTCATTTCTACAGAGGCATTTGTGATGTGTCAGAATTACTCTCCTCCAGTAGGATATGTGCCCAACATGTCCAATCCTCTACTGGATCACTCATATGGTAACAACACAGTGATGTTTCCCATCTTCCTCATGTTTCAACTCCATATACACTGGTACTCAAGTTGGTTTCTGTCTGTTTCAGATGTAGATTTTAACCAGCTGGAGGGACCAAATAGAATCATAGTTCCTTTCTTGGCCTGTGGAGACCTGAGTGCCTTTGACTCGGACCGGACCTACCCTCTCCAGGTATTGATATTCAGATACATGTCTCTGTTGATACATGTATTGTAGACCAATGCTTTTCTTTACTAGTCTCAAAGCTGTTACTCCATAGATGTTTCATATTAGGTCTGATCCCAATTAGTCGACTGATCAATTGTTTGGTCGT
The DNA here is from genome assembly GCF_057628025.1 of Oncorhynchus mykiss. Lineage (NCBI taxonomy): Eukaryota > Metazoa > Chordata > Actinopteri > Salmoniformes > Salmonidae > Oncorhynchus > Oncorhynchus mykiss. The sequence goes on from NC_143026.1 coordinate 28,606,372, forward strand.
TAGGCTGTTGGTCGACAGAGATTGTTTTAGTCGAGCAGTAACAAATATATACACACACTACCGTTCAAATGTTTGGGGTCACCTAGATTTAATTTTTTTTGTCCTTTAAAATAACATCACATTTATGTTATTTTTATTTTAACCCGCAAAACACCAGTCTCAACGTCAACAGTGAAGAGGCAACTCTGGGATGCTGGCCTTCTAGGCAGAGTTGCAAAGAAAAAGCCATATCTCAGACTGGCCAGTAATAAGAAAAGATTAGGATGGGCAAAAGAACACACACTGGACAGAGGAACTCTGCCTAGAAGGCCAGCATCCCGGAGTCGCCTCTTCTCTGTTCCCTCTAATGTACTTGTCCTCTTGCTCAGTTGTGCACCGGGGCCTCCCACTCCTCTTTCTTTTCTGGTTAGAGCCAGTGTGCTCTGTTCTGTGAAGGGAATAGTACACAGCGTTGTACGAGATCTTCAGGTTCTTGGCAATTTCTCCCATGGAATAGCCTTCATTACTCAGAACAAGAATAGACTGACAAGTTTCAGAAGAAAGTAATTTTTTTCTGGCCATTTTTTTCTGGCCATTTTTTTCTGGCCTTCATTGTTTCATAACTTCATTGTGTGAATTGTTTGCATTTGATTGTTAGTGTATATCAATTCCTCATTACATGTATCACCAGAAGTACATTTTCTGTTAATTCCTATAATTTCTAATCTACAATGTTTGGTTACGTTAATTTCTTTTAAGATGGACGAGCACGCATAGAAGTAGGCCTATAGCCTACCTGTGTCCAATTGGTGATCGGATAGTATTTCTGCTTATTGCACCACCCCTAATGTCCTGCGAAGTTTCTCAAAGTAATGTTTTATTCACCTGAAACAGCAAGTAAACAAACTCTGTTTTTACATCCATTGAGAATTACAATAGTTCCTCGATCTATTTGAAAAAATCTTTCTCGCTCTCTCCCTTTCGATAACCACTCAGCGTGGAATTGAATAATGTCATGCTCTGATCCAGTGGAAACGTCATAAAATAGGCTTATCATTGTTGGACTTGGACTGAAATAGGTTCCGGTACTCATTTTGGGTGCTGGTACAGTTTATATTTAGGTGCAAGAGCGCCACAATACTTTTGAGCTAATATTATTTTAAGAGGAACAGGAGCTCAAGCAGTATACAATTTGAGGTGCTGTACTCAGCTCTGGTGAGTTCCTGCCCAAGTCAAGCACTGCTTCTAATCCCTTGTGCAAATCGCCTACAGCTGTGTCTGTCCAGAGCTCACTGACGCGGGAAACTGAGGGCCCAGAATATTTTCGGGCCGGACCCAAGTAAATAGTTGATACAATGTTTCAAGTTCGTTGCAGACAGGCCATGTGTAGCCAATGTGATTTATAGGATATTAATTTTTTTCTGGATATTTTCTATCTACAGGCTGCTATGTTTTTATTTGTTGGCTTTATGTAGGCTATTTTTAGAAAGTTTGCAAAGGAAGTACATTTTATAGGGTATTTCACAAAAATGTGCATATGAAAACCATAACTCGCACGCGCAGATCGGTAGAAATTGTAAGATAAATTAGCATTCCACATGAGAAAGGTTGCAGACTCCCCATGTAGCCTATTACCGGCAACTTCAGGAGAGTTATAGCAGAATCTGCGAAAGCCAGCAGGAGTGGGAGGAGAATAGATGGGTCAGGTTAAGGTTTTTATCTTCTGGTTATCTAAATCTCTGGCGCCCTCTTGAGGCATCAAACTAATCTTAAAGCATCAGACAAGCTCAATGTAGCTAGTTGATTTTATTACAACACGTAGGGTGTGTCTATGAAATAATACAGGTTTAAAAATGTTTAGCGATCGATTGGTCGAAAGAACAGGTGACTTTCAGTCAACCAACATTTGTGTTTGTCGGAGACAGACTTACTTCATATTAAACTTTTGTGCTGTGCACATTAAACTTAATATTATTTTTCTTCGTAGTTGGATGCCAGTAAGGAATACAAGTACACGCCCCCCACCCAGCCCCCCATTCGCCCACCCTACCAGCAGGCCTGTCAACTACGCAAGAACAACCTATTGGCCAAAGAGGACTCCCCCTCTCTTCCATTGGATGAAGCCCTTTCAAATATGGACATTTCAACCAGTCAGGAAGAGTCATAGTGTGTTCAGTTTATTAAACGTTTTGCTGCGTTGTGTGGCGGTTTGTACTGAATGACACATTTACCCACAACGGAGCACACAGTGCTTCAACGGTCTTTGTGTTATGTTTGCTCCCATTTGGTGGGAGGGTTGTGGCCTGATTTAATATGGTTATGACCATTTGTAATCTCAACTTGTGTAGCACACCATACACAATCACCCTCTGGGCCACCATATTCACAACATTCTACATCTGGACGTTCAGAACAGCACCATGTCCATGGAACACTGAGTCCTGCTGAATGTGGCAATAGTTGTCTTCCATAACAGAGAGAACTGGCATTTCATAGAGCAGAAACAGAGAAAGAAACAGAGGATATTTGGTTCAGAAAAGCCTTGAATGCGTAAAGACTGTGTATAGATAATTTTTGCCACGTTTTACCAATCAATTTCAATTGTCATGTTGTACCTTTATCGTGTTTTTATTTTGTATTTTCTGTTTTTACTTCTAAAATAAATAACATTTGCTCCAGCACTCCCATGTTTTTCTGTTCTGTGATCTGCTTTCCAATGACGTGTCACATATCCTGGTTCAAAAAGCACTTTTTGCTCCCTAGTCTTTGGCTGGACATTGAGATATGAATGAAGAAATAGGGACAACACATGGGTTCATGGTATTGCAGAGTAGCAAAGTAAATCTCATTAATCTGTGATTGGTAGTCCTACTGTACCAGTAATGTTTCCTCTAAACTGCGCCCCTCCTCCAGAAATGCCATGCAGCGCAGAGACGCAAGAGATTGAACTTCACTGAGTTCGCCGCATTAGTTTGCAATGTAGGCCTGCATTGAACACCACATACAGTGCCTTGCGAAAGTATTCGGCCCCCTTGAACTTTGCGACCTTTTGCCACATTTCAGGCTTCAAACATAAAGATATAAAACTGTATTTTTTTGTGAAGAATCAACAACAAGTGGGACACAATCATGAAGTGGAACGACATTTATTGGATATTTCAAACTTTTTTAACAAATCAAAAACGGAAAAATTGGGCGTGCAAAATTATTCAGCCCCTTTACTTTCAGTGCAACAAACTCCCTCCAGAAGTTCGGTGAGGATCTCTGAATGATCCAATGTTGACCTAAATGACTAATGATGATAAATACAATCCACCTGTGTGTAATCAAGTCTCCGTATAAATGCACCTGCACTGTGATAGTCTCAGAGGTCCGTTAAAAGCGCAGAGAGCATCATGAAGAACAAGGAACACACCAGGCAGGGCCGAGATACTGTTGTGAAGAAGTTTAAAGCCGGATTTGGATACAAAAAGATTTCCCAAGCTTTAAACATCCCAAGGAGCACTGTGCAAGCGATAATATTGAAATGGAAGGAGTATCAGACCACTGCAAATCTACCAAGACCTGGCCGTCCCTCTAAACTTTCAGCTCATACAAGGAGAAGACTGATCAGAGATGCAGCCAAGAGGCCCATGATCACTCTGGATGAACTGCAGAGATCTACATCTGAGGTGGGAGACTCTGTCAATAGGACAACAATCAGTCGTATATTGCACAAATCTGGCCTTTATGGAAGAGTGGCAAGAAGAAAGCCATTTCTTAAAGATATCCATAAAAAGTGTCGTTTAAAGTTTGCCACAAGCCACCTGGGAGACACACCAAACGTGGAAGAAGGTGCTCTGGTCAGATGAAACCAAAATTGAACTTTTTGGCAACAATGCAAAACCTTATGTTTGGTGTAAAAGCAACACAGCTGAACACACCATCCCCACTGTCAAACATGGTGGTGGCAGCATCATGGTTTGGGCCTGCTTTTCTTCAGCAGGGACAGGGAAGATGGTTAAAATTGATGGGAAGATGGATGGAGCCAAATACAGGACCATTCTGGAAGAAAACCTGATGGAGTCTGCAAAAGACCTGAGACTGGGACGGAGATTTGTCTTCCAACAAGACAATGATCCAAAACATAAAGCAAAATCTACAATGGAATGGTTCAAAAATAAACATATCCAGGTGTTAGAATGGCCAAGTCAAAGTCCAGACCTGAATCCAATCGAGAATCTGTGGAAAGAACTGAAAACTGCTGTTCACAAATGCTCTCCATCCAACCTCACTGAGCTCGAGCTGTTTTGCAAGGAGGAATGGGAAAATAATTCAGTCTCTCGATGTGCAAAACTGATAGAGACATACCCCAAGCGACTTACAGCTGTAATCGCAGCAAAAGGTGGCGCTACAAAGTATTAACTTAAGGGGGCTGAATAATTTTGCACGCCCAATTTTTCCGTTTTTGATTTGTTAAAAAAGTTTGAAATATCCAATAAATGTCGTTCCACTTCATGATTGTGTCCCACTTGTTGTTGATTCTTCACAAAAAAATACAGTTTTATATCTTTATGTTTGAAGCCTGAAATGTGGCAAAAGGTTGCAAAGTTCAAGGGGGCCGAATACTTTCGCAAGGCACTGTATATTCTACTGTAGTCTATATCATAGACATCACAAGCTATTTCCATGTGAAAATGTTATGGGATTTGCTCCATTGGTTTTGTTGGTAGGCCTACATTATGCTCAAATAGCCACAATAGCCTATTGGTTCCTGTCTAAAACTGTAACGGCACTGCCTCGGTGTTCAATGTAAATGTGCTGGAAGTTGCACAAAATTCTCACTGTGTTCAAGTTTCTGCTCACAAAACAAACATTTGCTCAGTGCCTGAAAAAATTCAAGGGAACATTGCCTAACAGTGGACCTGTTAGATGGGGCAAAACACGTGGTTTGGAGAGACAAACAAGTAAGAGGATGGTAAAATCTGTAACCATTTAGTTGGCAATTACTATTCTTTCTGCGTTTGCAATACATTAACATTATTTAGCAGACACTTATCCAGAGTGGCATAGAGTAGTGAGTGCATACGTTTCATATTTTCTTTGTCCATACTGGTCCCCGTGGGAATTCAAATCTTCACCCCTGGTGTTGCAAGCGCCATGCTTTACCAACTGAGCCACACAGGACACTTGTAGCTGAGCATCAACCAGCTTGTATTTCCTGTTGCTATTCAGGGCGGCAGGGTAGCCTAGTGGTTAGAGCGTTGGACTAGTAACTGGAAGGTTGCAAGTTCAAACCCCCCGAGCACACTGTTCCTAGGCCGTCATTGTAAATAGGAATTTGTTCTTGAATGACTTGCCTGGTTAAAAAAAGATTTAAAAAAAAAGGTCAGCACATAAGGGACCACACTAGGGTTACTGATCATTCACACAGATGCCTAATTCCAGAGACGAGAACACAAGTCAAGACCAACTACAACCGAAGGGCTCTGCTCAAAAAAATAAAGGGAACAACACAATGTAACTCCAAGTCAATCACACTTCTGTGAAATCAAACTGTCCACAGAGGAAGCAACACTGATTGACAATAAATGTCACATGCTGTTGTGCAGGTGAGGACAACAGACCACTTCTCATGTTTCCTGGCTGATGTTTTGGTCACTTTTGAATGCTGGCGGTGCTTTCACTCTAGTGGTAGCATGTGGTAGCATGAGACGGAGTCTACAACCCCTCAAGCCTATAGAGACATATCCCAAGAGACTTGTAGGTGTAGTTGGCACCAGTGGGGGACCTTTCCTCTTTTGTCCTCTATTGTTTTTCAACAGGAACAGTTAAAAAATAGTTGGAGTGTGTCTTTAAACTGTCCAATGAGTTAAAGGGATATTAGCCAATGGCAATTGTTGTATCTTCACAGAAACTGTTAACAGCTCTCTGGTTTGTCATAATTGGCTATATTGGCTATATTTCCGTATTTTCTAAAGCGTAATTTGTAACTTGGCCAGTTTCCATATCTGCCTCGCTAGGTTGTTCTGCCTCCTAAACATAGGCTGCCAATTTCCATATTTAATTAAAAAAATGTACATTTTATATAACTAGGCAAGTCAGTTAAGAACAAATTGTTATTTACAATGACGGCCTACCCTGACCAAACCCAGGCGACGCTGGGCCAATTGTACGCCGCCCTATGGGACTCCCAATCTCGGCCAGATGTGACACAGCCTGGATTTGAACCAGGGACTGTAATGATGCCTCTTGCACTGACATGCAGTGCCTTAGACCGCTGCGTCACTCAGGAGCCCTTTTGTAAATGATCGGCGCCTCTAGATTGTTCTGCCTCCTAAACATAGGCTGTCAGTTTTTTTCACTTCATTATCTAAGTGTGTTCACTCCTTCATGAACAAGTTGAAAGGATGTCTCCATCTTATTTAATCTTCATTTGTGAGTATTCAATTATCTCTTATATTTATATTATGAATGAATTGTAACAAAGTAATTCATTTAGATGATGTAGGTTTAATATGTAGGACTTCACATAAAAGCATTTTTTTAATGTTTTGCCATGTTTAAAGGTATGGCTGCTGTTGCAGTTAAAGAAAGTTGTGCAGGTATGTAATGTATTACCACATAAGAATATTTCCTGAATCATTCTGTTTCTAACAATTAAAATGTGTCTTCTCATAGTTTCTCTCTTTAACTCTAAACAGATTCTGTCCCTACTCCCACCATTGTGTTAGACCCTGGGTACATCAATGTTGCTATGCCTGTCGTAGTACGCTGTGAGTCAACAAGAGGCACAAAGTGCCACTTCTACAAAGACCACGACCCCAACCCAATAAGAGAAGTGAATTCCGGTGTTTGCCAATTCATATTGTTCTGGAATGAGTTCAAAAAGTGGAACAAGACTGAAGTAGATCTCAGCTGTGCTATTCTACAGAAGAGAGAAGGGAAAACGATATCTTCAGAACGAAGTGACACTCGAAGACTTCATGTGAGTGGTGAGTGACAATTTTACCCTAGGGCCTAAATTAGGGCCTAGGGAACATGTTCAGTTATTGTTAAAATAATCCCAAAATTGAATGATGCTCGAAGACTTCATGTAAGTGGTAAGTAACCATTTTATTACCAGGCAGTATCACATTTGCTTGATTGACGACATCATTTTTTCAGATTCCATTGGAATACCCAGGATTTTTGTGGAAAATACAGGAACTTATTTAAGTCTTCGGTGTGAGGCCAAGCATGCTGGTACCTCATGCTACTATTACTTGAACAACAGTGAGTCCCCCTTTAAAAGTCAGCCCTACAAAGACAATGTCTGTGTTGGGAAAGTATCGGAAAAGGATCTGCTGAGGAAGAGGAGCAGTGCTGGAGAGATCTTCATCACCTGTGCTGTGGAGCTGGTGGTAGAGGGTGGAGATAATGTGACATCACAGCATAGTGAACCGTTCAAGATTGCCATAGATGGTGAGACCATCAATTAAATTATTGTGCAATCTAACATGACAATCATCTGTCTGTATTACAATACTGATGCATATGTCATGTTCTTCCTCCAATTGTAGACTCTCCTGGGCCCACCACTTCCTTATCAACATTCAGTACCAACAAAACCAGTGTAACTAATGGAGAAGGTGAGTAACCTTAAAATGTTTTTAAACTTACTGTTGATAGACCCACCCACCTAAGAGCATTTCAAGATAACATTGACTGATTCTGTTGCTAATGATCTGTACTGTTTAATCTAATTCAACAAACAATTTCAACTTGACCTGAAAGTCATCTCCCCCTTTAGAGTCCCCCTCGGAGTTCCCCCTCTACATCAGTCTGAGTGTTGGGGCCTTTAGCCTTATTCTGCTGGTTGTATCTGTCCTGTGTTTTCTCCGGTACAAGCGAGGTACATGCATTCAAATACTGATACTTCAAGGCTTAATTTGTTCCAATGTCCATTCTGAGTTATTTGTGTATTATACATGTGAAATCGGGGCTGGTTTAATCTATTATCATTTCATATTTATTTCTGAAGGTGATCAACAAGACTGGTCTGCCAATAGGTAAGTGAGTGATCTATTTGTATTATAATTACATTATATTTGTCTTCATACACATCATTATACAGTGTCATATCTAAATGTACTGGGTAAATTGTCTCAACAGAACCCAATGGAACCAGAACAAAGAAGTTATCTGTAAGTATGAAAGGAAACCTACCACAACATATTCATTTCTCAGAAAAGTGGTTATATTCAGTGCTCTACATTTTACCTTTCTCTTATTTGAAACAGATGCAAATGCTTAATTATTTCAACAAGGCGGTCTGAATGTGGGGGATGTGACCATGCTGCGTTGTACTAGTTCAAGTGTACTTCCACCTGTTGATGAACTTCCTCCACATCCTTTCTCTGCTTCCTGATTTACATATCTGCCACTCTCTGCTCTTCATGTAGTCTGACACCCTCTGTTCCTCTCAGATGAATGGTGTAATATCTTACTGGGCAAGAAATAGATGTGCATAGGTTTTAAGACATGATCTATTTGAAGTTTCACATTGTTTGTATATAAGGGTAAATACCCGTGTTCTTTTATTGCCTTGTCTTTTTTTGACGCTTTTGTTATTTTATTACTCTTTTTTATCAACTTTGTATATTGATAGTTTTGCTACTCTACATTTATTCTGCACTTCTGAGGAAGAGCTGAAAGTAAGCATTTCACTGTGCCATTCCACCTTCTGTACTCTGTGCATGTGACAAATAAACATTGATTTAATGTGTAGATTGTGTAGGTTAGTTTTAACATACTGGCATACAATTTTCCTATTCTGTACAGCTTTTAATATGTAACTCTGTTTTGAATAAATTAAATACATGTATTGTATTACAGCATTCCCATTTTATGCTGCTATTTGTGGTTCTGTTTTCCTGGATGGTTGGTACCATTTTTGCCCAGTAGATGGGGCTGAAAGATTGTGTGAGTTATAGAAACAACAGAGGTTCGGAATGGAGAAGGGGGATCGTAGAGATGGGGGTAAACTCTAACCACTAGTTTGTGGTGACACAGTGTGATGTTAAACACAGTAACTAAACTGGCTGATGTCTCTTGATGCCTGATTGTTTGTGCTTCTGTTTGTCAAGTAGAAGTGACCACATGGGGGGTGTACTGATCGTTCACTCTCACTTGTGTATTTCCAGAGATGAGACGCAAACAAAGCATTATAAACTATTTTTGATTTAACCACAATTAAGCTCAAAAGTCTTTCAACACATCTCATATGAAACGACTTCTCATATGAAACGACTTCTCAGAAAACATTGTGTGCATGATAATTTCTTAGAGGTGTACAGTGCCTTCAGAAAGTATTCATACCCTTTGACTTATTCCACATTTTGTTGTGTTACAGCCTGAAATCCACATTGATTAATAACATTTCCCTCACCCATCTACACACAAAACCCCATAATGACAAAGTGAAAACATGTTTTTAGAAATGTTAGCAAATTTATTGAAAATGAAATACAGAAATATCTCATTTACATAAGTATTCACCACCCTGTCAATACTTTGTAGAAGCACCTTTGGCAGCTTTTAGTCATCTTGGGTATGTCTGTATCATCTTTGTACATCTGGATTTGGGGATTTTCTCCCATTATTCCTTGCAGATTTGGTGAGTGGCTGTATCAATATTGTATCCTTCCGTGCAGCAGGATACATTCTGAGTAAGGATGTCAGATTAGTCCCGTGTACCGGGTAGTGCTGTGGCTGACCCCCTTAAATAGCTGCCGTCACACTACCTCCACCTCGTGTCTTTTTCGAGGCACAAGGATTGGAGTGATCCAATAGCTCACATAACCGTGGTTACATACGTAACCTTCGTTATGTAGCATTATATTGGATCCCTCCAATATGGTTTCACAATTCCCGATTAATCGGTGAAGTAGTCATGGCCAAGCAAAGAGCAAAGTCCCATAGGACTGAGCTCAGGGCAGTCATGATTGCTGTGTCCCTCCGTCCCCATCCAGGGAACTGGAGACAACACCCAACATGGCCGTCCTGGCCTCATTGGCAGCGGCAATATTGACTCGATAGTACCTAGCAAAGGTGCTAGACGAGGCACAAATGTCATCAAGAGGAACTCCTTGGAGCAGGGCCCACGATGTAGCTACTCCTCTAGTAGAATGTGCCACTACAGCAGATGGCAGAGGCTGTCCGGCCAGCTGAGATGCTGTAGGTATAGTGTCCACAATCCAATTTGAGAATCTCTGTTTCGATAGGCTCTTCCCCAGAACTCTCTAACCATAGCAAATGCACAGCTGATCAGACTCTCTTATTGTCTTTGTCTGTGTAACTCAAGTGTCCAATGCCCTCACCGGGCACAGCACATACTGTAGCTCACTTGCAGCCGTGGAGGGGCGTATGCGGACAAATGTAAGGGCCGGTTCACATGCCTGTCAGACAGGACTTTCGGCAAGAAAGAGGGGTTAGGCCAGTGGATAACACTCACCGAAAGAGCATGACATTCACTGACCCTCTTAGTGGAGGTAATAGGCAACAGGAATTCCACCTTTATGGATAGGTGCTTCAAAAACATTAACCCCAGGGGCTCAAAGGGTGGCTTACTAACTGCTAACAGCACCATGTCAAGGTCCCAGCTTAGCACCGAACGGGCCTTCGCTGGACGCAGATGTTGAACTCCTTTCATTAACTTGGAGAGCAATGGGTGGCCACCTATGGGTCCCTCTAGGCCATCATCATGGCATGCAGAGATTGCGGCTAAATACACTCAAAGTGGACTCCGCTCAGCCCGCATCAAGCAGTGATTGTAAAACATTTTTTAACTGTTTGTCCATCACACGACTAGGTGGCAACATTATGACCCTCAAACCAAGTACATAAAATGTCACACAGCATCTGATATGACGTGTTGGTGGAGGAAGCCCTGATGTTCAGCAGCATGTTCACCACATTGTCCTGAATGCCTAGACTGGCCCATTTACACTTCTCAGAGGCCAAGCTCAAAGCTGGAGGGGGTGCAGGTCTGGATGCCACAGTGTCCTCTGAGCCTGAGAGAGAGCAGGTCGGGCCTCTGCGGTAGCTGCCATGGGGTCCCCGACAGGAGGGACAACAGGAGGTTGAACCATGGTCGTCTCGGCCAGTTTGGGGCTATGAGGAGCAGCAGGTGGCCCATCAAGCTGACCTTATCTAGCATAGATGTGATCAGGGGAAATGGTGGGAACACAAAGTGTCATAGCTGGCCAATCGTGAGCGAGGGCATCCAGACTCAGAGGGCCTGGAAGGTCCGACACCGAGAACCAGCTGGGGCAACGAATGTTCTTCTGAGATGCAAACAGGTCCACCTGTGCTCTCTTAATCAAATCAAATTTGATTGGTCACATACAGATGTGTAGCAGATGATATTGCGGGTGTAGCGAAATGCTTGTGTTTCTAGCTCTAACAGGGCATTAATATCTGCAAGTAATATTTAACAATTTCACAACAATACACACAAATTTAAAGTAAAGGAATAGAGTTAAGAATATATCAATATTTGGAAGTGCAATGCTGGACCAGTGCAAAATATGTAAACATTGTTAAAATAACTAGTGTTCCAATTATTAAAGTGGCCAGTCATTTCAAGTCTATGTATATAGGGCAGCAGGCTCTAAGGTGTTAGTGATGGCTATTTAACAGTCTGATGGCCTTGAGATGGAAGGCTCTCGGTCCCAGCTTTGATGCACCTGTTCTGACCTCGCCTTCTGGATGATAGCGGGGTGAACAGGCCGTGGCTCGGGTGGTTGGTGTCCTTGATTATCTTTTTGGCCGTCCTGTGACATCGGGTGGTGTAGGTGTCCTGGAGGGCAGGTAGTTTGTCCCCGGTGATGCGTTGTGCAGACCTCACTACCCTCTGGAGAGCCTTACGGTTGTGGGCGGAGCAGTTGCCGTACCAGGCGGTGATACAGCCCGACAGGATGCTCTCGATTGTGCATCTGTAGAAGTTTGTGAGTGCTTTTTGGTGACAAGCCAAATTTCTTCAGCCTCCTGAGGTTGAAGAGGCGCTGCTGCGCCTTCTTCACAATGCTGTCTGTGTGGGTTTGTCCGTGATGTGTACGCCGAGGAACTTAAATCTTACTACCCTCTCCACTACTGTCCCGTCGATGTGAATAAGGGGGTGCTCCCTCTGCTGTTTCCTGAAGTCCACAATCATCTCCTTTGTTTTTTTGACGTTGAGTGTGAAGTTATTTTCCTCACACCACACGCCGAGTGCCCTCACCTCCTCCCTGTAGGCCATCTCGTCGTTGTTGGTAATCAAGCCTACCACTGTAGTGTCGTCCGCAAACTTGATGATTGAGTTGGAGGCGTGCATGGCTACGCAGTCGTGGGTGAACAGGGAGTACAGGAGAGGGCTGAGAAGGCACCCTTATGGAGCCCCAGTGTTGAGGATCAGTGGGGTGGAGATGTTGTTACCTACCCTCACCACCTGGGGGTGGCCCGTCAGGAAGTCCAGTACCCAGTTGCACAGGGCAGGGTCGAGACCCAGGGTCTCGAGCTTGATGACGAGTTTGGAGGGTACTATGGTGTTAAATACTGAGCTGTAGGTGATGAACAGCATTCTCACATAGGTATTCTTCTTGTCCAGATGGGTTAGGGCAGTGTGCAGTGTGGTTGCGATTGCGTTGTCTGTGGACCTATTGGGGCAGTAAGCAAATTGGAGTGGGTCTAGGGTGTCAGGTAGGGTGGAGGTGATATGGTCCTTGACTAGTCTCTCAAAGCACTTCATGATGACGGAAGTGAGTGCTACGAGGCGGTAGTCGTTTAGCTCAGTTACATTAGCTTTCTTGGGAACAGGAACAATGGTGGCTCTCTTGAAGCATGTGGGAACAGCAGACTGGGATAAGGATTGAGGGGCTAAGGAGAGTTGTGTTACTAACAACCAGAGGATTGCAATGAAACCAACCATGACTGGATAATTGTACGTGTAGTGTGTGTGATTACATCGAATGTTTTGTCGAAAGTTGAATGAGACGGAATTCACGACACGAGCGGTTTACAAAATGTTTCGTGTTAGGCTATAAAAATTGATTTTATCAAACAAAACGACCATTCATTGTGTAGCTGGGACCCATGGGATTGCAAACAGAGGAAGATCTTCAAAGGTAAGTGATTTATTTAATCGCTATTTGTGATTTTGTGACGACTGTGCTGGTTGAAAAAGTATTTTGGTGTGGGGCGCTGTCCTCAGATAATTGCATGGTATGCTTTCGCCGTAAAGCCTTTTTGAAATCTGGCAATGCAGTTAGATTAACAAGAATTTAAGCTTTTAACCGATATAAGACATACGTATGTTCATAAATGTTTATTATTACGATTTTTGTATTTTGAATTTTGCGCTTTGCAATTTCACCGGATGTTATCGTAAGTGTCCCACTAGCGGTTCATGCGCCCAAAAAGGTTAAATATTTGTTGAGGCTGCGCAGGTCCAGGATCGGCAAGAAACTGCTGTCCTTTTTTGTAACAATTAAATACTGTCCTTGGAGTAGAACCCACTTAGCCATTCTAGTGGCTCTACTTTTCTGATTGTATCCTTCTTCAGAAGTGAGGCTATCTCCATCCACAGTGCCTCCTTTCTCACCCCGTCAGTCACCGAGGTGACCCAGATACCTCTGTAGGGTGGCGGTTTGCCTCAGAACTGAAGTTTGTACCCCCCAGGACTGTGTCCAGTACCCAGGGGGACTCCACTCACTTCTGCCAGTTTGCCCTTTGGGCCTGGGAGAAATGTCAAGGCCGACCGCCAGCACATCAGGTGGACTGCTGGGGCCCAACCTTCTTAGCTGCGTGTTGCTGCCTGTAAGGCTGGTCACGCACCTGTCCCCGCTGTTGGTGTGTAAAACGCTTCCCCTGCTGTTTCGGTGGGGGAGGAGGGGGCAAGACATTGCTGGAGAGCTTTTGAAACATTCGACCCTGTCTTCCAGCGATCATGCAAATTCAGTTGAGTGTGGTGTACCACAGGGCAGCCGGCTAGCGCCATTATTGATTTCTATTTTTACTAATGGCCTTCCACTGACCTTGAATAAAACCAGTGTGTCTGTGTATGCTGACGACTCAACGGTACACAGTACACATTGGCTGCAACAGTAAAATAAATAACTGACACCCTTAACATGGAGCTCCAGTCAGTTTTAGAATGGGTAACTAGCAATAGGCTACTGCTAAATATCTCAAAATCAAAAAGCATCATTTTTGGGACAAATCACTAAACCTAATTTAGATCTATTATTGAATAATCTGGTGATTATTAGATAGAAAGTTGTCATGGTAGATAGAAGCTGTCCTAGATAGAAAGCTGTCATGGTCAAAACATATACTGTAGACACAATGGTTGCTAAAATGGGAAGAGGTCTGTTCATTATAGGGCGTTGCTCTGCCTTTTTGACATCTCAGTCAACCAGACAGGTCCTACAGGCTATAGTTTTGTTGCAGCTGGACTACTGTCCAGCTGTGTGGTCATGTGTGGTAAAGAGGGACATAGGTAAATTTCAGTTGGTCCAGAACAAAGTCCAGAACAAACACGTATCGCACTTAGATTCACAGTGCATTCGGAAAGTATTCACACCCCTTGACCTTTTCAACATTTTGTTACATTGAAGCCTTATTCTAAAATGAATTAAATAGTTTTTCCCTCATCAATCTACACACAATATCCCATAATAACAAAGCAAAAACAGATTTTTTTTAAATGTTTGCAAATTTATTAAAAACATAAATATTACATAAGCATTCAGACTCTTCACTCAGTACTTTGTTGAAGCACCTTTGGCAGCGATTACAGCCTGGAGTCTTCTTGTGTATGACGCTACAAGCCTGGTACACCCGTATTTGGGGAGTTTCTCCCATTCTTCTCTGCACAGCTGTCAGGTTGGATGGGGAGTGTTACTGCACAGCTATTTTCAGGTCTCTCCAGAGATATCCGATCGGGTTCAAGTGTGGGCACTGGCTGGACCACATTCAGAGTCTTGTCCCGAAGCCACTCCTGAGTTGTCTTGGCTGTGTGCTTAGAGTCGATGTCCTGTTGGAAGGGGAACCTTCACCCCAGTCTGAGGTCCTGAGCGCTCAGGAGCAGGTCTCTCTGTACTTTGCTCCGTTCATCTTTGCCTCGATCCTGATTAGTCTCCCAGTCCCTGCCGCTGAATAACATACCCACAGCATGATGCTGCCACCACCATGCTACACTGCAGGGAGGGTATTGGCCAGCTGATGAGCGGTGCTTGGATTCCTCCAGACGTGACGCTTGGCATTCAGGCCAAAGAGTTCAATCTTGATTTCATCAGACCAGATCATTTTGTTTCTCATGGTCTGAGAGTCCTTTAGGTGCCTTTTGGCAAACTCCAAGCGGTGGTTTCTGTCTAGCCACTCTACCATAAGGGTCTGATTGGTGGAGTTCTGCAGACAGGGTTGTCCTTCTGGAAGGCACTCCCATCTCCACAGAGGAAGTTTGGAGCTCTGTTAGAGTGACCATCGGGTTCTTGGTCACCTCCCTGATTAACGCCCTTCTCTCACGATTGCTCAGTTTGGCCAGGCGGTCAGCTTTAGGAAGAGTCTTAGTGCATCCAATCTTCTTTTATTTAAGAATGATTGAGTCCACTGTGTTCTTGGGGACCTTCAATGCTGTAGTAATTTTTTGGTACCCTTCTCCAGATATGTGCCTCGACACAATCCTGTGTCAGATTCCTTCGACCTCATGGCTTGGTTTTTGACCTGACATGCACTGTAAACTATGGAACATTATATATGCCTTGCGAAATCATGTCCAATCAATTGAATTTACCACAGGTGGACTCCAATCAAGTTGTAGAAACATCTCAAAGATGATCAATGGAAACATGATGCAACTGTGCTCGATTTCGGGACTAATAGCATAGGGTCTGAATACTTATGTAAATAAGTTATTCCAGTGTTTTATTTTTTATATATGTGCAAACATTTTCTAAAAACCTGTTTTCACTTTGTCATTATGGGGTATGGTGTGTAGATAGATTCATGAGGGACATTTAAAAAAATACATTTTAGAATAAGGCTGTAACGTAAGAAAATGTGGGAAAAAGAATGCACTGTACACAGAGGGCAAATGTCAATCTCCCTTGGCTCAAAGTTGAGGAGAGATTGACTGCATCACAATTGGTCTTTGTTCAAGGTATTGATGTGTTGAAGGTACTGAACTGTCTGTTCAAGCAGTTGGCACACAGTTCGGACACTCATCGGTACAACACATGTCTCTTCACAGTCCACAGGTCCTGAACAAAGGCTGGGAAATGCACAGTATTAAATAGAGCCATGACTACATGGAACTCTCTGCCACCCCAGGTAACTCAAGCTAGCAATAAAACCAGATTTAAAAAACATATAAAAGAACAGCTTACTGCACAAAGAGGACTGTGAAGAGACACAGCCATTTTATGTATCTTGTAATGTAATTTGCACGGTGCTATGTATTAGACCTAAATATAATGTGTATGTACTGATATGTAGGCTATGTGTAACGTTGTAAATGTATGTAGTTCAGTCCTTGACTAATAATGTTCTGTACTATGTATTCTGTCATGTTTCATGTGGACCTCAGGAAGAGTAGCTGCTGCTTTTGCAGTGGCTAATGAGGATCCTAATAAATACCAAATATCAAATACCTCTGAGTGATGGCGTTAGGACGCACAGTTGCCAAGATCTCCTGCAAAATCTCTCTGTCTTTGCGCAGTTTTGTTGTCTGCTGTATGATGTTGTCAACCCCTGGCCCAAAGGTGGAACCTGGCGTGAGTTGGGAACTCCAAGAATGTTTTCTTAAATGGCGGTGGCAGTTTAGACTGCGCCCAAAACAGCCTAAGGGCTGCCAAGGAGGCCAAAGAGTACATTTTTGGTCTCATTAGACCACATAATCTTTTGCGGTATGATCTAGGAGTCTTTCACATGTCTTTTGGCAAACTAAAGGCATGTGGTCATGTGCCTTTTTCTCAGGAGTGGCTTCTGTCTGGCCACTCTCCCATAAAGGCCAGATTGGTGCTGTAGAGAATGTCCTTTTGGCAGGTTCTCCTATCTCAACCAAGGAACTATGTAGTTCTGTCAAAATGTGGAATAAGTCCAGGGGTATGAATACTTTTTGAAGGCACTGGAAAGCACATACCCAGATGCCCACTTCTTAAAATAGCCAACATTTTCAATTACCATTTCGTTTTACAGACAACCAGAAACTGCATAGCCAATAGGTCTGCCCCTCCACCATATGTTTTATTAGCTGTTGATTTATAATTTTGTCCAATGAGAAGGGTTATTTTAAAATCTACGAGTCCATGTCATGATTTTGAGATCCTGATTTTCAAATAATGGCTACTCAAAGTTGCTTCTAATTATTTCTGTTCTGAAACTGGAAATCTGTTCAGGGTCCCTGAAATGTGAAACATGTATGTTAGTTTGAACATCTGGACTTGGTAACTTATCATTTGTTCAACTATTTAAATGAATCCACAATGGTAAAGGTGTCGTAGAGATATCCCTGGTCCTCCACCATGGATTATTCAATTCTCTCTGTTGGAGATGCATTAGCCATCTGAATAATGTGTCTAAACGATAGTTTGGATGCAATAAATAACTTTTCACTAGTTAAAATGCATTCTTTACTCTTCACTTTACTCTTCATCTATAGTTTCAGTAAGCAGTATTGAGGGTTCATTACATGGGCAGCAATTTAGTGGACAATGAAAAAAGTAATACATTTCAATGAGGAGCTGGGATGATAAACCTAAAATTATCGACTCCGACCAAACTGACACTTATCGTGGACATTTAGCTGACATTGTTCATTACGATAAATAATCTATAGGGCCCTACTAGAGAAATCTGACATTTAAAATTAAATACATTCAAAGTTGTAGTCGTTTTCAGGACAATATAAAACAATGACTGTGGTGCACATTATGTTCTAAACTTATCGTTCAATTGACCATTATTGTGATAATTCAGTACATTTATGCTGATAAGGATTGTTGTCCACATCGCCCAGCTCTAATTCAACGTGACTTCAGACCTGCCCAGAGTCTCCATATCCTTTTTGGGCTGTTCTTTGTCGTAAGCACAGATCAACTCTTACCTCAGAAACGTATTCGTTGATTGCGGAAAGAGGAAAATATGTCTCCTTCTTATTTTTAAATGATTAGTGAGTATTCAATTGTCCCTTATTTCAATCCATGTGTATTTAGAGTGTGTAGTGTGTATCTTATGTTAACTGAAATGCCTTGTTTAAAATGTCTTCCTGTTATCCTTGTTAAAGTTGTGGCCGGTGTTGCAGTTAGAAAATGTTATGCAGGTATGCATTACATCATGTCATTAGTTGTGGAATGATATTAGAGATAGGCTATTGTCTTTCATATACGATTTGTCACTACAGCAGTTTGGTGATACCGTTTCTACAACTCGTTCTCTAAATGTACATTATTTAGCCACAACAGTTTCAGAAACATACATAGATTTCAGTCTACGATTGACAGCTTGAACAATTTGAATTCTCACTATTTATATATTTAAATCCAAACAGATTCTGTCCCCACTTCAAGCACATCAATGCAGCTAAATCTGTCAAAGTACGCTGTGAATCAACAGAAGGTACAGAGTATTATTTTTACAGAGACCAGGATCCAACCCCAATAAGAAAAGTGGACTACAACAGTGTTTGCCAAGTCACATTGTTCTGGGATGAGTTCAAAACCTGGAACAAGAGTGAAGTAGATCTCAGCTGTGCTATTCTACAGAAGAGAGAAGGAAAAACGATATCTTCAGAACGAAGTGACACTCGAAGACTTCATGTGAGTGGTGAGTGACAATTTTACCCTAGGGCCTAAATTATGGCCTAGGGAACATGTTCAGTTATTGTTACCCAGAACACACTGGGTTCACTCATATTGTATCTATTATCTTACATATTTCAAACAGATCCAATTGGGAAACCCAGAGAGGGAATTACCTCAATCTCAGGTGTGAGGCTCAACATGGCACCTCATGTTACTTTTATCTGAACAATGGTGACGTACACTTCAAAAAGCAACCATACAAAGACAACGTTTGTGTTGGGAGAGTGGCCCAATCGGAGCTACTGACGCCGAGGAAGAAGAGCAGCCCTGGAGAGATTTTCATCACGTGCTGTGGAGATGGTGATAAAGGGGAATTCTGTGACATCACAGCACAGTGAACCCCTCAGTATCACCGTAGATGGTGAGGACCCCATCCACTTCAGTGAAATCTATTTATTGCTGCAGCTGCAGTGCATGGCTAATGAATAATTGTTCCTATTTGAATCATATTTTCAGCTGTAAATCCTACAGGAGCGACGGGTTCCATAGCAGACCTCAGTTCCATCCCACCTGGAGAGGAGAAGGCAGTCAGTGAAGTCATCAGCCTAACTACCCAAGAAGAAGGTATGTACATTTAGGTGGTTTAGACATAGATGCTCACAATTGCAGGACATTATGAACATTGATGTGAAATGAACATGATACGTGATGTCCTTTTCCCTTCCAGACCCTTCCTCAATGATCCCCCTCTACATCGGTCTCCGTGCTGGTATCTGTGTTCTCATCCTTCTGGTGGAATCTCTCCTGTGTTTTCTCTGGTGTAGACACGGCAAGTGCCTTTTGCTTCAAAAATACTCCAATTTGTATGTTGTTCCAAAGGCTGTTGTCAGCTATACAATCAGGGCCTGTTAGTTACGCTCTCATTATACTTTTGTTTCTGAAGGTGATGAACGAGGAAATAACAGTAGGAGGTGAGAGTGATCTATTTATTTAACTGAACATTTTCATATCATCTGTTTGGATGTACTGGAAACTGCTCTTGACTGGCAAAACCCAAATGAGCTGCAAACAGTGTGTGTAGAGTATAACTGTACTCTTTACTATCCACTATGGTTATAGTGTAACTGTTCACCGCTTATGGTGCATTGTGGTATGTTTTCGCTCTCTTACAGGAAGAGAACTCAAGTCTGCACTATGCTATAAGGATGTGACCTTGCTGGGGAGTTCAAGTTGGATATGGCTGGAGAGTATGATGTGTCAATGTTTTTATAAACCAGAAGTCAATAGGAGGAGAAGTTATTCAATTTGAACAAGTTGCAATTTCCATGCACCTTGTGAATGTATGTTTATACTATGCACAGTGTTTAATGTGTAATGTGTTTGTATATGTAAAATATAGCACTTTTATTAGCATTACATTTTTTTCTGCTCTAGTATGTTGTGTTTTCCAGTGGAAATAAAGCTTGTACAGTATATTGTAAATAATTGTTGGAAACGTTGTGTTTCTCTCTGGAAGAGAAATTGTGTTGTTTAGATTACACAGCCGTTGTGTTTCAACGGTCTGTCTCATGATGGTCATTGATCTACCTGAGCTTTAGCTGGGTGTTTTGTGTCTGTTTGTCATGTAGACGTGGCCACAGTGGGGGTACTGCTCATTGTAAGGTTCTGCTTTACTTTTTTTAGTCAACCTTGTGTTCTTTTTCTTTGTGTTCTGGAACGTAGCCCTGTTTCTTTGTGTTCTGGAACGTAGCCCTGTTTCTTTGTGTTCTGGAACGTAGCCCTGTTTCTTTGTGTTCTGGAACATAGCCCTGACTTTCATTTTCTTCATTGATTTCACCTGTGTTTGTTTCTCACTTTGTCTCATCAGCTCCCTATTTAGTTCAGTTCTTTCTGTTTCTATGGTTGTGAGGTATTGTTTGTTTTTGACTGCCTACCTGTGTTTGACCATTGCCTGTGACCACGATTCCTGCCTTCTGCTAAGGCTTAATAAACATCTCCCGCGCTCTGCGCGTGAATCTACACCTTTTTCCTCCCTGAGTATTCATTACACTCATACAGATACAGCTCTATTTCTAGAGATGAGGAGATGGCAGAGTAGAAATGGATGACCCACATCTACACTAACATCACCCCTGAGAAAACAACACCACGAAGGGCTCTCAATACATCTATTCATATGAAGCTCATGTCTATATCTATCAATATACAATGACTTGTCAGAGAACATGCATAGGTGCAGAGGTGTGGAAAGACACAGTAGTGGAATCGTGGTCATGATCTAAGCTGAGATGTGCTACAATAAGCCATTGGGCTGTAACTTGTCCCCTAACACTCTGTCCCTAGCCCTCAAAACCATCATTTAACATAAATAACATAATGGTAAGTGCTGTATATATTGCAAAATTCAAACATTTCCAAACACTAAAATGAGGCTGGTGCAACCTGCAAGGAGTTGCTGTCAATGTTAATCAATACATAACTGTTATTTGGGGAACAGAAAACTTTTAAACTTTCCACCTGGGTTTTTTTAATTTAACAATTCATTGGTGGTCATGAAATGAAAAACAACTTTTTTGATTCCTGTTTTTCATTTGTCTACAAATCTGCAATACTTGGATTTGACTCCAAAAAAACTAAGTTTTCCAGAAATACACAACAGTAATGTGTTCTATGCATGCAATCCAAGCCATTACCGGACACAAACTGGTTACACTGACTGAAAATATATATTATATAAACTAAGCAGATAGGGATCAAGATATCTGTCATTTCCTCATTTGGAGAAACTTTAGTCACCTGCGTAACATGGCTGGAGAGAAGTTGGGTGCTGAAACAGAAAGTATCTAAAACGTCCGACTACAAATAAAACACAATTAATTAGTTACTGAACTCATTTTGATCATGTCTCTGTTATGTGGCCCAGTTGGTAAACTCAAATATATTTGGATTCCTGTTTTCCATTTCTTCAATGCTTGGATTTGCTTCCAAAAAACTAAGTTAGCCAAAACTCCACAAAAGTAATGTGATCTGTGGATGCAATCGAAGCCATAACTTAGTTGGCACAGACTGGTGTCTCTGACTGGAAATATGTATTATGTTAACTAAACAGACATGGATCAAGGTATCTGCCATTTCCTCATTTGGAGAAGCATTAGTCACCAAAGCTATAAAAGTCGTGGTGTGAAAAAGCTTGAACAAGAAAATATCCATCAAATTGTCCAATTTCAAATAACCAATAGATCAGTAACTGAACTCAATTGATCATGTCAATTTGTGTTGTTAACGGATTACCAGGACGTGTACTCAGAGCATGTGCAGAACAACTGGCAAGTGTCTTCACTGACATTTTCAACCTCTCCCTGACCGAGTCTGTAATACCTACATGTTTCAAGCAGCATAGTCCCTGTGACCAAGGAAGCGAAGGTAGCCTGCTTAAATGATTACCGCCCTGTAGCACTCACGTCAGTAGCCATGAAGTGCTTTGAAAGGCTCACATGGCTCACATCAACAGCATCCTCCAGGATACGCTAGACCCACTCCAATTCGCATACCATCCCAACAGATCCACAGATGACACAATCTCAATCGCACGCCACACTGCCCTTTCCCACCTGGACAAAAGGAACACCTATGTGAGAATGCTGTTTATTGACTACAGCTCAGCATTCAACACCATAGTGGCCACAAAGCTCATCACTAAGCTAAGGACCCTGGGACTAAACAACTCCATCTGCAACTGGATACTGGACTTCCTGACGGGCTACCCTAGGTGGTGAGGATAGACAATAACACATCCGCCACACTAACCCTCAACACAGGGACCCTCAGGGGTGCATGCTTAGTCCCCTCCTGTACTCCCTGTTCATCCACGACTGCGTGGCCAAGCACGACTCCATCATTAAGTTTTCTGATGACACAACGGTGGTAGGCCTGATCACCGACCACAATGAGACAGCCTATTGGGAGGAGGTCAGTGTGGTGCCAGGACAACATCCTCTCCCTCAATGTGAGCAAGACAAAAGAGCTGATCGTGGACTAAAGAAAAAGGATCGCTTAACAGGCCCTCATTAACATCAACAGGGCTGTAGTGGAGCAGGTAAAGAGTTTCAAGTTCCTTGGTGTCCACATCACCAACAAACTTTCATGGTCCAAACACAACTAGACAGTCGTGAAGAGGGCATGACATCGCCTTTTCCTCCTCAGGAGACTGAAAAGATTTGGCATGGGTCCCCAGATCCTAAAAATGTTCTACAGCTGTTTCTATATTATCTGATTGAATGTACTGGTGAATTGTCATGTCTTGACCAAAACCCATCTAAGCTGCAATATGTGTGTGTAGAACAATGCTCTTTACTCCCCACTGCTTGTTAATGTATTTTATATTATGCAAAGTGTTTCATGTGTAATGAGTTTATATGTCTAAAATACAGCAATTGAATTAGCATTTAATTTGTCTCTGCTCATGGATGTTGTGTTATCCAGTGGAAATAGAGCTTGTACAGTATATTGTAAATCTTGTTGGAAATGTTTATTTTCGTTGGAAGTTGAGGAGCCACTCTGAGAGGAGACAGCATTGTGTTCAGATTACACAGCAGTTGAGTTTCAACGAGCTTCAACGGTCCGATGACTCATGATGTTCACTGTTGTACCTGAGATTTAGCAGAGTGTGTCGAGTCTGTTTGTCACGTAGATGTGACCACAGTGAGGGTACTGATCATACAGGTACACTTCTATTTCCAGAGATGAGAATCACCAACTTCCCCCCTGCAAACAACCCAGCATACGGCTTGCTATTCACATCTTCATACTGTATGAAGCTCATGTCTATATCCATCAACAGAAATGACTTGTCAGAGAACATGAAGAGGTGTGGAAAGACACAGTAATGGATTTGTTTTCATGATCTAAGCTGAGATGTGCTACAATAAGCCTGTGTGCTGGAACTGGTCCCCTAACACTCTGTTCCTAGCCCTCAAACCCAGATGGATGAGAACAAGATCTATCATACTACAATTTAAATAAATAACATGGCAATTGTATAATTTCTGTATATATTGCAAGATTCACATAAAAAAAATGTCCAACATTTTAAAAGAAACTGGTGCGTCCTACAAGGAGTTGATGTCAATGTTATCCAGTACTATCACAGAAATCTTCATTATTTGAGAAACAATGCATTACCTTTCCTCCTGTGATTTACCAAAAAACGTGAAACAATTTATTGGTGATGAAATAAAAAACAACTAAAATATATTTTGATTCCTGTTTTGCATTTCTTCAATGCTTGGATTTGCATCTAAAAAACGAAGTTTGCCAAAAATCCATAAAAGTAATGTGATCTATGGATGCAATCCAAGCCATAACTTAGTTGGCACAGACTGATTACTCTGACTGGAAATATGTATTATGTTAAGTAAACAGACATGGATCAAGGTATCTGCCATTTCCTCATTTGGAGAAGCATTAGTCACCTCCATTACAAAGCTATAAAAGTCATGGGTTGAATTAATCTCAAACATGAAAATATCCATCAAATTATCCAAATTCAAATAAACACAATACATCAGTAACTGAACTCATATGATCATGTCAACGAGTGTGTTGTGTTGGATTCTGAGAATATGAAAATATACTTATTCATGTCACTGATGGAGTGCTGAGGTTTAGAGGGTCTACACCAGAAGTTAATAGTTATAGGAGGAAGGTATATAGTGTGTGCAATTAAGCTTGGAATGTGTTGAGTGCAGGGAAGCGAAATACATGTGGCAGGTATTGATGAAGGGAGAGAGCCGTGGATAACTGATGCAGGGGGGTTGAGGTCAAGTCAGGTCACCAACCTCTTGAAACTAGGGGGCACTATTTTTATTTTTGGAAAAATAACGTTCCCAAAGTAAACCGCCTATTTCTCAGGACCAGATGCTAGAATCTGCATATAATTGACAGCTTAGGATAGAAAACACTCTAAAGTTTCCAAAACTGTCAAAAGTATTGTCTGTGAGTATAACAGAACTGATATTGCAGGCGAAACCCTGAGGAAAATCCAATCAGGAAGTGCCTCTTATTTTGAAACCGTTGTGTTCCTATGCAACCCTATTGGCCATTGAAAGGGATATCAACGAGATTCCTTTTTCTACGTATTCCCTTAGGTGTCTACAGCATTTTGACGTAGTTTCACGCCTTTATGTTGAAGAATGAGCGTAAAAGACTACATTGCGTAAGTGGCCAGCTGAGGGCTCTCAGAGTGATTCTTGGGTAAAAGTCAGAGGTACTCATTAGTCCTCTCGCTCCTACTGAAAAGCCAATTGTCCTGGTTGATATATTATCTAATAGATATTTGAAAAACACCTTGAGGATTGATTATAAAAATTCTTTGCCATGTTTCTGTCGATATTATGGATATAATTTGGATTTTTTTTCGCCGTTGTCGTGACCGCTATTTCCGTTGGATTTCTCAACATAATGTGACCAACAAACAACTTTATTTGATCAATTAATCACAAGAGTTCTCATATTTGAAATAGCTGTGCTGTAGTTACCTATATTTTCAGTAAGTTTAATGTAGGGTGGACCACATGGACAGCCCCTTAGTGGTCAATGAAAATAAGGTCATTTTCTTCAGCCTCACTAGTGATCTGTCACAACATCACTCGTGAGTCTCCATATCCTCCTCTGTAGGTTTTTCTGTGTCCTACCAAACACACATCAGTTTTCTGACATGACAGTCTATGTGTGGAGTTCACTTCACTGACGGAAGAAAGTGGAAAATATGTATTTTTCTTTTATTCTTCTCATTTGTGAGTATTCAATTATTTTGGTCTTTGGATCAATATCTCTTTACATGGATTTTAAGTTTTGGTAGTATGTTACTTAATGTATGAGCCTTTATTATAACTTATAGTAAGGCTTGTAATATGTCTCACTAAGTTGTTTTTATCTTGTTCGAAGATGTTGCCGGTGTTGCGGTAAAAGAAAGTTGTGCAGGTACATATTACCAAATGTCACTTCATTAATTGTCCAGCTCAACAGCTATTTATTTATTTTAGGCATAAAGTATTTTTTTGATGACAGATTTGTACACTACTTTTCACAACTAATGTAGAGTAACACAATGCTTAAAGTGCCATATCTTTATTGTGAAATATATTTAGTTGTAAATAGAGAGACAAGGAAGTGATACTCCACATACAATTACATTCTGAATCAAGATTCTTATCACTCATAATTTCATAGATTCTCTCTATTTCTCTAAACAGATTTGGTTCCCACTCCCACTATTGTATTTTCCCCTGGGTACATCAATATAGCTACACCTGCTACAGTACGATGTGAGTCACCAAAAGGCACAGAGTGCAAATTCTACAAAGATCATGACCCCAACCCTATAAGGAAACTGGATTACAAGCAGGGTGCTTGCCAGTTCAAGTTGCTCTGGAATGAGTTCAAAAGGTGGAACAAGACTGAAGTAGATCTCAGCTGTGTAATTCTACAGAACAGAGAAGGTGAAACGATCAAAACCTCAAAACCTAGTGATGCTCGAAGACTTAATGTGGGTGGTAAGTGGCAGTTTTACAGTACTCCAAAGCACATGTTCACCAGAGTACACTTCCCACTTGTTAATTGACTTCATAAATTACTTTCACAATTTACAAACAGATCCAATTGGAAAGCCCATTGTTCAGGTGTTGAAGATTGGGAATTACCTCAATCTTCGATGTGAGGCCAAGGCTGGCACCTCATGCTACTTTTATCTGAACAATGGTGACTCACACTTTAAAAAACGACCCTACAAAGACAATGTCTGTGTGGGGAGAGTGGCAGAAGAGGAACTGCAGAGGAAGAGGAGCAGTGCTGGAGAGATCTTCATCACCTGTGCTGTGGAGCTGGTGGTAGAGGGTGAAGATACTGTGACATCACAGCATAGTGAACCCCTCGGTATCACCATAGATGGTGAGGAAGACTAGAGCCCATCATTTTCTGTGATTTCAAATGTGTCAATATGCTGTCGGTCTATTGTTGTATTGCAAGACTAATATATAATATTATTGTACACATATCAATGTTTTATTTACTTCAGTTATAAATCCTCCAGGAGCTACTAGTTCCCCATCAACGTTCAGTTTACCTGTTCAGAATGAGAAAAGCAACGATACCACAGCCCAAGGAAGAGGTAAGTAACATTGGTTTGGTTTTAAATGAGCTGTTAGTGGTCCTAAGAACTTCAAAATGCAAGTTTAGTGAATGACTCTGCTTCTAAGTGTACAGCTATTGATACGTTTCTAACATCTCTAAACTGTTAAGTATCTCAATAGTCACTATTAGTAAGGAATATTTGCACTAACATTCTAGTCATTATAAGGTCAGGATATACTGTACAGATGACTCACTGTCAGTTTCATTAGGAGCCTCATTCACTAACCGTTTCTTCAGGTCCAGGGTTCCTCGTCGTCATCAGTCTGGGTGCTGGTTCCCTTTTCCTGATTCTGCTAGCTGGGTCTGTGCTGTGTGTTCTCCAACGCAAGTGTGGTGCGTGCTTTCAGATTGGTCTACTCATAACACATTCTTATTTTGCTCCAAATGCTACTTTGAGTTTATGTTCAACATTGCTAAATTATCTCTATGTATCTTTTGAAGGGGTTCAAGGCAGGCCTGTAAATACTGGGTAAGACTGGTGTATTCATTTTAGATGTACATTATTTTTCTTTATTCATGCACGGCTATATCTTTCTGACTCTACTGCATTGTCTCAACAGAAGCCCACCTGAACAGCAAGACCAAACCCCACCTTGTGTCTGTGAGTATGAGAGTTAACTAAACCACCACTGCCTTTATCTCCTTTTGTTCAGTGTTTTATTTTCCCTCATTCTCTCATATTAAACAGATTCTGTCATCACAAAGCCTTCTAGGGATGAGGTGAGTTGGTTTGAACCAGTGCAGTGTGAAGTAGCCTAATATGCACTTTACTACCAAAATATCAAGCAATATTGCAAATAGCACCAAAGACAACCCTGCTGTGCACACAGCTCAAAGTGACTTGAGCTCTCTCTTACAGGAAGAGGACACTAGTCTGCAATACGCTACAGTGACATATACCGGTGACCAAGCTAGTCGTCAATATGCAACAGTGACATCTACCGGTAACCAAGTTGGACCTGGGCGCACCAAGATCAAGTTTGAAATAGCTGGAGAGTACGCCCTCTTAGCAGAATCATAGAAGAAGAAACATTTACTGGATAACATGTTTTGCCATAGTTCACAGTTACAATCCTATATTTTGTTTTCATATTGGATCATAATTTACTCATAGTACAAAAACAAATCCTGCCACAACATCAAAGACTAAAGATATCTACTCAACTATTTGCATTTTAGGTTAAATGAAATAAATGAAAAGTACACTGTCTGAAACATAAAATAAATATTTTCCTTCATTGAGTTACCGAATCTAGTCAGCAGTCACCAATCAGTAGTCACCAATCTATTTCACTCCTTGACAAGAGTCAATATAGACTCAAAGCCACAAGAGGGTAGAACACATGTCAAACTTTGCTTGTTACATCTCTACATCTCTCTCTCTACATCGCTCTCTTTAACCATGTCTGGTGTATATTAGTTTTCAGTGGTGGAAAAAGTACTCAACAAACATACTTAAGTAAAAGTAAAGATACCTTCATAGAAAATGACTCAAGTAATAGTAAAAGTCACCCAGTAAAATTCTACTTGTGTAAAAGTCTATAAGTATTTGATTTAAAATATACTTCAGTATCAAAAGTGAATGTATAACTCATTTCAAATTCCTTATCTTAAGCAAACCAGAATGCACCATTTTCTTTTTATTCTTCTTTTTTGCAGAAGGCCAGGGGCACACTCCATCACTCAGCCATCAGTTACAAACAAATCATGTCAGTTTAGTGAGTCTGCCAGATCAGAGGCAGTAGGGATGACAAGGGATGTTCGGCTGATAAGTGTGTGAATTTGACTATTTTTCTGTCCTGCTAAGCATTCAAAATGTAATGAGTACTTTCGGGTGTCAAGGAAAATGTATGGAGTAAAAATTACAATGTTTTCTTAAGGAATGTAGTGAACTAAAAGTAAAAGAAGACACAAATATGAATATAGTATAGATACCCCAAAAACTACTTAAGTATTACTTTAAAGTATTGTTACTTAAGTACTTTACACCACTGTTACTTTAAAAAATATGTTTTGTTAATATCACAGTTTACTTACAGTATGTGACTTTACTTCCACCTGTTGATACACTACCTCCATATTTCCTCTCTCTGCTTCCTGATTTTCTGCTACCCTGTAAACCCCACCTCTTCCTGTAGTATGTCAACATCTGTTCCTCTCAGACCAATTGTAAACCCACATAATAATAGCAATAATTCAATAATATTTTAAATACACTTTTTGCAATTACAAGCAGTTCCTGCCAGTTAGGCCTGTATAAGCCCAACCTAATCTGGAATACCCAGAACAAAATATTGCATGAACATAACTCTCATAACCTCTGTGCTCCCGACAGACGTAACATGTTCGTTACAGATCTTAGGACAGATATGCCCACCCAGATCAGTCTTATCTACCCCTGCAATTGGAGCACATTACAAACCTATGACAGCTATAGGTATGATAGTGTATATGAAAATGATGCATCATCACAGAAGGGTCATAGGTGGGAGCTATTGTTTCACCATAAAAGGAGAGAGGGGAGACACAAAATACAGTGTGTCACTCTCACACTCACTACTGTGGCATTGCCTGAGTCATTATCTACAACCAACAGCTCCTGTGTATATTTCTAAAAACATTTTCCAGAGCATGTGAAGATAGTCGCCCCCGAAAGCATTTCTCATTTCCATATATCCTGTTTCACTTCTCTCTCTGTATTATACATAATAACAGGTGGCAGGTTTAAAGAACTCTTAATTATGATCCAATGAATGTGCTGCTGGTGCCTTATGTGTGAGTTATGTACTATTAATAATAGCATTATTGTACTGTCTAATAAAATGTTGAATAATTGACTTTCATAACAATATCCCTAGTTGTACTTTTGGTTGGAATAACAATGAACGACATTTCTTGTAGTCTCTCTTGAACTACAGTTAACAGATGCAGGTACGTTTCTCCCCTTCTATTGCTTGTTTTGACATTCAACATTAGGGATGTACTTTTGTGATTTGCATGGTAATCAAAGGCTGGGAAATAAATGTTGCGCTCTAAAGAAGGGAATAATCTTGCATGTTGAATTTGTTTTAGAATGGACACAAATCGTTGTTTTTTCACTACGATGTTTTCAAACCTATCTTTCCTCAACTACCTCTCTCTTTCCTCAACTACCTCTCTCTTCCCTCAATTACCTCTCTCTTTCCTCAACTACCTCTCTTTCCTCAACTACCTCTCTCTTTCCTCAACTACCTCTCTCTTTCCTCAACTACCTCTCTCTTTCCTCAACTACCTCTCACTACCTCTCTCTTTCCTCATCTACCTCTCTCTTTCCTCAACTACCTCTCTCTTTCCTCAACTACCTCTCTCTTTCCTCAACTACCTCTCTCTTTCCTCAACTACCTCTCTCTTTCCTCAACTACCTCTCACTACCTCTCTCTTTCCTCATCTACCTCTCTCTTCCCTCAATTACCTCTCTCTTTCCTCAACTACCTCTCATTCCTCAACTACCTCTCTCTTTCCTCAACTACCTCTCTCTTTCCTCAACTACCTCTCTCTTTCCTCAACTACCTCTCACTACCTCTCTCTTTCCTCATCTACCTCTCTCTTTCCTCAACTACCTCGCTCTTTCCTCAACTACCTCTCTCTTTCCTCAACTACCTCGCTCTTTCCTCAAATACCTCTCTCTTTCCTCAACTACCTCTCTCTTTCCTCAACTACCTCTCTCTTTCCTCATCCTTCAAGGGGACAAGGAGAAACAGACAAACACTTGGATTACCCAGAAGAAGCACCAGATCTCAGTAAGCCTGAAGTTTGTGACCCTGACCGAAGTGGTTGAGCTGAGCAGTGAGTCCTCTGCCCTTGTAGAGGGTCAGCAGTGTTTGTTCTATGTGGATTCTAAACTCAAGGAGCTTGGTCGATCAAATGCCAGCCACAACCAATGCTCCCTCCGAGTAAAGGGGTCAGAGCTGCCTGGGTGGAAGCCCAGAGGGCTGTGGTCAAAAGTCACCGTCCAGTGTCGTTATGAAGAGGAGAAGAAGAAAAGGCAATAATACCATGACATAATTATGTTTTTATGTAGCTGCCTCACACTTTTCCTCCACTTTGCCACCATAGTGCTTTTTTGGTTTTCTGTGCATAAACAGTACAGTGGGCTGGCACACCACATATAAGCATGTTATAAATGTTATAAATTAATAACAGTTGGAATTGTGGTTTATTGAAAGGATTTGATGTTTTGATGTTTTCTTTTAAATAGTGATTTGTCCTCATCCCTTTGTTACAATAACAGGAAGGTGAAGATGATTTGTGCTATGCCACCGTGTCCCATGCTGGTGCTCCTCCATCCTACTCAGTCAAGTTTGAACAAGGCCATGACTATGCCACAGTGGTCATATACTGACCAGCATTGCTGAACTGAATGGACATGAAAGGACTTCCACATGGATAGATTGCTTGACTTTAACACCTACATTTCAATTTTCTTTCCAAGAAATCAATTGCATAAATCTATTTGCAATGTAGTTTTGATTATCCAATTTGTCACATTAAGAGAACAATAAAGTTTTTGTATTCCACCATCGGCTTAATTTCTGTTTGTCTCGTGTGCACCTGTCAGTCCCAGTCGCGGGAAACAGTAACATAGCGCATGCTACTTTTCGCTGACCAGGCACTCATCTTTGCTTACCTGCTGAAAGCTTCTAAATGTAAGCCATTTACTTAAAGTAATAATTATTTCTTAGGCTACTCTTTCGTTTCTCAATTCAATTGAAATCACATGTTAAGTCAGATGCTTTTATAAATTACACGAGGGTTAAGTCTACTCCGAATGTGCACGGTCTGTGGGTTAATGTCTACTCCGAATGTGCACGGTCTGTGGGTTAATGTCTACTCCGAATGTGCACGGTCTGTGGGTTAATGTCTACTCCGAATGTGCACGGTCTGTGGGTTAAAGTCTACTCCGAATGTGCACGGTCTGTGGGTTAATGTCTACTCCGAATGTGCACGGTCTGTGGGTTAATGTCTACTCCGAATGTGCACGGTCTGTGGGTTAATGTCTACTCCGAATGTGCACGGTCTGTGGGTTAATGTCTACTCCGAATGTGCACGGTCTGTGGGTTAATGCCTACTCCGAATGTGCACGGTCTGTGGGTTAATGTCTACTCCGAATGTGCACGGTCTGTGGGTTAATGTCTACTCCGAATGTGCACGGTCTGTGGGTCAATGTCTACTCCGAATATGCACGGTCTGTGGGTTAATGTCTACTCCGAATGTGCACGGTCTGTGGGTTAATGTCTACTCCGAATGTGCACGGTCTGTGGGTTAATGTCTACTCCGAATGTGCACGGTCTGTGGGTTAATGTCTACTCCGAATGTGCACGGTCTGTGGGTTAATGTCTACTCCGAATGTGCACGGTCTGTGGGTTAATGTCTACTCCGAATGTGCACGGTCTGTGGGTTAATGTCTACTCCGAATGTGCACGGTCTGTGGGTCAATGTCTACTCCGAATGTGCACGGTCTGTGGGTCAATGTCTACTCCGAATATGCACGGTCTGTGGGTTAATGTCTACTCCGAATGTGCACGGTCTGTGGGTTAATGTCTACTCCGAATGTGCACGGTCTGTGGGTTAATGTCTACTCCGAATGTGCACGGTCTGTGGGTTAATGTCTACTCCGAATGTGCACGGTCTGTGGGTTAATGCCTACTCCGAATGTGCACGGTCTGTGGGTTAATGTCTACTCCGAATGTGCACGGTCTGTGGGTTAATGTCTACTCCGAATGTGCACGGTCTGTGGGTTAATGTCTACTCCGAATGTGCACGGTCTGTGGGTTAATGCCTACTCCGAATGTGCACGGTCTGTGGGTTAATGTCTACTCCGAATGTGCACGGTCTGTGGGTTAATGTCTACTCCGAATGTGCACGGTCTGTGGGTTAATGTCTACTCCGAATGTGCACGGTCTGTGGGTTAATGTCTACTCCGAATGTGCACGGTCTGTGGGTTAATGTCTACTCCGAATGTGCACAGTCTGTGGGTTAATGTCTACTCCGAATGTGCACGGTCTGTGGGTTAATGTCTACTCCGAATGTGCACGGTCTGTGGGATAACATTATTTGGACATTTCTGTTATTGGAATAGGCTATCATCAAAATAAATAATTTGTACAATACCATTGGAAATTAATGTTGAAAGTTACATTCATGTTTCTAAAATATAAATTGAAAATGTATTGTCGCTGCTTCCTGTTGACAAGTCATTTTGATACATAGCCCAACGTCAAAACACAGTCTGGAGATTAGATTAGACATTAGAGATTAGAGAGTTTAATTGTCACATAATGCACATGGTTGCAGATGTAATTACAGGGCACGAGCTCCAACAACGCAGGACAAAGTGAAATAAAATAATACAAATAGATATAAATACAATGATAAATGTCCATTGAGGGTGGGGGCAGGGTTAACGTCCATTAGAGGGGATGATAAATGTCCATTGAGGGTGGGGGCAGGGTTAACGTCCATTAGAGGGGATGGGAAATGTCCATTGAGGGTGGGGGCAGGGTTAACGTCCATTAGAGGGGATGATAAATGTCCATTGAGGGTGGGGGCAGGGTTAACGTCCATTAGAGGGGATGATAAATGTCCATTGAGGGTGGGGGCAGGGTTAACGTCCATTAGAGGGGATGATAAATGTCCATTGAGGGTGGGGGCAGGGTTAACGTCCATTAGAGGGGATGATAAATGTCCATTGAGGGTGGGGGCAGGGTTAACGTCCATTAGAGGGGATGATAAATGTCCATTGAGGGTGGGGGCAGGGTTAACGTCCATTAGAGGGGATGATAAATGTCCATTGAGGGTGGGGGCAGGGTTAACGTCCATTAGAGGGGATGATAAATGTCCATTGAGGGTGGGGGCAGGGTTAACGTCCATTAGAGGGGATGATAAATGTCCATTGAGGGTGGGGGCAGGGTTAACGTCCATTAGAGGGGATGGAAAATGTCCAAAGGAGGAGCAGCAGGGTGAGTAGTCGACTAGGCGTGACTATTCAGCATAATACATGTCTATTGGGGTGAGGGCAGGGTAGAAATGTCCTTTGAGGTGGGGGGTAGAAGCCTGATGGTCTGGGGGTAGAAGCTATTGGCCAGTCTTACAGTTTTTCCATGGTGCTCCTATTCTGCCTGCGTCTGAGTGATAGAAACGGGAAGAACAGGCCATGGCTCGGGTGGCTGGGGTCCCTGAGGAACGTCTTGTTCTTCCTGCGACACCTGGTGTCCAAATCAATGAGCAATATGCAGAAACAGTTTGTTACATATTGAAAACCTAAACTTAAAATCTACTATCTACACAAGTGCAACAACAGTAATCATATTATTATTATTTTTTTTAAATGAGCACCTTATAAACTGCAACACGCATCAAAACCCTGGTGTTTGGACAAGTGGCAATAAATCACTGATATCGATTAGGTGGGGGGGGGGGGGGGGGGATCAGGTGGTAGCGTTGTTGAAACTAACACAACTGAAAGAACACGGAAACTGGAGATATTTTTTACATCACTGGTTAGAGAACAACCTGCAGAAGACAGCTACATTTTGGAGAGAGGCAATTTGATTTGGGGGTCGCCAAAACAGAAAGAGAAACGCAACACTTATTTTCCATTTACTCATATTGATATCACATTCAAATCAATTGCGCGAGGGGGAGATAAGGTTGCAAGTCCTGTTAAAACTAACAGCTACATGGAATCTGGTAATAATGTGTAGACTACAGCTAGCTACATTTTGAAGTGTTGCATTGTGGGTCGCCAACACGGTAAGTAGACATGCCTAGCAACACTTTTTTTTAACACTTCCATCAATATTATTTTTCTAACTTTATATACCTAGGCAAGTCAGTTAAGAACAAATTCTTATTTTCAATGACAGCCTAGGAACAGTGGTGTTAACTGCCTTGTTCAGGGGCATTACAACAGACTTTGTCAGCTCGGGGATTTGAACTTGCAACCTTTACGGTTGCTAGTGCCAACACTCTAACCACTAGGCTACCCTGCCACCCCATTTGTACCCTATATCATGATATCATGCTGAAATCAATAGAACAGGTCCAAATGTTTGGGCTGTTGCGTTGGTGGTTAGATGAGAACGTATAGAAAGAAGGCTTTCAGTATTGGCCTGTCTATATTTGGAATGTCGGATGTTGATTTTCGGTGATCTGACAACAATAGTCTGCACTATTGAGGTATGAGTACAGGTTCAGTAGTCTTATTGTTGTAAATTAAAATGCCTTATGTCCTTATTAAAACATATTTTTATATGATATCATTCACCAACATTTCAGTAGGTGGCAGTATTATACATATTTTAGTATTCCAGACTATTTGCAAGTATAAAATATATTCTCATAGTGTATTGACATTTTTGACACATGGGGAAAAACTTAATTGGAACCTGCCCCATCAGTTAGAGTGGAATACTGCCTAGCCTACATTGATGTGCCTAGTATGCCATTTCCCATTTGACATTTGTGTTGAACACAGAATAATCCCCCATTCTATTCCTGGGGCTATTGAACCATATTTTGGAGTGTTTATTGCCTCCAGTTGATTGGGGACCATTACCATCAGTCAAAATAAAGTCCAAAGCTGTCAATCACACCAAAGGCATTTCCCTCCCTGCTTGGTGTCAGTAGTGGTAGGTGGAGTTTGTACCCTATTGAATAACGCATGAAGAAGTGATGAATGGAAAGATCCCAAATCAATGCAGGTTTTATTGACATACTGTACACACACACACGCACACGCACACACACACACACACACACACACACACACACACACACACACTCAATAAATAAATTGCTTGATCACCAGGGAGACATCCCCTATTCATCTATGAGTCCTTAATGGGAAATACTTTTAATTACTTTTTTAAATAAAAATGCTTGGCTGAGGAATGCACAGTTTCATATATTTGAATATGTGTTCCCTATGCTCAGTATTGATTTAATGCTTCATTTTGCGGGTAGGCTAACTGGAATGAGCAAAGCGATTCAGTTGCATTCTCAAGCCAGGCAGTTGAATGCAGGTGTGCTGATATATTGGCTCATGGCAACCGTAAATAAATATGACTAATGTGTTTCCGGTCAAGTGGCTGCTGTCTTAAGACTATGAAGAGTGAGTGAGACCCCCACCATGATGTCAGTGTAATTCCTTTGGTTCTATGTCTCCGGCGTTGAGAAGGATCCCACATATAGCGCTGAGATTACATTTAGTGTGACTGGAAAATAAATAAATTGAGCGACTAGAATTTTTACTTTTTACTTCATGTTTGCCCTTGCTCTCTTTTCCCTCGATCAATGCTTGTGTGAGGTCCTTATTAGCTCTGGAATGATTCATTATTTGTTCTACAGTGAAAAGGAGAGGGAGAAGACAGGGCGGCAACGTGCATGCAATTTTTATGAAACACACATGTTTTTGGTGTTTATTCCTTGTCTGTTGCTGACTGTAAAACACAACAGAACCTGATCAGCTAGGGTGAACACAGACCCATCTTACTTACTACTCCATGTCAATAAATCACACAGAGAAATACATACCAACACTTGTCTATGCATCTTTGAAAACCCAAAGATGTATAGAACAGCATTTAGAACAGAGCAAGAAAAGGCTGTATATTTAAGCAATAATGCCCAAGGGGGTGTGGTATATAGGCAATATGCCATTGCTAGGGCTGTTCTTAAGCACGACGCATCTCGGAGTGCCTGGACACAGCCCTTAGCGGTGGTATACTGGCCATATACCACAAACCCCGAGGTGCCTTATTGCTATTATAAACTAGTAATCAACGTAATTAGAGCAGTAAAAATAAATTATTTGTCATACCCGTGGTATATGACCTGATATACCACGGCAGTCAGCCAATCAGCATTCAGGGCTCGAACCACCCAGTTTATATATTTGATTGAAGAATAACAACATTTCTGCTATACTGCAGGATTGCTGTCCTTTTCCTTTGAGGGAATCGTGGAACCGTGGAAGAGGCAAGAAGAGACAAAAATTATTTGAAGGAATCTGCAGTTCGTGTGCCCTTACAATTCTATTTTACACACACAGTTCTCAGCAGCTTGGTCAGTGAAGTAGAGGACAGTAGAGGAGGAGGATAGAGAGAAGCAGATGAGGACATACCAGAGGGAGAAAGAGAGAGGGAGCTCTGCAGCAGGATCCCCACCGTGCTGAGCACAGGACTGCGTGACTGGTCTGTGCTGGGTGAGGGGGAGGGGAGGCATATCAGTGCAACACAGCCTTACTGGATGAGTAGCAGCAGTAACACTAGCAGCATCTCATTTGTGGCTGCTGGGGGCTCGGTCTCACACACACAGGCGCTCCCAGCGCCACCGTCACACACACGCAGTGGCAGCCACAGCCGTCGTTAGAGCCTGGGCTGGGGCAGGGACGGGGACCGCTACTGTGACGACTGGAGCTACGGCGATAGCAGCTGCTGCACCATGGCACAAGCCGCCAAGCAGCTACGCAAGAACAAGGACCTAGCGGAGCTCGCCGCTCAGGAGCTGAAGGATAAGGAGGAGGAGAAGAACAAGAAAAGGAATCGATCGAGGGACCGAAGACGCAAGGTATGGTTGACTGAGGATGGTGTCAATTTCTCTCTGCCTCTCTCTCTTTCGTTAATTTCCTCCTTTTCTCAACCTGTCTCCCTCCCTCCATTGTACAGCACGGGTTACACTTAACACTTAACAATTTAATTACACACACAGTCACGCGCACACACCCGCCATGTGTTAACCAGTCATGCACAGATGCTCATGCACAGGTTGTGTTTGTTCAGTTAGACATGCCCTGCCCGCTTGTCCCCAGGAGGGTGTTATGCTCTTTACTCTGGTCTTTTCCCCATATGTCATTCCTCTTGGAGGGTGGAGTCGTAGAGGGTCGGGGGCGGTGTGGGGAGACAGGCAGGGATCCTCTCTGTCTCCCTCCACTCTTCCCCTCTCCTAATCTCCTAGCTGAGTCGTCATGTCCTGCTGGCTGGGTTTAATGTGCCTTTCAGGTTCTATTATTTTCCCCTCCTGTGGACCTGCTGTAGTATGTGCCACATATCTCTGATAGGCTGGCTTTTGTAGTCACTTTCCTAGATGAGTATGTGAAAGAGACTGTTCATCCATCCTCGGCTGAGAGGGAAAGAGTGATCTCTTCCCTCCTTCCCCTATAAGTTTATTATTCTTCCTTTAAAGAACAGCCTGTTTTAATGTAAACCTCCCAGCTCTACCTGTGAGATTAAGGGTTAAAAGGATTTTCTCCAATAGGGTGCACTGCAGCTGCCTCTATCTCTTGATTCAGTGTTCTGTGCTGTGGGCTACAGTGATATCTCCACCTGCTCCTTAAATTATCATGGCTCATTTGCTCATTACCTGGGTAATGATGGTGACATGACACCTCATTGTTGATGTCTTGTGTGTGTATTCTCATCACTATAAGACAACGTGAGGTCGGTGTGTAGAGTGGTGGGATCTTGGAGAAGTCTGAGGATGGTGGGAGAAAGGGAGAGAACAGAGTGATATAGATTAAATAGTAGAGAGAGAGAGAGAGAGAATAAGGAGAGCAGAGGCAGAGGAGGGAGCCCGTAGCTCCACGTGACGGTTGTTCATACCATGGCAAACAGTCTCAGCAATGTTAGGGGCGTCTTACAGGGAGGATATCCTGTTCAGAACATCTGTCACAGGCCAGCTTTTATCTCTGACCTCCACATCAACACCATCCAAATGAGAGACGGCAAAAGAGAGGGAGGAGAGAAGGAGAGGGAACCTCTGCAATACCAATTAATAACAATTGTTGGCTGCAATCATTTCAATACAACACACACATTTGAAAACATTGCTTGCTGTATGCCAAGGTTGGCATTGGAATAAGGGTGAGACAGCGGCATAATGAATTAATGATAACCCCTCCATAAAGTGATGATATACCCTGTCAGTATGTGTAAAAAGAAAGTTGTCTACACTACAATATCTTCATGCATACAGTACATTCAGAAAGTATTCAGACCCCCAAAATGTGTTACGTTACAGCCTTATTCTAAAATGGATTATTTTTAAACGCCCCATCAGTTTACACACAATAACCCATAATGACAAAGCAAAAACACGTTTCATTTTAATGTGCAAATTTATACAAATAAATCAATGAAATTACAAATTTACATAAGTATTTCTAAGTATTTAGACCCATAAGTATTTAGACCCTTTACTCAGTACTTTGTTGAAGCACCTATAGCAGCGATTACAGCCTCAAGTTGTCTTGGGTATGACGCTACAAGCTTGGCACACATGTATTTGGGGAGTTTCTCTCATTCTTCTCTGCAGATCTTCTCAAGCTCTGTCAGGATGGATGGGGAGCGTCGCTGAACAGCTATTTTCAGGTCTCCAGAGATGTTCGATCTGGTTCTAGTCCGGGCTCTGGCTGAGCCACTCAGGGACATTCAGAGACTTGTCCCGAAGCCACTTCGGCGTTGTCTTGGCTGTGTGCTTAAGGTCGTTGTACTGTTGAAAGGTAAACCTTCACCCCAGTCTGAGGTCCTGAGTGCTCTGGAGCAAATTTTCATCAAGGATCTCTCTGTACTTTGCTCTGTTCACCTTTCCCTCGATCCTAACTAGTCTCCCAGTCTCAGCCCCTGAAAAAACATCCCTGCAGCATGATTCTGCCACCACATTCCTTCATCGTAGGGATGGTGTCAGGTTTCCTCCAGATGTGACGCTTGGCACTCAGGTCAAATAGTTCAATCTTGGTTTCTTCAGACCAGAGAATCTTG
Organism: Oncorhynchus mykiss; assembly: GCF_057628025.1. Taxonomy (NCBI): domain Eukaryota; kingdom Metazoa; phylum Chordata; class Actinopteri; order Salmoniformes; family Salmonidae; genus Oncorhynchus; species Oncorhynchus mykiss. The sequence continues at coordinate 28,646,138 of NC_143026.1, forward strand.
TTTCTCATGGTCTGAGAGTCCTTTAGGTGGCTTTTGGAAAACTCCAAGCGGGCTGTTCCTTTTACTGAGGATTAGCTTCCATCTGACCACTCTACCATAAATACCTGATTGGTGGAGTGCTGCAGAGATGGTTGTCCTAATGGAAGGTTCTCCCATCTCCACAGAGGAACTCTAGACCTCTGTCAGAGTGACCATCGGGTTCTTGGTCACCTCCATAACCGTGGTCCTTCTCCCCCAATTCCTCAGTTTGGCCAGACGGCCAGCTCTAGGAAGAGTCTTGGTGGTTCCAAATGTCTTCCATTTAAGAATGATGGAGGCCACGGTGTTCTTGGGGACCTTCAATGCTGCAGCAATGTTTGGTACGCTTACCTAGATCTGTGCTTCAACACAATCCTGTCTCGTAGCTCTACGGGACAGACAGTTCCGTTGACCTCATGGCTTGGTTTTTGCTCTGACATGCACTGTCAACTGTGGGACCTTATACAGACAGTTGTGTGCCTTTCCAAATAATGTCAAATCAATTGAATTTACAACAGGTGGATTCCAAACAAGTTGTAGAAACATCTCAAGGATGATCAATGGAAACAGGATACACCTGAGCTCAACTTCGAGTCTCATAGCAAAAGGTCTGAATACTTGTGTAAATAATGTATTTCTGTTTTTTAAACATTTCTAAAAACCTGTTTATGCCTTGTCATTATGGGGTATTGGGTGTAGATTGATGAGGGGAAAAAATACTTAATACATTTTAAAATAAGGCTGTAACGTAACAAAATGTGGAAAAAGTCAAGGGGTCGGAATAGTTTCCGAATGCAGCTTCTCAATCATCACAATTTACAAATCAGTTGGGGTTTTAGGTTGGCTGAGAAAAGTGGAGAAAGTATTATCAAATATAGGGATGCTGTAGAATGTGTTGTGTATTTTCATTGCAATGCATTGGGCTGTAATACATTTTCCTATTTCTACAGGGTGTAGACTTAATACAATACTAGACTCAAGACCTGCTAATGCGTTGTGTGTGTGAGCGTGTGTCCGTTTGTATGTGCAATCGCGCCTGTGTGTGTGTGACATGATATGGCTTCGGGGTACCTCATTCCTCTTTTATATAACCTCCTGGATGCAGTCCTCTAATGATAAAACCATTACAGTGTGACCTCAGAGGCATTCACTCTTTCTAGAATTGCTTTGGCCTTGAGGATGATCTCTTCCTTCATAGGTACTAAAAATGACAAAATAAATGTTTCAATGACCAGGGATGTGCACTGTCTTAGACCTTCTGTAAGTGGAATTCCAAGCTGTTAACATTTTGCATTAACATTTTTAGAAACATTGCTGAAACTGCTACGTACTGCTTGCATAATGACTGTGCTATATCTGTGTGTGCCAATTGACCCTTCGCTAAGCCCTGCCTCAACCAATCACAGCGCTCCGATGGATTGCAACTGTCGTCAAGTCTGACACCTCGGACAGGCTTGCTCACCTTTCAAACCCTTAGAAGCCAAGAAGGGCTATGGCAAAAACAGAGAGTTTTCAAAAATAAATAGTTTAAATTAGGGATGCACGTTATATCGGTAAGCATATCGGAATCGGACGATATTAGCTAAAAATACCAACATCAGCATCGGCCCGATGTCTAGTTTAACGCCGATGTGCAAAACCGATGTCGAAGCTGACATGCATACCTATATAACGTAGGTAGAGGACGTGCATACCTATATAACATAGGTAGATGACGTGCATACCTATATAACGTAGGTAGATGACGTGCATACCTATATAACGTAGGTAGATGACGTGCATACCTATATAACGTAGGTAGATGACGTGCATACCTATATAAACGTAGGTAGATGACGTGCATACCTATATAACGTAGGTAGATGACGTGCATACCTATATAACGTAGGTAGATGACGTGCATACCTATATAACGTAGGTAGATGACGTGCATACCTATATAACGTAGGTAGATGACGTGCATACCTATATAACGTAGGTAGATGACGTGCATACCTATATAACATAGGTAGATGACGTGCATACCTATATAACGTAGGTAGATGACGTGCATACCTATATAACGTAGGTAGATGACGTGCATACCTATATAACGTAGGTAGATGACGTGCATACCTATATAAACGTAGGTAGATGACGTGCATACCTATATAGTGTAGGTAGATGGCGTGCATACCTATATAACGTAGGTCGATGACGTGCATACCTATATAACGTAGGTAGATGACTTAATGACGCCATGGAAAATACAGCGCTACGCAGAACAAAATAAGAAAAATACTAAGCGCCAACGTCCAACAACTAAACAAGTTCAAGTTGAGGACTCATTTGAAAGAGTAAGAACATTTCAGCGAGACAACTCAAAGGCGGAATCCATTAATGCCAAGATAATGGCATTCATTGCCCTTGACAATCAACCATTCTCTGTCGTGGATGATGTTCGCTTTCGCCGACTGGTCGAGCACCTCGAGCTCCGGTACACACTACCAAGTAGGCTCTATTTCTTAGATGTTGCCCTACCGGAGTTACACAGTTTTGTTGAAACGCACATCCATGTGCTACGTACTATAGGCATCACTGCCATTAGCTTCACGACTGACATTTGGACCAGCAATGTCAGCCCCATGAGCATGCTGAGTCTGACAGCACAGTGGGTCGACGAGAATTTCGTACTGAGGAAAGCTGTATTGCTCAAGAATGTGCTGGTTCTCATACCGCTGCTGCCATTTCAATGGAATTTGAGAACCTGTTTGAAACTTGGAAACATGAACACACTAGCTAGCTCCATTCGAACAACTGACTCGAGAAATAAGCTCATCAACTGAGTCTGCAGCAGACATGATACCCTCTGTCATGGCATTGAAACGCCTGCTCAACAAAACTGCCGAAACAGACCGTGGGGTTAAAACTTAAAGTACTCTACTAGAGGCTGTGAACAAGCGATTTGGTGGCATTCTATCTGACCCGCATTACTGTGTCGCCACCATGCTCAATGCTATGTACAAGGACCGCTACTTCAATCCAGACAAGAAAAAGGATTTACGTTAAATGTTACAGACACAGCTGGACAAGATGTAAACGGACACAGTGACAGTGCGCACCGAGGAAGAGAGGCCACGGACAGACAGAGCTGAAACTTCACTGCTTGACATGTATGATGAAATCCTGGTTGAGATTGAACAAATGAACAACGAAACATCACAGCAAGTACGTGAAATAAATATGTTTTGATTATGTTTTACTGGTAATGGGGACATACGTAAATGCCAACAAAACAACTTTTTGGTCAGTGTGTGTGTGTGTTTCAACTATTTAACTGTACTAGAATGCTTTAAAGGTCACACGTCTCTTTATATCGGTTATCGGTCTAATTTCTTTTGGCAAAGAATATATTGGATATCGGTATCGGCCAAAAATACCATATCGGTGTATCCCTAGTTTAAATGACTAAATAATTCAACAGTGCGCTAGGGGTACTTGCAACTATGAAACATGAAACAGAGCCTGTTGAAGTGTTTTTTGAATTAGGAAATTATACTGTTTTCATTGTTTGCTAGCTAGCTGGTTATTTAGCTCTCATTGAAAACGAGCTAGCTAGCCATAGCTAACGCTAGCTAGCCATAGTGAATATAACTTGTATTCTCTAGGTGTATTCTCCAGGTGTATGTTAGCTAGCTAAATTGGCTTTATTAGGAATATAATTGTCATCTGTGTTCGACATCAGCAAACGATTTGAGAGCACTTGTTCGCTCCAAAAGTGGTCCAGGTTCCCAGGAAGCAATTGTAATGACAGTTCACCACAACATACCCTAAACAACAATTAAAAGGGAACAGTTTGGAGATTATAGAGAAATGATTAGACTAAAGGTGAGGAGACAACAGTTTACCTGACAAGACTGAATCCAAACACTACACTGTTGATTTCATGTGCATTTTACATTTACTGTGCTTTTCGCTGCATTTGTTTTGGGGTAGGTGTAACATAAGAAAAATAATTAAAAGGATTTAAGAGGTCTAACTGTTTTTTCCACGTGGCCACACACCTCCACAGTTTCTGATTAATTTAAATGCACTTTTGACTCAAAGAAGAGTCTTCAAATATAAGGTGTTTTTTTATCTCTCCTAGCTGTGCCATTGAGGAACTAGAGCAAGCACACTTGTATTTGTTGGAACACAGCCCTGCATCCCCGCCTTTACACAATTACTGCTGTTGTTTATGCAATCCAAAAACGTTCCATTATAAATCACAATCTGGGTCAGGTGGGCATAATTTGAAAGCTTGTTCTATTGCCAACATGACTAGCTAAATTATAAAATAGGATCTTTCATTAGGTAATTCAGAGTAGCAGATCGCTATTTTGGTGCGTTATTGGTGCGTTATTTTGGTGCGTATATAATGTCATGAGTGCATTCAAATGTATGGTCTGCGGCAAATTTTCTTCACAATACAATAAATGTGGGCACATTCTGTTCAGGACAACCCAGGTTATAATGCCATGTCTTATTGTAACTGTACATCAAACATAGTGATCTTACACTGAGTGTACAAAACATTAGCAACACCTTCCTAATATTGAGTTGCACCCCCCTTTGCCCTCAGAACAGCCCAATTTATGTCTCAATTGCTTTAAAATCCTTCTTTAACCTGTCTCCTCCTATTCAGCTACACTTATTTGAAGTGGATAAATCCTCTTAAATGTAAAGTTCCCATATTTAGGGACCCTATCCGGGTTAGGGGAGGGTTTGGCCGGCAGAGATGTTCTTGTCCCATCGCGCACTAGCGACTCCTGTGGCGGGTTGGGCGCAGTGCACGCTGACACGGTCACCAGGTGTACAATGTTTCCTCCGACACATTGGTGCTACTGGGTTAAGCGGGCATTGTGTCAAGAAGCAGTGCGGCTTGGCTGGGTTGTGTTTCGGAGGACGCACTGGCTCTCGACCTTCGCCTCTTCTGAGTCCGTACGGGAGTTGCAGCCATGGGACAAGACTGTAACAACCAATTGGATACCACAAAATTTAATAAAACATTTAAATAAAATAAATAATAATAAAATAGCAATTTAATAAAACATTTAAATAAAATAAATAATAATAAAATAGCAATTGTGCAAAAAAATGGTGAGAAATACATTTTATCTGAGTATGGAACATTTCTGGGATCTTGTCGCGTGCCGTTCTCAGAATGGATCTCAGTCGAAACCCATCCATATCTGTGAGGCGGAGACCCTGAGCTCTGCCATCATGTATAGCATCTTACTGTGCAGCCATTGCGTTCTAATTTAGGCACTTCTCAGTGTCCAAATCTGCCGTTTTCAACCCGTATATGGGTATGAGTGTAAAGGTCTACCCTAGCCCAGTCGGCCGGAACTGCACAGACCATGGTGTTTATTGTGTGTAAGAATTCTGCCCTATATTCAGTCTTCCTGCTAAGCTGATATATGAAAAGAACAGCAATGTATGGGCGTGAGCATGTTTACGTGTGTGTGGGGCGCAAACAGAAGTGTCCCAGATTCCGAGGGACCTGTGTGAGTGTGTGTGTGTGTGTTTGTGTGTGTGTGTGTGTGTGTGTGTGTGTGTGTGTGTGTGTGTGTGTGTGTGCGTGTGTGTGTGTGTATACATCTCAGAGGAGTAGGCAGGATGAAGCAAGGTCGGGCTGATGTGTAAGCACCCCTCATCCCAGCCACTGCCATGCTGGAAGAACATTCTGAAACAGGAACATACAGTCTGCTGTCTTTATGACAGGTACCTGCAGTGTAAAACAGGTGCCAAGTAGAGGCAGCAGTCACAGAAAGACAGATAGGGATGAAATTGCAGTTTATAGGATTGTATGAAATATTACAGTAAGAGGTTAGAGGTGGAGGTTATCCTCAGTGTAGGGTTTAGCCAGGTTTCAGCAGGGCTATTACCTCATCACAAGATGGCCATCCCATCTGCCATGCTTGCCTTTATTACCCAAAATCACCTGACTTTAATGACTAGAAATATCGATCCGCTAGACGCCCATCTCGTTTAGTGCCAGCCATGTTATGTTGCTGTATTAAAAGGCACCTGGGCTTTAACATGGTCTAACATGTCACTGAACATAGGCTATGGTTGTCAATGTGGATTAAGGACCTTGTTCATCTCATCTATCAAACTTACCTGCAACCCTCATGATAGTGGAAGATGATGTTTACTGGGATCTGGTGACACATTTATCAAACACAACAGATCAATGAGACTTGTTCTGCTGACGGGGGGATAATTGCCAACTGCAGTCAAAATAATTTTGCTCTAATTGCCGTTGTGAAAAGTGACATTATAAGTGCTCAGAATAAGTAAAGCATAGCTGATTTAAAGAACAATGCCAGATTGCACTGTTTTGTCAATGTGAATGGGGCCGTGTGTTGGTGTGTACTGTATGTCCGTACTGCGTGAGTGTGTGCATACACACATGCATGTTGTGTGTCCTTGCACACAAACAGTAGCCTGCCCAGCATCACTGCTGTCAGACCTTGGATGTGGTTCCCCATGGCAACTGAAGGTGTGAAGGACAGATAGGAGCAGAGGTTGGATCTGCCAGGTTTTGATGTGCAGTTTGTTGTAGAAACCATCACGTGTGTATAAATGAATACAATGGAATATAAACTACTAGTCCGGTAGCAGATCAATTAGCAATTTAGCCAAATCCCCTGTTGTGTTTGTTGTCATGCCAAACATTATGTACGACTTGACAGGTGTTTTGGCCACTGTAAAGTCAAGTACCAGTATTAGATATTTTCCCAGCACATCCGGTAGTTTTGGGAGGAGATCCATTATTAGAAGCTCTTAGAGAGGCCTCTGGCAAGGACTGTCACCACCATGTTAAGATCTTAACCGACTGGATAAGTAATAAAGTAATGGAGAGGGGGCCCTATATGATTAGTACTTTTGAGACATTAGCTGGAAAACTTAAGCTATAGCCTACTTCTGATTAGGGCACCGTGACTCAGTATGAAAAGTAGGTTGACTTGACTGTGCTATATCTGTTCTGTAGTGTCTCATACTGTATGTGGCGTAGTTAATAATACCAAATCTACTGATTAATGCAAGTTTCTGTGGAGAGGGAAGAATGGAGAGGGGAAAAGGGGAGTGGTGTGGACGGCAGATGAGAGGTGAGAAGGGTGGATGCCCAGCCCAGGGACCTCTTCCACATGTTTTATCTGCAGCTGGACTCACAGCTGTCTCAACCCCAGGGTTCTCACTGCATAGCGTGAGTGTCCTTTTCTGTGTGTGTGCGTGTGTGTGTGTGTGTGTGTGTGTGCACATCTCATCACATGTCTACAGGGTGTGTGTCTACTTTGCTTGCTGACTGTGACATGCCATGGTGTTTCTGCATGTATTGTGTGGAACGGTTCCTTGATGTGTCTTGGACCAATCCTGCTTTGGTTCGAGGTTTTGTCTCTGGCTTGTCTCAGTGCTGGGTAATGTGATGCAGTGAAGTCACGAAAAGAGATCCACTGACAGCTCCTAAAGACAAAAGCGCTCTGTTTTGGCTCATCAAAAATCAATAGCTTCATTAGAAGCATGTAACCTCTGAATCTTTGTCTGAGCTAATTTTATACCTCAGCTCAAACCCTGTCCTGCTGCCAACAGACACCCTGCCAACCGAAGGCAGAGCATTTGGGGGGTTAGGCCGGGGAAGGGGTATGGCGTCCTGCACAGCATCTGTTTGTTCCTGAGTTATCCTCTCCCCAATCACTTCCACCTCACTGTAGTATTTTAGGGACTATGGGCAAGCCTGTTTTTGGTGGAGAGTTGACCCCTCTCTGGCCATCTCTCTCCAGCCCACTGGTCTGAAAGGGACTGAATGGAATGAGAGCTCTGGGACGGAAGATATCCACCTGGAGGCGGGATGGAGAGGAGAACACCAGTGACTATTTAAGGCTGTTGGGACCTGATACCTAGCTCTTGTGTGTTTTCCCTGTTTGAAATGAGGGAGCCAGTCTGCCAATGCCATTCAGATAGATATATTGGCTCGCCAATCAAACAGCTCATCTATCAGCCTGCCCGTTAATCAGTACATCGCCTCTCTAGAGGAACTAGCCAATCAGAGCCCTTCTAGTGCAGGGGATGGGTAATGGCAGTAAATCACATCTGCAAAGTTAATTTTGACCTTGGGTCAAGAGGCAGGCATCTGAAGTGACAGATTTTTGCCATGGTGATTACAGTGTGACATATTGACGCAGCACACCAACCATACAGAGATTGAGTCCTGAGAGTAAGCCCAAAAACACACATCAGCTGCAACTGGATTCCATAGTCTTTTAATTGACCTTAATTATAACTAACATGCTGCTACTACAAGAGAAATCGGCTCCTCACAGATTGGGGCTGTTTTCATCTGATCTCGATTACCATTCCCCCAGATTGGCTGCAGGGGCTGGCCATTAGACCTCTGCTACACAGCCCTCTCATTATCAGACCGAGACAGCGAACCAGGTTATGTAATGGAATCAGAGCTCCTCAAGGTCTGTGTGGATCATATGGCCTTGGCAACACCCTACATCCCATCAGTGACACTCCATGTACCACTCATACTGGACTCTATGTACAGTATGTGCTGCTGGGGACAAGTGGAGGCCACTGAGACAGTTGAGAACAATTGTCCTTGGGATGAAAACAAAGGGAAATTCAATTGGTATCCCTAGAAAGGGCAGATACCTTGTGGAAGATTGTTGAGAGGAGATGGATGATCTAGGAAGGGCAGAGGAAATGTTGTTGAGAGGAAAAACATACTGTAGCAAAGGTATATGGGAGATTTTGTGTTGATACAAGGTTGATACACTAGCAACGTTAAAATGGAGATAATAGTTGAGGGATAGTTGGCTAGGCTGGGGCAGAGAGCTGTGTACAGTTATGCCCTTGTAGTGGTAGTAGGTGGTATGTGTGCAGTGCACTTTAAGTAATCATGTCTGTGTCGCTGTGCTCCTCTGTAGTGTTGATGCTGTGTTATTGATTGATGTGTTTGATCAGGGAGGGGTAGATCCATCAGCTGGCTCCCTGACAGAACAAGGCCCAGGGAGTTTTACACACCCGCACACACACAAACAGCTCTGTGTGTCCTCGTCTCCCATCTGTCACTCGCTCCTTTCATTCCCTCTCCTCCTAATTTTTCCAACCCTCTAGTGTCCCTCTTTTCCCTTACCCTCCTCTGCCAACCAGCTCCGCATCCCTCACTCCTTCACCCTCAACCTCTTCCCCTCTCCAGCCCCTTTGCCTCATTCCCCCCTCCCCTATCCCTCTCTCCTCCCCCTGACCCTAGCCCTGCTCTCTGGCTAGCCTCTAATGGTGTAGCATGGAGCACATTACTGAGGAAGAGAGAGAGAGAGCGAGGAGAGGGGGAGTGGAAGAAAGGAGCAGCTTACACCCATTCCCTCTAGGGGGGGAGAAGAGCACAAGGAAAAGGAGAGAGAAGGTAGATAAAGGGATGCAGAGAGATGGGTTGCAGGAAGGAGATAGAGGGGAGTGGTATAGAGGTAGAGAGAGATGGGTGAGAAAGAGAAGCAAAGAGCAGAGGAAAATTAAGAGAGAGACTATTATATCTGGGAGGTGGCACAGTTGGTTGCTCTCTTTTGATTACTCTCTGTTTATTTGCTACAGGTGCAATAGCACACACAGACTGGAAGCACTTACAAGCACAAGGAGAGAAAGAGGGGAAGGGAGAGCTAAAGGAGTGACACTATGGACAGACTGATAGGCGGTTTGTCGCCCCAGCCGTATACCTCTGGCAATCCTCCCTGTTTAGATACCTGTGGTGAATGCTGATGAACACTCTCCCGTGCCAGCCAACGGGAAGTGAGATGATGAAAATAGAATAACTGCCACGCTTGGTGGAACCATTATGTAAATGAAGTTGGGAATCCTCTGGCAGGAAGCTAGGTCTACTCCATTTGCTTGGTTTGGCATTCAACAAATATTTCTGAATGATTCCCAATGCAAGTTTAGGAAGGCAGTCTGATCATGGACGTTGGATATTGGATATTGGATATTAATACCAATTTACATATTATGTTAATTTGTTTGCCAGGGGTCACTGTGTGTGCGTGTGTGTGTGTGTGGTGTCTGTGTTTGTTTGTAGGCTACTGGAATTGTGTGTGAGTCTGACTGAGGTTGAGGCCATGTGTTGTTATCAACTGGTTAAGATGTGCACGTGCTCTGCACCGTATCAAGTTCCTCTGTGGTGTCCACATTCTGCCTAATTAACTGACATGGGGATGTTCCCCAGTGGAAAGGCTAAGTTCGCTGCCTCTTCCCTGCTTCTGCTGATGGAGTTAATAATGATCCATTGAACCAAGCTTAATGTCTACCCCATTTCCTGCTCATTCTGCATATTCAGGACCAGCGTCTTTTGAATGATGTACATTTGATTTGAACCAAAGGGACTCGAAGCCAGTGAGCCAAGCAACCTTCCCATGCACTGTGAGTGTATCCCCATTGCTCAGTATCTCCCATGCATATCTGTAATCTGAGAGAGATACAGCGTCTGGAGAAGGAGAGAGAAAGTGGGAGAGGCAGAGCGAAGGAGACCGATGGGTTTTTTTCTGGTAAGGTTGATGAGGAATAAGATGGATCCTTTCATGACTCACGTCTACAGAAGCGTCTGGATCTCTGAGGAGAATGAAAATGAAGGAGTCAGACGGCTAGAGGGGGTTGAATTGAGGGGTGGTGAAATACAAATCTAAACTTGGTAGTGTGAGGTGTAGGAGAGGTTGGGTCAGGAAATAGACAGTGTGAAGGAGTGGGGAAGGTACCTGGGTGTTTATTTGATTGAACCTTTATTTTGACAGGGAGTCGTGCTGAGAGCAAGGTATATTTTACAGATGAGCCCTATAATTTAAACAAATATACACATCAATACAATATGAAAAGCAAAACAGATACGACAAACAATCATAGAAAACAAACACATTCTTGTCATGGCATATTTCTGCTTTACCAAATGAGGAGAGTTACAAACTACACACCAGTCAGAGTTACACTTAAAATATACATATTTTTTATTAAGAGCTTTGCAATAGTCCTTTTTGACTTTCAATGATGCGCTATCTCCAATGAACCACTGAAAAGTGAATAGAGAAAAGTACAAAGACCTTTTATAGCCAAGATACACCCCTCTCAACTTACATGGCGAACCACAGATCTTAGGAACAGTTCACAATGGTTAAGATTTGTATGAAAGATATCTATAAAACATAGCAGACAGTTACTGCTGTGTCAACAGTTCTCATTGTAAAGACCAGCGTCTGGCCCCCTCCTACTCCAAACTGGAACCCGTCTCACCCTGGTACGGTATAGCACAAAAACATTACCTTTACTATCTGGAATGTTCTTTAGGCTTTATTACCCAAAGACATGGTCAATCTCCTCTGTCAGTGCTATCTCATAGAGGCCCATCCTCAGTGGAACACACACACAATAGTTAACAGAATAAAACAACCATTCTAATGCAATACAAATATGATAATATAATTTTACAAGCACTATAACATAATCTTGACATTTTCCACGACAATCAGCCGTCTGAATCCTAGAGGCACCAAATCATACAGTTTAAGAGAGTTTGGGAGATTATTCTACAAGTAAGGTGCAAAAAAACACAAGCAGATTTACCTAACTAAGTGGAGATTGAAGGGATCTCCAGAGGTAGCCGTTGAAAACGGAGGAGTTGTATGTCACAAGTTGTGAGCATTGATGTGCCCTCCTTCTCACCAAAGTCAACGAGACGTCTCTTTTCTGTGACTATGGGATTTTAAGCTTCTCAGCTCCTCACCATCTCCCTTCCCCTCTCTCTCTCTCTCTCTCTCTGCATGCTGGGAGTGTTAGGTGCATGCTGGGAATTGTGTGAGTGAGTGCGAGTGTTGTGTAGAGTTAGATATCTTGGTTTTCTTTTACGTTTCCTTTTCTTGTTGCTATCTGTTTTTTCTTCCTATGGATGATTAAGGTCATCATTATTTTTATTTAGTTGTTGTGGTAGAATTAAGTATATTGTTTTTCGTGTCGAAATTTCCCTGGTTTTGGCGGGGATGGCGACCCACATGGGGACGCCATGGCCACCCACACGCAACCCATCTAAAGCCGTGCTGTCACTTCTGAACGGCTTTAGGTGTGTTACTGAAGCTACTGTCACTGTGGAGGAGTTTCTGGTCGCCGTAGGAGAGAAGGTAGGATATGAGAATGTTGCTTATACATCACGGATGAATAAAGTAGTTGTGTTTTTTCTTAAAGAAGGTCTGATACAAGAGCTTCAGAGGACCCTGGTCAATTTCTTCTGGTCTGGACAACACTGGATTAAAGCTGCAGCCCTGTACCTGCCACTGCACGAGGGTGGGCAAGGCCTGGTGGACATTTCCTCTAGAATCATGGCTTTCCGGCTTCAAGCAGCCCAGAGACTGTTGTACAGTCTAGCTGGGTCGACACAGCCTACACATTGATGAGGAGAGGAGAGGTTGTTTGGGCTTACACAAGCACCTTTTCCTCTTAAAGCTGGAGGGGGTGATCTTCTCAACTGTTGATATTTGGGCTAAAGTACAGATTATTCGGGGACAGCAGCCTATAAAAAACTGGTTAACAATATTGATTTGTTTATGAGTATATGGGGTACTCAGAGTCTGTTGTGTTTAGTTACTGTGGAGGAGGATTTGGTGTTGTGTTTTTAATTGATGTGTAACTATGGTTTTGTATGAGTTTTTATTGTGTTGTGGGTTCCCAGACCCAATAAAGATGATTTAAATCTCTCTCTCTCGCTCACTTTCTCATTGTCTCTGTTCTGTGTGTATTTAACCATTGTTCATGTGTGTGGCAGACTCTGTCATGGAGCGTGACTAACAGTGGGCCCACACTCCGTGTCCCAGTCAGTCCCCCTTTCCCAGCTGCCCCAGCCCTAGCCCTCTCTCAGCTCTTATCTCCCTCAATTGGCTGTTTACTGATGAGACCTGTGTTAGCCACCCTGTTCCAGGCCACAGAGGACCAACAGTCACCACACAGAGTCACCACACAGCCCACACAGCTCATAGGGCAGCATCACAGACCAGCTAAGTGCCTCCAGATCTCTCTATGTAAACATCACGGTCGCTTAACCCCAGAAGGACCTTAGGTCTCTTTACAGTTCATTCATTATGACGAACAACTGGCAGATCCCCGCTTTTGAACAAAATGTTATTCACACATTGGACACACATTCTTTATTTTCGAAGATGGACACATACTGTAATAGGAGTCAGACTCAGCTGGTTTGGGACAGTGACAGGGTGACAGAGTGGCAGTGTAATGCTGGCTCGACACAGCAGCCCTTGAGTAGGGGTAGCAAAGTGAAAGGAACAAACACAGAGAAGGACAAACACCACCATCCTACACACCTAACCTCTGACTGACTGTCCTAAAGCCCACCGGCCAGCAGTGTGTGAGAATGAACGAAAATCATAATTTCTACACTTTTTAAGTAAAACGCCTGGAAATCCTATAAATTAGTTGAAATCTGTGCTGTATATCAGGATCAATAGCTGGTTAATGTGGATATATTAAATAATTTTTGGTGGGCTCAATGAGAACGCTATATTTTAGGGGCATAATATGTCAACACGTCTGTCTGGGCTATGTTCTTAGGACTCCTTGTGTAGCATGTGTCATGGAGGGTGGAGGTGCTGAGTTCTCAACATGCCACCATCATATGATATATGTCACAATAATGTTGCCACACCACTGTTCGTTTGTTAAATGGGCTGTATGATTTTGTCATGCACACATATTACCAATGTCTTGGCTGTAATTCTGTGTTAGCTACGCTACAGACAACAGCGAGAGAGTGGATCCCTATAAAACATTTTGGCCTAATTATGGTAATCTCGCGGTGTCTATGTGTGTGTCACTGTGATTGTCTCAGTAGCTGGTTAGGCCTGGGGGTGTTTGGCTGCTTTAAACACTAGTTTAATGAGTTTAGATCAGAACCTTATTTAGTATTCCACTCTGCCTCTCTGACTCACTGCTGCTAGATCACGTTTCTAGAAAATAGCCCCAGCCCTAGGCATCAGTTTAGAAAACAACGCAGAATGTGTTAACCCCTTGGACCTTAAGGCTTATCGTTGACCCTGGCACCAACAATCTATCTGATGAATGGGACCTGAGGATAATGCTGATTCAGAACGGCTATCGACGGTCACATGGAGTGGTCATAATCATATTAAAAGTCTGCTGGAGTCCCATAGAGCAAGAGGGATTTGGGCTGTAGATATGACATAATTCTATGAGGAAAGTGAAGTGACGTATAGTTTACTTACTGGTTTGTATGCTATTGCAGTCTCCTTTGGGAGGGGTTGCAGACTATGCGTGTGGGGGTGGCTTGATGTACTGATCTTGTCCTCTGCCCCACCTTGCAACCTCCTCGTGTCCCCCCTCCACTCACCTCACCTCCCCTCTCTCTCCCCCTCTCTCCCATCTCTCAGCATGGCCCTGAGTCGTAAGACAACACCCACTGAGTGATTAGTGATGACCTGCTGTCACAAACACAGACAGACGTAGTGGGGTCAGCTACACACGCACACAAGTACATGCACACAAACCACAGGCCTATTCCCGTTTTGAAATATTGTCCTTTTTTAAATGTTTTATTTGTATTTTTACAATAAACATAAAGATACATACAATAGACAAAAACAATAGACAACTTAGCATTTACGTACATACATTTCCACAAACATGAATAATATCCCACTTGCTCAGGCCCACGTTACCACCATCTCCACACCCAATGTTGTTTTCAATGCTTGTAAGACTCTGCCTCATATATGACTTTAAATTGTGTTATGTTGTTTCTGTCTGTAGCCAGATTTTTTATCAATATTTAAATCATTAAGCATTTTGATTCTTCCATTCTCTTTACATTGGGGTATCTTTTGACTTCCAGTATGTAAGTAATAGCTTCTTCAATATCATTTACAAAAATAATATTGTCCAACCCATTGGGTATCTCACTTCCACATGCCATGTCTTGAAATATGCAGATAGACAGATTAAAAATACATTTACTTTGTAAAACTTCTGACAGCCATCTTTTTAACTCTGCCTATAACCTTTGGATTTTATAGCACTCCCAGAAGGCGTGAATTATTGAGTCCTTGTTAGATTTACACTTAAGACATGACTCTGCCGTTGTGCTGTAGAATTTGTACATTTTGTGTCATGTATAATGCATTGTATACATTACTTTATACTGGATTATGTGTACATTTTTGTTTACTGTGATTTAGTTCAATATGTTCCAACATTCCATCTTGAGCCAATATCTGTTTTATTTCATTCTTCGTTCCAATAGTGTATATATTTTTTAAGAGATTGTTAGCTGGATAGCCTCTCTGCAAGGTTTTGTATATCTTACTAATCATATGAGTATCTGTTTCTGACTAAAATAGGATTCCCTCAACATTGCTGTCATGTCCAAAACCTTTCAGGTGGAAATTTGGTGATATACAACTTTTAAGTTGCATATATTTGAAAATGTCTACATTGAGCAGTCCAAATGTCTTTTTAATTGTCATGGAAAAAAATGTATTTCCTATTACCACGTCATTTACAGTTTCTATGCCTTTAGTTTTCCATGTGAGCCAAAGGTAACGGTGATTTATGAAAAACTATCCAAGGATTGTCCCATAGGGGTGTGTTTTTAGGGAGGGATATTGGTTCTTGTATAATCCATTTCATTTTCATGTTGTTCTAGTGTTCTTAACTATAAAGTTGTTAATTATCTCCATCCTTTGAAAAGAGACACGTGAAAATATTCTGGGGATGAGCATACACATCTTCAATATGTACCTGTTTGAGTTTTCAATATTAGTCAGATATATCAGGAGATAGCCAAATAAGTTTAGTTTATGTTCATGTTTATCAATACTGATACCCAAGCCTGTTCCCAGGAGTGCTCCTGTCTCTAGCTGTCATACGTGATCAAAGATTTCAGAGCCTTGGTCTCAGTGAGTGAAGATTCACTTTGCAGGGTGTCACGACTTCCACCGAAGTCGGCTCCTCTCCTTGTTCGGGCGGTGTTCGGCGATCGACGTCACCGGCTTTCTAGCCATCGCCGCTCCATTTTTCATATTTCCATTTGTTTTGTCTTGTTTCCATACACACCTGGTTTTCATTATCTAATCCCACTGCATGTATTCAGTCCTCTGTTCCCCTCCATGTCTTTGTGTGTAATTGTTTATTGTTATGTGAGATGTTCACACTCTATACTTTTGTTCATGTTCCGTGTTTTCTTTGATGTCATTTTGTGCCTATTTCTTGACCGGAATAAAAGTGCGCCTGTTAAATCTACTCTGCTCTCCTGCACCTGACTTCGCCTCCCGTACACAGCCGTAACACATGGTACTCATTACACGTATCTCTCTTCTTCTACCTCTTTCCCTCTCTCCCTCTCTTCTCATTCCACCCCTGGCGCTTACTCCTCTCTCACTATCACTCTATACCCAACAGGTTGGAAAATTCCTTGCCCTGCACTCCTTTTCCTCGCCTCTGTCTCTTCCACACTCCCTCGCTCCTCACGTCCTGCCCCTATTTGTGCTCCATCCATCACTCCTCACTGTGATCCCTCCTTCCACCTCGTTTGGGAATGCACTAACAAGGCAATTCCTCATCCTGGGACATGCTGCAAGGGCGGGCTGCTGGGAGATGGGGGTGTGGGAGGGGGCTAGTCAGACTGTGTGTGTGTGGAGGAAGGGACGATGGGTAGTGTGTACTTCGTTTGTGAACTATTCATGCTTGTGTGCGTAATATGGTGTATTCAGAAAGTTTTCAGACCCCTTCCCTTTTTTCACATTTTGTTACGTTACAGCCTTATTCTAAAATGGATTAAATACAAATAATGATCATCAATCTACACACAATACCCCATAAGGACAATTTTGCATAATCATTTTTAAGTTTGCAAATTTTTACATAAGTATTCAGACCCTTTGATCATCCTTGAGATGTTCCTATAACTTCATTGGAGTCCACCTGTGGTAAATTTAATTGATTGTCTATATAAGGTCCCACAGTTGACAGTGCATGTCAGAGCAAAAACCAAGCCATGAGGTCGAAGGAATTGTCCGTAGAGCTCCGAGACAGGATTATGTCGGGGCACAGATCTGAGGAAGGGTACCAAAACATTTATGCAGCATTGAAGGTTCCCAAGAACATAGCGGCCTCCATCATTCTTAAATGGAAAAAGTTCAGAACCACCAACACCTAGAGCTGGCCGCCCGGCCAAACTGAGCAATCGGCGAGAAGGGCCTTGGTCAGGGAGGTGAACAAGAACCCGATGGTCCCTCTGACTGGGGATGGGAGAACCTTACAGAAGGACAACCATCTCTGTAGCACTCCACCAATCAGGCCTTTATGGTAGATTGGCCAGACGGAAGCCACTCCTCCATAAAAGACACATGACCGCCCGCTTGGAGTTTGCCAAAAGACACCTGTCGTGGAAAACCAAACTGAGAGAGACTTCATTTCTTCAGACAATTATCTTTATTTAATATCAATTAATTATTGCAATAATGAGACTAGTTAGCCCAACACTCTTGACTGTTGGGCAGAGCAGCCTAACATTTACAGAAATGCAGAATTCTTTATATAGCTGACACTAAGAATGCTTAGTCATGGCTGGTTCCTCCCCTCCCATGCAGGCCAAGGAGCATCATAAGCCGCTCTGGGTTCATCCTGTGGTCATCTAAACCCGGTACCATTTTAACCTGACCCCGGCATAGTTTTCCAGATGCTAGGTTGATTAGGACAATAAGGGATTGTTCTAAACTGTTCCAGGCTATCTCTATCTTGGTCACATACACCACATCTTGTCTAAGGAATGCCAGCATTAGTTTTTTGTCATTGTCATCTCAAGCTATCACTAGCAAAACCCATTTCCTTGACCATAAGCTGAGACTAACTGCAGGAAGAGACCATGGAGACCACAAAGAAACAGCATTAGCAGAACATAAATATCTTACTATTAGTTAAATATTTGTTGTTAACCATTAATATCAAATAAATCCGGTAAATACTTAATTTTTCTATTACACACCTTAAGTTCTCTCAGACCATGAGAATCAAGATTCTCTGGTCTGTTGAAACCAAGATTGAACTCTTTAGCCTGAACGCCAAGCATCACGTCTGGAGGAAACCTGGCACTATTCCTACGGTGAAGCATGGTGGTGGCAGCATCATGCTGTGAGGATGCTTTTCAGCGACAGTGACTGGGAGACTAGTCAGATCTAGCGAAAGATGAACAGAGCAAACTACAGAGAGATCCTTGATGAAAACTTGCTCCAGAGCTCTCAGGACCTCAAACTGGGGCAAAGGTTCACTTTCCAACAAGGCAACGACCCTAAGCACACAGCCAAAACAATGCAGGAGTGGCTTCGGGACAAGTCTCTGAATGTCCTTGAGTGTCCCAGCCAGAGCCCGGACTTGAACCCGATCTAACATCTCTGGAGAGACCTGAAAATAGCTGTGCTACAATGCTCCCCATCCAACCTGACAGAGCTGAGAGGATCTGCAGAGAAGAATGGGAGAAACTCCCCAAATATAGGTGTGCCAAGCTTGTAGCATCATATCCAAGAAGACTTGAGGCTGCAGATCCACAATCTATTTTAGAATAAGGGGTCTGAATACTTTCAGAATGCACTGCATGTGTAGCATGGTGTGTGTATTGTAGCCTATGTGTTATGTGGGTGGTGGGATGGCGTGTGCATGTGTGAGATTAGAAGTGAAGAACACATGTCCTGGGAGTGGCTGTTGGCAGCAGGGCTAGGTTGATGTAGTGTAGTGTGTGCTAACTGTATGATACTTTACGTGTGCCTGCTCGAATAGAAGGGTTTGTTGTGTCCGTCTTTGAATAATGTGTGTGGATGCATGTGTGTGTGCTTGTGTGGGTATTTTGTGGGTATGTATGTGTCTGTGTCAGCTTTAGAGCACTCTACGGTGACAGAGATGTGACAGGGATAATTTGGAAGTCAGTCAATCAATGTCAATACAGACCAGGACAGGAGCGCGTGCCCCTCTTCTGCCTCTTTCTACAAGAAGCCACAGTGACATGTTACATCCCACAATGACCTTACCAAAGTCATCCAATGCTAGAGTTGGGATGATAGATGAATAAATAGAATATCGTTGTCACGTTCTGACCTTTATTTCCTTTGTTTTGTCATTATTTTGTATGGTCAGGGCGTGAGTTGGGTGGGCAGTCTATGTTTGTTTTTCTATGATTTTAGTATTTCTATGTTTCAGCCTAGTATGGTTCTCAATCAGAGGCAGGTGTCATTAGTTGTCTCTGATTGAGAATCATACTTAGGTAGCCTGGGTGTCACTGTGTGTTTGTGGGTGATTGTTCCTGTCTCTGTGTTTTGCACCAGATAGGGCTGTTTTGGGTTTTTCCACGTTTCTTGTTTTTGTTAGTTTGTTAGTTTGTTAATGTGAAGTGATTTATTAAAACATGAGTCAAAATAACCACGCTGCGCTTTGGTCCGCCTCTCCGTCAATGGAAGAAATCCCTTACAATGGTGAATTTTTGACATTGACGATATATTGTGAAGTGCAAGAAGATATTTTGTGGTGTTCAAGACTATGCTCTATTTGAACATTACAAACCAAAACTGTGCAGTTGTATCAGTTAAGCTGTATCTATATGTCAAATGAAGTCTAAATGAATTAACTAAGATACATTTTTCGGCACACAAAGATAATTTCATGAGAATGTGACTCTAATTTTGTAAATAAGCAAAAAAAAACATTTTGTCATTAATGGCGCAAAACAATTATATCAGATATCACAATATTTGGTGTAGAAAATGTGTCCCCAAATATCACCCTGAAGTATTTTTCTGCCAAGTTGACTTCCTGTTCTGAGTTTTCATTATAGAGGACCAGGATGACTCTTCAACTTCATGTCTTACAACTGACCTTTTTAATGCTATACAGTAATAGAGATTGACTATCTTTCTCCGCTGGCCTCTTAACACTATGGCAACTTTACCGCTATGACCATGTTGAAGGTCACTGCCATGTTGTAGCTTGATAACAATCATGTTGTAGGTCACTGCCATGTTGTAGCTTGATAACAACCATGTTGTAGCTTGATAACAACCATGTTGTAGGTCACTGCCATGTTGTAGGTCACTGCCATGTTGTAGGTCACTGCCATGTTGTAGCTTGATAACAACCATGTTGTAGGTCACTGCCATGTTGTAGCTTGATAACAACCATGTTGTAGCTTGATAACAACCATGTTGTAGGTCACTGCCATGTTGTAGCTTGATAACAACCATGTTGTAGGTCACTGCCATGTTGTAGCTTGATAACAACCATGTTGTAGCTTGATAACAACCATGTTGTAGGTCACTGCCATGTTGTAGCTTGAGAACAAGCATGTTGTAGGTCACTGCCATGTTGTAGCTTGATTATAACAACCATGTTGTAGCTTGAGAACAACCATGTTGTAGGCCACTGCCATGTTGTAGGTCACTGCCATGTTGTAGCTTGATTATAACAACCATGTTGTAGCTTGATAACAACCATGTTGTAGGTCACTGCCATGTTGTAGGTCACTGCCATGTTGTAGCTTGATTATAATAACCATGTTGTAGCTTGAGAACAACCATGTTGTAGGTCACTGCCATGTTGTAGCTTGATAACAACCATGTTGTAGGTCACTGCCATGTTGTAGCTTGATAACAACCATGTTGTAGCTTGATAACAACCATGTTGTAGCTTGATAACAACCATGTTGTAGCTTGATAACAACCATGTTGTAGCTTGATAGCAACCATGTTGAAGGTCACTGCCATGTTGTAGCTTGATAACAACCATGTTGTAGCTTGATAACAACCATGTTGTAGCTTGATAACAACCATGTTGTAGCTTGATAACAACCATGTTGTAGCTTGATAACAACCATGTTGTAGCTTGATAACAACCATGTTGTAGGTCACTGCCATGTTGTAGCTTGATAACAACCATGTTGTAGGTCACTGCCATGTTGTAGCTTGATAACAACCATGTTGTAGGTCACTGCCATGTTGTAGCTTGATAACAACCATGTTGTAGCTTGATAACAACCACGTTGTAGCTTGAGAACAAGCATGTTGTAGGTCACTGCCATGTTGTAGCTTGATAACAACCATGTTGTAGCTTGATAACAACCATGTTGTAGCTTGATAACAACCATGTTGTAGGTCACTGCCATGTTGTAGCTTGATAACAACCATGTTGTAGCTTGATAACAACCATGTTGTAGGTCACTGCCATGTTGTAGCTTGAGAACAAGCATGTTGTAGGTCACTGCCATGTTGTAGGTCACTGCCATGTTGTAGCTTGATTATAACAACCATGTTGTAGCTTGAGAACAACCATGTTGTAGGTCACTGCCATGTTGTAGGTTACTGCCATGTTGTAGCTTGATTATAACAACCATGTTGTAGCTTGATAACAACCATGTTGTAGGTCACTGCCATGTTGTAGGTCACTGCCATGTTGTAGCTTGATAACAACCATGTTGTAGCTTGATAACAACCACGTTGTAGCTTGAGAACAAGCATGTTGTAGGTCACTGCCATGTTGTAGCTTGATAACAACCATGTTGTAGCTTGATAACAACCACGTTGTAACTTGAGAACAAGCATGTTGTAGGTCACTGCCATGTTGTAGCTTGATAACAACCATGTTGTAGGTCACTGCCATGTTGTAGCTTGATAACAACCATGTTGTAGCTTGATAACAACCACGTTGTAGCTTGAGAACAAGCATGTTGTAGGTCACTGCCATGTTGTAGCTTGATAACAACAATGTTGTAGGTCACTGCCATGTTGTAGCTTGATAAGAACCATGTTGTAGCTTGATAACAACCATGTTGTAGCTTGATAACAACTATGGTGTAGGTCACTGCCATGTTGTAGCTTGATAACAACCATGTTGTAGGTCACTGCCATGGTGTAGCTTGATAAGAACCATGTTGTAGGTCACTGCCATGTTGTAGCTTGATAATAACCATGTTGTAGGTCACTGCCATGGTGTAGCTTGATAAGAACCATGCTGTAGGTCACTGCCATGTTGTAGCTTGATAAGATCCATGTTGTAGGTCACTGCCATGTTGTAGCTTGATAACAACCATGTTGTAGGTCACTGCTATGTTGTAGCTTGATAATAACCATGTTGTAGCTTGATAACAACCATGTTGTAGGTCACTGCCATGGTGTAGCTTGATAAGAACCATGTTGTAGGTCACTGCCATGTTGTAGCTTGATAAGAACCATGTTGTAGGTCACTGCCATGTTGTAGCTTGATAACAACCACGTTGTAGGTCACTGCCATGTTGTATCTTGATAACAACCATGTTGTAGCTTGAGAACAACCATGTTTTAGGTCACTGCCATGTTGTAGCTTGAGAACAACCATGTTGTAGCTTGATAACAACCATGTTGTAGCTTGAGAACAACCATGTTTTAGGTCACTGCCATGTTGTAGCTTGATAACAACCATGTTGTAGTAGTTAATCAACTAGTAAGCACTGCGGCTGTTAAAGGAGGCTGCTCTGGATGGGAGCATGTGCTGCTACACTACTGAAAGTGTAAATTAAGTACACATTTTGACATACAATTGTGATATTTAAATCAAAATCAAATCAAATTGTATTTGTCGCATGCACCGACTACAACAGTTCAATGCTTACTTACAACCCCTTAACTAACAATGCATTTTTAAGAAAAATAAGTGTTAAAGAATTTACATAAAACATTCAAATAAAATAATTAAAGACCAACAATAAAATAACAGTAACGAGTTATATACCGGGGGTACCGGTACAGAGTCAATGTGCAGGGGCACAGGTTAGTCGAGGTAATTGAGGTGATATGTACATGTAGGTAGAGGTATTTTGACTATGCATAGTTAATAAACAGAGAGTTTTGGACCTAGACTTGGCGCTCCGGTACCGCTTGCTGTGCGGTAGCAGAGAGAACAGTCTATGACTAGGGTAGCTGGAGTCTTTGGTAGTTTTTAGGGCCTTCCTCTGACATGGCCTGGTATAGAGGTTCTGGATGGCAGGAAGCTTGATGTACTGTGCCGTACTCACTACCCTCTGTAGTGCCTTGAGGATCTGAGGACCATAGTGTTCATTGTTTTCCTTTAGGTACCTTTTGACAAACTTCAAGGGGGCTGTCATGTGCCTTTTACTGAGGAGTGGCTTCCGTCTGGCCACTCTATCATAAAGGCCTGATTGGTAGAGTGCTGCAGAGATGGCTGTCCTTCTGGAAGGTTCTCCCATCTCCACAGAGGAAGTCTGGAGCTCTGTCAGAGTGACCATCGGGTTCTTGTCACCTCCCTAACCAAGGTCCTTCTCCCCAGATTGCTCAGTTTGGCCAGGTGGCAAAAGTCTTGGTGGTTTCAAAGAGTCTTGGTGGTTCCAAACTTCTTCCATTTAAGAATTATGGAGGCCACTGTGTTCTTGGGGACCTTCAATGCTGCAGAAATGTTTTGGTACCCTTCCCCATATCTGTGCCTCGACACAATCTTGTCTCGGAGATCTACGGACAATTCCTTCAAACTCATGGCATGGTTTTTGCTATGACATGCACTGTCAACTGTGGATCTTATGTAGACAGGTGTGTGCCTTTCCAAATCATGTCCAATCAATTGAATTTACAACAGGTGGACTCCAATCACATTGTAGAAACATCTCAAGGAAGATCAATTACCAAATTTTCTGAAATTTTCTAAACTGTTTAAATGCACAGTCAATTTAGTGTATGTTAACTTCTGACCCACTGGAATTGTGATACAGTGAATTATAAGCGAAATCATCTGTCTGAAAACAATTGTTGGAAAAATGACTGCACAAAGTAGATGTGCTAATCGACTTGCTAAAACTATAGTTTGTTAACAAGAAATTTGTGGAGTGGTTGAAAAACAAGTTTTTATGACTCCAACCTAAGTGTATGTTAACCTCCGACTTCAACTGTACATACTGTATGTCAGAGCAGCATTGGACAGTGGCATAGTATAGAATACAGTATATACATATGAGATGGGTGATGCAATATGTAAACACAATTTAAAAGTGACGAAGATACCGTAGAATAGTGTGGAGTGCAGTTTATACATATGAGATGACTAACGCTAGATAAGGAAACATTATTCAAGTGGCTACTGATCCATTTCTAAGCCGCCTCAGATGTGTTATCAGTCTGATGGCCTTGAGATAGAAGCTGTTTTTCAGTCTCTCGTTCCCAGCTTTGATGCACCTGTACTGACCTCGTCTTCTGGATGATAGCGGGGTGAACAGGCAGTGGCTCGGGTGGTTGATGTCCTTGATGATCTTTTTGGCCTTCCTATGGCATCGGGGGCTTTGGGTGTCCATTAGGGCGGGAAGTTTGCCCCCGGTATTGCGTTGGGCAGACCGCACCACCCTCTGAAGAGCATTTTGGGGTATTGTGTGTAGATTGATGAGGATTTCTTTTTAAATATATTTTTAGAATAAGGCTGCAATGGAACAAAATGTGGAAAAAGTTGAGGGGTCTGAATACTTTTCCGAATGCACTGTATATATATTCAAAATGCAGACTGCCTCCAGCTCACATTGTGAAGCGTTGGTGACACGCTGATAGCCTGTAGGCCTGCACTTGAATGGGGAATGAAGGCGCGCTTTCATTACCACTTGAGAAATAAAGGTAATGGCTATTTTTTTATCGTGCACTAAACTGTTTTTAACATACAATTTGCATAAATAATTGTTGCTCAATGAATGGGCTTATAAAAAGTATGTTTTAGTCCAGCAGCAATCAGCTGAGGAGCAGCAGGTGAAATCCTGCTCCAGATCGGCTCTGTATGCGTGATGATTAATGAAAATACACACACACACCAATTTAATTCCACTATATTATGAAAATGTACCTATAGACCGATAAGCATGATGGTCAAATGTATTTACATCGACTGGTATTTCTATCAATGAATAGAAAGCATTATTTTGCAATGGGATTTTTTTTCTTGCGGCCAAAATGCGGCTAACAGCCGGCAATTGCCGGCTAATGGAAAACCTTGTCAGAGCTGAATAATTTAGTGTTGTAACAGTGATCAGGTTGAGACAGTACCTGGCTTTGGCCCCGGACTGAGGTCACCTGCACATGAACAGATGATGAATCTACAGTCACATAGAGCAGAGGTTTATGGAGAGATGAGGACCTCACACCTCTCAAAAGAGGAGTGTGACAGAATCGTCTGGGGGGAGACGGCGCAGAACAGCTGCAGACGTGAGTATGTGTGAGTGTGTGTCAGTGTGTATGAAGGGAATAGACTCAGTAGGACAGGAGAGAGAAAGGAGGGCTCATATGTTACCATGACCTCTTCATTATTGATGGCATGTCAGGCAAAGTCCTGTTACCGCCCCCCTCACCAGCTCAAACTGTCAGAAATAAGTGAGTGGAGTTATTCCCACTCCCAATGATGGAAAAGAAACCTTATGTAAAAATTGGCCCTGGCTGTCCTCTAGTTTGTTTCAGAGAGACAAGCCATGATAGTAATGTATTTAAGGATATACCTTGCCCTTGCCTTGTGTCCTCTGACACAGCAAAATATCCTCTCTTTGTCCCTCTCTATTGCTTTCCTTTCCCCTCTCTCTCTTATGTTCCTCTCCTTTAGTTTCCTTCTCTGTCATCAGCACTTTCACTTGACCCCTCTCTCTCTCTCCCTTTATCCCACATTTCCAACTGTTTAGCTCCCCCCTCTCCTTATCTTGTCTATTTACCTCCCCTCCCACTCCCTCTTGCTAGCTCTGCTTCTTCCGTCTATAAGAATATTTAGAAGATAAATACACAACGCAAAGACAGAGGACGAGAGGACAATAGAGTACTAACGATCAATGGAAATAGTGTTTTTTCTGTAATAGGGATATATTGATCAATGGGTCAGAGACGTGAGGAATTTGTCTAGGCATCGAGCCTGAATTAGGATACTTCTTATTTGGCTTTTGGTCCTGTTTTATTGCAAGGAATTCTAATTGGTCAACCACAGGCTAGGGCTGGGTTATAAACGACATCCTGTCCCTATGTTCTGTGGATAGAATCACAGGAGAGAATCACTGAGGGGAGAATCACTGAGGACAGAGAAGGAACGGCCATCTACCTCTCAACATAACATCTATGATTTATCCTCTCTGAATAAACCTATTTTCCTCCACCTGATTTGCTTTGGGGTCTGTGTTATTATAGAATAACTTCAACTTCTAACATTTGGTGCCGTGACCCGGATGAATTGGTCTGAACAACAACAAGAAAAAACTTATCAACTGTGTGTTGCTCCTGAAGAAAGAGAGAAGGCTGAGCGCAACCCACTTTGGGGAGTCAACTCTGCTGATTGATGGCATAATTGCTGGGTGAGTCTAGACCAATATAATTTTACAAGAACCAAATCAGGTTAAAATTACTGCATGCAATGAGTGATATGTATCTGTGATGTATAAGGTTCAAGTCCTTTGTTCTCTGTTATAGAGTTTAGTCCTTTGTTCGCTCAGTTAGTGGTTTGAGTCCTCTTACAGCTTTGTTCTCTATTATAGGGATTCTAATGTAAGCCTTCAACAAGCTTTTTGAAAGGAACATAAGTTTAGCCAGGTCCTACAGAGACAATTTGTGTTCTAGAAGAGGTTTGAGTCCTCAAAAGGGGTTAGACACACACACACACACACACACATATATATATATATATATATATTATACAACTTTTGAAGTTAATATAATGCCATTGTTAAGTGAGAACCACTCTGGAAAAGGGCGGAACAGCTCCTCCGGATGTGAGCATGAAACAGATTTTAAATTCACTGTCTAGTGATATGAAGAACCATTTCAAAGTAGAGAAGTGTAGGCAAGAGATAATAAATAAATATTCTGTCATTGTTGACAAAGATGGAATATGGAATCTGTCTGATATACAAAAAGCTTGAGGAAAAATACAGAGAATGTCTAATTCCTTGACAAAGACACAATGGTCTTTAACTGTTTGAGCCAAAGTCCGGAAATTAGAGAATCATGACAGGACATAGCAGAGAGATGAAGATAGTTTGAAAGCTCTTGGTGAACAGATCAAAACCTTGAAGGAAGAAATTCAACAATTACAGCCAAGAGTCGTAAAAACAGACTTGGCCCCCACCTGTGGTCTCTCTGTTCCCTCAATCTATCCTCAGGCTAAGTTGCGCAAGGCAGATCAGGTTTCAAGCATCTGGTCAGCACTGCCTGGCTTTGAGTCAACAGATTCTGACAGCGGTGACGAATGATATCTTAGACCAACCAGAACACAGTCTGTAAAAGGTGGTAAAGACAAACCTCAGGTGACAGTAATCACACAAATCAGCATCTCCAGAACAGTTGTATGAAGGGTCAAACACTTTGAAACATCCCCTAGAAGTGGGTATGAAAACGTGGCACCATTTGAAGCGTTATAAGAAACTCTACAATCTACATCCTTATGATGGGTTACAGTTTTTAGCCTTTGCTTTGAACAACCGTGAACATGGTGTACCAGAAGAAAAGGTTTCTAGAGCTGTGGGTGGTGAAGAGCAAGATGTGGCTGATGGATGGAGAACCATACATGTTTTCCTTAAGGGTCTGATCAATGCAACCACCAATTGGGTTAGAGATAACCAAATGTGTTCAAAAACCAAAAGAACTGTTTGTTGAATTGAAGAAAGGTTTAGAACAGAGGTGGTCAGACACAGTGGGTTACCTGACATGGAAGATGAAGATACACTCAAGTCCTCCAGAAATGGGGTATTCACCCATCAGCTGATGCAATCCATACATGATGATTTGTAAAAAAACTTTTGTTTCCACAACTAATGACTGGGAGAGACAAAACTATGGCTACTTCATTGACAGGTTGTCACGACTGAACAGAGACATCAATCAACATAATGAACCGACTGTTATCAGAGGTGTGCAGGTTTCGAATGAAACCAACAACATTATGCGTTCAGCAGAAGAGAAACCTGGTGTATGTCATTATTGCAGGATTTCTAGTCACTGGCAAGAAGAATTTCGGAAAAGAAAATGTGTTCTTATGAGGAATGGCCAGGAGAAGCAGGGTCCGTCTAAGGGAAAATGGAAACAGGACAACAGCCCCAATGATACAATGCTGATGCAGAAATGTAAGAAGCTCTCTCCAGCTCAGCAGCAGAGTTTGCTGGATGCTGTAGAGGTAAACTAATAGACCCCCTCTTGCGTCCCATCTCAGCTGGTGTACATATGAAATCGGATGGAATATATGTAAACATGATGGTTAACAACTTTGCAGTAGATTATTTAGTAGATACGGGTGCTGAAGTCACTGTATTGCCCACATCTTATGCAAAACATATATGTCATCAGTACACAGGCAAGAAGATGAGAGCAACAGGAGTGGGGGGGGACAGATATGAAACAGACCAAACCATTATCAATTTCTATTGGTCCAATGAAGATTGATGCAGGGGTGTGGATAGGCTCATTTGAACAACCTATTTTAGGCCTTGATGTTATTATGCAACTTACTCTACACTGAACATTTCTGAAGGGAAGGTGACGTGGCAAAATAGGCAACTGCAGGAATCTACAGTTCAGAACCATCCTATTTGGACTACGAAGAGAAATGAGTGTGGAACTTTGGATATGGTACCAGTGTGCTAGCAAAGAAGCTATGGACGCTAATAAAGTAGTGGGCTCCTAACATCATCATACAACGTGGCACACCATGTAATCCAGCTACTCTGACGCTTCCTCCAGATACCACATTACTTGAACACAACTGTTGTGAGTTGGTTTTGGATCAGCTCTCTGATTGGTTTATTAAGAGTCATCCGTTTGAAAATCCTGAGTTTAACTTATACACAGACGGTTCAAGCATTGTCGAGGGTCGGGGTGTGAGGAAGGCAGGCTGGGCATGGGAAGTTACTACAATGGACAATGTGACAGTACCAGGCACGTTAGATTTGAGAAAAGCAGACGTTCACTTTGAGTGACATAATGCTTAATTATTGCATACAACTTTCTAATGCAGTAGGGGAAGCAGACAGACAAGTAGAAGAGGCGTGGGGAATTACTTCCGAGGGGGGACATGACGTAGCACCAGTGGGTGATGGTAAAAAAAATATGTAACAGACTCATTAGGACCAAAATGGGAAGGTCCTTATCAAGTTTTGTTCATGACAAGGTCAGCAGTAAAAGTCCAAGGAAAATCACAATGGATATTATGTCACTCATTGCAAGGTTGTCCATGTCGATGACAAAGAGAAGACTGGAGAATAAAGAACTGATTGATTAGCAATCGGGGGCCAATCTCGGGTGAAGAAGCATAGTAAGATGATCAGAAGCTGATAAGCCTCTATGTTGTACACCTCAGTCATCATATTAGGGATATCTAGGTGAAATGTCCAACTTTTTCCTGAAAATCAGGACATGCTTACTTAGCGAAATTAATGTGAAATATTAATTTATCTTGAAACCAGGACATGTTACCTTCCCTTTTTTGTTTCCTTCATTACAGGTTATGAGAATCTACAGTCTGAAGCTGAAGCAATATCCCTATAACCAAGGACTCTACCTGAAATGATACAAGATCACCGGTGAAGTGTTCATTAGAAAAGTCCTTAACCCGTGGAACGGAAGAAGAATTCCTCACTACCGGCAGACTGCCAGAACATCATTTCTAATAGTTATCAATGTGGGACTGATACCAGTGTGGAAGAGCTGGTCACTTTTAAAGGACTTGGTGAATGATTACCTTGCCAATAGGATGATTGAATATTATTTTCTTGTAGACAATTTTTTGTGTGTGTTTGAGTTTCCTCCTAATACAGGATGTGGTGCGATTCATCATTACACCTGTTAATACTTATTTTCTATAACTTTGTTTTAAATCTATTTCTTATTGGAACAGCAAGTACAATATGCCCTTTGTGTTTTATAGAAATGCAAGGTGTTTTAATGTTAGTGATTTTATGCTTACAGCTAATGTTTTTTATACTGTCTATTTTTTCTATGTTTTCTAAAAAATACATTTTTAAGTATATTTATTTCTAAAATGGTCTAGAGGGGAGTATAAGAATATTTAGAAGATAAATGCACAACGCAGAGACAGAGGATAATCAATGGAACAAAGAAATAGTGTATTTTCTGTAAAAGGGAATTATTGATCAATGGGTCAGAGACATGGGAGGAATTTGTCTAGACATCGAGCCTGAAATAGGATACGTGTTATTTGGCCATTGGCCCTGTTTTATTGCAAGGAATTCTAATTGGTCAACCACAGGCTAGGGCTGGGTTATAAACTACATCCTGTCCCTACGTTCTGTGGATAGAATCACAGGAGAGAATCACTGAGGGGAGAATCACTGAGGACAGAGAAGGAACGGCCATCTACCTCTCAACATAACATCTATGATTTATCCTCTTTGAATAAACCTATTTTTCTTCCCCTGATTTGATTTGGGGTCTGTGTTATTGAAGAATATCAACTGCTAACACCTCCGTCTCTCCCCTCCTCCTGCCACTACCTTTCTGTGCACCTCCGTCCTCCTCCCCTCTACCTTATCCATCCCCCTTCTGTCCTTTCCTTCTGACTCTCTTTTCCTCACCCACACCCCTCCCTCTCTCACTCCCTCTCTCCTCCTCTCCCTGTCACAGTGATGGTGTATTGGGCCTGTGGGAGCTGGTGGAGTCATTGACCGTGTGGTGCTGAGTGCTCTTTATAGGACCTGCTGCCACACGACTCTCAGACACACAGACTTCCTCTCCTCCTAGCACCTGCTGGAGCACCGCTTAACCAACCTAACTTTAGAGCTGACAGAGACAGACTACATACACATCTAGTGTTGTATTATTCCAGAGTCTATTTATAAGTGGTCCAGAGTCTATATTTAAGTGGCCAAGAGTCTAAATATAAGCTGCACA
This sequence comes from Oncorhynchus mykiss, assembly GCF_057628025.1. NCBI lineage: Eukaryota > Metazoa > Chordata > Actinopteri > Salmoniformes > Salmonidae > Oncorhynchus > Oncorhynchus mykiss. The sequence goes on from NC_143026.1 coordinate 28,677,109, forward strand.
CAATATATAAATATTTGATGTCCTCGTTGTTAAACCTTCTGTTTATCTGTTTTATTTACCTTGGCATATAAACAGAGGATTCTTAAGATATTGTTTTATTTGCCAGAATTGCACATGTAGCCAATATAAAGGATAGAACCCAGTGAACAGAAGCTGTGTACTGATATGCTGGATCATGCCCTGCGCTAGTCACCAGAGTGATGAGGGAGCCTAGCGTCAGCATAGAGTGGTGATGTCATAAAGAGACTCAGAGGATCTCTACCCAGCATGCTCAGCGTCCGGAGCTCCTGCAGTACTCATGAATAAAGAAAGGAAACGAAGAGAGAGGGAGTGGGGAACTGCGGCGGGTCAGGGAGATAAAGAGTGAGATCGGGGAGGGTCATAGAGGGAGA